>NC_087345.1:187858611-188525883 GCF_030014295.1 Loxodonta africana
CATAGAGAGATAGTATTGAACACCACAGGCAGGTGCCCCACCAATACACACACTCATTCAGGCAACTGCCACCCAGGACTGTGAGAACACCACAGGCAGGTGCCCCACAATACACACAGTCATTCAGGCAACTGCACCCCAGGACTGTGAGAACACCACAGGCACGTGCCCACAATACACACAGTCATTCAGGCAACTGCCGCCCAGGGACTGTGAGAACACCACAGGCAGGGTGCCCACAATACACACAGTCATTCAGGCAACTGCCACCCAGGACTGTGAGAACACCACAGGCAGGTGCCCACAATACACACAGTCATTCAGGCAACTGCCACCCAGGAGCTGTGAGAACACCACAGGCAGGTGCCCACAATACACACAGTCATTCAGGCAACTGCCACCCAGGACTGTGAGAACACCACAGGCAGGTGCCCACAATACACACAGTCATTCAGGCAACTGCCACCCAGGACTGTGAGAACACCACAGGCAGGTGCGCCCACAATACACACAGTCATTCAGGCAACTGCCACCCCAGGACTGTGAGAACACCACAGGCAGGTGCCCACAATACACACAGTCATTCAGGCAACTGCCGCCCAGGACTGTGAGAACACCACAGGCAGGTGCCCACAATACACACAGTCATTCAGGCAACTGCCACCCAGGACTGTGAGAACACCACAGGCAGGTGCCCACCAATACACACAGTCATTCAGGCAACTGCCACCCAGGACTGTGAGAACACCACAGGCAGGTGCCCACAATACACACAGTCATTCAGGCAACTGCCGCCCAGGACTGTGAGAACACCACAGGCAGGTGCCCACAATACACACAGTCATTCAGGCAACTGCCACCCAGGAGCTGTGAGAACACCACAGGCAGGTGCCCACAATACACACAGTCATTCAGGCAACTGCACCCAGGACTGTGAGAACACCACAGGCAGGTGCCCACAATACACACAGTCATTCAGGCAACTGCCACCCAGGACTGTGAGAACACCACAGGCAGGTGCCCACAATACACACAGTCATTCAGGCAACTGCCACCCAGGACTGTGAGAACACCACAGGCAGGTGCCCACAATACACACAGTCATTCAGGCAACTTCCACCCAGGACTGTGAGAACACCACAGGCAGGTGCCCACCAATACACACAGTCATTCAGGCAACTGCCACCCAGGACTGTGAGAACACCACAGGCAGGTGCCCACAATACACACAGTCATTCAGGCAACTGCCACCCAGGACTGTGAGAACACCACAGGCAGGTGCCCACAATACACACAGTCATTCAGGCAACTGCCACCCAGGACTGTGAGAACACCACAGGCAGGTGCCCACAATACAACACAGTCATTCAGGCAACTGCCACCCAGGACTGTGAGAACACCACAGGCAGGTGCCCCACAATACACACAGTCATTCAGGCAACTGCCACCCAGGACTGTGAGAACACCACAGGCAGGTGCCCACAATACACACAGTCATTCAGGCAACTGCCACCCAGGACTGTGAGAACACCACAGGCAGGTGCCCACAATACACACAGTCATTCAGGCAACTGCCACCCAGGGACTGTGAGAACACCACAGGCAGGTGCCCACAATACACACAGTCATTCAGGCAACTGCCACCCAGGACTGTGAGAACACCACAGGCAGGTGCCCACAATACACACAGTCATTCAGGCAACTGCCACCCAGGACTGTGAGAACACCACAGGCAGGTGCCCACAATACACACAGTCATTCAGGCAACTGCCACCCAGGACGTGTGAGAACACCACAGGCAGGTGCCCACAATACACACAGTCATTCAGGCAACTGCCACCCAGGACTGTGAGAAAACCACAGGCAGGTGCCCACAATACACACAGTCATTCAGGCAACTGCCACCCAGGACTGTGAGAACACCACCAGGCAGGTGCCCACAATACACACAGTCATTCAGGCAACTGCCACCCAGGACTGTGAGAACACCACAGGCAGGTGCCCACAATACACACAGTCATTCAGGGCAACTGCCACCCAGGACTGTGAGAACACCACAGGCAGGTGCCCACAATACACACAGTCATTCAGGCAACTGCCACCCAGGACTGTGAGAACACCACAGGCAGGTGCCCACAATACACACAGTCATTCAGGCAACTGCCACCCAGGAGTGTGAGAACATCACAGGCAGGTGCCCACAATACAACACAGTCATTCAGGCAACTGCCACCCCAGGACTGTGAGAACACCACAGGCAGGTGCCCACAATACAACACAGTCATTCAGGCAACTGCCACCCAGGAGTGTGAGAACACCACAGGCAGGTGCCACAATACAACACAGTCATTCAGGCAACTGCCACCCAGGACTGTGAGAACACCACAGGCAGGTGCCCACAATACAACACAGTCATTCAGGCAACTGCCACCCAGGACTGTGAGAACACACAGGCAGGTGCCCACAATACAACACAGTCATTCAGGCAACTGCCACCCAGGACTGTGAGAACACCACAGGCAGGTGCCCACAATACACACAGTCATTCAGGCAACTGCCACCCAGGAGTGTGAGAACACCACAGGCAGGTGCCCACAATACAACACAGTCATTCAGGCAACTGCCACCCAGGACTGTGAGAACACCACAGGCAGGTGCCCACAATACACACAGTCATTCAGGCAACTGCCACCCAGGAGTGTGAGAACACCACAGGCAGGTGCCCACAATACAACACAGTCATTCAGGCAACTGCCACCCAGGAGTGTGAGAACACCACAGGCAGGTGCCCACAATACACACAGTCATTCAGGCAACTGCCACCCAGGAGTGTGAGAACACCACAGGCAGGTGCCCACAATACAACACAGTCATTCAGGCAACTGCCACCCAGGACTGTGAGAACACCACAGGCAGGTGCCCACAATACAACACAGTCATTCAGGCAACTGCCACCCAGGACTGTGAGAACACCACAGGCAGGTGCCCACAATACAACACAGTCATTCAGGCAACTGCCACCCAGGACTGTGAGAACACCACAGGCAGGTGCCCACAATACAACACAGTCATTCAGGGCAACTGCCACCCAGGACTGTGAGAACACCACAGGCAGGTGCCCACAATACAACACAGTCATTCAGGCAACTGCCACCCAGGACTGTGAGAACACCACAGGCAGGTGCCCACAATACAACACAGTCATTCAGGCAACTGCCACCCAGGAGTGTGAGAACACCACAGGCAGGTGCCCACAATACAACACAGTCATTCAGGCAACTGCCACCCAGGACTGTGAGAACACCACAGGCAGGTGCCCACAATACACACAGTCATTCAGGCAACTGCCACCCAGGACTGTGAGAACACCACAGGCAGGTGCCCACAATACAACACAGTCATTCAGGCAACTGCCACCCAGGACTGTGAGAACACCACAGGCAGGTGCCCACAATACAACACAGTCATTCAGGCAACTGCCACCAGGACTGTGAGAACACCACAGGCAGGTGCCCACAATACAACACAGTCATTCAGGCAACTGCCACCCAGGACTGTGAGAACACCACAGGCAGGTGCCCACAATACAACACAGTCATTCAGGCAACTGCCACCCAGGAGTGTGAGAACACCACAGGCAGGTGCCCACAATACAACACAGTCATTCAGGCAACTGCCACCCAGGAGTGTGAGAACACCACAGGCAGGTGCCCACAATACAACACAGTCATTCAGGCAACTGCCACCCAGGACTGTGAGAACACCACAGGCAGGTGCCCACAATACAACACAGTCATTCAGGCACTGCCACCCAGGAGTGTGAGAACACCACAGGCAGGTGCCCACAATACAACACAGTCATTCAGGCAACTGCCACCCAGGAGTGTGAGAACACCACAGGCAGGTGCCCACAATACAACACAGTCATTCAGGCAACTGCCACCCAGGAGTGTGAGAACACCACAGGCAGGTGCCCACAATACAACACATTCATTCAGGCAACTGCCACCCAGGACTGTGAGAAACACCACAGGCCAGGTGCCCACAATACAACACAGTCATTCAGGCAACTGCACCCAGGACTGTGAGAACACCACAGGCAGGTGCCCACAATACAACACAGTCATTCAGGCAACTGCCACCCAGGACTGTGAGAACACCACAGGCAGGTGCCCACAATACAACACAGTCATTCAGGCAACTGCCACCCAGGACTGTGAGAACACCACAGGCAGGTGCCCACAATACACACAGGCATTCAGGCAACTGCCACCCAGGACTGTGAGAACACCACAGGCAGGTGCCCACAATACAACACAGTCATTCAGGCAACTGCCACCCAGGACTGTGAGAACACCACAGGCAGGTGCCCACAATACAACACAGTCATTCAGGCAACTGCCACCCAGGAGTGTGAGAACACCACAGGCAGGTGCCCACAATACAACACAGTCATTCAGGCAACTGCCACCCAGGACTGTGAGAACACCACAGGCAGGTGCCCACAATACAACACAGTCATTCAGGCAACTGCCACCCAGGACTGTGAGAACACCACAGGCAGGTGCCCACAATACACACAGTCATTCAGGCAACTGCCACCCAGGACTGTGAGAACACCACAGGCAGGTGCCCACAATACAACACAGTCATTCAGGCAACTGCCACCCATGACTGTGAGAACACCACAGGCAGGTGCCCACAATACAACACAGTCATTCAGGCAACTGCCACCCAGGACTGTGAGAACACCACAGGCAGGTGCCCACAATACAACCACAGTCATTCAGGCAACTGCCACCCAGGAGTGTGAGAACACCACAGGCAGGTGCCCACAATACAACACAGTCATTCAGGCAACTGCCACCCAGGAGTGTGAGAACACCACAGGCAGGTGCCCACAATACAACACAGTCATTCAGGCAACTGCCACCCAGGAGTGTGAGAACACCACAGCAGGTGCCCACAATACACACAGTCATTCAGGCAACTGCCGCCCCAGGACTGTGAGAACACCACAGGCAGGTGCCCACAATACAACACAGTCATTCAGGCAACTGCCACCCAGGAGTGTGAGAACACCACAGGCAGGTGCCCACAATACAACACAGTCATTCAGGCAACTGCCACCCAGGAGTGTGAGAACACCACAGGCAGGTGCCCACAATACACACAGTCATTCAGGCAACTGCCGCCCAGGACTGTGAGAACACCACAGGCAGGTGCCCACAATACAACACAGTCATTCAGGCAACTGCCACCCAGGAGTGTGAGAACACCACAGGCAGGTGCCCACAATACAACACAGTCCATTCAGGCAACTGCCACCCAGGACTGTGAGAACACCACAGGCAGGTGCCCACAATACAACACAGTCATTCAGGCAACTGCCACCCAGGAGTGTGAGAACACCACAGGCAGGTGCCCACAATACAACACAGTCATTCAGGCAACTGCCACCCAGGAGTGTGAGAACACCACAGGCAGGTGCCCACAATACAACACAGTCATTCAGGCAACTGCCACCCAGGAGTGTGAGAACACCACAGGCAGGTGCCCACAATACAACACAGTCATTCAGGCAAACTGCCACCCAGGAGTGTGAGAACACCACAGGCAGGTGCCCACAATACAACACAGTCATTCAGGCAACTGCCACCCAGGAGTGTGAGAACACCACAGGCAGGTGCCCACAATACAACACAGTCATTCAGGCAACTGCCACCCAGGGACTGTGAGAACACCACAGGCAGGTGCCCACAATACAACACAGTCATTCAGGCAACTGCCACCCAGGACTGTGAGAACACCACAGGCAGGTGCCCACAATACAACACAGTCATTCAGGCAACTGCCACCCAGGACTGTGAGAACACCACAGGCAGGTGCCCACAATACAACACAGTCATTCAGGCAACTGCCACCCAGGAGTGTGAGAACACCACAGGCAGGTGCCCACAATACACACAGTCATTCAGGCAACTGCCACCCAGGACTGTGAGAACACCACAGGCAGGTGCCCACAATACAACACAGTCATTCAGGCAACTGCCACCCCAGGACTGTGAGAACACCACAGGCAGGTGCCCACAATACACACAGTCATTCAGGCAACTGCCGCCCAGGACTGTGAGAACACCACAGGCAGGTGCCCACAATACAACACAGTCATTCAGGCAACTGCCACCCAGGACTGTGAGAACACCACAGGTAACAAGGTGCCCACAATACAACACAGTCATTCTGGCAACTGCCCGCCCAGGACTGTGAGAAACACCACAGGCAGGTGCCCACAATACAACACAGTCATTCAGGCAACTGCCACCCAGGACTGTGAGAACACCACAGGTAAACAAGGTGCCCACAATACAACACAGTCATTCAGGCAACTGCCACCCGGGAGTGTGAGAACACCACAGGCAGGTGCCCACAATACAACACAGTCATTCAGGCAACTGCCACCCAGGAGTGTGAGAACACCACAGGCAGGTGCCCACAATACACACAGTCATTCAGGCAACTGCCACCCAGGAGTGTGAGAACACCACAGGCAGGTGCCCACAATACAACACAGTCATTCAGGCAACTGCCACCCAGGAGTGTGAGAACACCACAGGCAGGTGCCCACAATACAACACAGTCATTCAGGCAACTGCCACCCAGGAGTGTGAGAACACCACAGGCAGGTGCCCACAATACAACACAGTCATTCAGGCAACTGCCACCCAGGAGTGTGAGAACACCACAGGCAGGTGCCCACAATACAACACAGTCATTCAGGCAACTGCCACCCAGGACTGTGAGAACACCACAGGCAGGTGCCCACAATACAACACAGTCATTCAGGCAACTGCCACCCAGGACTGTGAGAACACCACAGGCAGGTGCCCACAATACAACACAGTCATTCAGGCAACTGCCACCCAGGACTGTGAGAACACCACAGGCAGGTGCCCACAATACAACACAGTCATTCAGACAACTGCCACCCAGGACTGTGAGAACACCACAGGCAGGTGCCCACAATACAACACAGTCATTCAGGCAACTGCCACCCAGGAGTGTGAGAACACCACAGGCAGGTGCCCACAATACACACAGTCATTCAGGCAACTGCCACCCAGGACTGTGAGAACACCACAGGCAGGTGCCCACAATACAACACAGTCATTCAGGCAACTGCCACCCAGGACTGTGAGAACACCACAGGCAGGTGCCCACAATACACACAGTCATTCAGGCAACTGCCACCCAGGACTGTGAGAACACCACAGGCAGGTGCCCACAATACAACACAGTCATTCAGGCAACTGCCACCCAGGACTGTGAGAACACCACAGGTAAACAAGGTGCCCACAATACAACACAGTCATTCTGGCAACTGCCGCCCAGGACTGTGAGAACACCACAGGCAGGTGCCCACAATACAACACAGTCATTCAGGCAACTGCCACCCAGGACTGTGAGAACACCACAGGTAAACAAGGTGCCCACAATACAACACAGTCATTCAGGCAACTGCCACCCAGGACTGTGAGAACACCACAGGCAGGTGCCCACAATACACACAGTCATTCAGGCAACTGCCACCCAGGACTGTGAGAACACCACAGGCAGGTGCCCACAATACAACACAGTCATTCAGGCAACTGCCACCCAGGAGTGTGAGAACACCACAGGCAGGTGCCCACAATACAACACAGTCATTCAGGCAACTGCCACCCAGGAGTGTGAGAACACCACAGGCAGGTGCCCACAATACAACACAGTCATTCAGGCAACTGCCACCCAGGACTGTGAGAACACCACAGGCAGGTGCCCACAATACAACACAGTCATTCAGGCAACTGCCACCCAGGACTGTGAGAACACCACAGGCAGGTGCCCACAATACAACACAGTCATTCAGGCAACTGCCACCCAGGACTGTGAGAACACCACAGGCAGGTGCCCACAATACAACACAGTCATTCAGGCAACTGCCACCCAGGACTGTGAGAACACCACAGGCAGGTGCCCACAATACAACACAGTCATTCAGGCAACTGCCACCCAGGACTGTGAGAACACCACAGGCAGGTGCCCACAATACAACACAGTCATTCAGGCAACTGCCACCCAGGACTGTGAGAACACCACAGGCAGGTGCCCACAATACAACACAGTCATTCAGGCAACTGCCACCCAGGACTGTGAGAACACCACAGGTAAAACAATGAAAAGGAAGTTATTGAGTAACTCCAAAGTGTATTTCAAGACTGTTTTCATGCATTACTATCCAAGCACTGTAAGCATGCCCAAAACAAGGAACAGACCAGCAGCCAAAGCAACAAACACAAATAAACGGGTAAGCTGAGTTAGTAATTTTCATGCATAAACCCACCAAAAAAACACTGAATATAGCCAACATTTTCTCTTACTCCTTGTTTTGAGGGGGAACCCAAAGCCAAACCAAACCCAGTGCCGTCAAGTTTATTCCGACTCATAGCGACCCTACAGGAGGAGGGTAGCAACTACTTCATTTAACTTCTCTATTAAAATAAACCCTCTGATAACAACTCTATTACAGAGTATTCAATTTGAGGGTAACTTTCTCTGAGAGTGCATCAGTACCATTCACTAACTAAATCCATCCAAAAAGCCCACATTGAGAGAAATACTATAATTCAAATACACTTTAACAAAAATGGTACCGAGTGTCTACAGTAACCAGCTGGTATGATGCCAACTGGCTGCTATACTCCCGAACCCAGGGTGATGCACACAACAGATTTGGCCAATTCTTTTATTTTATCCGCTAACAACTGGATATCCGTGTTTTCTCTCTGGGAAGCAAAGAGTTAGCAGAAAAGAGACCTTGAAATCCCAATGAACTGCAGGAAAAGACCAACCCCTGCACTTCCTAGCCAAGGACAATGCATTTACCCTGTGAACTCACCAAATTTTCAAACTTCTCAACTGGTTAATAAAAAATGTAAAAGTGAATAAAAGAATCTAATAAAAATACTGATTCATCTACATAATGCACAGGAAAAGTTAAGGATAAATCCAAGCGTGTTTATACTTTGCCAGTTTGGGAAGATAATAAATTTTCTCCTACAAAGGAACTAACATTCATTAATGAATATCAGGGTTTTCATGACTAATCATTATAATAAATTCTAGACATAGAAGGAAGACAGTCATTTTATAAAACAAGTTACCATTAAATGAAGTTTTAAATACCTAATAATGGTGTTGTGGGGTGTTTAATTTTTTAAATTTTATTTACCCAGATGCTTATTGTAAATATCCATAATTCTTATTTTACACATTTGAGTGTGTGTGCATGTGTTAGTAGGGTCAAAATGTTGTGAGCACAAAGATTTAAATGATCACACCACTAGGTGGTACCTTTCCAAATACTGCTCGGCTATGGAAAACACCTGTTTCTTCTATTAATAAAAAAATAAGTGAGCTTAAATTTCAGGCTTGGGGTTTGTCTGAATATATCCTCAGCACGGAGAGAAAATACGTGACAAAGAGGAAAAGTTGAGAAGGCTGTAAAGAGATAAAAACTGCCACTGGGTTGGTAAGAATATAATTAAATATCTATTGTAAATACCAGCCAATGCATGAAAAGAGAGGAGAGTGTATAAGAGGCTTTCTGCAAAACCTAGACACTTGCCACAAAGTTCGCTCTGAAACTCACATGGAGGCCTGTTTGGAGCTGACCTTAGTGTCAGGGCAGTGGCCAGGTTCTGAATAAAGACTGCTTGATTTCGTATCCTAGCTCTGTCCAGTTTGGGCTCTGTGATCTTAAGCAACTTATTCCTTAAACTTTCTGAACCTCAGTTCCTCCTTTGTAAACTGAGGCTAATTACAGGATCTATTCTCACGAGGGTTAAAGGAACAGTAGAAATAAAGTGCTAAAAACTTACATATGGTTATTGCTCAACAGATACTGAGCAACCTAACAGCCATTTACAATCTACTTTTCTCTTGTTTTGCAATCAATGTTGGAAAGGTAAAATATACCTTCTCAGAGTCCCAAGGGACTAGAGACCTAGTTCTAGCCAAATGAAATATAGGTGAAAGCTGCAGGGTGGATCCTCTAGGAAAGGTTTGCAGAAGAGCCAGACTCAGCCAGTGGCAACCTCTGACTCTAGTCTTTCACCCCTCTTCCTGCTTGGTGCAATGTCTGGAGATGTGGCAGCTATGTTGTGATCACAGGAATGAATGGCACATGCTGAAGATGACAGAGCAGAAATGAGGAACCCGGATCCTTGATGACACTATTCAGCCTTTGTTCTAGCTGTACCTATGCTGGACCTGCTATGACCAAAAAACCACCTGCAAGTGTAAGACTGCACTTTCCAGGTTTTTGGTTATTTGTAGCTCAAACAATATTGCTATTCATAAAGTTATTAGTAGTTATTTTTTTTAATAACCTAAAATTTTATCTTTTTTTTTTCTCAAGAAGGCCTCATATATATGTGTAGGTAGTTGTGTGGCAAGTTTACAGGAACCCATTGCTTAATATTTTATCTATAGTCATGTGCTGCGTAACGTCCGTTCAGGCAACATCTGACCACATATGTGTCTGTGGTCCCAGAAGGTTATGACAGAGTTCAGAAATCCCGATGGGAGAATGGAGTGTATATAAGGAAACAGGACAAAACACAACGCAAAAGGAAACTTTTCTGGTCCTTTTGTAAAGCCAGAGGGTTTGGTTGTGGACAACCTGTGCTGACCACGCCAGGCTCCCCTGGGTCCTGTGTTTCAGGGGCTCCACTCTCTATGCCACCCTGGGCAGTGGGACAGCAGCCCCCAGGTACCTGATTTGACACAGTGCTCACACAACACCCCGATCACGTAACGTCCTGTTTCACAGAACGGAGCATGGACGTTAAGTGACACGTTCTGGTAGTTCCACTGACAAAATTTTGAAATCTAAAAGTAAAAGTAGAGAATAATAACAAGAGGGAAATAAGAAGGCTATTTCCAAGTTCTTATTTTCTTTAGGAAAATAAGATATCAGTGAATAATTTTACAGTTTGCATTACTATCGTACTTATATTTCCAAACTGAACTTCAAAATGTACATTCTATGACCAGAGAGGGAGTCATATTCATAGCCACTGAGATCTCTGAAAGTACAATTTTAAAGTACCCATATTCCCCCATTCAATCAAACTTTGGGATCAAGATTTGTATAAAACAACTAGGACACTGTGTGAGCCCCACCCATTTGGCCCTTCAGGACTTCTGAGCACAATACTGAGGATGAAAAGTGTAAGTCTAACACAACTTGATAAAGATGTGTGTATCTTACTGACCCTGTTTCTGGCCATTTGTTGAGTTCTCCAGTGTACAAAACTCCATCAAGTCATTTGAGATACCTGGATAAGCCTGAGTACTATAATCAACTTAAAAATTCCTGTAATATATCCAATTGTGCCATTTAAAAAAGCTATTATTAGTAAACGGAAACCCTGGTGGTGCAGTGGTTAAGAGTTCAGCTGCTAACCAAAAGGTCGGCAGTTCGAATCCACCAGGCACTCCTTGGGAACCCTATGGGGTAGTTCTACTCTGTCCTAGAGGGTCGCTATGAGTCGGAATTGACTTGATGGCAACAGGTTTGTTTTTTTATTTTTTTAGGAAACTGGATATAGCTACTTCTCTTCACATTCAGTTACAAAGGACAGTGATGAAATCAGCACTCATTTCTGAGATTTAGAGGCTCAGAGGCCACAATGTCTAGATTAACTAGGTTGCTAACACCCAGCAAATTAACTGCCACCAGGTGGTCCCGACCACAGGCAAGCACACAATCCCACCTGGAACTTTTTATTTTCTTGCAATGAAATTATTTAACATTTGGAAATAAGGTGTAAGACTTCTGGTATAACTCAGACCAATTCTGTTCATTTTGAAAATAAGATACCTTTGCCCTGTTCTCTATAATAAAAACTACACCAAGAAATAATATGCAAATTAAATTAAAAAAAGAATTTTGAAATACAGCATATTTTTTTAAATATATTGCTGTTTAAAACATAGAATTACATAGATATGGAGCAAGAAAGAACGAGAGAAAATGAGAGAGAACAGACTGGAAATACACATACTATAGTTATTAGTAGTTATCTCTAGGTGGGGAGCTCTGAATAATTTTAATTCTTTTTTTCTATTTGCATTTTTACTAAAAATTGTCAGAATATGCATTTCAGTATAATGGAGAAAAAACAATGTTGCAAAATAGATAAAAGGAATCACATGTAAAAACTTAGAAGTGCTTAACTCACTTAAATTTATTTTGCTCATAAAGAAGCTAGAAAATTATACTTATCAGCTACATCACAAAATAAATGCCAAATACAAAATAAATCTTTATTTGTAGTAAAATCTTTCCAACATCATTAAAAAAAATTACTGTAGCTATGGGATATTACCCTTACAGCAAACAGGGACGTATTTCCTGCTGATGAAAGAAAGAATTTACGGCTAAGAAGTCTGATTAGAAGCCAATCTGGTTATCGCCACATGCAGAGTGCGAACCCATGTAAAACGTTACAGAACACTTACCTTGGAGGAAACAGCTCAGGAAAAGCCGAACGTTTTGAGAGCCCCACAGTAATAAAATGTGTCCCATAAACAGATGCCAGGTTCTGGCAGAACAGCTTACCGGTTTTTCATCAGCCTCAGCTCTCGTTTGCGCGTCGCCTCTTCTGCCAGCTGCTGGGGATTGTGCAAACTTCCTGGTGAGGCCGCCATCACTACTCCTTGTGGCAAAGCGGTGGTAGGAGCGCGGATCTGGTAAGTTGGCATGTCACCAGTGGCGGCTGTAAGGAATCAAAATATTACAAGTTTATATAAATAATTCACAATTTGATATTTTAAATAAAACTCAAATAGCATACTTTTCTTTACGTGTCATAAGAGGTGATCTTGCTCACGTTTAAGATGACTGTGCTGAGGCGTTAGAGGAATCTTAGGTATCAAAGATCTTCTTCAGCACCTTCTATACATTTAAGGTAGAAAAATGTCCTAATATATTTTGGCTTTTATCAAAGGCTAAAGTAGAGAGGATTTTCAACTGAAAGTTCATTTAGTCTAAAATCAGTGGTGTGCTGATAAATGTTTAACAGCCAGCTCTCCGGGAGGAAAAAGCCCTGATCTGCAGGGTTTGCCAACCCCAATGGTGTAAATACCTTCACCATGGCCAGTGTCAAGCCACCAATGTGGCATCACTGAATGCAGAGCTGGGACGAAGTGTGGGTAAGGACACACCACACAGGTAAAGCAGATGTAAATAACCTCAAAAGCAGAGATGAAATAATTGGAAATGTGTATAATTAGTTTTCTGTATTTATTAATGTGGTTTTCAATGTCATTTATTTGTTAAGTAGATATATTTAATTTTTAATAATGGCTGTTTTAACAAAGATCCTGAAAATTTAACAATCGGCTCACTAGGAGTATACAGCAAAGTATATATAAGTTTTTGTATGAGAGACTGACTTGGTTTGTGAACTTTCACTTAAAGCACAATAACAATTAAAAAAAAAATTTTTAAGAATCAGTTCTTGCAAGGCAGTAGGAGCTCGCTACAACACACCACGGAAAAACTTGTAAGTAAGCAGACCATCTCCATTCTGGGAATATCCCAGTTAAGAGATTTGCCTATAGCCTAAATCATGCCTGAAACAGTTACTGACTCTCTTCAAGTGCAGACCCATTACCAGAAAATGACTGAGGCTCTGGAAGGAATCTAGCTCACTAAATTTTCAGTAAAAAAAAATAAATCAATAAACACCAAAGTCCTACTTAAAGCTGGTCTCTCTGAAGAAAGATACTTTTTTTTCCTTATATTTCTTGGGATAATGATACGTTCCTAAGTGTCCATTTAAAATATATTTTTTCTAGTTACAGTGCAATCATATAGCTAAAAGACTCTTAATATTTATTTAGTATTCAGATTGAATACTAAATGTAAGTCCTCAAAGTTTCCTAGTTTATCTTCAAATATTGTCTCTCTACTGCAAGAAACACAGCTTCCTGGGAGAGACAGATGGGTCTGAGGAATGAAGCATGTTTCCACCACCAACACTCCAACTCTGAGGATGTATGGTCCAGAGTTAATGTGGCACTCTGATGAGAGACTACAAAGACATGCTTTCTCAAAGCTAAATGTAAGAAAAAGGTAAAGAATATATATATGTAGGTTATTTAATCCTATAAAAATAGAAAGTAGGGCATTGCTATATTTTAGTAAAATATGCTCAATGAGTAAGAACTGAAATTTTACCGAAGTGGGGGACAAAGCTGTTTTCACCTAAATCACTGCAAACAGCCAAGTGGTCTTAAAAAGTTAAAACAAAAATGAACTATTTGCTCTAAGGTATATGCCAGTCTTTTTTTTTCCCCCTAGAGCTGAAAAATTCAGTGAAACAAAAAAACAAAAAAAACAGGGCTTTGCAAGAATATCATTTAAAGGAGAGTTCTAATACGATTTTTTCTAATACGATTACTAAAAATACCATTATAAGACACTTCTTCCTCCTTCTAAATAGTATAATTTTCAAAACAATGGTGATGAATACTAACTGTGATAAATGTAAGGCTCACCAGCAAAAATCTCTGGCCCTAAATTTGTTTTTGTTACTTCTGACTATACTGTATACACAGATGTCTGCTTCTACTTGATAGTTTTGAAATAGTTAAGAGAATTTAAAAACCAGTTATAAACTGTTAACTTACTAATGGCCTGTTTGTTTTTACATATCTTAATCATATTGTCCTTGGTGATCTGGTGGACCACCGAATACTGCTTTTCTCTTTACCCACACCCAGGGATGAAGGTTAGAGGGTAGTAAAGGTTGAAAGAATGGGACAGCTGGAGGCTACTGGGCTTTCTAAAATGGGAACAACAGGCAGTGACGAATGAGAATTACACATGTCACTGTGTTGACATTTGCAGGCAGCATGGATGCAGACCTTGGTCTAGGGTTGTACTTTCCATTCAAAACATAGCTTACAAAGAAGTACAATAAAATTAACAGAAAGGCACAGAGGGGCTCACTATTCTCTGTGGTTTTGTATATGTTTGCTATTTTCTGTAATATAAAGTTAGCACAGTGCTTACATGATGCACAAGATAGTTTAAGAGTATCCATTGGGGGGAAATATGAAAAAGTGGGGGTGGGTGAGAATACTTCACAGATGAGGAATAAAGTTTATTCACTGGCCTTATTTACTAAAAATGGTTCTAAACAACTTTTGCCTGCTTTCAAAAACCAAAACTACCCTCAAGGACCAAAGTTGGTGCCATGGAAGATAATAAAAAGAATGTGTCATGACCGTTACAAAATCAGCATTCTTTAAAACATTCCGAGCAATGGCTCAGAAAAAAAAAATACCACTTTAAAATGGTAATTTGGAAGGCAATGATACATTTGGATGTATTAGTTCTGGGATCTTAGCTAAAAAACTGGGCTTTAGTACTATTTCTCAGACATAGCATAGAAAAAAAAATTCATTTTATTTCCTTCAACAAAAATCAGAGATTGCACTTCATTAACTCAAGCCAGAATATGAATTAGTATAAATTAGTGTAAATTAATATGAAGTAGTATGAATTTTTTTTTTTAGTATGAATTAGTAGAAATTTCTGTAATATCCCAAAGAATCTATATGATGGTACACTTCTAATGGTCACTAAATGAATATCAATCGATAAATTCCATATATTCAAATATGATCTTATTAGTAAAGTTTAAAAAAAAAGCTATGGGCAAAGAGAATCTCTTTTTTTCAGGAAATACAAATGTCAAGAAGTTTTATTTTATAAACAAGTTATAAGAAGGTGTTTATTTGAGTTACCTTCAGTTTCCAATATTATGAATTAAGCAGTAATTTCAAAGAGATCAGATCTCTATGGATCCCAGTTTAAAGGACCATGCTCCATTCCTTAATGACATATTCTCACCCTGCACTCTCACAAAGGCCAATTCTTATTCCATCTAACTACTAAAAGTGTCCATATTTATTTTTATTCTAGAATTTCATAGTGTAAACTATCTCTAAAAATAAATGGTCATCACTGGGGGCTTAAAAATCCTGACCAAAGAAAGACACTAAGAAAAAGACGTTCATTCGCGAATTATTCCTCAGGTGAGGAACAACTGTAAGTCAGGGACAGCATCTTTTTACCTAAAAAAAAAAAAAAAGAAAAATTTTTTTTTTTTTCCGCTAGTGCTGACCCAGCACAGCACGTGGCTGCTTGATGCCTCTCTGTGTACACTGCCAAGTAAAATTGGAACTTGCTAGAGTGTTGCCCATGGTCATCTGGAAAGTTCGTATGAGCAAAATAAGCCACCTTCCTTATGTTGTTGTTGTTGTCAGGTGCCGTCGGGTCAGTTCCGACTCATAGCGGCCTTACAGACTTGTGTTACTATCACTAAGTCTTCAAGTCTTTAACATTAAGTCATGGGAAGCCCCAAGTGGGAAGCCTTTCTGCATAAACCTCCCTTTGGATACTAGTCATCTGGTAACCTGGCACTGCAGAAGCAGAGATCGAATTACAATGTTTCAAATGCTAAGTCCTGAGATTAAAAAAAAATTTTTTTTTCAGGTTTAGTATCAAATGTTTCATGGGAAAAGAAAATTCCTAGAACTCTTGATTCTGGCCATTACTTCATACCTCTCTTTGGAAGCTTTAAACACGGTACAGCAGAAAAAGCAATGGGATTTGGAGTCTGGGTTCTAGTCCAGCTCTGCCACTTACCAGCCATGTGACTTGGGGCAAGTTCAGTTTCCTCATCTGTAAAATGGGGATACAGTATCTCATTTAATACTCACAATAAACCCTGTAATGTATGTCAAAGTGTCTAGCACAGTGCCTGGCACATGGTAGGCATTCAGCAAATGTTAGTTCCCTTCCTTGTTCCTTAAGTTCTGAAAGACAATGTTCCAAATTATGCTTATACTGTATATTAGTTAAAAGGCACATAACACCCATAAATATATTTTTCCCTGGAGTTTCCCTTCTAACAAACATGGGAAATAGAATGATTGAAATGTATGGCTCATATGCTTATTTTGTTTAAAAATACACCTATTAAGAAACTTTTAAAGTTTATAATATATTTTGGTATATCCCCTTAGAGTATAAATTATTAAAAGATAAAGTGTCCTTTTCTATGTATATAATCATTTAAAACAGAACCTCAAAGGTGGAGAATCACAAATGACCAAATGGTACATTCTCATCAGACTGGTAATAAGAAAACTAAAAACCCCACAACTCAAAAAGTAGGAAACAAGTAAAGAAATGATAAACCCAGCCAAATGCCTATCTTGATAACTTCCAGAGTGAAACAACTGATTAACACGCCAAATGATGGTGGTTTTCTTTGCTTGTTTGATTATTTATTTATGGAGAGCTCTGTGGTACTGAGCACATTAAGTGAATAAAAACATTTTTATATATGGAGTGCCTACCTTCATATGACATTTCACAGCGTGTCGCTAATCCTAAATGCACCTAAGTAAACAACAGTAGTAACCCAGAAGTCATATTTATAAGGAAGGACTTCTCTCCCTAGCTCCAAGAATAAGCTACTGACTTCATTTTTTTTTTCTTTTAATCCAATTTTAGATGAAGGTTTACAGAACAAACTAGTTTCTCATTAAACACTTAGTACACACGTTGTTTTATGACATTGGTTAACAACCCCACAACATGTCAACACTCTCCCTTCTTCACTTTGGGTTCTCTATTACCAGCTTTCCTGTCCCCTCCTGCCTTCTCGTCCTTGCCCCTGGGCTAGTGCGTCCCCTTTGTGTCGTTTTGTTTTATGGGCCTATCTAATCTTTGGCTGAAAGGTGAACCTCAGGAGTGACATCATTACTGAGCTAAAAGGGTGTCCAGGGTTTCTCCAAGTCTCCGTCAGGCCAGTAAGTCTGGTCTTTTTTTGTGAGTTAGAATTTCTACATTTTTCTCCAGCTCTGTTCGGGACCATCTACTGTGATCCCTGTGTACTGACTCCATTTCTGTTTCTGGTTCTCTCCATCCCTACTACCACACCAGTGCCCTAAGACTCAAATCAGGCTTGTCCTTGCCAGGTATCCCATACTGCCAAAAAAGTCCCTTCTCCATTGCTCTACTTCTCCATGAAAATTAAATCCTATATAAAAATAAGTATTTAGTCACTGACTTAGCATTTAAGGACTGAAATTTTTCAAAATTTTTATAACTACTATAACAAATAGGCTACATAAAAAAAAAAACTTTTTTTTTTTAAAGTCATGAAATATTTATAAGTTACGATCTAAGTTATGTAAGTGAAAATCTTAGAGTTAAAAAGTCTATGTAAAAGATGGGAAGTTACGAATAGTGAAATTTAATTAATTAATTTAATGTTAATTAATATTTATATGCTCTATTGTCCCATGAAGATAGTGATGAATATTCTAGAAAAAGTCCATTTTGACTAAAATGATGCCAACTTTATCTTGCATATTTTATCAACAGTATGTAGCATGCTATTTAACTCCTGTTACGTTAGTATTAATTTAACTTCCTGTGAATTTTGAGAAGTAATGTGATAAGGTGTGAAGAGAAGTAGACAAAGAGTGTGAAGACCCACACTCATCCACCACCTGCAGCTCTGTAAGGAGAGCTTTACAACCGTTCTCGCCGATGCACACAAGGCAAGTATTATTACACTCATTTACCTCAGTGAGAACGCAGGTAAGGTTCTTCTCCTTTCTTGTATTTAAATATGGTTTCCACATAGAGGCGCGCCCAGATCCTTGACCGTTTGTTAGCTGCTTCTTATTGGTCTCTTGCTGTCCCCTCCCTGTTAGTTTCCTTGATAGCACTTACCACAATTTCTACTCACATGTTTGTAACATTTTTTTTTTAAGTTTACATAAATGCAAAGTATTATCATAATTATTTTGCTGGGCAACATGTTAACATAGACAAACAAAACAGCAAAGTGAAACATTTATCTCAGATTATATTTCACTAAAAATTTTTTCAAAAATGGTGGAAAACAGCATAATGGCAATTGCGCTAAACCTTCCATATGCTCTGCAGTTTTATAGAAATGTAAGAGATCGCTTTTCATTTCCAACATGATTGTAACATGCTTTGCTGGTCACTTCAAGAAGCCGTTATAACCTGATCTGAACCATTCTTTGATGTGGAAATTTCCACACAAAAATCATTTCCAGCAGCTTCCTTTCACAAAGGTGACATATATCCTTGTTATTGTGCATCAAACACTAAGATACTATTTTCCAAACTTGAATTCAGAAATCTAGACTAAATCAAACTTAAGATTCAGAATCTAAAAGACACGTAGTTATGCTCCTAACATAACCAGCCTATGAATAAAGCCAAGAACTATTTTTAATAAAAATTTATACTCAACAAAATAAATAATATAATCCTATAAACTATTTTTTTATAAACTATACATATTTTCTTTTCATATTGGATTCTATGACCCTATAGGTTAATGCATCATTTTTGTTAGAAGCCTGATTTTAGTCTAGATAGAGTTTTTCAAATTATAAGTTGCAGACCATTAGTGGGTCATAAAATCAATCTCATGGGTCAATAATAGCAAAAAAAGAAAGAAAAAAAGAACAAAAGAGAATAGAGAGCAAGGTATGACTATATCGTGTGTAGTTAAGGACATGCTATTTTTGAAACTTGTTTTATTTAAATACAGGGCACACACACAGCTCTATGGCCATCAGGATGCAAAAAGTGGGTCATGGTCAAAAAGTCTGTGAACTACTGATCTAGATGGATCAGTCCACTGCGGGGAGGGGGGGCAGAACAGGGTATCCCAGGCCTGGCTCCTAAAGCTGCTCCGCTGCACCTCAGATGCAAGGGGCCTCTTTAATCCTCTGCTCTTTTGGCGCCTATTTAAAAAAAAGAAACACCAAAAAACAAGGAAATAATGACATTCTTTTTCACTGTCAAGTAGCATTTCAAATACCACTGATTTTGTGAGAACTGGCTAGATTTTAAAAATAATAACAATTTCTGTTTCAGCATTTTGAAAATTGGGAAGGGCAAATCATGTAGAAGCATCATTGATACACCTCTTCACTGATGGTCTGCTCATTCCAGGAACACAAAATGTACAAAAAAGCTCATTTATTTACAAGCAATGGCAAAATTTTCATGCAAATTTTTACCTTCAAGTTTCATGTGAGCATTCTCAGAGTATTTTAAAATCATTTTATTTTACTTCTGGTTAGGATTCTCTCTCATGCTTAGACAAGTCAGATGGTAAATGGAAATTAATGGTTCGGTAAAGACAGATATAAACTTAATAACTTTAAGAAAATAAATATCTGCACAAAAATGCCCTTTGGTTCTAAGAATCATACGACATGCAGTGTTTTAGGTTACGTTCATTTTTATCTTGTAATAAACTTGTAAATTGAGAGCATCTGCAACCTATAGCATCTCGGTAACTTCACAAAAACTCTTCTTTGAGAAAAACAACAGCTCCTCACGACAACTAAAGAAACAGTTTAACCCAAATTTTACTTGCTTGTAAAATGCTGCATTTAAACACTCAAGACAATCGAATGTTACTACCCAGGAAGAGGACTGAGACCCACTAACTCTGGAGAGCTCTGTGGTCACGCTGCTCCGAATCACGCGCTCCTGCTGAATTCAACTGCAAATTCAGTAACGGGTTATAAACAAGACACCACCGCATACACAACATTGCAGCCACATAAAGGGCACTAGCGACAAAATCCTTCACAGTCACTATCTGAAAAATGACTAAGAAAACCAGCCCCTGTACTAGCAGCCGTGCCGGCCGCTAGTGCGAGCACCGAGGCCGAGGGACAGTGCCAAGGCCGGCACTTCCCTGCCTGAGCACTGGAGGGCGCTCTCCGCCACACGCTCTCGGCTGCCAAGGCAGGGCGAGGAAGCCCTCCGGCTGCGGCCGCGGGCCCTCCGGCCCCCGTGCGGGAGGCTCGCCCGTAGCCGAGACGCCGGCCAGACGGCGCCGGGGGTCCCGCCGGGCACGCACTGCAGGCTGCAGGCTCAGGACCCGGAGCCCCGCCGAGCAGCCACTTACCCCCAGGGCAGGCGTGGCGGCGAGGCTCACGAGCAAGCTCCTCGGGCTGAGGGCGCCCTCGGAGAGGCGTGACGAGCCGCCGAGCGACTCTCAACCTGTCGGCAGCGCTTGACAGCGCGGAGCGACGCAGAACGGAACCGGCTAAATCACGGCAGGACTCGGGGCTGACGTCAAGTGCAGCTCGCTCGGCGTTTCACTTCGCCACTTCCCCGCCGAGACGCGGTGCCAGGAAACGTGGTGACGTCAGCCCCCTGAACTCCGTGCGCGGAGAACAGGCCCTGTTCCCCCCGGAGGAAGGGAGGCAGGAGCCGCGCGGCCACCGCAGCCCGCCGGGCTTTCCCAGTCCGCGCCCCGCCATCGAATCCCAAGCTTAGCTTTTTTTTTTTTTAAACAACTTGAACAGTCTGTATCTTTAACTTGCAGCTGGACTGAATTTGCAACAGGTCGCTGATGAAGTAACAGCTTGTTTTAGTAGGCTAGAATGGCGGGGCGGGGGAGGAGGAGAGCGGGCGCGGAGAGAGAGAGACTGCTGCCTTGAACTCTGAGCAGAGAAGCCAGGACACGGACCTGTCTCAGCCGAGGGAGCTGAACCTATACAGACACAGATCCAGGGGGACTCCTTACTACTGCCAGAAAGTTAACACTTTCAGAAACACGCAGACGTAATCACAATCTGTCTTTTCTAGAACTTCAAAAAAAAATCTGCAGAATTAATTTAAGACCCCTCTCGAAAATTCTTACCTGTTTCCTCTCTGGTTACAGCCATGATGGGCTCCTGCATACAGAAGTGTCTTGTTTCCTTATCACAGCTCAACATCAAATGTTCCAAACTAGCAAGCATGTGCAGGGTAAGTAGAAGTATTGACATCACAATGACATCACTAGCCTATCACTGCCATCAATCTGCTTTGTCACAGCACAGCTCACTGAAACCAAAGCCCTATAAAAACTCTTCTCATAATAAACCATTTGAATGTCCTCATTCTTCATTTTCACAGAGAAATCCGATGAGATGGGCTCTGGCAAAAAATGTCTCATTAGCATAGAAAGTAACATGCTTCTTTCTAACGGGGCTACTACTTTATTACTGCTGTGTCTCAGGTTTCTAGGTGAACACAGGAGGAAACAATAATGCATGTTTTCCTAACTCACAGGAAGAGAAAAAAGTACTTAGAGGTTTAAATTTCAGGGATTAAAAAAAAGAAAACTGACAATCACCACAGAAGGACTAAGGTATTCCACACACAGGTCTGTTCACCAGGTAGAAAAGAGCCAGCCACTGCCCATCACTTAGAACATCTTTAATTGCTGAACCACTTGCTATAACACTATAGAACCCAGCTGCTCCTATGCTGATAACTTGTTAATTTCACTAGAAGGATGTAGATAATGAAATTAAAAAAAAAAATCCCTGTACCAGTGAAGTATTACATTCTATAGCCTTCTTCCATAAACATTACATTGAACCATCTGCAGCTGCTAGGATTGTCTTTTTGGGCCACAAGACAGCAATTTCCTGTGCTCCAGCCTAATACATTATTTTAGCAGATCAAACCCCCTTGAAAAGAGCTTTGTGATTTTTTAAAATTCATAAATAAATCATAATTAGTATTAGGAAATCTGTTTCAAGTTTCAGAAAGATCACAGTGATTTTTATCTCGATATTTTTCTAAATTGGTACTTAGGTGTTCAGTAAACATCAGTGTAAAAAAGGGTAGAGGAAGGTGGGGAAGAAGGTGGGTTGCTTAGTGACTTCTGCTATGAGTTAAGTAGTAATAGACTCCCTGGACCAGTTATATTCAGTTAACCAGCACATGGAACTAGTAACATTTTCACAAAGGGTAAGTATTTCACTTTCATTCATAAATGTTTGTGAACATTTATCATATGCCAGGGACTGTGCTAGGTACCAGGGAAACAGGGACAAATAAAATACCCTGATTCTTGTCCAATCAGAACTACCATTAAGTGCAGGACAGAGTTAAAATACAGTGTGCAATGGGAACTCAGAGGGGTTGCCTAACCAGATTTGGAGGATCAGGGAAGGCTTCCTGGAGGAGGTGCCATCTAAGAGGAAACCCAAATAATGCGTAAGACTGGGGAAAGTTTCTGTTTGAGTAAACAGCCATGTGTGAAGGCCCTAGAGAGGAGAGGCGAGGGTGGCAGCCACATCAGAGGAAAGGAAAGAAACCCAGCATATAGCTGCCTACACCTAAGCTGAGTTGTGAGCCACATTAAGGATTCTGAACTTTGTCTAGCAGTAATAGGCACCCACTGAAGGGTTTTGAGCAGGATGTGATTATGTACCATTGCCCTGAAGAACAGAGAGTATAACAGAGAAAGGGAAATGTTGGAGGCAGAGGCTTCTGTTTTTAAGAAATAGTAGTAGTTCCCAGAATCGTTGGGAGGGATGAAGGAAGAAAGAAACGTGAGTGGAACTTGCAGAAATAATTCCCAAAAGACTGGGTAGGCCAAGAAGGCAGCTGCGTCTCTGGCCTGAAGAGGAAGCTCAGGAAGCTGCCCTGCTACAACCAGCCTCGGTGCAGCCCCCTGGCAGACTGGAGTCTGCGGCGGGGATCTAGGGCAAAGTGGACGGCGGCCTGGCCTAGGATAATGATACTGGGGATTGGACAGCCATGAGGAGGCTACTGACCTGGGGGAAGAATCCACAAGGTGGATCTGGATGGCGAAGCGTCGGGAGAGGAAGGATGACACCCAGGTTTCTGGCTTGAAGCAACAGGATAGGTAGTGGTACATCACTGAAATAGGGTAAATAAAAGGAGATTTGGGGTGGACAAGTGGAGCTGAGTTTTGGACTTAAGGAGTCAGAGATGGGTGTGGGACATCCAAGTAGCTGGTTGGAGTCAGGGGCACAGTCACATTAACTGAAGCCATGAGAGGGGATGAGGGCATCCAGGGAGAGTTTATCCAGTCAGGTGGGAAGAGGGCCGCAGATGCCATCCTGAGGAACACTGCTCACAGCTAGGAGCTAGGCAGAGGGAGATCAACCCAGCAAAGGAGGCTGAGAGAGAGAAACAAGGAGAATGCCCTACTGGGGAAGTGAAGGAGGCGGCAGTCAACAAGGTCAAATACTCCAAAGAAGCCATCAAGTTTAGGACTGCGAAGTCACCAATAAAATGGATGTGGCCCTTTCATGTGAGGACGGTGAGAGGGTGGAAGGTGGACAGGAAGTAAGTGGTATCTCTAAGTTCAGGAAGGCAAGACAGGAATGTTCATCTCCCTGCTGGCAGTGGTGGGTGGTTAACACAGAACTGGTGCTCCAGGCCACCATTATTAGAGACAGAGAGGAAGAGGACTAAAGACTGAAAGGCAAGAAACAAAGCCTTACTACTTGGGTGTGATATACACATTCACATATTACCACAGACTGATTCACGGAAAATCAACAGAATATTAGATGGATAAAATAACAACTTAAAAAAAATCAGTGACATTTCTCTACACAAACAATAGCTAACCAGAAAATGTAACTGAAAAATAAGGTACCACTCAGATAACAGCAGTAAAAACCATTAAGCATTAAGGAATTAACTAAACAATGAATATGCAAGATGTCTACAGAGAAAAATATTAAACTGTTAAAAGAGTAAAATAAGATCTAAATGAAGAGACATTCTATGTTTTTGAATAGGTCAATCAATTTCACATATTATAAAGGCTATGGTCTCCCTGAATTAATCCATAAATTAAATGCAAGTTCACCTTTGGTTTTCTTTTTATTATTATTTAAATTTTTTTTAGAAACTCAAATTTATTCCAAAGTACATATGAAAGAATGGTAGTTCACAAAGAGCTAAATCAGCAATTAAAAAGATAAATAAATAAAAAGACAAAGAGGAGGAACTTGTATGAAATAACAAGACAGTATGGCATCGACAAAGAAAACGTGATCAATGGTGCAGAATAGAGTTTTGAGGCAGAGTCAAGTACATGTGATAACCTATTTATAATTAAGGTTACTCCCATAAATTCATGGAGAAAGGAGGAAATTGGCTCCAAGATACAAACACTATATACCAAGGTGGACCCCAGCTGGATTAAAAATCTAAACGTGAAAGGTAAAACTAAGCTAGTAGACAATAACGTAAACAAATACCTTTGTGACTTGTAGGAGAAAAAGACTTCTTAAATAAAACTCCAAAAGCACAAGCCTTATATGTATACTATTTATGTAAAACCGAATAACTGTAAAAATTTTCTTTGCTGCTAAAGAATCAAGTTTGCTGTGGATTTTCCATTACAGTATTGGGTAAGTACTATGCATTTTTTACCCCATAAGTGCTACCACTTCAGTTCTATATATACTTTTATCATATTCTACAGTAACCCCAGTAACCCCCCATATGGGAAGATTAAAGCTAATTAAGGGATTCACAAATTGTAATCTACTTTCTTATATACATGTAAGACTTTGAAACTAAAAAAAAACTAATATTATTATTCTTAAAATTAGTAATATATTGTATGTCCTAAGCAAACAGATCAAGAACAGAATTCAATTAAAACATAAGATTTTTGAACATTGTATTAAACACACCTATTCTAGTTACCATAAGCACAAATGAATTAACTTAAAATAATATATAACTCAAATCTAACTGAAATCTTAACCTACTGCTATTGAGTCCAACTTACAGCAACCCTATGGGACAACTGTCCCATAGGGTTTCCAAGGCTGTGATCTTTACAGGAGCAGGCTGCCACATCTTTTTTTCTGCAGAGCAGCTGGTGGATTTGAACTGGTGAACTTTCAGTTAGCAGCCAGGTGCTTAACCACTGCGCCACGAGGGCTCCTTACAGTACATGAAATCTTAGGTAACCCTAAAAGCTTCGGGATACATTACAACTGTTTTCACTATTGTCAGTTCCCATAAGAGCTAGAATGGGTACCTCAGAATTCAAATATACTAAGAGTGGCCTAAAGAAAAATCAGCATTTGTGTGGAAAGGAGTTGTCTGGAAATGAGACTTGAGCGTAACAGCTGGTTGAAAAAGCCAATTCAGTGCATCATGGACGAATGCTTATGTCTTCATGGATTAGAGAATGCTAGAAATATATTTGGGATATTTACTTAATCAAAATATCCGTTCATGTTTGCAACTCCCTTTTTCCAACATCCTGCACTAAATTTAACTCTCTTTACAGCCGTAAAATCTGTTAAAAAGTAAAACCCACGTCATTATTTAACTTGCTGTTTAATGTACTAAATTAAATTAACATACTAATCCAGCCTTTTAAGTGCCTCCCATGCACCCCCCTCCCCGAAAATCTACTTCCTGTGTATTTCAGAAAACTATAAAATCACCACTAAATGGCGTGAGGTACTAACCCACGGTATTCTAAATGTATTAGATTAATGAACTATACCTTGAACAACAACCTGGCTGCCTGGGACAAAGAACTGCTGTGTGCCATCGGGTGACTGTGCTGCGTACTGTACAATTGTAGCACCTGGTGGAGGAGCTCCTGAATTTGTCATTGTTAATGCCTGGAGTCCCTGAACACCATCAGGTCCTGGGTTAGAAATCTGGATTGTTCCACCTTGCGCTATAGCAACTTAACAGAAAAAGAAAAAAAAATTAGAGAATTTTGAGATTCATGGTTAATAATCCCATACTGGGGGAATACACTCTGGGTCTCTGTATTGCCATTGCCTCTCATGTCCCAATTACCCTTATTTCTCTCCCAGATTGGTAAGGACCACCAGTTTCCTCATGGGGCAATACTTGGAAAAAGCTCTTAAACACTTGGAAATATTTTTATATTCAGAACTGCTTGAAATTCATAGAATCCACAGAGTGTTCCTGCTCCCTGGACCCACCCAACTGAATTACAGATGAAGAGGGAAGATGCTGAAGGATCCAACTTCTGAGTTTTCTCCATTCCCTCAGGTACCTTTAGTCATAAACAACACTCTTCCAACATTTAAGAAATGGTCCATGAGATTTCCTTTTGAGCATCACAATTACAGCAAATTTATGACTTCATTCAGCTAAGTATTTTTCTAATTTTTCATCAAAAGAAAGTAGCTCTTAAAGGAATAAATATTACATACTTCAGTTTTAAAGCTCAAGTCTACAAAACTGTGACCTTTACCATCTTGACTATGGCAGGAGAATCCTGGAATATAAAATGTTAAGTTGGAAAAGACCTTAAGAGGTAACGTTATTCAAAGAATTTGTGCTACAATATTTACCTCTGCAAAGAGTCTGGATAACGACAGATACGGCAGCAAATACATGAGGCTGACTTTCTCTGAATACCGACATTTGCCAGTCATGTTTAAAAGGAACATTAGCTTAAAGTTTCAAAGACTAACTGATCAAATGTTTTAAATTTTCACTATAACTGACAAGTAAGTACTGTTCAAAATATCTGAGGGGTCTGTACACTTTAACATGAGGACGTCATGTTGTAATTTTACACACTAGAAACTAGTAGAAACAAGGGCTATACTTTTTTTTTTTTTAAGTCATATATAAAGTAGCTAACTAGGCTATAATGAAGACAAAGAAAAAGACACACCATCAGTATAACACGACACAATGTAAATGCCTTATAAGAATGTTGTGTTGTTGTTAGGTGCCCCCCAGTTGGTTCTAACTCATAGCGACCCTATCTGTGTACAACAGAACCAAGGAAACACTGCCCCGTCCTGCGCCGTCCTCACAATCGTTGCTATGTTTGAGCCAAAGAATGTTATAGTAGTCTCTAAAATATACTGTGAATATACTCATTCCCAAACATTTAAATGACATCTCAGCAAAAGACCAAGGAACCCTGGTGGCACAGTGTTTAAAGCACTCAGCTGCTAACCGAAAATGGTGGTTTGAACCCACCAGCCCTTCTGCAGGAGAAAGATGTGGCAGTCTGCTTCCATAAAGATTTACAGCCTTGAAAACCCTACAGGGCAGGTCTACTGTGTCCTACAGAGTTGCTAGGAGTCTGAATTGACTCCACGGCAGTGACTTTCGTTTTGGGTTTTAAGCAAAAGACCACTTAGGTGATGACCCCATAGGATAAGCCTGTCAGAGCTGTGGAAAAAGTAACAACAAATCTTCAGTTCTTTGACCTACGGTTCCAGAGCCTAACGGAAATATGGATAAACATTTTTAAAAAGATCTCAACACAGATGCATTCTCTGCATTTTAGTTCACTGACAGGCCATATTATAATGCGAGTGACAGAAACCCAAGAATCAGTTACAGGGTGTCAACAGTGCCAGAACTGAGAAACCCTGGGGTACTGTTACTGCATCTGGCTTATCTGG
Source organism: Loxodonta africana (assembly GCF_030014295.1). NCBI lineage: Eukaryota > Metazoa > Chordata > Mammalia > Proboscidea > Elephantidae > Loxodonta > Loxodonta africana. The sequence goes on from NC_087345.1 coordinate 187,887,007, forward strand.
ACCATTATATTCTGTTCAAATTTTAAAAACAGGGTTTCAACGTGAGTCTCCAAAAATTTTCAAGGGTCTCAAGATTTACCCTGTACAATAAAGGGGTTTGGGAGAGATCTAACTATGTCTAACTTTTTAAGAGAAAACCAAAAAAAAACCCATTGCCGTCCAGTTGATTCTGACTCATAGCGACCCTACAGGACAGACTAGAACTGCCCCACAGAGTTTCCAAGGAGCAACTGTGGATTCGAACTGCCAGCCTTTTGGTTAGCAGCCGTAGCACTTAACCACTAGGCCACCAGGGTTTCCACTTCTTAAAAGAGAAGTACGAAAAAGACAAGAGGTATTGCTTTCTTGGCTCTTCACGGCTGGACATGAATGAATTTCCTATGTTGTCATATACCTGAATGCGTATTCTCAGCTGACAATTAGTTGAATGTGATAGAAAGCGTGCTTTACAAAGCACGGCCACAGGCAGTGTAACCACAAGGGTTAGGTTTTTGGCATCATTTCAGCAAAAGGTCTAAAACACAGCAGGCATTCACAGATAGGATGAATGAATGGCTATCATTTCCTCAAGGTGGACTATACTATAACCAATTTAAGCCACCTGTGAACCTAGTAGGGTTAAATGAAGTTTGATATCAAATTCTAAATACAGAGCTTCATTTTTCAACTCTAATACAAAAGCAAGTTTTTAGATTAGTAAATCTGAGGTGAGAGCAGCTGCTTCAAAGATATGAACGATGAAATATGTAGATAACAAAGACCCTTTTTTTCTTTTTCAGTAATCTTTCCCCATAATTCCAACGAAAACTTTTTTCTTCTTTTCACTGTGAAAAGCCATTCCTCTTGTAGCTTTTAACTTCTGGTCAAGTCATTATGTAATTAGATGTGGGAAACAAAAGCTAAACACACACATACACACATGCACATACACACACATTGGCTCAAGAGGAAAAATGTCCCTACAGATAAGTCTCATAATTTAGCTTAGCTTTTATTTTTGTACAGAAGGCACTTTTGGATTCTGGCATTATCAAATGACAGAGGACCTTTCCATTCAAAATGTTCTCTCTTGTTTGACAGTAAACAAGATTCCTTAATGCTTCAGGATATTAGGAATAGGCTTTCTGTGTGTGTGTGTTGAAAAGAGTTGAAAATAAAATTTTTAGGTTACAAAATATTCAAAGACAGCATAATATGTTTTCAGTAAACATATATCAAATTAAGCAGTAGAAAAAATTAAATTAACTGAATGAGTTTAGTCATATGTCTTTTGCTTTAATTATTTAAGAAATTATGGAAAATTTCTAGCCAACATAAAAGTAGAGAGAATTTTGTATCATCTGTTTTTCCTGCCCACTTGCCCTCGAACGTTTATTTATTTTTTGGAGTTTTTAAAAACAAATCGTAGACACCATATCTGACCTATCATTCTAAAATAAAGTGATTGGTCCTTATTGAGGCCATTAGTGAGTAAGGAAAACCAAATACCTTTGTACTTCTTACTAATCTTACTTTGAGGACCTAACGTTTCGTAATGCTTTTCTGGGTTGACACGTGCAACTAAGGCATAAAGGTTTATACCCATGGCCGTATCCATTTTTGTTTGTAGCAATGGGGGTCCATACAGACCTGTGGATATTGACTGGGTCTCAAGCAGAGTAAATGTTGTTGTTTTTTTTAGACTATATGCATAACTTAATTTCTCCCATGAGTAATCCTTAACAATATTAGTTTCATAAACTGAATTAAAATTGAACAACTAGATTATAAACCAAGCTTGTTGCCGTCGATTCCAGCTTATAGCAACCCTATAGGACAGAGCAGAACTGCCCCATAGTGTTTCCAAGAGTGTGATCTTTATGGAAGCAGACTGCCACATCTTTCTCCTGGGGAGTGGCTGGTGGGTTCAAACCGCCGACCTTTCAGGTAATAGCTGAGCGCCTAATCACTTCACCACCAGGGATCCTTAGCTAGATTATATAGTCAATTAAACTCTACTTCAATTTCCATTATTAATTGACTCAAACCTGTTAGTACATCATCTGCTTGACCAGTAGTGGGTACAGGTTAGGTTCTACTGCCCTCCTTGCTCTGGGAGCTCCCTAAATAACACTTCTCCACTCAACATCTCAGGTGGGCTATACTCTGTAGGTCACTCTGCACCCACTGGTTCAATGCTGAACACGGTGACCTTAAATTTAGAATGAGTTAGTCTAAGAAAGGGCCACATGAACCAGAGACTACATTAACCTGAGACCAGAAGAACTAGATGGTGCCTGGCTACAATCAATGACTGCCCTGACAGGGAACACAACAGAGAACCCCTGAGGGAGCAGGAGAGCAGTGGGATGCACATCCCAAATTCTCATAAGAATTAATGGTCTGACTGAGACTAGAAGGACCCCGGTGGTTACGGCCCCCAGACCTTCTGTTGGCCCAGAACAGGAACCATTCCCGAAGCCAACTCTGCAGACATGGATTGGACTGGACAATGGGTTGGAGAGGGATGCTGGTGAGGACTGGGCTTCTTGGATCAGGTGGACACTTGAGACTATGTTGGCACCTCCTGCCTGGAGGGGAGATGAGAGGGTGGGGGTGGGGTTTGAGGCTGGCAAGATGGAGACAAAAAGAGAGAATGGAGGGAGAGAGAGAGAGCGGGCTGTCTCTTTAGGGGGAGAGAAACTGGGAGTGTGTAGCAAGGTGTACATGGGTTTTTGTGTGAGAGACTGACTTGATTTGTAAACTTTCACTTAAAGCACAATAAAAATTATTTTAAAAAATGAGTTAGTCTAAATAGAAAAAGTGTAAAAAATTAATTTGCTGAGTACATTTCTACTGTTAGTTTTAGCTGGTTACACAAATTATATATATATATACACACAAATTATATATATATATAAAATATACATGTCCTTATATAATCAAGTATGGCTTTCCACACCCAATTCACCACATACAATGATAAGCAGGATGGCATCACATTGACTAGTCTAGACAATAAGTTCTAAAAAAGTTCTTGGGACACAAACTGTGTTTAAAAATTCGCTACTTCTACTATTAATTACCATTGGGCACTTCTCACAATAGCTATTAATATGATTAAAGGAAATATTACTATGGGAGAAAAATTCAACAATTTTGATAAAAAAGTTTCATTTAAACAGTAATTATTTCAAAGTTCTGCATAATTAGTAAAGAAGGAAGAAGAGAAAAACAAGAGTGGAAGACTTAAAAAAAAAAGCTGATGACCAAATAAAGAAGGAATAGAATTTTTATAAATGAAGATTTTCTCTGAGTTCCTTTTACTTGATGCTAACATCTTTTTAACTCTAAACCTGTAGATATAAACTAGTTCAAATACATAAACATGGAAATGTCTAATTCCAATTTAAAACCACCCTCATTCCAAATTGCAATGAGAAGATTCACAAATGAAACCTCACTGCGTTAACTTTAAAAAGAAATGCAGGCCTTTTCTCCAGTGACTTCTCAGCTCTAAATTCAAAAAGTGAGCACAAAACAGAACCTGTGAGTGTCTGTGCCTTAAAAGCCAAGAGGTACATACAGCAGACAGAAAACTAAAACAGCATCACTACAGCTCAGAAGCCAGGAGCCCTGGTGGTGCAGTGGTTAAGAGGTCGGCTGTTAACCCTAAAAGCCGGTGGTTCAAATCCACGAAAACACTATGGGGCAGTTCTGTTCTGTCCTACAGGGTCATTATGAGTCAGAATCAACTTAACAGTGATGGTTTTTGTTTTTCGTTTAGGTACCTAGTATGTTTGCTTTGAAGCAGTTAGCTTGGAGGATTGTAAGTGAAGCAGCTGTGTGTACTTTCTAATGTGTATGCCTGTCATGTGCAAATCCCTTTATGAAGAAATGGAATTGGTGTTTATTCATACGAGTCTCCAGAGGATTATGAATTCTTTAAGCAGTCCACAAAGTTCACAGACATCTTTTCATAACGGTAGATTTTGGATTGGCCCACTTACCTTTAGTGTATAAGAATTCCAGTAAAGACGAGTTAATAGAGACTCATTCTAATAAGGTTCTTAGTAAAATATGGTAGGAGCAAGCAGAGAGACCAGGGATATGTAGGAAAACATAGTCTTGGATGATAGACAGTTCTTAATTGGTATTGGAGGGAGCTGGATACAGTAAGGTGAGGGATAAAAGAAAACATTTTGGCTTTAGAGAAAATTTAATGAGTAAAGAGACCATCAAATGTTTCAATTTCTTCAGTTGCTTTTATAAATTCACTCTCATTTGGTGCATATTTTAAATGTCTTATGCACCAAGTAACATTCTTTGCATTTTCTATGACCACCTGAGCCACCATCCTGATTCTTTCATAGATAATCTCCTGAGAAACAACAGATTTTCTCTGACTATAATCACTTACTAACCATACGACAAACCTACCACTACGATCTGTCCCTCCAGGGAAGACTGCAAGTGAAGCTACCTACCTGGTGTTGCAATAATGAATCCCTGCCTATTTTATGTTTCTTACCCCCAGGGAGTAAGTAACCTATTCCAACTTCCATTGTTTAGTTTTTGTGATTAAAAAAAAGGTGAAAATAATGAAGCCAACTTCTGTCAAATATCTAACTTTCAACTATTTAAAAATGTAATTGTTTATATATGACAAAACCTATTATTTTAATTTTATTTCAACTTTGACACATATTTAGTTCTTTTTGTTTTAAACTCCAACTAACTATCACTATACCAAATTAAAGAATTAATCTAAAAGGATAATTTTTTAAAAGAAAAGAAAACAAAGTTTGGGGGAAAGTTATCATAGATAAAAGTTGAACAAAGAATTAAACCTAAAATAAGTTTTTGCGATAAAAGGTCATGAAAGGGTCTCAAAAATAGGTACATATAAATGCAGCAGGAATTCTCTATATAGTCCAGCAAAATAAGCTTCACTAAGAACCAAAGACGAGGCGTAGTGAGGTAGGGACGGGGCGGGGGCACTTACTCCCAGGTGCAAGTTCAAGGGGGTGCCAGGCTAGGCGCAGAACGGCAGTCCATGGCGCCACAACTATGAAAGGCACCTGACTAAGGCAGCTGGACGAGAGGGGTAAGGCCTTTCTGCTGGTTTCTGCTGACACATCACCATCAGCGTCTACTCATCCTGAGACTGCAGGGGAGGACAACTTAGCTATTGCCCCTGGGTGCTCCTTACTCTTGCTATGCCTCTGAAGGGACGCCAGTAATTGTTTCTATTTCTAGATATTTAGGTACAACGTGAAAGCAAGCATTAATAGCTGTTAAGTTATTGCTAGCAAGACATGATCACTGAAATAGATCTTGTGTAAGTATATATTTACCCTTCAGTTAAAGTTAAATGTCTTCTCAAAAGTTCAAATATAAGTATTCTTTTCTCAAATGAAAAAAAAAAATGTACACAAATGTCACTCAATGTCCTAGAAGTGTATTTTTAACACAGGCAACAGACAGCTGTGGAATCTTTTTGTGAACCAATCAAGGGCATTCTTTACCTGTAGACTGCACAGACAGAACCACCGCACCTCTCTTTAAAATAACTGCCAGGATCATACTGTATTGACCCAAATTAGGCAATCTAAGTAAGAGAGAGTCCGTGACCTCTTATGTGGCAGAGGCAAATGTCTAACTTCTAAACACATACTTTTCTAGGCCTCAACCAGAATTTCTGACTCCCCTCCACCACCCCCATCCCCGAATGAGGTTTCCTGCCGAGCCTCCGGCTGCAAGCAGGCACTGAGGACACACAGGAATGCAGGCATCCATGCCGGCCGGCCAGAGGAAAGAGTTCACTGGCTGGACTGAGACTGTCACAGCTGACTTAAGTGTCTCTGCCTGGTGTTAACAGTAGCATGTTTCTTTGCCCCCACATTTATCTGTTTTCTCCTTTTGTCCCCACACTAACCCCAGAGGTTTGGCTACTTCATATTACTCCCACTTCAAACACTAAAAACCTGAGGTATGAAAATAAAGCTTCTTGCCCCAGTATTTGAGTTCGCAGGGACCAGAACCAGAAGTCAGCTCTCTGCACTCCCAGGCCTAGGGTTCCTTCCCCACATCGTCTCCAGCTTCAACATTCTCTCAACCCACTAGGTTGTCACGATTTCCTTTTCAGTTAATAATCTAGGTAGATTAACCTGCATTATCCCCCTTCCATAGCACTGTGTAAAGGGATCACGCACAGCTTACACCAGGCCCTGGTGGTGCAGTGGTTAAGTGTTTGGCTGCTAACCAAAAAAGTTCGCAGTTTGAATCCACCATCTGCTCCTTGGAAACCCTATGGGGTGGTTCTACTCTGTCCTATAGGATCGCCATGAGTCAGTCAGAATCGCCTGGATGGCAATGGGTTCGGTTGTTGGTTTCAGCAGCATTTGGATATGCCAGAGAGAACGCTAAGATGACAGCACCTCAGATCATCTCCAAAAACTTAAGATGTCTTAGCGTTATTCCAGCAGAAATCTCCAACATTTCCCCTGTCATGACACAGACAGAAAAGGATAGTATGTGTACAGCTGCTCAAGCCCAGAGCTGACCAGCCAGGAGGCTCTCGCAGCTCCAAGCCCTGCCCTGCTGTCTGGGGACTCGGCGCTCCTGTCACCTGCTGGCTGCACTGCAGAGGCACACCAGGCAGCCAACTATGATTTACAGTTCTCAGACTCCCACATATAGGCCCACGTGGCCAGACAAGAAAGCATATAAACCAGAGAAGTAATAAAAGGGAAATGACAGTAGAAACTTCAAGGCCCAGTTCTGGCAGTGGGTTGTTTCCTTTTCCTAATACTGATTTTGGGCATGTCCACTTGGCACCCTGTAGAGGCTTCCTGGTATCACGGACCCACCCAAAGAACCAGAGTTACCAAAGGAGAATTCCTTTAATAGTGCAAATCTACCACCATTACACAAAAAACTCTAAAAAACCCGACTGTGTAAGGCCTTCTGATATGTCAGAGAAGATTATAGCTTGCTTTAAGAGCTGAGTCTTAAACTCCCACTTAAGCTTTTTCCAGGTGTTATTACTTTTTAAAGGAAAGACAGAAAATACATCTGAAACACGTTATTTGGACCAACACACCATTTAGTGTCTCATGCACTCCAGCACCAAACTTGCTACACCTTTTTCTTTAACTTTCCCCGTCCTTTTTCTTTTTCTTTTTGGCTAGAGTATTTTTATGTATCAAACTTGTTCTTTATTTGGGAAAAAACAGTGCTTTAATTAGAGCAAAAAGCACAGAATTAACAATCCATTAAAATGCACAAGAATAAATGTGAATGTATCTGTTTATTTAGAGCTTTCAGTACTTAAAATTTCAAATAAAACGATCTGTTCAATTGCTATACTTTTAAAAGATATATCATTTTTCCATTCTCTGTTAAGAAAAACTGCAGCACAAATTAATACAGTAGAGAGTAATAAACACAGAATTACACGTAAAACATAATTTTAAAACACAAATGTACCTCCTTTAGATTAGTCAGCATGATATGTAATGGTTGGTTAACAACAGCCAACAAGAATCAAATACAGACATTTCTCTCTTATGACGTTCGCATGCTCCATAAAGATACAAAAAAAGTTCTAAATTTTTACTAGAGATGAATATAAACATATAAATAGGAAAAACTATCCCTTGTTTACTTTCACTCCAAATTTTTTTCTGCATTCAGTAATAAAAACGTTTACTTTTAAAAGGTTTATCACAGCTGCCAATAAAATCTCTTACTTATATAACACATACTTTTCATTCTATAATACACAGTTTACGTATATTTTAAGTGGATTAATTTAGTGCCAAAACCTGAGTTGCTTCAATGTAACTACAGAAGACTTAATTAACGCTAGAACTGTACGGTATGGTATTGTAGCATACATACTGTATTGCCCAGTGCTAGTCTGATATATGCTAGTCGGTACTGCCATGGGAGCAATGTTAGGTGGCGTTCCTTCTTCCTCTGATTTTTCTTCTTCAATCTTGGGAACACCAGACACATCAGAGGAAAGTTCATTCAGTATTTTTCTAAAATAAAATGTAACAATATACATAATTGAGGTAGATAAATGAGATTTAAAACAAATACTATACTGGAAGAATATGTATGTAATTATTCTTTCTTGGAAAAATATTATAAAGTAAGAAATTTCAGTAACTTACCTATAAGAGGGTCTTCGTGAAAGGATTTCTCTATGTTTATGAGAATCAATTATACCTTCTGATTCTGCAGACTCATCTGTCTCTGCAATTGTTGCTACCTATAATACAAGAGTTTCTGAAATGAATCATAAAACAGGTGATCTTCTCCCTCACTCCACCAACAGTGTAAGAGTTCAAGTGTACGGCACTAAGCCAGGTGCTGTGGAGGCTACTAAGCTACAGAATGTGGCGAACCCCCGAAAAAGGAGCTCGGAATCTTGTTTGGAAAGGCAGTAGATACATAAACATTTAAGATGTAAAACAAGTGTACGAGTGAGTGTGGACGTGAATGGTACAGATAAGAGAGTCTACAGAAACGCAAAGGAAAGAACTGCTGAGATGTCAGGTGAGGCTGCACAGGCAAAGACTGAACATAACATACCTGAGCTCTAAGATCCTAAACCTGAAAATGCCCTTACAAATCCAACAGGGAGCAAGTGAGCAGCTGACAGAGGTGGAAAAAGCCCCTTGGTTTCATAATTACATTTCACTTATCTCTTCTTCTAGTTGACTTGAGCTGGGTCTTCACATCAGGGATTAGATAGATGCAGAGAAGAAAGAATATTTACGTAAGAAACAAGTGAGTAAAGAAGCCTGGCTAAAGTTAGGATTTATATTTTAAGAGCAGGTTGGGGCTTAACGGTGGTAGATCTTGAAGGTCAAAGTAAGGAATTTCTGCTTTAAAAAAAAGATCAGCATGATTTCATTTTTCAAGTCAAGTAATACTCGTAATAATAACATGATTATTGAAGAAAGTCAGAAAGCTAAAATAATAAATTTCTCCAACAGTATTACTGCACTCACCTAATGTTATCAGCCATTTAACTTTGTGAGCCTAGGATAGTTCTGAGCTTACAAGAATCACTTAATATTACAATTACATGGTAATTTGATTTGGACCAAATCAAAAGAGCTCATTAAAATACCAAAAATGCAACGACAAAAAAAAAAAAAAAGGGAACATACAATTTGCAAAGAAAACGGACATGGATACGTGTTCACCTACACATAGGAATGTGCAGCTCTGTTTACGGACACCCAACACGTAAAAACCTTCACACAATGAATAATAAAACTGTGGTTGCAATGAGACAATCTTACAATACCACCAAATATTTTTCACTTTATACTGTGTTTTTCACACATCTCTCATGTAATCATAACAACTTGCCTACGTGAGGCTACAACCTCAAAAAGCATCATTAATATCACACACAACTAAAATTCTGCTGAAGATGATTTAAAAACGGCTGCAGCAGTACATCCACAGGGAACTGCCAGAAATCCAGGCCGGTTTCAGAAAAGGACGTGGAACCAGGGATATCATTGCTGATGTTAGATGGATCCTGGCTGAAAGCAGAGAACACCAGAAGGATGTTTACCTGTGTTTTACTGATTATGCAAAGGCATTCGACTGTGTGGATCACAACAAATTATGGATAACATTATGAAGAATGGGAATTCCAGGACACTTAATTGTGCTTGTGTGGAACCTGTACATAGACCAAGAGACAGTCATTCAACAGAACAAGGGGATGCTGCACGGTTTAAAGTCAGGAAAGGTGTGTGTCAGGGTTGTATCCTTTCACCATACCTATTCAATCTGTACGCTAAGCAAATAATCCGAGAAGCTGGACTACATGGAGTAGGCAGTATCTGGATTGGAGGAAAACTCATTAACAACCTGCGTTATATAGATGACACAACCTTCTTTGCTGAAAGTGAAGAGGACTTGAAGCACTTACTGATAAAGATCAAAGGCTACAGCCTTCAGTATGGATTATACCTCAACATAAAAAAACAAAAATCCTTACAACCAGACAAATAAGGAGCATCATGATAAACAGAGAAAATATTGAAATTGTCAAGGATCTCATTTTACATGGACGCAGCAATCATGAAATTATACCATGTACTGCAGTGGGCAAATGTGCTGCAAAAGATCTCTTTAATGTGTTAAAAAGCAAAGATGTCAGTTTGAAGACTAAGGTGCACGTGTCCCAAGCCATGGTATTTTCAACTACCTTATATGTATGCAAAAGCTGGACAATGAATAAGGAAGACCAAAGAAGAATTAATGCCTTTAAATTACGGTATTGGCAAACAATATTGAATATACCACAGACTGCCAGAAGAATGAACAAGTCTGTCTTGGAAGAAGTACAGGCAGAGCGTTCCTTAGAAGCAAGGATGGCAAGACTATATCTCGAGTGCTTTGGAAACATTATCAGGAAGGACTGACCAATCCCTGGAGGACACCATGCTTGGTAAAGTAGAGGGTCAATGAAAAAGAGGAAGGCCCTCAACAAGATGGACTGACACAGTGGCTGCAACAATGGGCTCAAACATAGCAACAACTGTGAGGATGGCACAGGACCTGCAGTGTTTCATTCTGTTGTACACAGGGTTGCTATGAGTCGGAACCAACCCAACGGCACCTAACAACATAACAATGTGAGGCAGGCCATTATTTACCCATTTTAGAGAAAACTGAAGCTCACACACAGAGATTAAGTGACTTGTCCATTGTCCAACAGGTAGGAATTTTAAGATAAGCTCCATCAGCACCTATCTCTACAAAGATAAATATTTCATTTAACAAAAATCAAAAAAGCCTACTGAATATAAAACGCTACTTTTCTCCAATATTGGCCAGGTTAAAACTACACTTCAATAAATATCCACACTTCAATAAATATCCACACCCCAATAAAGGTCAGAATACAAACAGGACAGTGTGAAGACTTCCTTGTTCTATAACTAGGATCAGAAAGTCAGAAACTCATGGAATCAAGGGCTATCACAGAAAAACCAACAGCAGAACAGGAAAAGACACCTGTGACAAAAAAAGAGCCAAGCTTTTAATGCCTGTAGATTTAGCACTAGAAATGTCATGTTGCAACCCTCACCCTTTTTCTGAGATAAACTGTACTTAGTCATGCAGGAAAAGGACAAGACTCATTAGGTACGCTCATCTGTTTTCCTCACAGATTTTTTTAGTCATCAACTAGGTTCAAATGTCAACATTTAAAGGATAGTAACAACCTGACCTAAAAGAGTAACAGAAATAAATTCAGTAAACAAGAAGATTAAGCTTCAAAAGACTGCATCCAAAAAATACATACTTAATCATTAACATCCACTTATGCCAAAAAGAAAAAAAGAAAGTTTTAGTGTCAAGGAATTTTAAAGATTTATGACCAACCTTGATAATAAATAATAAAACATCTCTGAATCACAACTGCAATAGTAATGATGTCTACGAAAGCTAAGCTTTAATATGAGAGGGGTACACGATGTATAAACATATGCCAGGGTGCCAACAAGACCATATTATTTTCTAAGAATTACATATTTTTCATTGAAAGTAAATTGCTATCCGTCTACTAACCTGAGTATTCATGAAAACAGCACAAGAAATGCAATCTGTTTATCAAACATCGTCTCCAAAGAACCCCCAAAGTATTTTTAAACACCATTGGACAGCTTTGCTAAACCAGAGTTTGAACACAGAACCACACTTGAATAAAAAGTAAACTGTCATTTGGAAATTACTCATTCTGCCAACCAAATGGCAACTCTTAATTTAGGTTCATGTTTTTTTATCTAGCAGGGCACAGTGCTCCCGTAAATGTCTGGTAAAAATATTTAAGCATAGAAGTTACACAGAGAAAAATAGGATAAATGACAAAATTAGTAAAAGGAAAAGAGGCTCGAGGAAGTCAAAGGCAAGTCATCCAGGAAGGAAGCTAACCTGAACCGTCTGTATTTGTGATGACTGAATAACCGATGGCTGTGGTGTCTGAATTACTCCCTGGACGTGTACAGTCTGGCCTGAAGGTAACTGCACTAGAGTTACAGCTGGGGAGCCTCTTCCGGTGCCTGATCCAGCTACAGAAACCTGCAAAAACGATCATCATGGAGGATTATGGCTGAGTACTTTTTAGTTGTTCTTTTGTTTTTCAGAAATACCATTCACCATTATGACCAGTCAGTTTTTCTTTTCTTTTTCCTGCTTCTGAGAAATGATAGGCGAGCTGTGGTACTTGCCATTAGGAGGTGGTTACTGCCCTAGAACAGCCCTTCTCTGATGTGACAGACATTAGAGAACCCATGCCCCTCACTTTCAGTCCCCACGCGCTTCGGGGGCTGAGAGTTCCCACGCTTCAGGGGCTGAGAATGTTCCAGGCATAAAGTTCTAAAGCAGTTAAACTACCTCACCACGACCTCATGACTACTAACAGTGTGGCCTTTTTAGGCCAGAGTATAAACTACCCTCTAACTTCTTTTTAACTTCAAGTGTACTTAAGAGAAATTGGAGACAGAACTTCAATATGCTGAATTATTTTTTAATAAATTAAACATTTGGAATGATATTTTATGCTAGATGCAAGCTGACACCTTGTCTCTCTACTGATAAATATCACAGTTACTTGTATGTCTCCATAACTACAAAAAAGGCACCACCCAAAAACCCAGTGCCCTCAAGTCGATTCACAGGCCACAAAAACTGCCATTTTTATCAGGACCTCTGATGCCTTAGCATCTCTGAGCCAAGGCAAGCTCACACGTTGGAGGTGGTATGGCCTTCTCACACTTGTCCTCTCCCCTAGTGCAAGCATCCAGAGAGAGAACCAGACCATCACTCTCCACTCCTCTGGATTCAAAGCCTGCCAAATTTTCTAATTAGTAAACAACTCTGTCCTATAGGCCAGCGTAATCTTAGAAACTTTCCCTCATGTTGCTAAATAAGGTTCACCATTCATTTCATTATGATTTCTTTGGAACAGTCAAAGGCTCTGAAAACAAAACAAGCCACTTGGAAATGAGATAAGCCACCAGTGTCTACCATGAGTGGCAGTGGAACCACAGATCTCTGAAGGAAGCCTCTGTGTGACCTCATTTTAAGGAACACCAGTGATTTCCAGTCTACTTACATGACTACTTTAAAAGAATTACTAAAATCTGGGTTTATAACAAATAATTTTAATATTTACTTATAACACCATTCCCTCAGAAAGCAAACTTCTCTGGCAATCCTCAAGTAAAAATCTTCTATCCGTGCAAGACCATGTGTTGAGCACTGTACTAGGTGCACTAGGGTACAAAGTGGGATGATAAAATCAACGCCTAAGGAACAACAGCACATTAAACACTATAGAAGTAATTGCTCAATTGTATAGGCCATAAATGTGATGGTGGTACAGAACAGAAAGATCAGAATGGGCCTAAACAATAAATGAGGCTGTGTCTGGAAGCCAGAACTTGAGCTGGCATTGATCTGAGCCTGGATAGGTGGACAGAAAGTGAGAAACTAGGACAGAGGCACCCAACATGCAGCCCAAGGGCCAAGTTCAGCCCACCTCCCCTGCAGTAATACCATCCACCTCAGGTTTCAGAGGAAAAGAAAACACTTATCCTATAATGAAGCCAGAAGACTTAACCACTACAAGTTAAAAGATATCAGGAGAATTCATTCTACCAGCGTTGCCAGCACAAAAGGCAACTCTGTGAATTACAAAAAGGTCTCTGAGGGGACCCATCACCTAAAGGCACTCCTTTCTGCATGCCACTAATTCTCTAACATTTGGTCTCAGAAGGCCTCTACATTCTTGAACATTTTTTTACCTCAGAGAGCTTTTGTTTATGTGGGTTATATCCAGTAGGGTGCTGGTGAACACTCAACAACTGACTCTCAGGAAGGCAAAAGCCTGACTTGTAGCTTTCGCTGGTTTCAGTGAGGTAAATTCTCCTGCCATAGCTGATTACCAACGTGATGACACTGAACACAGAGCTGGAGAAAGAGGCAGGTAATCAGCTCTTGCAAGCCAGTACAAGTCAGCTCCAGCACCCCACTGGTTATATTTATTGGTATTCTCCGTACTAAAAACCAAACTGAGAAAATTTAAAAATATTTAGTAACTCAATTAAAAATAATAACCCATTATATGCTAATAAAAATAACATTTTATAAAAAATAATTATATTTTCAAAAAATTGATGAGAAGACTGGCCTTGTTTCATATTTTTGCAAATTTTTAGTGTCTGGCTCAACTAAAGACAGCTAGATTCTCCTATATACTTCTGCATTCAATCTGTTGCAGTAAGTTGTTTGAGTTGACGTACGTGAAGAAAAACTGGACCTTATACAGATATGCAGTTGGAAAAGGGGTGAGTATTTTAACAACTTTTCCAGAAAAATGTGGATATTCATCTTTAATACTACACCAAAACTCAACAAGTGGTAGTTTTTTTTAAAGGTTAGTTGCAATGCAGAATTTGAAACCATACCGATGAACTTTCCATACTGTTGCATTATAATCCATTGGTCCTTCTTGCACTGTGAATGTATCTTTCACCCATGTAGGTTTTGTAACATTGTGGGATAGTCATTTGGAAAACAGTGGCTCACTGAGTTACGCAGATCTTGCAAATGTTGACACATTTCATGATACACTATCAGAAAATCACACAAATTAAAATCACTCTCAATCTCATTACAAAAGTCTCTAAGTACTGGGAAGCTGTCAAGCTCACAGTGGCGGATGCAGGTTTCCCAAAATTGAAAATTTTTGTTTAAAAGCTTGAATGTTATCATTGGCCATAAACACTGTCAATTGTTTTCCTTGAATGCACAGGCTTACTTCGTTCATTTTTGAGTAAATGTCTTCCAAATATTCCAGTTTAAATAGCCATAGTATGACTATTACTTGTCCTTTTGAGAAAAATGAATGATCCATGGAAAACCCCAGCTAGTTCATCCTGCCACTCAAACAACAGCAAGTGTTTCTCAAGAACACCATCCCCTTCAGTATGCAGCAGACGTGCTTTTGGTTCACGTCCCATTTCATTACACAGCTTATTAAATGACACGGACTCAAGGGCTGAGACCTAATAAAAAAAAACCCACTGCCATCGAGACCTAATAGGCTTGGTAATTTTTACTGCTTCATCAAGGATATTCTTAAGGGAAACCAGCGGTTTTTTTTACTGCCAAGTGCATGGCTGTGAAGAATACGATGACTACTAGTACAGTTCGGTGCCAGTGACCTGATTTGTGCTAAGATGCCAGTAAGTTTGCCCACCCTGCCCCCCACTGCTTCTGTGCCATCAGTGCAAATGTCAATACCGTGAAAAAAAGAAAATAGCATCGTAGCATTATTACAAACACGGCTTTGTCCCCATAAACCTGAATCTCAGGGTTCCACAGACCACACTTTGAAAATTGTTGCTCCATACTAATGCTGCCTCTGCATTCTTGTTTTACAGCAAACAGAGCAGAGTGCTGAGGAGGGCTGTGATTTCAGCTCGGCTATGGCAGCACAGAAAGGGGCCCTGGTGGTACAGTGGTTAAGGGCTTGGCTGCTAATCAAAGGTTAGTAGTTCAAACCCACCAGCTGCTCTGCTGGAGAAAGATGTGGCAGCTTGCTTCCGTAAAGGGTAAAGGTTACAGCCTGGAAAACACTATGAGGCAGTTCTACTCTGTCACGTGGGCTTGCTACAAGTGTGTGAACAGACTCAACAGCACCCAATAACAACAACAGAGATACTCTGTCAGATACCCAGTGATTCCCAGTATTTTACTATTTTTTTAATCTAGAGTAAGATATCTGAAGACAATGAACTTGAAACTACAGGGAAAAAATCAAGAATACTACAAATATTCTTACAAACCGGACCTGTGGATTGAAATGGGAGGTAGTGTTCATTCACTTCCTGTAGGGAAATGCCCTAGGTTCAAAGAAATCAGTTATTTTGAAAAACTGAAAAACAATTATAGAAAGATTGATAGTCTTTTGATAATTACGAGTCACACCTTAAGCTGCATTAACTTTCTTTTAAGCACAACTCTCAGGATTTTACATTTTTAAACAATAGCTCTATCAAGCTGGCTTGTGTCCAAGAGTACCTGCTGTAGAAAGGGAGCTATACCCAACTAATACAAGTCTCCTCAGTAGCCTAGAAATATACAAATTCTGTTACTACAATGAAACATCCATGTCCAAACTGGGCAGTGCAAAAGCTCATGAGACAGCGCTTTCATTAAACTGCTGAAATAAAGGCTGAGAACGAGCACAAATGACATGCCCTACAGTTAGAATTCAGATTTAAAAAAACCCCACTGCCGTGGAGTCAATTCTGATGCATAGTGACCCTACAGGACAGAGTAGAACTGCCCCCACAGAATTCAGATATAACCTATTAAATAAACCTCTTAGATCTAAAGAACTGTCAAGATAGTCCATTTTGTCATTGATTTTGCCAAAACTGATTAAGTGACTAGCATTAAACCTACAACTACATTAGCAGAATTAACAGACCAAAACTTCACCATTATTCATTAAAAAAAAAAAAAAAAAAAATCACGTGTCCTCCTACCCTGGTAGATCAGGGCAATATGAAAATACGCTGCCCTTGAGGTGAGGTACAGTACAGATAGCAAAGGTGATTCGAGAATACGCATGCTGGCCCAACAGTAAAAAGTGGGTAGGAAGCACCTTTTTGTTTTCTGTAAGGTGATAAATTCAGTTTTAGACAGGCTAAGTTTAAGCAATGGTATGTAACTATAGGGAAACCAGGTGGAAATGTTTAATAAGCAAGAAGAATTAGGGGACTGATGCTTGGATTAGACCTCAGATAGGAAACACAGATGCGAGAAATATCAAGAGCTATCTATGAAGAATATTGTAACTATTCTATTCTATTCATAATGTGCAAATGGGTTCTACAGAAGCTCTAGAAACAAACGGGTATCAATTAACTAAGAAGTCCTTCCTAAAACTGTACTCTTACAGCAAGACAAACTGACGCTTACTTGAATTGATTCAATATGCACGTTGCAGATAAAAAGAGAAATCTTGAAGTTTTCATTCCAAAACTTCTTTTTTTAATAAGCAAAAACCAGACAGAAACAAGTCGTATTTATGAATTAACTCATTCCTTTATTCACTCAACAAACTTTTATTGGGCACCTACCCTAGGGACCAGTCTAGACAATGAGGATACCGCAGGGAACAAAAAAGTCTTTGCTGACCTAGGTCAGGAGGAGACACTAAACGGATGAAGAAACCAAAACCATAATTTAAGATGGCACTAAATTCTAGAAAGAACAATAAAGCAGCGTAAGGGATTAGCGAATGACGATGGGGGCTGCGGACGTGGAAGGAGACTGCGGAAGACACACTTGTGGGAAGTCCCTCAGAGGAGGTAATGCTTGAGCAAGAGGCCTACAAGAAGAGGGAGAAAGCCCCAGGAAGATCTAGGGATACAGTCATCACATTCCAATAATCAAGTAGGCAGCTGCTCAGAAAACAAACTAAAGAAATAAGACGGATGAATTTGGTAGTTCATAATTGTCCTACCTCTATTTACAACAAATCTCTCAAAGCACGTAGCATGAATTCACAGTAGCCATAATTTACCTGTTTTTCCAGGTCCCCTGAAGAACAGTCCTCTTGGATAGGACGCCTGACACATAGACTATGCTGATGCCGCCACATCCAATAAAGCCCCCCCGACAGAGCAGTTAACCTGAAGAAGTAAGGTGATGCAACTGACAGCCTTTGCAATTTAAAAAGCCCTTAATAATGACACCTAACTCTGGGAAAACCTCACAATGCTGTGACACAGCACTTGATTAGCACCTGGTAGACTACCTCCATCTGTAGCTAAGTTCCCACAGATGAGGTTTATGATGTCACAGTACAGCTACATACGTCACAGAGCTACTAGGCCTGAGTTCAAGACAGTTAACAAAGGATGAAAAAATATGTGGTGAACTCACAACATAGCAGGATGCTCTACCAAGTCTGCTGCTTGAGAAATCAAATCTCTGCATCACCTAGTCTAATGTCAAGGACGACAACGAAAATCCACTGACAATCTAGGCAAGAAGTCTGAAACCTGTCCTGATTTCTGTGTATGAAAAGAGAAGCCTCAAGCGTCTGCTTCTTCCAAAGGGGGGAAAAATGTACTATTTAAAGGATATTTCATATATTTTAAGACAGAAAACAGGAAAATAAGAATACTGTAAATGTGAACACTGAATAAAGATGTAAAATACATCACTTTAATTTTTCAAAACTCTCACTGAGCTGTGCTAATGGAATAACAAGTATCTACAAAATGGGAAAGACAGAGCTGGTTCTTACTTTAGCCGGTCTTTGGTGCCTTCCTTTCCCACTGGGTTGTTTGTTTTAAAACAATACGGTTAACAAATTACAAAATCAATGGAGTTAAATTTTACCTTGAGACTATCAATTGAAAAAAAATGTTGATAACAAAATTAGCCAAGTAAGACTAATATTTTTTATATCTACTACCTGTTATAATTCTAAACAGAATGACAGGGGGAATGTCACTGCCTCAAATCCTGTTTGACTGTGTAAGGCATAAATAAATACTCTGAAATCTATAATCAGGATAAAAGAAGAGGAACAGGGATCACTCTTTCTGGTACATACAGATAAATGGCCAAACTTTATTGCCCTTAAAAAAATTCACCTCTTCAGAGCAAAGCAAGTCTCAGACTTAAGTCACTCTTAATTAAAGGACAGAGCAGAACTGCCCCATGGGGTTTCCAAAGAGCACCTAGTGGATTCGAACTGCCATCTATGCCACGGGGGTTTCCCTTAATTGCATAACCCAAAAACCAAACCCATTGCTGTCAATTCTGACTCACAGCGACCCTACAGGGCAGAGTAGAACTGCCCCATAGGATTTTCAGGGAGTGCCTGGCGGATTCAAACTGCTGACCTTTTGGTTAGCAGCCATAGCACTTAACCACTATGCCACCAGGGTTTCCTTAATTATATAAAAAAAATTTTTTTTTTTTTTTTATATAGGGGGGCTAAAAAAGTCTGTTTTGAAAACACTTCCAGTAAACAGTGATAATCATTTGAGGAAAAATTAAAATTAGGGGTTCTTTATCCTTTGAAAAACAACACCCTGGTGGCGCAGTCGTTAAAAGCCCAGCGGCAACCAAAACGATGGCAGTTCACATTCACCAGCCACTCTTTGGAAACCCTATGGGGCAGTTTTACTCTGATCGATAGGGTCGCTGAGTCAGAATTGAATCGATGGCAATGGGTTTGGTTTGGGGTTTTTTAAACTAATGTTTATACAGTGAGATCTGTGAGAGCCAGAAATTGATGGGGTTGCCTTGCTTTCCAGGCCTTGCACGTTTTCTGCCTTTGACAGGATGCAGTCTTACCACTTTTGTATCCTTCCTATTGTTAAAAAATACCTGAATTTTCATTCTGACAGGTTTTTGCCTTGCACAAGTTTCGTAGGTTAGTATCCTAAATTTCCTATTTATATTATTTGGAGCATGATTTTACATTCTAACCAGTAAGTAATATATTTCATTTATTAACATAATACATTTTTACTGTGTTTTAGGTGAAACTGTACAGCACAAATTAGTTTCTCATTCAAAAATTTATACACAGATTGTTTTGTGACATTGGTTGCAATCTTTGCAACGTGTCAACACTATCCCCCTTTTCCTTTCCACCCTGGGTTCTCCGTGTTCATTTGTCCAGTTTTCCTGTCCCTTCCTGCCTTCTTGTTTTTGTTTTTGGGCAGGTGTGCCCACTTCATCTCATATACTTGATTGTACTAAAAGCACATTCCTCACGTGTGTCACTGTTTATTTTATAGGCCTGTCTAATCTTTGGCTGAGAGGTGGACTTTGGGGATGGCTTCAGTTCTGAGTTACCAGGGTCTAATCTTTGGCTGAGAGGTGGACTTTGGGGATGGCTTCAGTTCTGAGTTACCAGGGTGTCTGGGAGCCATGGTCCTGGGGGTTCCTCCAGTCCCTGTCAGACCAGTAAGTCTGGTCTTTTATTGTAAATTTGAATTTTGTTCTTCATTTTTCTGCCGCTCTGTCCAAGACCATCTATTGTGATCCCTGTCAAAGTCAGTCTCTCATACAAAAATTTATATGCACTTTGATATGTACTCCTAGTTGCTCTCCCCCTAATGAGACAGCGCACTCCTTCTCTCCACCCTGTATTCCCTATGTCCATTCGGCCAGCTTCTGTCCCCCTGTGCCTTCTCATCTCCCCTCCAGACAGGAGCTGCCCACACACTCTTATGGTCTACTTGAGCCAAGAAGCTCAGTCCTCACCAGTACCATTTTCTATCTTATAGTCTAGTCCAATCCACATCTGAAGAGTTGACTTTGGAAATGGTTCCAGTTCCATTAGTCCTTTGGACTATATTTTCCTTGTGCCTTTGGTTTTCTTCATTCTCCTTTGCTCCGAACATGATGGGACCAATAGATGTATTTTAGATGGTTGCTCACAGGCTTTTATCACCCCAGATGCTACTCTCCAAAGTCAGATGTAGAACTTTTTTATGAACTATGTTACGTCAATTGACCTAGACGTCCTCTGAGACCATGGTCCCCAGCCCTAAGCCCCAGCAATTCAATCCCTCAAGCTGTCTGGATGTGTGGCTTAGGCATCTAGTGCTGCTATAACAGAAACACCACAAGCGGATGGCTTTAACAAAGACAAGTATATTCTCTCATAGTCCAGTAGGCTAGAAGTCCAAATTCAAGGCACTGGTTCCAGGAAAAGGCTTTCTCTATTGGCTCTGGAGGAAGGTCCTTGTTACCTGTCTTCTGGTGGTCTGGGAGCATCTCAGCGCAGGAACCTCAGGTCCAAAGGACAAGTTCTGCTTCTGGTGCTGCTTTCTTGGTGGTGTGAGGTCCCCAACTCTCTGCTAGCTTCCCTTTCATCTCTTAAAGGAGATAAAAGGTGGTGCGGGCCACACCCCAGGGAAACTCCCTTTACACTGGATCAGGGATGTGACCTGGTAAGGGTGTTACAATCCCACCCTAATCCTTGTTAACATAAAATTGCAATTCCACCCTAATCCTCTCTAACATAAAATTACAACCATAAAATAGAGGATAACCACACAATATGGCGAATCATGGCCAAGCCAAATTGATACATACATTTTTGGGGGGACATAATTCAATCCATAACAACGTGTCTAGGAAGCTTCTATGACTTTGCCTTGATCAAGTTGTGCTGCCTTCCTCTATATCATATGTTGCCGTTCCCTTCACCAAAGTTACTGCTATCTACTATCCAATTAATGATTTCCCCTCTCCACACCTCCCCTCGTAACCATCAAAGATTGTTTTTTTTTTTGTGTGTACATCTTTTCTTGGTTTTTTATAATAGTGGTCTCATACAATATTTGTCCTTTTGTGATTGATTTATCTCACTCAGCACAATGCCCTCCAGATTCATCCATGTTGGGAGATGTTTCACGGATTCATCATTGTTCTTTATCACTGCATAGTATTCCACGGTGTGTATGTGCCATAGTTTGTTCATCCATTCATCTGTTGATGGGCACTTACGGTGTTTCCGTGTTTTGAATATTGTGAATAATGCTGCAGTGAACATGGGTGTGCATATGTCTATTCGTGTGATGGCTCTTATTTCTCTAGGGTATATTCCTAGGAGTGGGACTGCTGGATCACATGGTATTTCTATTTCTAGCTTTTTAAGAAGATGCCATACCGTTTTCCATAGTGGTTCTAACACTTTATATTCCCACCACCAGTGCATAAGCGTTCCCATCCCCCCACAACCTCTCCAACACGTGTTATTTTCTGTTTTTCGACTAGTGCCAGAAATGTGCTAGTAGCTCATTCTAGTTTTGACTTGCATTTGCAGGGCAATGGTTAATGATCACTGGCGCTTCCTCATTTGTCTGTTATCTACTTAAATTTCTTCGGTGAAGTGTCTATTCTTATCTTTTGCCTATTTTTTAGTTGGAAATTTGTCTTTTGTTCTTGAGGTGTTGAAGTATTTTGTAGATTTTAGAGATTTGACTCTTGTTGGGTATGTCATAGCCAAAATTTTTTCCAAGTCTGTAGGTTCTCTTTTTACTCTTTAGGTAAAGTCTTTTGACAAGCATAAGTGTTTAATTTTTAGGAACTCCCACTTACCTGGTTTATCTTCTGGTGTTCGTACTGTTATGGTTTGCACTCTCCTTAAGCCATGTATTAGGATCCCTAGTGCAGGACCAGGCAGTGTTTCGTTCTGTGGTGCACAGAGTCGCTATGAGTCGGAATCGACTCGACGGCACCTACCAAAAGCCACCCCGGCATTGTCCCCATTTTTTCTTCCGTGATCTTTGTTGTTTTAGGTTTTATATTCAGGCCCTGGCCCATTTCGAGTTAGTTCCTGTGTGCGTTGCGACGTACGGGTCCTGCTTCATTTTTCATTCAGATGGACACTTAGTTTTATCAGCACCATTTGTTAAAAAGACTCTTTTCCCCGTTTAATGGACTTTGGTCCTTTGTCAAAGATCAGGTGGCTTTAAGTAGTGAATTTATGTCTGGGTTCTTGATTCTGTTCCGTTGGTCTGTGTGTCTGTCACTGTACCAGTACCCAGCTACCACCAGTGACCACCCTGACAGGGAACACAACAGAAAGTCCCTGACAGAGCAGGAGAAAAGTGGGACACAGAACTCAAATTCACGTAAAAAGATCAGACTGACTGAGACTGGAGGGACCCCAGAAGACATGGCCCCAGGCTCTCTGTTAACCCAGAACTTCAGACTGACTGAGACTGGAGGGACCCCAGAAGACATGGCCCCAGGCTCTCTGTTAACCCAGAACTTCAGACTGACTGAGACTGGAGGGACCCCAGAAGACATGGCCCCAGGCTCTCTGTTAACCCAGAACTTCAGACTGACTGAGACTGGAGGGACCCCAGAAGACATGGCCCCAGGCTCTCTGTTAACCCAGAACTTCAGACTGACTGAGACTGGAGGGACCCCAGAAGACATGGCCCCAGGCTCTCTGTTAACCCAGAACTAAAACCATTCCTGAAGCCAACTTTTCAGACAAAGATTAGACTGGACTATAAGACATAAAATGATACTTGTGAAGAATGTGCTTCTTACTTCAAGTAGATACATCAGTCTAAATGGGCAGCTCCTGTTGGGAGGCGAGGTGAGTAGGAAGAAAGGGACAGGAGCTAGTTGAATGGACACGATAAATTCAGGGTGGAAAGGAGGGGTGTGCTGCCATGTTACAGGGAGAGCAACTAGGGCCACATAAGAATGTGTGTATAAATTTTTGTATGAGAAACTAACTTGAGCTGTAAACTTTTACAAAAAGCACACACACACAAAAAAAAATACCTGGATTTAAAAAAAAAGAATGATTTTGGTATTGGGATCAGGATTGCATTACATCTATAGATTGCTTTGGGTACAACTGACATTTTCACAATGTTGAGTCTTCCTATCCATGAGCATGGTATGTTTTTCCATTTATGTAGATCTCTTTTTGTTTCCTGCAGTACTGTTTTGTAGTTTTCTTTGTATAGGTCTTTTATGTCCCTGGTAGATTTATTCCTAAGTATTTTATCTTTTTAAGGCATTATTCCACTGTTATTCATGAGGTTTTCACTGGCTAATTCTTTTCAGAAGTAGACTGCCAGGTCCTTCTTCCTAGTCTATCTTAGTCTGGAAGCTCAGCTGAAACCTGTCCTCCATGGGTGACCCTGGTGGTATCTGAATTCTGGTGGCATAGCTTCCAGCATCACAACAACACACAAGCCCCCAGAGTACAACAAACTGACAAATTATGGACAACATTGTGAAGAATGGGAAATCCAGAACACTTAATTGTGCTCATGAGGAACCTGTACATAGATCAAGAGGCAGTTGTTCGGAAAGAACAAGGGGATACTTAGTGGTTTAAAGTCAGGAAAGGTGTGTGTCAGGGTTGTATTCTTTCATCATACCTATTCAATCTGTATGCTAAGCAAACAATCAGAGAAACTAGACTGTATGAAGGAGAATGGGGCATAAGTATTGGAGGAAGACTTATTAACAACCTGCCTTAAGCAGATGACACAACCTTGCTTGCTGAAAGTAAAGAGAACTTGAAGCACTTACTGAAGAAAATCAAAGACCACAGCCTTCAGTATGGATTACACCTGAACATAAAACAAATATCCTCACAACTGGACCAATGAACAACATCATGATAAATGGAGAAAAGATTGAAGTTGTCAAGGATTTCATTTTACTTGGATACACAATCAACAGCCATAGAAGCAGCAGTCAAGAAATCAAACGATGCATTGCATTGGGTAATCTGCTGCAAAAGACCTCTTTTAAGTGTTGAAAAGCAAAGATGTCACCTTGAAGACTAAGGTGCACCTGACCTGAGCCATGGTATTTTCAATCGCATCATATGCATGTGAAAGCTGGACAATGAATAAGGAAGACCGAAGAAGAGTTGATGCCTTTGAATTGTGGTATTGGTGAAGGATATTGAATGTACCATGGACTGCCAAAAGAACGAACAAATCTGTCTTGGAAGAAGTGTGGCCAGAATGCTCCTTAGAAACAAGGATGGGGAGACTGCACCTTACATACTTTGCACATGGTGTCAGGAGGGATCAGTTCCTGCAGAAAGACATCATGCTTGGTAAAGTACGGGGTCACTGGGAAAGAGGAAGGCCCTCAACAAGGTGGACTGACACAGTGGCTGCAACAATGGGCTCAAGCACAATAACAATTGTAAGGATGGTGCAGGACTGGGCAGTGTTTCGTTCTGTTGTGCATGGAACAATTCGACGGCACCTAACAACAACAACAACAACAAGGGATTATTATAAATGACATTGTTTTCCTGATTTCCTTTTCAAAATTCTCTTTTATGGTGTATAGGAATCCAACTGATATTTGCATGTTGATCTTGTATCCTGCTACTCTGCTGAATCTTTCTATTAGTTCCAGTAGTTTTCTTGTGGAATCTTTGGGGTTCTCTATGTATAATACCATATTATCTGGGAATAGGAACTTTATTTCTTCCTTTCCAACTTGGATGCCCTTTATTTCTTTTTATTGCCTTATTGTTCTTGCTAGGACTTCCAGCACAATGTTAAATGGGAGTGATGATAAAGGGCATCCTTGTTCTGTTCCCATTCTCAGGGGGAACACTTTCAGCCTCCCTCCGCTGAGAATGATGTTGGCTATTGGTTTTGTATAAAGCCAAAAAAAAAACCGTTGCCGTCAAGACAATTCTGACTCATAGCAAGCCTAGGACAGAGTAGAGCTGCCCTGAGCTACCCCGTAATGCTTCCAAGGAGCATCTGTTGAATTCGAACTGCCAACTTTTTGGTTAGCAGCTGTAGCACTTAATTACTATGCCACTGGGGTTTCCTGGTTTTGTATAGATGCCCTTTATTATGTTGAGGAATTTCCCTTCTATTCCTATTTTACTGAGAGTTTTTATTAGGAATGGGTGTTAGACTTTATTAAATGCCTTTCTGCGTCAATTGAGATCATCATGTGGTTCTTTTCTTTTGTTCTTTTTATATGGTGGATTATGTTGACTGATTTTCTAATGTTGAACCATCCTTGCACACCTGGTATGCATATCTTGGTTGTGGTATATTATTTTTTTGATACGATGCTAAATTCTATTGGCTAGAATTTTGTTGAAAATTCCACATCTATATTCATGAGAAACATTGGTAATTTTCTTCTTTTGCAGTGCCTTTGCTTGGCTTTGGTATCAGGGTTATGCTGGCTTCATAGAATGAATTAGGAAGTATTCCTTCCTTTTCTAAGCTCTGAAATAGTTTGAGTAGTGCTGGTGTGAGCTCTGAATGTTTGGTAGAATTCTCCAGTCCAACTGTGCAGGCCAGGACTTTTTGTTGTTGTTGTTGGAAGTTTTTTTTATTACCTCTTCTCTCTCTTCTCGTTATGGGTCCCTTCAGATTTTCTGCCTCAGCTTGTGGTAGTTTAGGTAGATGATGTGTTTCTAGGAATTTGTCCATTTCTTCTAGGTTCTCAAATTTGCTGGAATACAATTTTTCATAGTGATTCTTTTTATTTTGGTTGTTTGTTTTGTAACGTCCCCCATCTCACTTCTTATTTGGGTTATTTCCTTGCCTGTTTTTCTTTTATTAATTTGGCCAATGGTTTGTCAATTTTGTTGATCTTTTCAAAGAACTAACTTTTGGTCTTGTTGATTGTTTCTACTGTTTTCCTGTTCTCTATTTATTTCTGCTCTAATCTTTATTATTTCCTTTCTTCTGCAGGCTGTGGGCTTCTTTTGCTGTTCTCCTTCTATTTGTTCGAGTTGTAGGGGTAACACTTTGATTTCTGCCTGTTCTCCTTTTTTGATGTGTGTGTTTATTGCTGTAAACTGACCTCAGAGCATTGCCTTTGCTGTGTCCTAAAGGTTTGAGTATGATATGTTTTCATTCTCATTTAATGCTAAGAACTTTTTTAATTCCTTTTCTGATTTCTTCAGTTACCCAGTTGTTTTTAAGCAAGGTGTTATTCAGCTTCCATGTATTTGATTTTTTTTCCCTTGTTCTTCCTGTTACTGATTTCTACTTTTATGGTGTTGTGATCAGAGAGGATGCCTGTATTATTTTGATGTTTTAGATTTTATTGAGGATTGTTTTATGGCCTAAAACATGGTCTATTCTACAGAATGTTCCATGTGTATTGGAATAGAATGTATACTTTGCTGCTATTGAGTGTTCTATATATGTCTACAAGGTCATGTTGGTGAATTTTGGCCTTTAGATCTTATGTATCTGTGTTGAGTTTCTTTCTAGATGTTCTGTCCTTTACTGAGAATGGTGTGTCGAAGTCTCTTACTATTATTGTGGAACTATTTCTCTTTTGTTTTATGTATTTTGGAGCCCTGTCATTCAGTGTGAACATAATACATTTTAAAAGTACTATGGCAATGTACACAATCTTTTCAGAAGTCAAAACTCTTTTAGATTCAAGACTTTTAAAAATTAACCTTGTATTTGGTTTCAATAAGACTGAAAATGAATGCTTGCTACATGTATTTCAAAATAATAAATGTACATGTAGAAACTGCAGTCAGACCCTAAGCTAGAAACGGCAGACACAAAGGCAAGCACAGTGGATACGAACACTGCTCTTAACAATACAGATCATTTCCAATAGTGAATAGGAGATTTACACACCGAATACCAGAAACCACTGAACGAACGCCTAAACATCACTGAACATCCAAAACTTCACATTAATCTCTGTTTCTGACCTACATCACTCTTTATGGGAACTTCTACGAAGCAGTTAATTTATCTGAATTATTCTATCACATTCCTATCAATCACTTGGTATAAACTCTAAACAGCGTTGACTCAGCAAAAACCACCTTAAAAAAATTGTAGTAACTGTTGTCCCAAATTTGGTGATTATTAACTGGCTTCTCTCCAGGAAAAAAAAAATTTCAACAAAATTGATTTTATTAAATGACAAAGGGACTTGTTTCATCCTCTTAATAAGATATAATTCTAAAGCTCTGGATACTCTCATACTCCTGGCCCCAGTATCACATTTCAACAGATAGAATGGTTATTAATACCAGGAATTATAAGGAAGCAATTATGAATGCATTTAATGGACATTTAAATTTTATATGTTCTTCACACACCCTAGTTCAGAGGTGAATTGAGGTCTAACTATGAAACTATCTTATCTGCCATTGAATAATCAAGTAGCATTATACAGTGTGTGTATATATATATGTATGTGTGTGTATAAAAGTATATAGTACTTTATATATATAGCATATATACACATACATATACATGCTGTATTATACAGTAACTTTTTTTTATATACACATATATATAGCATATATTTATATTTACTATTTGCTAGCTGGAGCCTTCGTGGCATAGTGGTTAAGAGCTTGGCTATTAACTAAAAGGTCAGCAGTTTGAATCCACCAGCTGCTCCTTGGAAACCCTATGGGGCAGTCCTAGTCTGTCCTATAGGGTTGCTACAAGTTGGAATCAACTCGAAGGCAACGGTTTTTTTGTTTTTTTTTAAGTATGGGTTTGCCTAGAAATTGTCTGGTTCAACACTGAGTACCTGTGTATTACAGTTAAGAAATGGTAGAGTGTTCAATGAAATCTAAACCCAGATTGCCTAGATTCAATGAACACAGTTTCTTCCTCACTGCGTTGTTATGAGGACTGAGTTAATGTGTGTGAACCACTTAGAACAGTGCCTGGCACATAACAAGTATGCAGTAAATACTCACTTTTGTTATTTTATTATTATTACAATTTATTTAAATAATTTTGGTCAAGAAATGTAAAGCTTAAATAATGTACCTGTATTAACCCTTTGATTCGAAAGTGTTAAAATTTGAAAGAAAAATTCTTCCCCAAAATTGATGTGGGAAAAGGAGTAGGACCCAAGGATCTATATTAAAGTTAAAATCTGAATCAGTAACAAAACATGGCCAGATCAAATTGCATTCTTAATTGCCCCCTCCCTCTTTGGTTCATAAAGAAACCCTGGTAGCATAGTGGTTAAGTGCTATATAGCTGCTAACCCAAAGCTCAACAGTTTGAATCCACCAGGCGCTCCTTGGAAACTGGGGCGGTTTTACTCTGTCCTTTAGGGTCACTATGAGTCAGAACTGACTCGATGGCAACAGGTTTTTTGGTTTCGGTTCATAAACAGACAAATCTAAGAATTTAGTTCCTAAGAAACATTACAATGAAATTTGGTCTTACTATGAAATGTAAAATCCAGTAATAAATTGTATTTTAGATTTTCACAACCAAAATGTCACAAAGGAACTTCTGCAATGCTCTGAAATATCTAAAAGAAATCCAAACTACGAAAATTTAGAAGCATAAAACACAGAATTTTAAATCAGTTCATGGCATCCTATCAGGAGGGCTTTGCTTATAAAACCATAAATTAGATGTTCTTCTCTATAGCCTCTGTAGGCCTATCAAGCACAGTAAGCAGATTCCTGCTACTTCAGAATGAATATCTAAGTATGACATATTTTTAAACCAGCATAAGCAACTTCATCTTACAGCCTAATGCTACCATTTTAACATGAGACAGGTTACTAAAATGATGAAAAGTAAACATTTATTGTGCCAAGCCCTGTGCTTTGTACTTTAAAAAAATCATCTCATTTTATCTACAAAGTTAATATTTTCAATTTTTTAGATAAAGAAAGTGAAGAGGAAAGAATTCAGTCTTAGAACTTAAAACTACACATAAAAATTAAGAAAATAATTTTGTGTCACTAGTATTAAAATATAATACTAAAAATAGTACTTCACACCCCTACTTTTAAGTAAACAAACTAAATTTGATTCAGATTGAGTGTGCATGTATATAAATTAGGGCTCTTTTTCCTTAAACTAAGTAGAAAAGGTCAAACTAACTAAAACGCTCTAAGGACAAAAGATCTGGAAGACTAATTGACATTGGCAATACTGACCACAACATATTAACATACATAATACTGAATACATACCCCTTATTTTTAAAAAGAGTATTACCTAATGAAATAAAAGAGGTCTGCTTCTTCATGGAGCACACATTTAAGGCAAGGGATTCCCTAAACAATTTCTGCTTGCGTCATGTACATCTGATGGTTCCTCTACGTAAGACGTCCTATAACATAAACAGCTTTTCTTTCTCGCCCATACCTTCTGGCAAACCACTCTCTGACAGCACTTGGAAAATTCACATTTCTGAAGAGCACTCTTAAACCTCGAACAGTTTGGGATTTACAAAGGTCTGAGTAACACAAAATAAAGTAAGGCAAAAAAATAATTTCTGAATCTATTTAAAGAAGAAACTACAAAAATTAATGTTTCCTTTTTCAAATTTCAGTGCAAGCCTTTTTTTTTTTTTTTTAAATACTCTTTACAAAAGAAAAAAAGAGAAGGGTAAACGAATAATTGTGTTTACACTCTTATTTTTACATTATAAACTAAAACTAAGACAAACTTGAATATTAAACAAAAACATTAACAAACCTCACAGAAAATCATTACAAATGATAGGAAAATCTTTAACAATCTCTTAAATACTAAAACAAATTTGTACGCACTTGTCTTAGGCTGGGTTCTCTAGAGAAGTGTATAAATATAAAAACAGAGAGAATTATATCAAGGAAATAGCTCACATGGTTGCAGAGGGTGGAAAGTCCCAAGTCTGCAGGTCAGACCGGAGGCTTCTCCTGACTCATGTAGCTGCAGTGGCAGGTGAACTGAAGGTCAGCAGGTCATGCAGCAGGCCTCTGGCACACAGGCTGCAAAGACTGACAATTCCCAAGATCAACAGGTAAGATTCTAGCTTAAGTCCCAAGAACCTGAGGTCAGATGAACAGGAGCCAGCTGCAGGATCCAGGGCAAGCAAAAGCCAGCGAGCTTTGCCAGAAAGTCCACCTATATTGCATGCAAACCACACTCCCAAGGAAACTCCCTTTCAACTAATTGGCTGATCATAACAGATCTCACCATGGAGGTGATTAGAATTATATCGGATCTATTATGGAGGTAATTACATCATTACATAGCTGCCAAACTACATCATAACTGCCAAATTATCGAGAATCATAGCCTAGCCAAGGTGACATACAACCTTAACCGTCACAGTCCATCACTTGTCAACTTAGAACCCATACACATCTCTAAATATAGACAATTATAGTCATATTTGCACCTAACATGATACATCTAACACATGTATAATCAAAAATACACTAGCCTTGTTTACATCTTATATTTTATAAGTAAGGAAAACAAAAATATTTGATGTACACATACAATGAAAAAAATACTCATAACAATTACATTCCTCATTTCTACAACTGCTCACATGATTGTAACTGGTATTTAGAGCTACCTTCTTGCACCACCTGCTCCGTATTCCCTTTACCCACAGCAAGCACCTCAGCTGGTCGTGGTTCTTTGCCCGGTGTGTGTGTGACTCGAACCTTCATTCCTCAAGAGTCTGGGCCATTAGTAATGTTGGATTGGGTTGCTGTAGTTTTCCATTGACTTTAATCAAACGGCATGGTAGTACTAAGAGACATCCTGAGGGATCTCCTGTATCCCAGACATGTTCTTCTTTACCTCTACTATGTAATATCAATCTGATTTCCTCTTGGTAATCAGGATCAATCACACCAGCCAGTATGGTAACTCCCTTCATTGCCTGTTGATCAGATGGTGGCATTTAAGGTGGCATTCTTAAATTTCAGCTCAATGGAATCAGTGTTGTGCCCCTGGTGGGAGTAATCTTCCATTTGGAACTAAGATCCCTAGACCTGCAGAGCATAGGGTCGTGGGTACAGGAAGCAAAAAATTTGTGAGTGAATCGCTAGGGTCATGCCACTTCTATTTCTACCTCTTCATTCCTGGTCTCATGAATCCTTCCTATGGGAGAAACACCATATATTGGATGCTGGTTTAGAGCATATACAGCCTCTTTGAGAGCACTGCTCCAACCCTGCAAGGTGTTGTCACCTAGTTGGCACTATAACTGTGTCTTTAGAAGGCCATTCCAGAGTTCTATTAAGCCAACTGCTTCAGGATGATGGGGAACATGTTAAGACCAGTGAATTCCATGAGCACAAGCCTATTGTGGAGACCAGGTGGTGCAGTGGTTAAGAGCTCTGGTTGCTAACCAAAAGGTCAGCAGTTCAAATCCACCAGCTGCTGCTTGGAAACCCTATCAGGAAGTTCGACTCTGCCCTATAGGGTCACAATGAGTCAGAATCGACTCAACGGCAACAGTTTTTTTTTTTTTGGGGGGGGGGGTTAGGCCTATTGCTGCACTTCATTTGCCGTAAAGTGTGTCCCTTGATTGGAAGCGATGCTGTGTGTGATACCATGACAGTGGGTAAGGCATTCTGTAAGTCCCTGGATGGCTGTTCTGCCAGAAGCGTTGCACGCAGGGAAGGCAAATCCACATCCAGAGTAAATGTCTATTCCAGTAAGAAAAAAACGCTGCCCTTTCCATAATGGAAGTGGTCCAATGTAATCAACCTGCCACCAGGTTGCTGGCTGATCACCTCAAGGAATGTTGCCATGTCGGGAACTCCATGTCAGTCTCTGCTGCTGGCAGATTGGGCACTCAGCAGTGGCTGTAGCCAAGTCAGCCTTGGTGAATGGAAGCCCATGTTGCTGAGTCCCGGCATAACCTCCATCCCTGCCACCATGGCCACTTTGTTCATGAGCCCATTGGGCAATAACAGGAGTGGCTGGGGAAAGAGGATGACTGGTTTCCATAGAACGCACCATCCTATCCACTTGATTGTTAAAATCCTCCTTCGCTGAGGTCACCCTTTGGTGAGCATTCATATGAGACACAAATATCTTCACTTCTTTGGTCCAAACAGAAAACTCTATCCACATACCTCTTCCCCATGACTCCTTGTCACCAATTTTCCAATCACATTTCTTCCAAGTGCCTGACCATTCCACCAAACCATTGGCCACAGCCCATAAATCAGTATAGATTTATACATCTGGCCCTTTCTCCTTCTAAGCAAAGTGAACAACCAGGCGCACTGCTCGAAGTTCTCCCCATTTGAGGATTTCCCTTTACCACTGTCCTTGAGGGAGGTTCCAGAAAGGAACTGTAGAGCTGCCATTGTCCACTTTAGAATGGTGCCTGCATATCACACAGAGCCATCTGTAAACCAGGCATGAGTTTTCTTGTCTCCAGTCAACTGATCATAAGAAACTCTTCATGAGGCCATAGGTGCAGACTGGGAGATGGAAGGTAATATGACAGGAGTGGAGACCATGGGCATCTGGGCCACTTCCTCATGCAACTTGTACCTTGAGGTCCTGCTCAGGTCCGATTCTGTATACACCACTTCCATTTGATGATAGACTGCTGCTGTGTACATCTGATTTTATGACTCCAGGGTCAGACAAAACCTAGTTTATGATGGGCAGCTGAAGCTGCATGGTGACTTGGTGGCCCATTGTTAAGAATTCAGTCTCTACTAAGGCCCAGTAACAAGCCAAAAGCTGTTTCTTAAAAGGAGAGTAGTTATCTACAGAGGATGGCAGTGCTTTGACCAAAATCCTAAGGGTCTGTGCTGTAATTCATCAATAGGGGCCTACCAAAGACTTCAAATAGCATCCCTATCTGCCCCTGACACTTCAAGCACCATTGGATCAGCTGGATCATATGGTCCAAGTAGCAGAGGGCCTTGCATGGCAGGCTGAACCTGTTGCAGAGCCTTCTTTTAGTCTGGGCCCCACTCAAAGCTAGCAGCTTTTCAAGTCAGTTGATAAACAGGCCAGAGTAGCACACCCAAATGAGGGATATGTTGCCTCCAAAATCCAAAGAGCCCTAGCTCCTTTTTGTGCCTCCTTTTTAGTTGTGGGAGGAGCCAGATGCAATAACTTATCCTTTGCTTTATAAGGGATATCTCAACACGCTGCACACCACTGGACCCCCAGAAATTTCACTGAGGTGGAAGGTGCCTAAATTTCTGTTGGATTAATTTCCCACCCTCTAGCCCGCAGATGTTTTACCAATAAGTCCAGAGTCATTGACGCCTCTGCCTTCTAGGGTCAATCAGCATAATGTCATCAATGTAATGGGCCTGTGTGATGTCTTGTGGAAGGGAAAGGCAATCAAGGTCCCTGCAGACTAAATTATGACATAGGGATGGGGAGCTTATATACCTCCGAGGTAGGACAGTGAAAGTGTACTGCTGGTCTTGCCAGCTTAAGGCAAACTGCTTCTGGTGGTCCTTCAAAACGGGTATGGAGAAAGACACATTAGCCAGATGCATAGCTGCATACCAGGTACCAAGAGATGTATTAATTTGCTCAGGCAATGAAGCCACACCTAGAACAGCAGCTGTAATTAGAGTCACTAACTGCTTAAATTTTCAATAATATACTATCACTGTCCAAGATCATCTGTTTTTCACACAGGCCAAATAGGCAAGTTGAATGGCAATGTGGTGGAAATCACCACCCCTGCATCCTTTAAGTCCTTGATGGTGGCAGTAATCTATGCAATCCCTCCAGGAATGTAGTATTGCTTTTTGGCTTACTATTTTTCTAGGTAGAGACATTTCTAATGACTTCCACTTGGTTTTTCCCACCATAATAACCCTTATTCCACTTGTCAGGGATCCATTGTGGGGATTCTGCCCATTGCTGAGTATATCTATTCCAAATTATTCATTCTGGAATTGGGGGAATCATTACAGGATGGGTTCAGGGATGCACTGGACCTACTGGGAGCTGAACTAAGACTCCCTTAACAACCCAAGTTCCAGACACCCCCACTCTGACTGGTGGGTCACAGTAATGTTTTGGGTCTCCTGGAATTAGTTCAGAGCCAGTATCCAGTAATCCCCAAAAAGTCTGATTATTTCCTTTTCCTCACTGAACAGTCACTCTTTTACAAGGCCACAGATCCCTTTGGGGAAGACTAGAAGAAAGATTAATGGTATAAATTTTTGGCAGTGTAACGGGATCCTTCCTCAAGGGGGCCTGGCTCCCGTTCATTCAAGGGGTTGTAGGTCTGTAAACTGGATTAAGTCTGAGATTTGACTGAGGGTCCGTGACTCCCTATTCAGGCGATTCAAGTTAGACTCCTGTTCACTTGACTTAGAATTCTTCCACTTGTACATATCAAGAAAATATTTAGTAGGTTTCCTATCTATTTCACTAGTAGGGAAACGATAACTAAATTGGCAATGTAATAAGTCCATACAAGTCAAAGACTATTCTGATTTCTGCTTTGACTCCCGCTGTCCATTATGGTAGCCACACCCACCTTATCTTTGTCAATTGAGTGTCACCACTTGGCCCCTACTACCACGGGGTCCAATCAGCCCCACTGTAGTTAGGTGTCTTAATTCAGTTAGGGCATTTCCCACTGTGAAATCTGACTTACATAAAATAGCAATCACAGCTGTTTTCAAAGATGCTGGGGTTCCCTTCACGAATTTGTTCCTCACCATTGTGGTAAAACGTATGTCCTCTGGGCACTCCATGTGTGGGTCTGTGGGTCTAACCTGATAAATCCACTCTAACATGCCAATATCCGTAAGCCTTTGGATTTCTTCTTCTACACGGTAACAAGGCAGGCCTGGCACTTTAGCTGGATTTAGTGTGACCCACTGCGTAACCCATGCATCAGCAAACCAACTGTCATGGATTGAACTGTTTTCCCCCCAAAGTATGTGTCAACTTGGTTAGGCCATGATTCCCAGTATTATGTGGTTGTCCTCCATTTTGTCATTTTCCTATGTGTTATAAATCATAATCTCTGCCTGTGGTTAAAGAGGATTAAGGTGGGATGTAATACCCTTGTTCAGGTCACATTCCTGATCCAACACACAGAGAGTTTCCCTGGAGTGTGGCCTGTACCACCTTTTATCTTACAAGAGATAAAAGGAAGCAAGCAGAGAGCTGGGGACCTCATACCACCAAGAATGCAGCACCAGGAGCAGACTGCATCCTTTGGACCCAGGGTTCCTGTGTAGAGAAGCTCCTAGTCCAGGGGAAGATTGACAAGAAAGACCTTCCTCCAGAGCCAACAGAGAGAGAAAGCCTTCTCCTGGAGCTGATGCCCTGAACGCCCTTCTAGCCTACTAGACTGTGAGAAAATAAATTTGTCTTTGTTGAAGCTATCCACTTGTGGTATTTCTGTTATAGCAGCACTAGATGACTAAGACACCAACCCAATAAACTATTAGATCCTTTGCTAACCTCTCAAGCTGAAACACTGAAGAATCTGCACTTAGTGGTCCATATCAATACACTCAGACTGATCCATCTTTATGTTCCTTGTACCTTATCCCACACCTTTAATAGCCATTCACACTCATATTCCCTAGGTTTCTATTTGTACATATTAGAAAGCTCAAGCAATTCTTTTGGAATGCTCTGTACCTCCTCCTGGGTCACACTTTGTACTTCACCTCTTGGGACTCACTGGAATTTAAGTCTAGTTATAGATCTAGCAGCAAAAATGGGTGGTGTAGGTG
Organism: Loxodonta africana; assembly: GCF_030014295.1. Classification (NCBI taxonomy): domain Eukaryota; kingdom Metazoa; phylum Chordata; class Mammalia; order Proboscidea; family Elephantidae; genus Loxodonta; species Loxodonta africana. Next base: position 187,923,059 of record NC_087345.1, read on the forward strand.
TGTTCTAAGAACATTCAGCAACAACTTAAAGCATCTGCCTCCGGCGATACCCCAGGCAATGAGTCAGGCACCTCCCCAGGGGATGACTCAAAGGTTCTTCAGACACAGCTGGGTTAATCCCATCAGATAGGGGTGGAGGGGCTAACAGTTTTACTGGTATGGGTGGCTTAGCAGACAAAGTTGGAGTAATCTCTTCAAATGGTAGTGAGAGGGCTGGTTCTGTTGGCAGAAGTGATTCAACAGAATTTAGGGGCTCGGTGTCCCCAGCTTCCTAATTATCTGCTCATATGTCAAATTCAACTGACATTATAATTCTGCCACTCTTACAATAAGACTCTGGGTTTAGCTTTCAGCAATATCAGCTGTTACTGCAAGAAATAAGGCTTTCTTCCAGGGCACAAGAGGCAATTTGAGGTCATTTATGCAGTGCTTGAGCTGTGACTCTGAAGCCATAAGCTCATCATTTTCTTTCACTACTTTGTCTAGCAAAAGTAGGACCAACCAACCAGCTTCCTTACACTTCTCATTCTGACAAAACTGTGGAAAGGTATCATACATGCCATCACCAAGAGCCTTGCCTTTTACCAATACCTGATCTACTGGTGGTGATATTTTGCACATTTCTATTGCCACCTCACGCCATGGATTAGCAGTGCCTCTTTACTACTGGAAGCAGAGTCATTAACATCTTTTAAGACTAACCGGACTTGAAAACCAATTTAGAAAATTCATCCTTACAATTTAGTTTCTCTAGAACCACTTCCGGTACCAACTGTCTTAGGTTGCATTCTTTAGAGAAACAAAACAGTGAAGCATATAAGTATATACATACAGACCCACCCAGGATAAATCTCTTTCTGTATATATATATATATATTTATGTAATATATATATATACAGAGACAGATTTATATCAAGGAAATAGCTCATGTGGTTGTGGAGGCTAGAAAGTCCCAAGTCTGTGGGTCAGGATGAAGGCTTCTCCTGACTCACATAGCTGGAGAGAGTGGCAAACCAAAGATTGGCAGGTCAGAGAGCAGGTCTCTGCACACAGGCTGCGGAGGTCAACCACTCCCAAGATCAACAAGTTAGAAGGCAGGCCGCTGGCTCACAGGCTGCAGAGGCTGACAAATCACAAGACTGGCAGGTAAGCTGCTAGAACAAGTCCCAAGAACCAGAGGTCAGATGAACAAGAGTCAGCTGCAGGATCCAGAGCAAGCAAAAGCCAGTCAGCTTTGCCAGAAAGTCTTCCTATATTGGATGCAGGCCACATCCCCAAGGAAACTCCCTTTCATCTGATTGGCTGCTTATAACAGATCTCACCATGGGGGTGATTACATTATGTCAGATCTCATTATGGAGGTGATTACATCACTACATAGCTGCCAGACTACATCATAACTGCCAAAGTACTGAGAATCATGGCCCAGCCAACTTGACACACAACTTTAACTACTATAGCACTCTTTTCTGGCTATAAGAATAGAAATATAAAAACAAAATCTTTTTCTGAAATCTGTCTTTGACTGCTTTATACCTGTTAAAATTATCTTTGAAAGATCAAAATTGATTCAAAGCAAAGTAGTATCACCTTTAGTAAACTGATTGGGATACAAAAATAGAAGTTCATTCTAAGGCCAAAAACTAACCTTTACAGAACTCTATTAGATATTAAAAACTATCAACATGTAAGTACAAATATGTAATAAATTTGTTCAAGCCAAATAAAATGGCCACCAATGTTAATAGTTTACAAATGATGTTTATTTACTTATGGCCCTTTAATCTCATTACATTCAAGAAGGATTTACAGTTCAAAACAATAGATTTTCTTTAATTAGTTAACTAAGGAACAGCATATAATGCACATTTAACATTTACTGAAAAATTTCACTCTTACTTTTTTTCCAAACCTTGCTTATTTTTATATATAACTGTAAGTGAATACAAACAATATGTTCAAAAGAATGAAACAGAAGTAAGGAAAAACAGCCCAGGGAGGGAATAAGTAAAAATAAGGGGCAACAGAGGTAAAGTCAGCAGTAAAATGGAAATTTTTCACCTCAAAATTTCAAGAGGAATATTTTCCACCTTCAATAAGAGTCCCTCAATCAGGAGAATTATCATATTGAAATTTTAAAAACAAGATTCAACTAAACATTGAGTTTAAAGGAGATCTACTTAGCTGAAAGTAAATATACCATATTAACCTACTAACATAATGTAGACCATCCTTAATATACACATATAATGTTATTGGCCTACTATCGACAGCAAATGTGGCTTGAGTTTTTTGTTTTTGTTGTCTTCTGAGAGCCATCTACATCCTTCCTGGTCCTGTTTAAGACCAAGAAGATGCATTTTTGGCACAGCTGACCAAAATGATGAGAAATGCCATTCTAATTTTTCCACTGGATTGAAATAGAAAATTTATAATTCATAGATTAAAATACAACATTTCTAAGTACCCTTTGTTAAATCATTCCTACTCCAATCCCACACAGTATGCCAGGTCTGTATGTATTTAGAAAGGAAACGATAAGAATGGAGATCAGCATAATCTCTGAACATTTCCCAATGGCTTTTTCTGCCTCCAAAAATACACAGGACCTCTGAAAAGTTAGGTTTTATATCAAAATTAATTCTTCCAAGGCAGTATGGTAACACTGAGGATCTCCAGAGTTTCCTTCCAGCTCCTTTCAGCTTCCCTTCTGTCTTTACTGAGGCCTTGAGAAATGGCCATTTACAAAGAAGAGCTATTTCGTTTTCATGGTTGAGGTGTCATGCTCAGGGCCTACAGGCTTCATCAGCAGCTTTAAGGAATTACACTTCAGAAAGCCAGTTTTAAAGCACATCCTTTCTAGTGGCTCCATCTGGGTTACCTCACCCACATAGATCTTCATGGCAATGTTATCAATTCCCAAAAGACATGGAAAAAGAAAAGTTCAGGGTATCATCACCATGGCTTTCAGAGTACATTACACATTTATGAGATAAATGGGGGAAATGTAAATATGGACTGCACATTATACCAATGAATTATTGTTGATTTTATTAGGTATTATAATGACATTTGGCTATATAAGAAAATGTCCATAATTTTTTAAGTACTGCACACCCAGAAGTAAGCAGGAGTAAAATGACATGGTGTCTGAGATCTGCAGAGCTGCTTAAAATACCAAAAGGAGTAGAAAAAAAAGAGGACAGACGAGGCAAGTGCTAAAAAATCATCATAACTGTTAAGCTTATATATGTGCAAGCATCACTGCATATACTCATGCATTATACTACTCTTGTATGTATGTGAAATTTTTCATAATAATGTTTTTAATGGAAGCTTCCCAATACTCCTTTAAAGATTCTATTTAGAAGATGCAAGTATAACTATTTTAAAACTACTTGTATACTTTATAGCTTTTTGCTTTTCACCATTGGGTTTTTGGAAAGGGTTCCTCTCCAGGACTAGTTATTTGAAAGAGGCTCTCCAATTTATCACCAAAAGCTTTTCCAGGAACTGCAATCTGGGGGTGAGGAAGTGGAAGAATGGAGGCAGAATCTAGTCTTACATATCAACACATGCACTTGACAAGCAAGATGGCAGCTTCCATTAAAAATAAATCAGCATAAGAAATAAGTCAAGCAGGAAGGAGGCTAAGCCACAATACTTAGCCCTCAATTATGTGCCACCCAGGGTTTTTAATGACAACTCATACTTTCCAAGTTTTCTTTTTTTTTTTTTTTTTGGCATTCCAGCTTTGATATTATCACCACTGAGACTTCTATTTTTTTTTTAAATACAAGTAGGATGAAAAGGTTCCATTATCCATTCTACTCTGGGAAGTTATAAACTAGAAAAAACTGAAAGCTTAAAACCCCAGGCCTCCCTTGGTGCACGGTTACCTCCCTCAATCCACAGAACAGAGGCCTGCTGGCCAAGAGCAAGCTCAACAGTTTGCAGCTTTTTCTAAATGGGATGCCCTTAAAACTATTACTTAACAGCAAATACCACCAGACGGACGCCAAAGATCAAACCGACTGAGTCTTCCCGTCACAGCTTTTGTTCCCACATGGTTTAATGATAACTTGACCATGTAAACAAGGAAGGTAAGTGTTATAAATTCCTCTTTCTATAAAATTGAATGTAAGCCTAAAACACCTGGGAGCTTACAGTCGTCTAGTTTGAAGGAGCTCTGGTGGCACTGTGGTTAAGTGCTTGGCTGCTAACCTAAAGGTCAGCAGTTCCAACCCACCAGCCACTCAGTGGGAGAAAGATGTGGCAGTCCGCTTCTGTAAAGATTACAGCCTTGGAAACCCTATGGGGCAGCTCAACTCTGTCCTACAGGATCACTATGAGTCGGAACTGACTCGATGGCAATGGGTTGGTTTTTTTTTTAGTTTGAAGAAAGTAAAACAAATGGCAAATAAATATAATGCCATCAGGATTGTTTGGAAGAGTTAAGTCACTTTTGGCATACATCATAGGGTTAATAAAGACTGAGTGTAATTTCCTAATCCTTCCAGATACATAATATTGTACAATCATAATGAATATCCATAAATGAACAGCTTCAAGCATCACAAGAACCTAAATGAGTAACTATGTTTAGAAAGTTCTGACTGCTAGGAATTGCATCCTGTGCTAATACTGGATTTTCCCTGAACCTTGTGATACTGGAAAACGGCAGTAGTTAAAGGAAAGTCCTTCCACCCTTTGTGTTCAGGAACACGGCTCACCGCAAAGAATCACTCTTCCTATGTGACTTAGATAAGACACATGGATGCCCCCTTCTTTATCTGTAGGGCCAGACACAGACTCTCCAAATCCCCATTTCTTACCTCATAAGTGAATAACTGAAATGCTTGTCCCCAGTGATCATTCAGGAACAAAGTGCTTGTTAACTAAACTTTGGTTAAGCTTCTCTCCTTCCCCCAAGTCCCTGAATTATGACCCATCTTCACTTAGCCTGAGCCAATATGCTGATTCTCTTTCAGGGCCCCTCCTGGAGAACAGGCTGGCCTCAGCATAAAACAGCCTGATTTACTCTCCAGTGATGTCACCGGCTCAGCCCACCTCCACACACCTGGTTTTTTTTCTAGCCGTGTCTACTCTCAGCCTCTAAAAGAAAACCGCTTTTTCCCTAACTGTTTGAAACACTGCTAGATCTGGTCAATGTTCTCCCCATGAAGAAGTCCCTGCCCACTGTCCCTTTGCCCTTCCTTTCTGAATCAAGCATCTCCCTACCAAAGTGGACTCATTTTTATTTGACACCTGTTTCTTTAAAAAGTCATGATCCATGCATGGCATAGAGAATAATTCTTAGTTAACGAAAATAATCCATGATATCAGAATACAGGTTACTTCTCAATTTCATACCGTTCCTAGTATGTGGGTGATAAAAACTGTAGTTCCTTTTTTTATGAAATATTTCAAACATACAGAAAACACAATAGAGCAAATCCATGAACTTAACAACCAGCTTTAATATCAACATTTGCTATATTTGAAATTTTTAAAGAAGCATTATAAACCATAAGCTTTTTTTGTTGTTGTTCCTGATTTGCCTTCTCACAAATCTTACCTTCCCCTTTGATTTTATTCAAAGTATTAAGACTTCCCTACACCCAAGTTCTCACAACTTCCCCTCACAGACCCATCTTTCTATATTATTTTATAGACAAATATCTTGAAGAATCTATACTTCCAATTTCCACTCCTCTCCTCTTATTCTCCAACTTCCTAAAGCCTAGTTTCTGTCCCCCATAAACCCAAAGCTACTCTTCAGACTTCCTACTATGTGACGTTGTAGTAACTTCTGACTGAAGCTCACAGGACTGGGTGCCACAAGCCTGAAGGTCCTCAGAATTGCAAATTATCATCTTTGGACAATGAAGCTCTGTAGTTCTGACTGCACAGGCTGGAGGCTGGGGAAAAAGGCCTGAGTGGAGGAAGTCTGTGAGCCCGGAGGCTGGGCAAAAAGGCCTGAGTGGAGGAAGTCTGTGAGCCCGGAGGCTGGGGAAAAAGGCCTGAGTGGAGGAAGTCTGTGAGCCCGGAGGCTGGGGAAAAAGGCCTGAGTGGAGGAAGTCTGTGAGCCCAGAGGCTGGGGAAAAAGGTCTGAGTGGAGGAAATCTGTGAGCCCGGACGCGGGGGAAAAAGGCCTGAGTGGAGGAAGTCTGCGAGCCCAGAGGCTGGGGAAAAAAGGCCGGAGTGGAGGAAGTCTGTGAGCCTGGAGGCTGGGGAAAAAGGCCTGAGTGGAGGAAGTCTGTGAGCCCGGAGGCTGGGGAAAAAGGCCTGAGTGGAGGAAATCTGTGAGCCCGGAGGCTGGGGAAAAAGGCCTGAGTGGAGGAAGTCTGTGAGCCCAGAGGCTGGGGAAAAAGGCCTGAGTGGAGGAAGTCTGTGAGCCCGGAGGCTGGGGAAAAAAGGCCTGAGTAGGGGAAGTCTGTGAGCCAGGAGGCTGGGGAAAAAAGCCTGAGTGGAGGAAATCTGTGAGCCCAGAGGCTGGGGAAAAAAGGCCTGAGTGGAGGAAATCCGTGAGCCCGGAGGCTGGGGAAAACAGCCTGAGTGGAGGAAGTCTGTGAGCCCAGAGGCTGGGGAAAAAAGGCCTGAGTGGAGGAAGTCTGTGAGCCCAGAGGCTGGGGAAAAAAGCCTGAGTGGAGGAAATCTGTGAGCCCAGAGGCTGGGGGAAAAGGCCTGAGTGGAGGAAATCTGTGAGCCCGGACGCTGGGGAAAAAGGCCTGAGTGGAGGAAGTCTGTGAGCCCAGAGGCTGGGGAAAAAGGTCTGAGTGGAGGAAGTCTGTGAGCCCAGAGGCTGGGGAAAAAGGCCTGGGTGGAGGAAGTCAGTGAGCCCGGAGGCTGGGGAAAAAGGCCTGGGTGGAAGAAGTCTGTGAGCCCGGAGGCTGGGGAAAAAGGCCTGAGTGGAGGAAATCTGTGAGCCCGTATCTAAAAGGGGAGGGGAAGGAAGGCAGAAGGGAGATTCGCTTTCAACTACAACTTCAGTGAGAAAGGCAGAATTACATAGCAGGGATCATGGCTATAAACATTCTGGAAGATTCCAAATTCATTAAAAAGGATATACAGTATTCTTTCTATTCCATTCCCTCCTATTCTGTCGCTCCTCTTCCCTTCCCTTCCCACCCCACCCTGTCCTATCCTACCCAGTTCATAGCTACGAAAAGTCTAAAGGATAAACATCAAAATCTTAATAACGACTATGTTTCTGGGTGTTAAGATTATGGACTGTTTTTATTTTCTTCTCTTAACAACATATACTTTGTAAATTTTTCACAGTGAACATACTGTTTTTTTAATAAGAAGGTTGTCTTTTTTTTTTTTTTTTTAAAGCAAAAGGTCTACATGCCTCTCAGGGTAACAAAGAAGGGTGCTGCCAGGGAGATGCAGCTCCCTGGGATACACCTGAGGAGAAAACCTCCAGGTAGTGGGTGTTGGCAGCTTGAAAGAAGAAAGAAGGCAGGCCAAGTCCATGGGGCCCAGTCTTAGAAGAGACCTCCCAGGAATCAGTCTGGCCTGAGACAATCACAGAAAGGCCCTAACGCTCTTCCTAGGCCTTCCAGTGGTCACCAAGTCCTTTCAGTCTGCCTTCAAATTACTGCTGGAACCTCACTATTCCTTTTTATCTCCACATTACCACTACTACACAAGCCACCCAAATGGTGTCCCAGAGACTGGCTCCGTGACTTCCAATCCATCCTCCATGTGCTTACATGTTCTAAACAGGGAGTAATCTAAAACGCAGCAATAATTCCCCACTGACCACAGGATACTCTCAACTCTGCAAACGAATACCACCCCCTGCTTACCTAAACCAGTTCAACTTCCCAGCAGACACTGGGCTCCGGATAGATTTGATACGGGTAGTTCTCTAGACGCCCCATCCTCTGGCTTTGTGCCTCTGCACACACTCTTCCCTCTTCCCTTTGCTTAGAACACGCTTCCCTACCCTCATCCACCCGGCCGGCTCCTATCTCCCTTTATGTCGAGCTAAATGAAAAAGGCTCTGTGAAACACTCCTGGTCAACTGGGTGCTCCCTTGGCTATACTCCTTAGTCATTTTGTACACAAATATCTTAAAGCACTCATTTCACTGTTGGGTTTATTGTTAAATACCTGTCCAATCCCATTCAACCATGAGATTTAGAACAGTGCCTAGAACGCAGTAGGGACTCAATAAGTACTTGATAAATTAATTCATACTGGGCCAAGTATAAATAAAACACCACATTAGTGTTTACCTTTACTACATATTTTTATAGCTATATCAAAAATAAATTCTGGAAGCTGAGAAACAGGGACTAAGCCACACTGGTGCTATCTGAACAAGGTCAAGTCAAAGTTTAAGACCTAACTGAAATGAGAGCAAACAGAAACCCAAAAATACACTGGGCAAACGGTAAGATTTCTGCATCTTTATAGCTAAAAACACAGGACGGTAACAATGTGGAATTACCATCTGAACTAGTAATTAGAGGATAACGTATCAAAGGAGGGTTTTTGCTTTTTCCCTCCCACAGTGGTGGTGATGGTGGCTGGGGAGCCAGTGTCTGTTAAAATGCAATTATAAATCATATCTTCTCTTCAAAATCAAGTCAGTAAGCATGGTTCATAACCTGAGAGGATGGGAAACACAAAGACCAACTGCAGGAAAACAGCATCTGCATATAACTCTCATTTCCATACACTTCAACCCTCATCGGTGCCTGCCTACTGCCTAGTTGAATTTACCTGAGCTAAAGCAGGGATTGAATTTTGACCAGCCTGAGTCTGCAAGTGAGCAGACTCGCTCTCTGCCACAGAATCTGTTACACTTCCATCCTGCTGGGATTCAACTGTTTCCATGGCCATTTGTCTGAAAAGACAATAAAAAGGAAGAAGCATTAAGGCTCTATCTGAAATGTTACCCTGTTTTTATCTAGCTTTCTGATATTCATTGCTGACATCCAACTGTACTGTCTTATTTTCTCAAGAAATAGTTTCAGTAGCAAAGTTCAAAGGAACACTGCCAAGGAAGCACTGTGAAATCCTTTACTGGAAGTAGTTTATTTTAGAACAACTTTTAATAATCTTATAATAAAGTCTCCTTGGAAATTGTTTTAAGCCCTCTTCTTAGTATGCATGGATGATAAAATCAGGTCTTCTGTTTTACATTAAAGTATAAGTATTCTGTAGGTTTTAAGACCTAATATACCTGTTTTATAAAATGATGTAGTATGAAAGAGTTTCTCCATCTATAAACTAAGTGCACTATAATATAAATGTCTCTTGCTTTGTTAGCACCAAGTAGCTTCTGACTAAAAGCCTCCAAACAAACTGAATCGCGCAGCACTGACCACTTGTCCTGCAGCTCCCTAACTACTTAGAAGAGGAGAATCTAATTTTTCCAGGGAAAGTTTTTGACGTGATTTTGGTTTCCCTGTGAATTCAATTTAAGTTGTTGATGATTTCTACGTTCAGTCTTTCTAGAGAGAAGGCAAACTATATTATATTAAATTTTATCCTACTGGGAGAAACTATGAAATGCAAACAAAATAAATAAAACAAAATTAAATTTTTAAAACTTACTTATGGGAATTATTCCCTTCTCTTGTATATTTTTTCACTCACCAATAATAAATTTTTTTTTTAACCTTAGTAGTCTTAAAAACACACACACACACACACACACACACATAGTTTCCATAACGTCAGCTCCAACTCAAAGCAACCCCATGTGTGTGAAAGCAGAGCCATGCTCCACAGGGTCTTTGATGGCTGGTTTTCCAGATGTAGATCATCAGGCCTTTCTTCTGAGTGCTTCTCGGTAGGCTCAACCACCAACCCTTCGATTAGCAGTAGAGTGCATTAACTGTTTGCACCCCCTGGAACTCCTCAGTAATCTAAATAGACATCCCAGAAGTGTGCAGGCCACTTAAAACTTGGGGTTAAAATGTCCAAATCTATTTTCCCAGTGTAGTTGCTGGGTCCTACGGACCCTTCACCTCCTACCTCTCACTTACTACTGTCTTTTGCATTTCAACAGACACCACCTCAATCCCAGCCTTCCACTCTCAAACCTGTTTGCTATCAACCACTCTACACCTGGCAGGGACTTCTCACTTTCCAAAGTCATTTTCATACTTACAACTAATGATGACAACTTAGAGCAATTATACCAAAATAAAAATGTCTTTTTTTTTTTTTAGCCTACCATGAAAAAATGTCCTTCCCTCAACATTCCCCAGTTCTATCTCTTTTCTTATTACTTCCCAGCATGGTCTCTCCAACTCGAGGTAAGTAAGTTCAGGCTGTCACCTTGCATAAATTGCTAATTCCTGCCTCTCCACTTATGCTTATGTGAGCAGGATATTAAAAGGTACTAGCTGGGAAAAGAGGGGAGGGGAAAACCTTGGTCAAAAAGTTTTAAATATCCTGGATTAAAAAGGCTTCCTTGTGGCAGAACTACTCAGAAGCTTGAATATGCTAGTGTGCCTGGAGAAGGGTGGAGGGCGCAGATTTAACATGCAGCGTTTTTCAAACGTATCTGACAACCACACTACACTGTTTTTCCATGAAGCCCGTCCTAGCACTAGTGTTCTGGAAGCAACTTGAGAAATGTTGTCCTGTGATATTTCTTGCACCTTTATTAAAACTCCCTTAAGGTTCTACCCAAGAACTTGCAACTCAACTCAAAAATTACAAGCTGAAATGGCTTTCCCCAATAAACTCTATTAATTTTAGAAACATTCATTTAAAACCACCTATATGACAGACTCTGAAAATACAAAGGTAGGTGAGTCACGGCCCTTGCCCTGAAGGAATTTATTAACGAGTTGAATTTCTCAAAGTATGGGCCTTAGACAGCTTGCATTAGAATTAACCAAATACTTGTTTAAAAAAAAAAAATGCAGATTTCCAGGCTGAAACCCAAACCTACTGAATCACTCTCTAGAGGAATCATACTTCATAATCAGTATATCCAAGTAGTTTCAATGTACAAGAAAATCTGAGAACCACTTAGCTTACCAGGTAGTCCAGAAATGAACACAATTAGCCATTAAGTAACTAATTACGTGAAGGACGTTATGTATGAAATGCTTTGGGAAACCCAGGAGGGAATGGTTTAAGTCCACCTGATGGTGGGGCCATATGATTTGAAGGACGACTAGGATTTCACCAGGTAGAAAAGGAAAGGGCTGTGAAGGAAAGAAAGGCCACAGCATGTTCAGGGAATGAATGAATTGAAAGGATTAGAGAATTTTGCTGAAGGGTGGCAGGTCCTACGTAGATTTATTAAGGAGGAGGCAAAGGAGAATGGGTAGAAGTAGGGCTGGAAAGGCCGGATGGAGCCAGCTTAGCAACAGCTTTTAATATTCTAGAAAGAAAGACATTTCTACCTCACTCAGGTGCTTCCTCTATTCCAGGTCTTTCAGTATTTAGGAAGTTAGTCCTTATTGTATAAAGTTTCATCTATTTCACATCAACACAGAATTCAGCCAAGAGCCAGACAATAAGCAGAAGTTACCTGTTAGTAGGCTAAACAAATGCCCCAAAGTCTATACACTAAAGCTTCTAAAACAAAGGAATCTTCCTGGTCCATACTTTCAACACATTCATTTTTATTTGAAATGTAGTTCTCATATCTAGTTCCTAAATATACTGCATATAAGAAGTAACAGCTGTCAGTAAGTGTGTGGCAATTTGGATTCATACAGGGTAAAGCTGCCTAGTTCTTTATACATCAAGAATTTGAAAGATTTGTGAGTTATGATTCAATAACTGACATTCACAATAACTACATCCTGAGTCATTAAAAAAAGGTCATTCTGCTTAGCAAACGTTAAGGAGAGAGGGGTAGACAGAAGGGAATCCAGGAAGACTGCCATTAAAATAAAAAAAAAAGCTTTAATGTTTAAAAAGGTACACTTAAACCAGTCAAGACTTATGTCTTGAGATATAATAAAAGATTTTAGAAGTTATAGACTTTCCAGAGCCACTGAGGCTGGATGAACACACAAAAGTATTGCCCTGTGATAAACCAAAACTATTCCCTGAAGTCTTTTTTGAACAACAAAAAAAAAAAAATAGCTTATCTTAATTATAAAGTACATCTGCTTTGAGCATTGTGCTCTGCTAAAGAATTATCTACGTATGTGAGTCCAAATTGATAATTGTGATGGTTAAGATTGTGTGTCAACTTGGCTGGGCCATGTTTATATGTGATCACCCCCGTGATGGGATCTGTTGTGAGTAACCAATCAGTTAAAAGGGATTTTCCTTGGGCTCCTGGCCTGCATCCGAATACAAGCGGATGTTCTGGCTTTTCCCTGCTCTGGATCCTGCAGCTGCCTCCTGTTCGTCTGACCTCCTGTTCTTGGGACTTGAGCTAGCAGCTTACCTGCTCATCTTGGGATTCATTGATCTTCAGGGCCTGTGAACAAGAGCCCTGCTCTCTGACCTGCCAATCTTGAGCTCGCCAGCCCCTGCAGTTACGTGAATCGGGAGAAGCCTCTATCCTGATCCATGGACTTGGGACGTGCCAGCCTCTACAATCACATGAGCTGTTTCCTTTGAAATACATCTCTTTATATATATATGCTTCACTGGTTTTGCTTCTCTAGAGAACCCAGCCTAAGACAACAACGGTAACTTTAAAGGTTGGATGGGAAGCTTAGGGGGCAGTGAGTTTAAGATAATGGTGGTGCAATGATTTGGAAAAGGGCAGAAACAGGGGTAGCATGATTTGAAGAATGTAACTGATGTCACTGAATTGGTCATGTAGAAACTGTTGAAATGTTGAAAAGATATATCTTAGGTTGTCAAAAAATAAAAAAAATTTTTTTAGGATTTTAGAAGTTATGACACAGATTTCAAAATGTTTTACACATTGTTTTTATAAATATTCTCATGTGATCACCTTAATTGGTTCCTCTTTTCTCCTGGCTATTTCCCACTGTTCAATCTTTTACCGTTTTTGAATGATCTTCAGCAGAATTTTGCTTGCGTGTGATTTTAATGACATTGTTCTATAATTTCCACATTTGGTTGGATCACCTTTCTTGGGAATAGGCATAAATATGGATCTCTCCCAGTCGGTTGGCCAGAAGGCTGTCTTCCATATTTCTTGGCATAGACAAGTGAGCACCTCCAGCGCTGCATCTGTTTTTTGAAACATCTCAATGGATATTCCATCAATTCCTGGAGCCTTGTTTTTCACCATTGCCTTCAGAGCAGCTTGGACTTCTTCCTTCAGTACCATCGGTTCCTGATCATATGCCACCTCCTGAAATGGCTGAATATCGACTAATGCTTTTTGGTATAATGACTCTGTATATTCCTTCCATCTTCTTTTGATGCTTCCTGCGTCATTTAATATTTTCCCCATGGGATCCTTCACTATTGCAACTGGAGGCTTGAATTTTTTCTTGTTCTTTCAGCTTGAGAAACGCCAAGCGTGTTCTTCCGTTTTGGTTTTCCATCTCCAGCTCTTTGCACATGTCATTATAATACTTTACTTTGTCTTCTCGAGTGGCCCTTTGAAATATTCTGTTCAGTTCTTTTACTTCATCAATTCTTCTGTTTGCTTTAGCTGCTCGATGCTCAAGAGCAAGTTTCAAAGTCTCCTCTGACATCCATCTTGGTCTTTTCTTTCTTTCCTGTCTTTTCAGTGACCTCTTGCTTTCTTCATGGATGATGTCCTTGATGTCATTCCACAACTCATCTGGTCTTCGGTCACTAGTGTTCAATGTGTCAAATCTATTCTTGAGGTGGTCTCTAAATTCAGGTGGGAAATACTCAAGGTCATATTTTGGCTCTCGTGGACCTGCTCTGATTTTCTTCAGTTTCAGCTTGAACTTGCATATGAGCAATTGATGGTCTGTTCCACAGTCGGCCCCTGGCCTTGTTCTGACTGATGATATTGAGCTTCTCCATCGTCTCTTTCCATAGATGTAGTCAATTTGAATTCCAGAACACTTAATTGTGCTCATGAGGAACCTTTACATAGATCAAGAGGCAGTTGTTCTGATAGAACAAGGGGATACTGATTGGTTTAAAGTCAGGAAAGGTGTGCGTCAGGGTTGTATTCTTTCACCATACCTATTTAATCTGTATGCTGAACAAATAATCTGAGAAGCTAGACTATATGAAGAAGAACGGGGCATCAGGATTAGTGGAAGACTCATCAACAACCTGCGTTATGCAGATGACACGACCTTGCTTGCTGAAAGTGAAGAGGACTTGAAGCACTTACTAATGAAGATCAAAGACCACAGCCTTCAGTATGGATTAAACCTCAACATAAAGAAAACAAAAATCCTCACAACTGGACCAATGAGCAACATAATGATAAATGGAGAAAAGATTGAAGTTGTCAAGGATTTCATTTTACTTGCATCCACAATCAACAGCCATGGAAGCAGCAGTCAAGAAATCAAAAGACGCATTGCATTGGGTAAATCTGCTGCAAAGGACCTCTTCAAAGTGTTGAAGAGCAAAGACGTCACCCTGAAGACTAAGGTGCGCCTGACCCCAGCCATGGTATTTTCAATCACATCATATGCATGTGAAAGCTGGACAATGAATAAGGAAGGTCGAAGAAGAGTTGACACCTTTAAATTGTGGTGTTGGCGAAGAATATTGAATATACCATGAACTGCCAAAAGAACGAACAAATCTGTCTTGGAAGAAGTGCGGCCAGAATGCTCCTCAGAGGCAAGGATGGCAAGCCTGCGTCTTACATACCTCGGACATGTTGTCAGGAGGGATCAGTCCCTGGAGAAGGACATCATGCTTGGCAGAGTACAAGGACAGTAGAAAAGAGGAAGGCCCTCAACAAGGTGGACTGATACAGTGGCTGCAACAACGAGCTCAAGCATAACAACAATTGTAAGGATGGCACAGGACCGGGCAGTGTTTCATTCTGTTGTGCATAGGGTCGCTATGAGTCGGAATCAACTCAACAGCACCTAACAACAACAATCCTTTACCCTCTTCCTTTTTCATTCTACATATATATGGCTTCATTGATCCTATATGTGGATGGCTCCCAAATCTGTATTTACACCTCCCTCTTATTGAGCATCTCAGTCTGAAGTTTTCACAGGCACCTGTCCCTTCCCTTATATTCCTGCTTTCAGCAGAGCACATCACCAACCACTCAAGCTCCAAACCCAGAATCATATGTCTATATGTCAGTCACAACCAGGGCAACTACAAAAAAGCCCTGAGCCTCCTACTGAAGAAAGGCAGCAATGGACGGTCGGCAGCCAGCCCGCTCACTCTCCCTGCCGGACTCCCACTTGGCACTGTCGATTAACCTCCTACCTCAACAATGAACCAAGTAGCTAAGCTGCTGCTCCTTACAACTGTTGCTGCCCATTCTAAAGGCCATACATCATAGACACTGGGCCTCCACAGCCTAGGCTGTGACTGAACTGTGATGTTCCACCCTAGTCAAGTCCAAGATACAAGCTCCTCCCATACTGTACCTTCACTCTCCTAACTAGTGCTTCCTTCCACTCCCACCCTCCACGATACAATTCCTCACTCTCCTTCCCAAACCTCTGCAATGTGTTATGTGGACTCCCAAAGCCTGTGAGTGAAATGTGGGAATGCCACTCCCCCGACAGTGCTCTCACGCAGGCTGGTCCTCTGACAGCCCATCCAGAGCAGAAGGCTGGCTCGACATCATCTGTGACCCCCAGTACTGCCTCCCAGCTGCTCTGCCTCCACTGTCTCCGAAAAACTTTGCTCCGCTGAGGCTGGAGGTCACCAATTGTAGCATCCTGTCCTCATTCATACTGCAGTCACCATTAACTCACCTCCAGGATATAAACTGAATACCATCTGGAGTCTTCCTCTCCAACTCTGGTTTTATCATTCCGTGTCTCTTTAAAGCTTGAATAAAAACTCTTTCCTTCCTCTAATTCCTGTTTAATGCCATTCTCTACTCGAGTGGCTGGCCACACACTGGACCTTGTCAGTGTCGAGAACTGTTCCACCTCTGAAATACTCCCGACACCCCACTCTGCCTGCAACACCCTACTCTTCTAGCACATTCCCTACCCTCAGTTCTCCCTTCACACCTGTTCTCCCACCACATTGAGACCTCCAGACCACTGAAGTCTCTGCTTTCTTTCTTTCCATTAGCTACCCCCTCTTCATTTCCCACCCTATTCCACTTAGAATCCACAGTCCATCATTTTAACTGCTATTTTCCCAATACCCTAAATTCTTTAGTCCCCTTTCCTTTTGTTGCATCTGCTTAGTAAATATCAATCTCAGATAAAACCAACTCTCTGCCTCATCTATGCCTGCATCAAAGCTGATAAATAATACTGAATAAAATCACAAAACAGAATATTACTAAAACTATTCATGGTTTTCAACCTCATTTTTTTTTTGCTCTCCCATACTCCATAACTGTTTCATATTTTCTCTCTCTTCTCAAATCCCTGAACTAATCTACCACTTGATCCTGCCTCCTGTTTCAGATGAGAACTCCCTCAAATCAACAAACCCACTTACATCTACACGCACCACCTTCCCGTGCCTCTCGCCTCCTCACTCTTAAATTCCTCTATTTGATCCTATCTGCATGTCTGCCCTATTTAGGGGCCCTATTTTTTTTTTTTATGTTATGAATTACTCTCTCTTTCCTTTTCTAATGGTTTCCTTCTATGAAGATTTAAACATCTTCAAGTCTCTCCCATCTTAAACACACACACACTGGACCTTGAACTTTTCTCCTCTCTCTCACTGTTAAATCTACCTGAAAGAACTGCCAACATTATCTTCATTTTCTCACCTCCCACCTACTGCTAGACAACCTCAAATTGACTTCTGTGCCACTAAAATGTCTCCAGAAAAGATAAACAATCTCTGTCACTAAATTCAATGCACATTTTAAGTTCTTACGTTGCTTGAACCCTCAGCAGTATTCAAAAACTGCCGACCACATTGTCCTTCTTAAACTCTTGCTTGATGTCCTCGACGTTGTATTTTCTTCTCATCCAACTTCTGACAATTTCTTCAAAGTTCCTCGCCAATTCCTTCCCTTACTCAATGTGAGCCTTTAATAATGCATATCTTCAGGGTTGTGTTTGGCCTTCTCGCCTCACTCTCAACTCTCACCCCGTGTGGTATCATCTACGTTTCTGTATTCAAATACAATCTTTAAGCCTACGACTCTTAAATATACGTCTCTAGGCCACGGCTCTCTCCTGAACTCCAGTGCTTACTTAACAGCTCCAGCCAGCTGTTCTGCAGTGTCTCACACTCAATGTGCCCAAAAGCTAAACTCCTCTTCTACCCCCACAAAAACACGTTCCTTCTCCTGAGTGTCCTATCTCAGGAAAGGGGAACCTACCATCCATTCAGTTGCTCAGGCAAGAAACCCAGATGCCTTGCTGAAACGCCTCTCTTTCAGTCCCTACTTCCATCGTCACTAGGTGTGATGATGATTCTTCCTTCCAGATAGCAATGAAGTCCCCTTCCCTACATTTCTACTGCAACCATTCTTGTCTCGCTACTCCAATCCATGCCAATCGTTATTTTTCTAAAACATTTATCAGTCTGCTTAAAACACTTCTCCACTTGAAACTTTTCAGTGGCTCCCTACTGATAATAGCATAAAACACAAAGTTCGTAAAATAACAATCACCATCATTACCATTTACTGAGCACATACTCTGTGATAAACGCCACCGCTTTTAACCCTTACAGCTCTGTAACCAGGTGCGCTGAGTGGATCCCAACCCAGGGCGTGCCCACGTGTGTTCCACTGGAGCTGCGATCCACAGGGTTTCAGTGGCTGCTTTTCAAAAGCAGGTCACCAGGCCTTTCTTCTGAGGTGCTTCTGGGTGGACTTGAACTGTCAACCTTTCAGTCAGCAGCCAAATGATTAACTACCCAGGGACTCTGAACAACTCAGTAAGGTCCATATAATTAGCTCTCTTTTAGAGATGAGGAAAAGGAGACATAGGGAGGTTAAAACTGTGATCTTACCCCAAAGGTAAGTGGCACAAACTTCACATACTCAATGACCTAATCAAACGCCATGCCATTACTTCACAACACGGCCTCACTTTACTGCTACAGCCTCATCTCCAGTGACTCCGTGCCTTCCCATACTGTACACTCCAGCCTCACTGGGAGCCATTCTCTGCACACACATCTTATTCCCCTGGTTCTAACGTCTTACATATGCTTGTCCCTCTTCCTGGAGTGCCCTTCACTCCTTCTTAGTCCAAAAGGCAAATTCCTACTAGTTTTTCAAGGCTAGACTCAAGGACATCATCTTTCTAAAGCCTATTCCAGTAGCTTTGGGCAGAATTACACTCTTCCGAGTTCCCAAAGTTATTTTAAGTAATACTGCTCACTCTAGCACTTGTACAGCAGGTAAAACGTTTACCCACATAGTGACACTACTGTGAGCAGTTCAAGGACCAGGATCACATCTCAGCTTTCTATGCATCCCCCGGTGCCTAGTACAGAACCTACTCTAAATGTTAAATAAACCAATTAATCAACAACTCTGTGAGACTGTGCACCTATCAGATGTTACTATAATGACAACAATGAGGTTTGGGAGATTAAATGACTCTCCAATGGGCACATAACAGGTAGCATGACGGGAGCTGAAAAAGTTTTTCTAACTATGACCCCAGTGTTCCTTCCACAGCCAGTGCCCTGAGTGTTCCAGTTTAGACATCAATTTATACTAAGGTGTGTTTTTAAGGAGCCCTGGTGGTGCAGTGGTTAAACTGTGTGGCTGCTAACTAAAAGGTCAGCAGTTCGAACCCACCAGCTGCTCTGCAGGAGAAAGATGCAACAGTTTGCTTCCATAAAAATTTACAGCCTTAGAAACCCTATTGGGCAGTTCTACTCTGTCCTACTGGTCACTATGAGTCAGAATCAACTCAATGGCAGAGGGTTTTTTGGCTTGGGTGGTTAAGCTCTCAGCTGCTAACTGAAAGGTTGGCGGTTCAAACCCATTGGCCGCTCTGTGAGAGACAGCTGCGGCAGTCTGTGGTCATAAAGATTACAGCCTTGGAAACTCTATGGGGCAGTTCTACCTGTCCTTTAGGGTTGCTATGAATCAAAATCGATTTGATGGCAACAGTTAACGGGTATGTTTTTGGGTACACTGCAACTGTTGCCACAATCTTCACTCAGATATTTTTTGTCTTTCCCACTAAAATGTAGGGATTATAATTTTTATCCCACTGGATTCTTCTAGAGCACCTAATACTGTGCCCAGTACGTGTCATTTTGTAAAGTTTGATAAAATCAGATTATCTGAAGGTAAAAAATCATCTACAGAATAATAAGTTCGACACTATCAATCTAAAATAATAAACCCTATCATCTACAAGGGAAACCTTGGTGGCTCAGTGGTTAAGAGCTATGACTGCTAACCAAAAGGTCGGCAGTTCGAATCCACCAGGTGCTCCTTGGAAACCCTACGGGGCAGTTCTACTTTGTCCTATAGGGTCGCTATGAGTTGGAACTGACTCAACAGCAACAGGTTCGGTTTGGTTTTTATCATCTACGAACAAGTTTATTGCATCTGTCTATCTCCAACTGCTCTCCAGCACGACCCACCAGGCCCAGTGAAGGCCAGTCCCAGAACAGGACTCAGGGCAGAAGATTCAACTAACTAACATTTGAATGCTTAATTCTCTCAGCAGGAGATTCAGGACTTAGAACTTAAATGACACCCGTACAATACCAACACACGTAAATCAAACCATTTTCCTATTCTGATGGAGGTGTCTACCTGTTATTTCTCTCTCAACCTGGGCACATTAGAAAATGGGGCTGGTGAGGGAATTAAAGGGGGTGGTCTTGGTGGCACAGCGGTTTAGAGCTCAGCTGCTAACCAAAAGGTCTGCAGTCAGTTCGAAGCCACCAGGTGCTCCCTGGAAGCCCTACAGGGCAGTTCTACTCTGTCCTATGGGGTCACTATGACTCGGAATTGACTCGATGGCACTGGGTCTGGGTTTTTTGGTTAAGGTGCAAAGGAACAATCCAATAACGGAAAAATCTTGATTTCCCTTGACTTATGAAAAAGTCCTTGAATTAGAAAAAATTTATCTTTGGAGTACTTAAAGTATGGGATTCAAATCTATTTCTAAATAAATCTGAAACTCCTATTAAACGCCACTATATTAAGAACCTCAACAGCTCCAGACAGATTTTATTTATAAAATATGAGACAGATTCATTCCAATCCTTCATTGTTCGTTATATATTTTGTAACTAAAAGTATTAAGACTAAAGACATGTCAGGAAATTCTTCTCCCAAAATCTTACTTTCTATAATAGCCAAATGTCAAACATAGTTGTATCAACAATAACAATTTTTCAAATTAATTATGGAGTATTTGAATCTTAAATGATATTTTTTAAGAGAAAGGACCAACAATTATAAATTATAGAACATTTAACGATAAAGGCATAAGAAAATGATTTTAAAAATACACACACACACTCATACACACACACATGCACACACAAAAAGTCCATTAAGCACTATGAACTAAGAGCTGGCAAAATGCTAGCAAACATTGGTTCCACAACCCAAAAGAACAGACAAGAATTTGCTAAAATGAGCATATTAAAACTTATAAATGGCTAAGAATAGAAGCAACATTCTTTTCTTATGAAGGTTAAATATTTCTCCTGAAATCCTCTCTATGTTCTTGAGTAAACCTTTTTCTCTTTAGATACAAACCCAAATGTTATCCCCAACCATTCCAGATATATTAGGAATCAATTCAATAACATGATGATATAACTATTGTTTTACAAAAATAGGATCTCCCATTAACACCATTTTTTAAGATTTCTAGGATGACTTTTTTAGAGTAATTCAAACAAATTATATGTGTTTACTGATTTTTCTAGGACTATAATAGAACATCTGTATCATATGTCAATAACTCTCTCAAATACTCAAGAATAAAAGTACAGTACTGTTAGTGTACAACACAAAAACACCATAAAAATTTCAAAAAATACTCAAGAACAATGTAAAATACTGAATAACAGTTCAGTACTGTTTGTTTATACAGCACAATACAAACAAAAGGTAGATAACCATAACATACAAGAAACAAGCACACAGGTCGGGGCCAAAATGGCTGACTAGGTAGATGCTACCTCAGATCCCTCTTGCAACAAAGACCCGGAAAAACAAGTGAATCAATCACATACATGACAATCTACGAACCCTGAACAACAAACACAGATTTAAGAGTTGAACTGAGTGACAGAGACGGAGTACGAACAACTATGGGGAAGAAGCAACTGTTTTCAGAGCCTGTAGCCAGCGTCCCAGTCAGGTAACCTTGGTGCCAGGCGTAGGACTGGGCGCAGGGGAGCTGAACACGACATCTGTGACAGCGCAAATATGGGGCGCAGCCCTAGCCCCCTGAACTGACCTCGGGAGGGGGCCCAGCCGGTCAGCGCGGGTGGCGTGGCCACGCGGATGGTGGGAGGAGAAGTCGCCGGGAGGCAGTGACTGGTTTTGGAGCCGGGATTGCAGCATCCCAGCTGAGGAACCTTGGCGCCGGGCTTTGGACTGGGCACAGGGGAGCTAACGCGGCATCCGGTCACAGCACAAACACAGGGCGCAGCCCTACTCCCCTGAACTAACCCCAGGAGGGGGCCCAGCCGGTCCGCAGAGACGGCGCGGCTACGCGGCTGGCAGGACAAAAAATCCCCAGGAGGCAGCGACTGATTTTAGAGCCGGGAGTGCAGAGTCCCAGCAGGGGAACCCTTGACGCTGGGCTTTGGACTGGCAGCGAAGGATCTGACCGCAGCTTCACCGGGCCAGACCCTCGGGGACGATTTCCACACAGTCAGCACACATAGGCGAAACGCCCCTCGGGAATCCCAGATAAAATAGTCATCCCAAGCAAGATAAGCAACTTTGGCTATGTTCCGGGGTGCTACTCTCCTGTTTTTCTGAATCCCCCCCTCCCCTTCCCAGGCGGCTTCATTAACATTGGAATTTCCTGAGCCAGAGGAAAAACGGTTCCCGCTCCGCGGCTTTGCTTTTCCTTTTTTTTTTTTGGTCTTTTCCTAACCCATTCTTCCGGCCTGAGAGAAGGAATCACAAAAAACCCAGGGACCAAAAATCCTTTCCTAATTGGACTAAAAACACAGAACCAGCTCCAGCCAAGCATATATGACCCAGACCTCTGGCTTTCATCCTTACAGGGAACAAGGAGGCTGTTATAATGCAAAGGCACTTCTGATAGGGATCTGACTGCATTTTTTTTAAGCGGATTTACTGGAAAAAAAAGTTTCTCAGGTCTGATATCTCTACTTATTCAACAGACCCCTAACTGACCCACAACAAGGAACTGAGGGCTGAAGCTCACCCCAGACCACTTAGCCTCTTGCCTTAGGGGTCTAAGGAGGGTGACACCTACCAATCAGTAGAGGTACTTACATTGGGGGCCTAAGGTACACCTGCAGAGCCCTCCCACCAAGCTGCTATACGAATAGAGACACTCCTACCTCACTGACACTTGGGGGAAGCCTGTCAGCATCCTGCCCCCCCCCAGAGGGTGAACCCCAGCTGCTACTAGAAGCTGGTGCACACAACTATCACCACTACTTCTAAAGCTGGATAGGTGTTAGGGTGCATCACACACTTGATGACCCAAAATCAGATTCTACTCAAGAATAGTGAATAGACTCAGGCATATATATCTGGCAACAGCCCAAACCAGCTGGTAATAGGTCATAAATAAGTCAAGGGCTACAACAAACAAGACAGCACAATCTAGTAGCCCATCCACGTATACTGAAAGAAAACAAAACAAGATAAGACTCAGTGAGCAAATATAGAATAAATCACTACTATATCTTTTTTTTTTTATATCTTAGTGATGGCTCGGAGACAGCAGTCGATATCAAACCACATAAAGAAGCAGACCATGACAGCTTCTCCAAACCCCCAAACAAAAGAATCAAAATCTTTCCCAAATGAAGATACACTCCTGGAATTATCAGATACAGAATATAAAAAACTAACTTACAGAATGCTTCAAGACATCAGGGATGACCTCAGAAATGAAATAAGGCAAACTGCAGAAAAAGCCAAGGAACACACTGATAAAACAGTTGAAGTACTCAAAAAGATTATTCAAGAACATAGTGGAAAAATTAATAAGTTGCAAGAATCCATAGAAAGACAGCATGCAGAAATCCAAAAGATTAACAATAAAATTACAGAATTAGACAATGCAATAGGAAGTCAGAGGAGCAGACTCGAGCAATTAGAACCCAGAGTGGGAAATCTGGAGGACCAGGGCATTAACACCAACATAGCTGAAAAAAAATCAGATAAAAGAATTTAAAAAAATGAAGAAACCCTAAGAATCATGTGGGACTCTATCAAGAAGGATAACTTGCGTGTGATTGGAGTCCCAGAACAGGGAGGGAGGACAGAAAACCCAGAGAAAATAGTTGAAGATCTGCTGACAGAAAACTTCCCTGCCATCATGAAAGACGAAAGGATATCTATCCAAGATGCTCATCGAACCCCATTTAAGATTGATCCAAAAAGAAAAACACCAAGACATATTATCATCAAACTTGCCAAAACCAAAGATAAATAGAAAATTTTAAAAGCAGCCAGGGATAAAAGAAAGGTCTCCTTCAAGGGAGAATCAATAAGTTCAGACTACTCAGCAGAAACCATGCAGGCAGGAAGGCAATGGGATGACATATACAGAGCACTGAAGGAGAAAAACTGCCAACCAAGGATCATATATCCAGCAAAACTCTCTCTCAAATATGAAGGCAAAATTAAGATATTTACAGATAAACACAAGCTTAGAGAATTTGCAAAAACCAAACCAAAGCTACAACAAATACTAAAGGAAATTCTTTGGTCAGAAAACCAATAATATCAGATACCAGCACAACACAAGATCACAGAACATCCTGGTATCAACTCAAATAGGGAAATCACACCAAAAAATTAAGATTACAAAAAAAAAAATGCTCAAAACAGGGAATCATTGAAGTCAATATGTAAAAGATCACAATAATCAAAAAGGGGGACCAAACACAGGTGGCAAAGAACTGCCATATGGAGAGGGATACAAGGCGATATAGGATAATACAAATTAGGTTTTTATTTAGAAAAATAGGGGTAAATATTAAGGTAACCACAAAGAGGTATAACAACTCCATAACTCAAAATAAAAGCCAAGAAAAACGTAACGACTCAACAAACATAAAGTCAAATACTATGAAAATGAGGATCTCACAATTTACAAAGAAAAACGTCTCAGCACGAAAAAGTAAGTGGAAAAATGAAATTGTCAACAACACACATAAAAAGGCATCAAAATGACAACACTGAACACTTATTTATAATTACACTGAATGTAAATGGACTAAATGCACCAATAAAGAGACAGAGAGTCTCGGACTGGATAAAGAAACACAATCCGTCTATATCCTGCCTACAAGAGACACACCTTAGACTTAGAGACACAAACAAACTAAAACTCAAAGGATGGAAAAAATATATCAAGCAAACAATAAGCAAAAAAGAAGAGGAGTAGCAATATTAATTTCTGACAAAACAGACTTTAAACTTAAATCCACCACAAAGGATAAAGAAGGACACTACATAATGATAAAAGGAACAATTGATCAGGAAGATATAACCATATTAAATATTTATGCACCCAATGACAGGGCTACAAGATACATAAATCAAATTTTAACAGAACTGAAAACTGAGATAGACACCTCCACAATTATAGTAGGAGACTTCAACACACCACTTTCGGAGAAGGACAGGACATCCAGTAAGAAGCTCAATAGAGACACAGAAGACCTAATTACAACAATCAACCAACTTGACCTCATTGACTTATACAGAACTCTCCACCTAACTGCTGCAAAGTATACTTTTTTTTCTAGCGTACATGGAACATTCTCTAGAATAGACCACATATTAGGTCATAAAACAAACCTTTGCAGAATCCAAAACATCGAAATATTACAAAGCATCTTCTCAGACCACAAGGCAATAAAAGTGGAAATCAATAACAGAAAAACTACGTAAAAGAAATCAAATACTTGGAAACTGAACAATACCCTGCTGAAAAAAGACTGGGTTATAGAAGACATTAAGGAGGGAATAAGGAAATTCATAGAATGCAACGAGAATGAAAATACTTCCTATCAAAACCTCTGGGACACAGCAAAAGCTGTGCTCAGAGGCCAATTTATGTCGATAAATGCACACATACAAAAAGAAGAAAGAGCCAAAATCAGAGAACTGTCCCTACAACTTGAACAAATAGAAAGTGAGCAACAAAAGAATCCATCAGGCACCAGAAGAAAACAAATAATAAAAATTAGAGCTGAACTAAATGAATTAGAGAACAGAAAAACAATTGAAAGAATTAACAAAGCCAAAAGCTGGTTCTTTGAAAAAATTAACAAAATCGATAAACCATTGGCTAGACTGACTAAAGAAATACAGGAAAGGAAACAAATAACGCAAATAAGAAACGAGAAGGGCCACATCACAACAGAACCAACTGAAATTAAAAGAATCATATCAGATTATTACGAAAAATTATACTCTAACAAATTTGAAAACCTAGAAGAAATGGATGAATTCCTGGAAAAACACTACCTACCTAAACTAACACATTCAGAAGTAGAACAACTAAATAGACCCATAACAAAAAAAGAGATTGAAACGGTAATCAAAAAACTCCCAACAAAAAAAAAGCCCTGGCCCGGATGGCTTCACTGCAGAGTTCTACCAAACCTTCAGAGAAGAGTTAACACCACTACTACTAAAGGTATTTCAAAGCATAGAAAATGACGGAATACTACCTAGGTCATTCTATGAAGCCACCATCTCCCTGATACCAAAACCAGGTAAAGACATCACAAAAAAAGAAAATTACAGACCTATACCCCTCATGAACATAGATGCAAAAATCCTCAACAAAATTCTAGCCAATAGAATTCAACAACATATCAAAAAAATAATTCACCACGACCAAGTGGGATTTATACCAGGTATGCAAGGCTGGTTTAATATTAGAAAAACCGTTAATGTAATCCACCATACAAATAAAACAAAAGAAAAAAACCACATGATCTTATCAATTGATGCAGAAAAGGCATTTGACAAAGTCCAACACCCATTTATGATAAAAACTCTCAGCAAAATGGGAACTGAAGGAAAATTCCTCAACATAATAAAGGGCATCTATGCAAAGCCAACAGCCAACATCACTCTAAATGAAGAAAACCTGAAAGCATTTCTCTTGAGAACGGGATCCAGACAAGGATGCCCTTTATCACCACTCTTATTCAACATTGTGCTAGAAGTCCTAGCCAGAGCAATTCGGCTAGACAAAGAAATAAACGGCATCCGGATTGGCAAAGAGGAAGTAAAATTATCTCTATTTGCAGATGACATGATCTTATATGCAGAAAACCCCAAGGAATCCTCCAGAAAACTACTGAAACTAATAGAAGAGTTTGGCAGAGTCTCAGGTTATAAGATAAACATACAAAAATCACTTGGATTCCTCTACATCAACAAAAAGAACATCAAAGAGGAATTCACCAAATCAATACCATTCACAGTAGCCCCCAAGAAGATAAGATACTTAGGAATAAATCTTACCAAGGATGTAAAAGACCTATACAAAGAAAACTACAAAGCTCTACGACAAGAAATTAAGAAGGACATATTAAGTGGAAAAACATACCTTGCTCATGGATAGGAAGACTTAACATAGTAAAAATGTCTATTCTACCAAAAGCCATCTATACATACAATGCACTTCTGATCCAAATTCCAATGGCATTTTTTAAGGTGATAGAGAAACAAATCACCAACTTCATATGGAAGGGAAAGAAGCCTCGGATAAGCAAAGCATTACTGAAAAAGGAGAAGAAAGTGGGAGGCCTCACTCTACCTGATTTCAGAACCTATTATACAGCCACAGTAGTCAAAACAGCCTGGTACTGGTACAACAACAGATACATAGACCAGTGGAACAGAATTGAGAACCCAGATATAAATCCATCCACATATGAGCAGCTGATATTTGACAAAGGCCCAGTGTCAGTTAATTGGGGAAAACATAGTCTTTTTAACAAATGGTGCTGGCATAACTGGATATCCATTTGCAAAAAAATGAAACAGGACCCATACCTCACACCATGCACAAAAACTAACTCCAAGTGTATCAAAGACCTAAACATAAAGACTAAAACGATAAAGATCATGGAAGAAAAAATAGAGACAACCTTAAGAGCCCTACTACAAGGCATAAACAGAATACAAAACATTACCAAAAATGACGAAGAGAAACCAGATAACTGGGAGCTCCTAAAAATCAAACACCTATGCTCATCTAAAGATTTCACCAAAAGAGTAAAAAGACCACCTACAGACTGGGAAAGAATTTTCAGCTATGACATCTCCGACCAGCGCCTGATCTCTAAAATCTATGTGATTCTGTCAAAACTCAACCACAAAAAGACAAACAACCCAATCAAGAAGTGGGCAAAGGATATGAACACACACTTCACTAAAGAAGATATTCAGGTAGCTAACAGATACATGAGAAAATGCTCTCGATCATTAGCCATTAGAGAAATGCAAATTAAAACTACGATGAGATTCCATCTTACTCCAACAAGGCTGGCATTAATCCAAAAAACACAAAATAATAAATGTTGGAGAGGCTGCGGAGAGATTTGTTATACACTGCTGGTGGGAACGTAAAATGGTACAACCACTTCAGAAATCTATCTGGCGTTATCTTAAACACTTAGAACCATACAACCCAGAAATCCCACTCCTCGGAATATACCCTAGAGAAATAAGAGCCTTCACACGAATAGATATATGCACACCCATGTTTATTGCAGCTCTGTTTACAATAGCAAAAAGCTAGAAGCAACCAAGGTGTCCATCAACAGATGAATGGTTAAATAAATTGTGGTATATTCACACAATGGAATACTATGCATCGATAAAGAACAGTGACGAATCTGTGAAACATTTCATACCATGGAGGAACCTGGAAGGCATTATGCTGAGCGAAATTAGTCAGAGGCAAAGGACAAATATTGTATAAGACCACTATTATAAGATCTTGAGAAATAGTATTAACTGAGAAGAACACATACTTTTGTGGTTACGAGGGGGGAAGGGAGGGAGGGTGGGAGAGGGTTTTTTACTGATTAATTAGTAGATAAGAACTGCTTTAGGTGAAGGGAAGGACAATACTCAAGACATGGAAGGTCAGCTCAATTGGACTGGACCAAAAGCAAAGAAGTTTCCGGGATAAAATGAACGCTTCAAAGGTCAGCGGAGCAATGGCAGGGGTTTGGGGACCATGGTTTAAGGGGACTTCTAACTCAACTGGCAAAATAATTCTATTATGAAAACATTCTGCATCCCACTTTGAAATGTGGCATCTGGGGTCTTAAATGCTAACAAGGGGCCAACTAAGATGCATCAATTGGTCTCAACCCACCTGGAGCAAAGGAGTATGAAGAACACTAAGGTCACATGATAACTAAGAGCCCAAGAGACAGAAAGGGCCACATGAACCAGAGACCTACATCATCCTGAGACCAGAAGAACTAGTTGGTGCCCGGCCACAATCGATGACTGCCCTGACAGGGAGCACAACAGAGAACCCCTGAGGGAGCAGGAGATCAGTGGGATGCAGACCCCAAGTTCTCATAAAGAGACCATACTTAATGGTCTGACTGAGACTAGAGGAATCCCGGCGGTCATGGTCCCCAAACCTTCTGTTGGCACAGGACAGGAACCATTCCCAAAGACAACTCATCAGACATGAAAGGGACTGGACAGTGGGTAGGAGAGAGATGCTGATGAAGAGTGAGCTAATTATATCAGGTGGACAATTGAGACTGTGTTGGCATCTCCTGTCTGGAGGGCGGATGGGAGGATAGAGGGAGTCGGAAACTGGCAAAATTGTCACGAAGGGAGAGACTGGAAGGGCTGACTCATAGGGGGAGAGCAAGTGGGAGTACGGAGTAAGGTGTATATAAGCTTATATGTGACAGACTGACTTGATTTGTAAACGTTCACTTGAAGCTCAATAAAAGTTAATTAAAAAAAAACAAAAATACTCTTTAAAATTATATTTACAATTACAGAAAAATACTTAGACAATTGATCACCATAATTATTTAGGCTACATATATATCAGGAAGAGGCAGGTCTATAAATAGGAGAAAAAATGAGAGGAAATGGAAAGCACTCTTAAAGGATAGGATAGCAGAAACAAGTGAAAAGGAAATACAGGCCCAAAATATCTAAATGAAAAGTAAGACAAAGGCAGTTTCCTGATTATAATTAAGATGTTCAATTAACTAATAAACTTCTCAAATCCGAGTTGTATTCAGTTTGCAAAGATAAATTACAGTGCAGAGCGTATTACCTTTGCAAAAATTTTTTCACTTCTTCTAAAAATAGAGGTTTTTCTGGCCTCTATCTTTAAACAGCTTTACAAACAATGCCATAGAAATGTTTTTCTTTTTAAAACTCAGTTCAACTGATGAAACACAATGTCTCTGAAAGCAACTGAAGAAAGTGTGAAAAAATCTGTTGGGATGTCTGCAAAAGTCTGCTAGAGATTTTCTTCTGTTTTACAAAGTGAAGTACAAGTATAGCCTAAAAGCAAGGAGGAACATTAAGCCTCTGGCGACGTTTCTAATTCTAATATCCCATCGAATTGCCCACACCCTTATATGTGGTCTGTTTTTTTTTTTCTTATATGTGGTCTACTTTCTATCTCAAAAGCGTAGCCCTTAGCATAAGGCAAACGCGTCCACTCAGCCTACAGTGCCTGGCACAGCAGCAGGTGGCCGGCGACGTTAACTGAACGGCTGAGTAACTTGGTATATGTTGTCGTGTTGTTATTATCATAATTACATGTACAGGTATATATACGTACACATAACTGTGTATGCGTATATAAATATATACATCATTTCATCCATCATTTTAACTTTAAGATCTCTAAGTAGAACTTTCAAAAGAACAGAAAAACGTAATCTACCTACCTTAGATGTGTCTTAATATACTTTTTCCTGCCATATTTGCTCATTATTAAGACATTTGTAATCAATGCTTTCCTCCTTCCCCGTTTTCTTCTTTATTTATCCTGCAGTAAAATTATAATGTTGAATTGGGAGATAACATTTTATTCATGTTTTTTAAAAAATTAAAACCTCTCCAAACTAGGCCAGGAAGTACACTCTAATTTATATGAAACTAAAAAAAAAAAAAAAAAAAACACTGAAAGCAATTCCTTATTATTTTTTTCATTCTTACTTCTAATTTTTTTTTTTTAATCTCCCCAGGGGAAATTTTTCAAAACATTAAATAATGCTTTATTTTTCTGGTTATTTTTTACTGATGAAAATGTAGAGCATGGTCTAAACCATTTAATACACACAAGCATAGCTCAGAGGTATCAGCTCGATCTTAAAATGCTAACAATTCCTTAACAAACTTAGTAAATTTATCATTTTCTTAAATTTCACTCCAACAAATTTTTTAACTAGTTCTTATTTACGTTAAATTTAAAGTTGGGTTTTGTATAAGAATACTAGCTCCAAACAAAATCCCAACAGTTCATTTAAAACCTCCTTATGACAGCCTTCAGTCCATTAAAAAAGCTGTTCTAGACATCTGAAAACCCAAACCCTGGTGGCGCAGTGGTTAAGAGCTACAGCTGCTAACCAAAAGGTCGGCAGTTCGAATCCACCAGGTGCTCCTTGGAAACCCTATGGGGCAGTTTTACTCTGTCCTATACGGTCACTATGAGTCAGCATCAACTTGACGGCAATGGGTTTGGGTTTTTTTTAGACATTTAGAATAATATGCCAGCAACTGAACCCCATTTTTTAACTTTAATGAAAATATACATAGCAGAATGTACATCCCTTCATCAGTTTTCCCACACACAATCACTAACAGTGGCTTCACACTGTGCCACTGTTCTCCCTAGCTCTACCTACACCGCTCCACCACCACTGACTTAGACTCACTATTCCCAAAACTTCTCGTCTATGCTTTAGAGTTACTGTTGACAATTTGATCTCATACAGGTAATTATTAAAAGAGAGCAATGCTCACAGCGAACATTCTCTCCTAATTTAGTTGAACAGCTGTTTAGTTTAAATACTATATAAGGGGGTAATTTCAGTTCAGTTTCAAGATTCTCAGAGCAAAAGATATGGGGATTCCTCCAGTCTCAATAGGTTCAGTAAATCTGGATTCTTAAACTTCATTTTTTCAAACTGGTATCTTAAAAAATATTCCTTTGACATGCTGAATGAAGTAAAATCGGCAAAGAAAAGGACAAAAGGATATCTGAGAGTACTTATTTTCGAGTTAAAAAAGAAAACATTCTTATCCCTAACTGAGTACCTTCGAGACGTCTGTGCCAGCAGTGGCGGTGGGCAGCCACACATATGCTGCTTTCAGGGTTCCCTTCTAAGTGGTTGCCCTCTAAAATGTCATACCATCCCCATCCCCATCAGTCTTCAAGCTGTGGTGCAGAAAGCAGGCAGGATTGCTGTGCCTCACTGAGAGCATTAAAGCAATGATTATTGCGGCCACCCCCCGGCCCCCCAGCATAGGGGCAACAGGAGATGTAGGGCATTTGAACTAGGCCACCCACAACACAAACGAAAGGCAAGGATGATGCCATTCATTTGGATTAGACCTTATCCTGTATTGTATTATGCTAGCATTTTACAGGGCATCTTCCTTAAAAATTGTGTGATAATTTATTAAACAATAATTGTTACCTATTACAGGTCAGGCCCTTATGCTAGGTACCGGGGACACAGATAAAAAAATGTCCCTGCTCTCCAAGGGCTTGCAACCTACTGAGGGAGACAAACATGCCGACAAATAATGATATTATTTGAGTAATAACGATAGTCACACACCATTCAAGAACAGAGAAGGAACAGTTAATTTCTGTATTTCCCTTGGTAATACAGTTTCTCTTTAGCTTATTTGAATAATACATTCTTATGGTTCAAAATTGAAAAGGTAGAAAAGTCTATTCAGTGAAATCCAGCAACAATCGCCCACATCCTTTTCCCAGAGGCAATCAGCATTGAAGAAAGTACCAGCTTTTTGCCACCAGTCACAAGAATCTACATCTGTCAAGAGAAAACTGATTGGCTTCATACCAGAATGATGACCGTAAAATAAATGTGATCCTGATTCAGGATTATCAGTGAATTATTTCATGCCAACTATTCTCTCCAAAGTCACCAATGACTGCCTACTTGCCAAATCCAAAAGGATACTTTTTAAAAGCCCCTCCCTATCTTCCTGAAGGAAACCCTGGTGGCGTAGTGGTTAAATGCTACGGCTGCTAACCAAAGGGTCGGCAGTTCGAATCCACCAGGCGCTCCTTGGAAACTCTTCGGGGCAGTTCTAGTCTGTCCTATAGCGTCGCTATGAGTCGGGATCTACTCGACGGCAACTGGTATCGTCCTCAACATCTCCACAGTATTTTCCACTCTCCCTGAAATTCTTTCTTCCTTGGACTTCTTATGACACCACATTCACGCTTTTCTTTAAACTGTCTGGTCCTTCATTCTCTGTCTTCTTTGGCCCACTCTTTAAAAAGTTGGTATTGCCCAGGCTTCCAGTCACAAAAAAATCTCCTCCACACGTTCTCCCCCGGCTACTTAGTCGTCACTTAATGAGTCTCAAATCACATCCCCAGTGCATATCTATCTCGTAGATGTCTCTCAATGGTTAGCTCACAGATCCTCAAACCCAAAACGTGTAAAACCCTGCTCCCTCACTCTGCAAGTCTCCTCTTCCTGTGCTTGTATCTCAGTGACTGACAGGACCACAGACAGTCACTCTATCAGGCAGTCCTGCTTTCTCTTCACTTCCCACTTCCATTGTCCCAATTCCTGAAGTGGCATTGTGGTCTAATATATAGCAGTGGGGTGGTATAAAGAACACTGACTTTGGAGGTTGATCTAGGTGCAAATTTCAGAACTGTCACTTCTTAGTGTGAGCTTGGACCATTTCCCCAAGCGTCCTTTCCTCATCTGTCCAATGAAAATAACACCAATCTTTTGTGAGGAGAAAATGAAGCCATGTACACAAAATGTCTCCCTGTGCCTGGACACTGGCAAGTACGTTATCTGACTCGGCCCTAGTAATTCTGCCTTCTAAGTATCTTCTAAATCAGTTCCATTCTCTCCATCCTCACTGCTGCTGCATTTCTGACCTTGATAGTTTCTTGACATGATTAAAGCAAAAGCAGCCTCCCACCTGGTCTCTATTACTCCTTCACCTCATTTAAACGGCATCTCAACCTTCATAATCCAGACACTACTAGACCAAAATACCCTATGCAAAATGCAAACCCAAACATGCAATTTTCTCATTCAAAATTCCCCAATGTTTCCTCTCACCTTCAAGATAAATAGCCAAGGTTCTGAACGTGACAAATCAGGTACTTGGTAGGAGTCTTAAAACATTTTGGTTATAAACGCATTCAGATTTTAAGGTACACTTCTCCTTCCTATTCTACAAATCCTCCAGATTCAAAATTACCTTGTATGGATTTGTAAAGTGGGAAGCCCCAGTTTACTACAGAATAAACTATGTATGTGTATTTTGAAAAACTCAACTGCTTTACATACTATTGACCTCATCCCAAATCTAGTTTTAACGTCTCAGAACTTGCTCTTACTTGGCAGACAAGGGCTGACTCTAGCACCACCACTGCGGAAGGAAGGTGTGGCGGTCTGCTTCCGTAAAGACTACAACCTTGGAAACCCTATGGGGCAGTTCAACTCTGTCCTATAGGGTCACTATGAGTCAGAATTGGCTTGAAGATAGTGGGTTTATTACAGGCAAGTAACAGCTTACACTAAGAAAAATGAGTTCAAACATCTAGCCTGGATGTGAGTTTTTGTGCTGCATTTACTTATAATAATATGAAAACTTTGTCTATGTTAGCATTCAACTCATGCTTCACCTGTGTTGATTTATTCACCCTCTGGCATAATAGCTTCAATTAATTTCACTGGCCTCCATGAGTAAGAAAATCACATGATCTGCTGTGCTGAGAATGACAAATTGAAGAGGAAGACCGTCACATTAGCCAAAAAGAACATTTCAAGATCTGTCTTGAAGTACAACTCTGTCAGTGACAGGATAATACTTGTATGCCTACAAGGAAAACCACGACTATTATTCAAATTTATGCACCAACCACTAATGCCAAGGATGAGGAAATTTAAGATTTTTATCGACTTCTGAAACTAAACCTCACGTGCAATCAAGATGCATTGATGATTACTGGTGACGGGAATGCAGAAGCTGGGTACAAAGAACAATGATCTGTAGTGGGAAAATACGGCCTCGATGACCGAAACGACACTACAGACAGAATGACAGAATTCTGCAAGACCAAAGACTTATTCACTGCAAATATATTTTTTCAACATCATAAACAGGAGATGATACGCATGGACCTCACCAGATGGAAAACACAGGAATCAAACAGACTACATCTGTGGAAAGAGACAATGGAAAAGCTCGATATTATCAGTCAGAATGAGGCCAGGGGCCAACTGCGGAAAAGACTATCAACTGCTCATATGTAAGCTGAAGTCAAAGAAAATTAAAACTGGTCCATGAGAACCAAAATACGGGTTCGAGTACATCCCATCTGATTTTGGCAACCATCTCAAGAATAGATTTGACATACTGAACACTAATGACGAAGACCAAGCAAGTTCTGAAGGGACATAATACGTGAAGAAATCAAGAGGTTATCAAAAAGAAAGAAAGAAAAGACCAAAATGGATGTCAGAATAGACTCTGAAACTTGATCCTGAATATAGGGAACTAAAGCAAAGGAAGAAATGAAGCAAAAGAGCTAAACAGAAGATTTCAAACGGCAGCCTGTGAAAACATGTATTACAATGAAATGTGCAAAGACCTGGAGTTAGAAAAATAAAAGGGAATAAAACACTCAGCGTCTCTCAAGCTGAAAGACCCGAAGAAAAATTCAAGCCTCTAACTGCAATAGTGAAGGACTTTACGGGCAAAATAATGAACAACACAGGAAGCATCAAAAGAAGATGGAAGGAATACACAGAGTCACTGTACCAAAAAGCACTGATTGGCATTCAGCCATCTCAGGAAGTAGAATATGATCAAGAACCGATGGTGCTGAAAGAAGAAGTCTAACCTGCACTGAGGGCACTGGTGAAAAACAAGGCTCCAGGAACCGATGGAACAGCAGCTGACGTATGTCACAAACGGATGCAGCACGGGAGATGCTCACTCATCTATGCCAAGAAATTTGGAAGACAGTTATCTGGCTGTCCAGCTGGAAGAGATCCATATTTATACACATTCCAAAGAAAGGTGATCCAACAGAATGTGGAAATTATCAAATACTATCATAAATATCACACGCAAGTAAAATTTTGCTGAAGATAATCTAAAAACAGTTGCAGCAGTACATCAACAGGGAGCTGCCAGAATTTCAAGTCAGATTCAGAAGAGGATGTGGAACCAGGGATATTATGGCTGATGTGAGATGGATCTTAGTTGAAAGCAGAGAATACCAGAAAGATATTTACCTGTGTTTTATTGACTATGCAAAGGCATTTGACTGCGTGGATCATAACAAATTATGAGTAACACTAGGAAAAATGGGAATTTCAGAACACTTAATTGTGCTCATGCGGAACCTGTACATAGAAAAAGAGGCAGTCATTTGAACAGAACAAGGGCATACTGAGTGGTTTAAAATCAGAAAAGGTGTGTGTCAGGGTTGTATCCTCTTATCATGCTTATTCAATTTTTATGCTAAGCAAATAAGCCAATAAACTGGACTATATGAGGAAGAACGTGGCATCAGGATTAATGGAAGACTCATTAACAACCTGCAATACACAGATGACACAATCTTGCTTGCTGGAGCACTTAAAAAAAAAAAACCATTGCCACTGAGTCGATTCCGACTCATAGTGACCCTATAGGACAGAGTAGAACCGCCCCATAGAATTTCCAAGGAGCGCCTGGTGGATCTGAACTGCCAAGCCTTTGGTTAGCAGCCACAGCACTTAACCACTATACCACCAGGGTTTCCAAAAAACCAAATCCATTGCCTTTGAGTGGATTCCAATTCATGGTGACCCTATAGGACAGAGTAGAACTGCCCCATAGGGTTTCCAAGGAGCAGCTGGTAGATTCAAACTGCTGACCTTTTGGTTAGCAGCTGAACTCTTAGCCAGTGTACCACCAGGGCACCTTTGAAGCACCTACTGATGATCAAAGACTACAGCCTTTAGTATGGATTACCCTTCAACAGAGAAAACAAAAATCCTTACGTCTGGACCAATAAGCAACATCATAATAAATGGAGAAAAGACGGAAGTTGTCAAGGGTTTCATTTTATTTAGATTCACAATTAACAGCCATGAAAGCAGTTAAGAAATCAAACAATGTACTACGGTATTGAGCAAATCTGCTGCAAAAGACCTCTTCAAGTGTTGAATAGCAAAGATGTCACTTTGAGGACTAAGGTCCAGGCCATGACATTTTCAATCACCTCATATGAATGCGAAAGCTGGACTATGAATAAGGAAGACTGAAGAATTGATGCCTTTGAATTATGGTGTTGGCAAACAATATTGAATATGCCATGGACTGCCAGAAAAAGGAACAAGTCTGTCTTGCAAGGAGTACAACAGAATGCTCCTTAGAAGCGAGGATGGCGAGGCTTTGCCTTACGTACTTTGGACACGTTATCAGGAGGGACAAGTCTCTGGAGAAAGATATCATGCTTGGTACAGGGTCAGTAAAAAAGAGGAAGACTCATGACGAGATGAACTGACACAGTAGCTGCAACAATGAGCTCAAACATAGCAACAATTGTGAGGATGGCGCAGGACCAGGCAGCATTTCCTTCTGTTGTACACAGGGTTGCCATGAGTCGGAACCGACCTCACGGCACCTAACAACAGCAAGAATTTCGTTGGTATCAAGTATCCCTTGGAAACCCTGGTGGCGTAGTGGTAAAGTGCTATGGCTGCTAACCAAATGGTCAGCAGTTTGAACCCGCCAGGCGCTCCTTGGAAACCCTATGGTGCAGTTCTACTCTGTCCTATAGGGTCGCTATGAGTCGGAATCGACTCAACGGTGCTGGGTTTGGTTTTTTTAATACAAGAATATATTTAAAATATGCTAATTGGAGGAAAAATTTATTATATTTATACAGACACAATTTGAGTATCTAGTCTGCTCTGGTTAATTAACTATATTATCTTAATATAACCGTCTGGGAAAAAATTAGGTATATATAAAAAGAAAACTTCTTGGGCAACTTACTAGAATACAAAAAGCTTACATAGCCAACAAGCTGTCTGGACTGACCAGTGTTCTCTATTTCTGTAAAACCTACAGTTTAGTTCATGCCCACGCAGTTCCACTCCAGTGTGCCCCAGTGCCCTGTTCCCGCCAGCTTGGTTGTATGTTGGCCAAGAGTTAGTCGTGTTTATCACCAAACCCTCCATGCCAGCCATACTTAGCGTTGGCATTTTGGAATTTTGTTAAATGGCATGTTAACAAATGACACGATTTAAAGAGAGCTGTTCCTTAAGACAGGCTACTTGGAAAGACAAAAAAGGCAGGATGCTTAAAAGATACTTCTGCTAGGAAATCAGAATTACACCCACTCCTCACTTATCAACTATCTTGTTATCTGACATTTTACCACAGTAAAAAGTCTACTATCCTAATATTTTCCACATTAGTGATGTATATCAGGCAGTAACAGACACCGAAGTGTGAGGTGGCAGTAGCACCGCCTGTGATGGTTAAGGTAT
The DNA here is from genome assembly GCF_030014295.1 of Loxodonta africana. Classification (NCBI taxonomy): domain Eukaryota; kingdom Metazoa; phylum Chordata; class Mammalia; order Proboscidea; family Elephantidae; genus Loxodonta; species Loxodonta africana. The sequence goes on from NC_087345.1 coordinate 187,961,004, forward strand.
CAACGTGGCTGGGCCATGATTCTCAGCGGTTTGGCAGTTATGCAATGATATAATTTGGCAGTTATGTAGTAACGTAGTCATCCTCCATTTTTACACAACACCGATTTTCTCCTAACAACCTGGTCTTTGGAACCTAAGCATGTTGATAAGGAGTGTGTGTACAAGTTTATGTAAGCCATATGTTTACTCTTCATACGGAATCTTTAGAATGAAAAAAAGTAATAAACATTGCTAAGTATTTCTACAGGCTAAATTTCATTACTTATGTTCTTTCTTTGCCATGAGGAACAATTTCCGAAAACCAGTTTTTCACCAATTTCCGGGCTAGAAGTTGAATCGACACTTATTATATTTATATTTCTACAAGATTATTGACAGGTCAAACATCTAAGAAGACATCTGAAATATCTCACTTAAAAATAAGCTTACAAATAAAGTTCATGATCTATCCCTTTAAAGCGCAGAAAGAAGATATGGATGCTTTCGTGAAGAAAAGGTGGTGCAATAAAACCATCCTGATGGTTGTGTGGAGCGCTGGTAGTGTAATGGTTAATACCTCAGCTGCTAACCAAAAGGTCAGCAGTTCAAATCCACCAGGCGCTCCTATGGGGCAGTTCTAATCTGTCCTATAGGGTGGTTAGGAGTCCAAATTGACTCCACTGCGATGGGTTTGGTTTTTCGGTTTTGATGGTCATGTAGTACATTCTTTGCAAATATTACTTATTTTCCCCATAAACTATGTCATGGGATTACCCTCTTCAGAAAAAGGCTACACGTTTAATGGATTTTAAAATATATACCATTAATTTTCAAAAGCCAAACTGTATTTTATGAAAAATATGGAAACTAGCAGAAAAAAATTTAGTATGCCAATCATAAAAGTTAAAAAAAATTTTACAGGCAGTAAAAGAAAAAAAAAAAACTGACTCAGAGTTCTCTAAAATGAGGTATTTTGGTTACTTCCACATAGAGCAAAAGTTTTACACCTGGGGTCCACAGATTCTTTAGGGGTCCACGAATTTAAATGGAAAAAAATTACATCTTTATTTTCACTAACCTCTAAACGAAGTTAGAGGTTAGGAAGCAGGAAGAGAAAGAACACAGGGCACAATCTGGTTCTGGGGTGAAGCAAGATTTCAGTTCTTTGGGAAAGTAGGAAATCTTCACAGGTCAACTATAATTTAAGTAGCAAGAACAAGTAAGGCCTGAAAGATAAAGGAAGAATATGAAGCTTATACTGGAAAGCAGGTCATTCTCAGCCAGCTATGGGGAGGGAAGGCCAGCCAAACAGTCAATCCCTGAAACAGACAGGAATGAGCTGATGGTTACCGCTCATTTCAGGTGAAGGAGTTCAGGAAAAACAAAAGCAAGAGAGTCGTAGCCAGAAATTAGACCACTCTGGGAAACTTTCAAATACAATCTCCATACTTTTGGTGTAGAAATAGAAGTACCCAAGAGAAGTCCTTATAAATAATTACAAACACTTGAAATAAAGTTTTCAATTCAAATATAGATTTTACAGAAAATCAGGGCAATATGTGATATAAGACTCAAAATCACTCCAATTTAATTGCTTGAGATACCTGTTATTATTTAAAACTTTATTCAAATCACTAAGTGATGTAACTATTGAAGCATTGCTTTCTTTTTCAATTCTTTTTCTGCCTGCTGCCTGACTTTGACTATTTCACAGTCAATGAACAGCAGAATCAGCTGCTAAGGAGAAAATGAAATTCAAACAATTATGGCCTATCTCCACCCCTCCAAACCCCCCCAACCCCCGCCACTGATGAAGGGAAACAAAATTAAAATCATTTGGGGGACTTACTTTCTTGACTAAAGGAGTCATTGTAGGGTTTTTCTTTCCAATGGCATGCTTCATTACAACCAAGAAACCAAACCTGTTGCCGCTGAGTCAATTCCAACTCATAGTGACCCTACAGGACAGGGAAGAACTTAACTGCCCCATCAGAGCTTCCAAGGAACGCCTGGTGGATTTGAATTGCCGACCTTTATGGTTAGCATCTGTAGCTCTTAACCCCTATGCCACCAGGGTTTAAAAACATTTCAAAACACTTAGCTACACGTTAAGTACAACTGCATTTGATTACTAATTACTAAATCTGGGAAAGGGCAGATAAGACACTAGAATTTGCTAAAATTTAGAGAAACAAATTTCAACAATTTTACTTACCTAGATTGGTTCCTTCTTGTGTATTTGAACAAAACTGGTATCTAAATGTAGAAACGTGTCTAATTAAGTTAAATTTAATTATTTCTATTTTTGCTTTAATGATATATATTTTTGCTTTAATGATATATATGCACACATATTTTAGTTTTCTTTTTCTATTTAAAAAAAAAATTGTCTCTCGTCAATTTTAGGAGGAGTAAAACCATTCTAAGTGTCCACACAGAGTAAAATGGGTCGTTACGTGTGACACGGTTGTCCCAATTCCAGAGCTGGAAGTTTTCACCATAATCAAGGGCTGGGATGTAAGTTCCAGTTAAAAACACTTCTAAGCAAAAAAATTATTTTTGTGCTATCAATGAAAAATATTGAGGCTCTTTAAGATTATGAACAAAAGTAGATGACATTTTAACTCAAGTCTACTATTAAAAAAAAAACGCTTCACTAAAATAACTCTAAAGAAACTGAGTTTATTTCGTGAAATTCACAAAATATCAAAATTCCATAAGCCCCACTAAAAGGTTAGCGGTTGTGATCTGGCCATTTAACTGGCCTGGTTGTACTGCTGTTTAGAAGGCACGCGTGAAGATGCTTCCCACTGTGGGAAAATTGCTTGCTGCTACCGTTAGCTGCACTCAGGTCGGCCCGGACTCATGGTGACTCCACGTGTGGTGGAGTAGAACTGCTCCACAGGGTCTTCTTGGCCATAATCTTTACAGAAGCAGTTTGCCAGGCCTTTCTTCCGCAGAGCCACTGGGTAGGTTTGATATTCCACTAGCCTTTGGGTTAGCAGCCAAACACAAATAGCTTGTGCTTCAAAAGAGCCTGATACATGAGAAAGAGTTGCTACTAAGGTTTTCTGAGAGTGAATGAGAGGGTTGTTTAAGCAAGTCTTTAAAATCCCCATTTAGCTTCCTAGTCTATACTTTTTCCTCTATTTATAGCAATCTGTTTCACATACATTTTACCAGTAGTTCCCTCTAACACTCCTGAGGCCACTCATGAAATGTGCAAAACAGATCTCATTTTAGTTGTTAAACTTTGCTGTAACAGCATTATACCAACAAGCCTTAAGGTGTCTGTCTGCATGAACGATGTCAAGATAAATTCCCACTAATGTTAGCCTGAAGTTTTCCTCTTCATTATCTCTCTTAAAAAACCTGTTGCTGTTGAGTGGATTCCAACTCATAGCAACCCTTCTGTACTCTTCTGGGTATCCTAGAGCATCAGAAAAGGGAAAACCTGTGGGTAGAGGCATTTACTTTTAAGAACAGCCCACTCTGAGGGTATTACATTGTGTAACTCCCAAGGTAAAAGGTATTTCAAATGGCTTTCCTATTTTTAAAAGTAAATTATTAACTTACTGATTAAAAATGTTTATTCTACCTACGTATAACAGACGAGGTACATTCTTCCTGAATTCTATGTTTTTAACTTCCTTTACTGATAATATCAAAACCACGTTCAATGTATGATAATAAGGCTTTTCAAAACTGACTTCTATACATGGAATTCATCAGTCCAATAAAGTAGAAATACTCATTAAAACTCAAATACATTTCAGGATTATTTCCTTAGCAACCAATGTTGACTGCATCAAAATATCAATGGTTTAGCTGTTAAGTGTTTGTATTGTTCAGTTTTATTTGAAGGTGTCTACGTATTTTTCTTCTATGTAAATGGAGCAGGACATATGAGAGCCTTCCAATAGATTACTCACTTCAATAATAAATCTGGCTTAATTTTCCAGCCCAATATGTACTCATAAAAAGAAAAAAAAAGAATATAAAACTGGGGTAACAGTCAAAATCAGAAATATATGTCTATACATATGAAGACTTGGTCAGCATTCTTTTTGTATATGAATAATCTAAAATTCTTCCCTACGTTTCATGAATGATCATAACAGACAAGATTTCACATTTTAATCATGCAACAGCTCACCTCAGTGGGAAGCTAGAGTATGGTCTATTACCCATGGACTCCGTACTTTGTTAAACGGTCTATTACCTGTGAAGTCTGTACTTTGGCAAATTCCAATAATTTTCAGGAACGGTGCAAAAACAAAAAAGACTAAAAAGCTTCTCTGTGTTTGTACTTATTTATTCACATTCTCTTACAAAAATATGTACACAAAACATCAATGTAATTACAACTTCACACTCAGCAAGATGATCCCATGCCACCAGCAAGCCACTGCGAGAACATTCACTTACAATGACCCATTTACAGATTCACCAGAAGTGTTTGTGTGATTACCAACACTTACTATGATAATGCTTTAAGTGCTTACTGATCAAGATTCAAAACCATTTAAATATCTTTTTAAAGCTGTGTTTCGGTCAAAAAGTAATTCCTTAAACGTCAGTTTTTATTAATATTTAGCATTTACTGGCGAAAAGATTTTGATTGCAATTTGCTTCCCTTTGGAAAAAAAATTTTTTAATGTTACTTTAAGTTCAAAGATTTAAAGGCTACCTCATAAGGGAAAGAGAATTGTCATCCAGAAAGATGATCAAGGCTAGAAGAAAAAAGCAGTACTCAAAGACAAAAAAATAACTGCTTGAAATAAACCAAGACCAAATTAGTACCTATTCGTTCCATTTAGAAATGTTGTATGTACCCGATTTAACAGTACAAAACATCAGCAAATACATTAGGTTCACTATCCAAAACTCGACGGTAATGGGTTAGTGGGTATCCAAAATCATAGTTCAAAAAGCCAGTAAACCATTAACCATAAGCAACTGAATTTTAAGCTGTGTGAAAATTTTGGGGTTTCGTGATGTATCAGCTTTCAAGTGGCTGAACCATAAAGAATATGAATTACTAAGGCAAACTTACACAATCTTCATGCTGAACCGCGATCACTGTGCATCTAGCTTTATATTTAAGGGACGGTGTTTGCGCTCCACCAGCCCAACAAATTGAGCAGAAAAGGAAAAAACTGTAAAAGTCAAGTAGATAACCTGCACTGTTAAAATGGCTAACAGGAGCTTTGTCACTTGAGTCAGACTTTCAGGCGGGTCACATTAAGTTAAAATTTCAGAATATTTGATTGCAAACTGACAGTTGCTTTACTTAGCGCGTTGCAGGAAAGCTTTGTGATTTCAAACTTAGGGACCCGGTATACCAGGCCGTAGGATAAATAATCGTGTTTAAGGAGTTTCTTCCCTACAAAACAGGTCGTGGGAACCCTGCTACATGACAAGGCAAAGTTCAGAAGTAAAGAATAAAATTAACTGCGATTTCTGTTAGTTGTCCCGGATTTGTTTCTTCACAAACCCTTATGAGAGGCCACGGCGTCTGGAGACTCAAACGGCTCCATCAGCGAAGTCCCTCGAACTCGTGTTGCGGAGAAGAAATGCGTTCCGTTAATTTATGTTTAAACTGAGTACATAAACTGGGACAAGGGCGTTATTAATCGTCAGCTGTGGTAAACACAACCAACATCCTTATTTCTGGTTTCTTTTTCAAGAGTGAGGACCGATTCATCAGAGCTGTGAGGATTTTCCGACAGGGTTTTCCAGTTCTATCAAGTTCCACAGAAGTCACCGAGGAGCCCGCTCCACGCCTAAAAGACTTATTGGGTTAAAACTAAGGCAAACCGCGAGCCCAGCGGTCAAGCCTACGCGGACGTAAGCACTGAGGTCCGTGAGAGCCCCGGGGACACGGGCACAGCCGGCCTCGGGCCTCTGCTTCCCCGGCCGCGCGTAGCGCCGGGCTCGGAGCCAGGAGCCCGCCGAGGAGCAGCCACATCCGAGACCTCGGTGCTCTCGCCGATCAGCTCTTCCCGGTCCGGAAACCGCGGCCGGCGCCCCGCCGCAGAGCCCGCTACCCGGGAGCCCGATCCTGGGTCCGCGCTGGCTCGGTCCAGCGGCCGGCACAGCCCGCGCCCTCGGCGGCCGACACAAGCCGCGCCCTCGGCGGCCGGCACAGCCCGCGCCCTCGGCGGCCCGGCACAGCCCGCGCCCTCGGCGGCCGGCACAGCCCGCGCCCTCGGCGGCCCGGCACAGCCCGCGCCCTCGGCGGCCGACACAAGCCGCGCCCTCGGCGGCCGGCACAGCCCGCGCCCTCGGCGGCCCGGCACAGCCCGCGCCCTCGGCGGCCCGGCACAGCCCGCGCCCTCGGCGGCCCGGCACAGCCCGCGCCCTCGGCGGCCCGGCACAGCCCGCGCCCTCGGCGGCCCGGCACAGCCCGCGCCCTCGGCGGCTCACAGCCCGCGCCCTCGGCAGCTCACAGCCCGCGCCCTCGGCGTCTCGGCACAGCCCGCGCCCTCGGCGGCTCACAGCCCGCACCCTCGGCGGCTCACAGCCCCCGCCCTCGGCGGCCGGCACAGCCCCCGCCCTCGGCGGCTCACAGCCCCCGCCCTCGGCGGCCAGCACAGCCCGCGCCCTCGGCGGCTCACAGCCCGCACCCTCGGCGGCTCACAGCCCGCACCCTCGGCGGCTCACAGCCCCCGCCCTCGGCGACTCGGCACAGCCCGCGCCCTCGGCGACTCACAGTCCGCGCCCTCGGCGGCCGGCACAGCCCCCGCCCTCGGCGGCCGGCACAGCCCCCGCCCTCGGCGGCTCACAGCCCCCGCCCTCGGCGGCCGGCACAGCCCGCGCCCTCGGCGGCTCACAGCCCGCACCCTCGGCGGCTCACAGCCCGCACCCTCGGCGGCTCACAGCCCCCGCCCTCGGCGGCCGGCACAGCCCGCGCCCTCGGCGGCTCACAGCCCGCGCCCTCGGCAGCTCACAGCCCGCGCCCTCGGCGTCTCGGCACAGCCCGCGCCCTCGGCGGCTCACAGCCCCCGCCCTCGGCGACTCGGCACAGCCCGCGCCCTCGGCGGCTCACAGCCCGCACCCTCGGCGGCTCACAGCCCCCGCCCTCGGCGGCCGGCACAGCCCCCGCCCTCGGCGGCTCACAGCCCGCGCCCTCGGCGACTCGGCACAGCCCGCGCCCTCGGCGACTCACAGTCCGCGCCCTCGGCGACCCAGCACAGCTCGCACCCTCGGCAGCTCACAGCCCGCGCCCTCGGCGGCCGGCACAGCCCGCACCCTCGGCGACTCGGCACAGCCCGCGCCCTCGGCGGCCGACACAAGCCGCGCCCTCGGCGGCCCGGCACAGCCCGCGCCCTCGGCGGCCCGGCACAGCCCGCGCCCTCGGCGGCCCGGCACAGCCCGCGCCCTCGGCGGCTCACAGCCCGCACCCTCGGCGACTCGGCACAGCCCGCGCCCTCGGCGGCTCACAGCCCCCGCCCTCGGCGGCCGGCACAGCCCGCACCCTCGGCAGCTCACAGCCCCCGCCCTCGGCGGCCGGCACAGCCCGAACCCTCGGCAGCTCACAGCCCCCGCCCTCGGCGGCTCACAGCCCGCACCCTCGGCGACTCGGCACAGCCCGCGCCCTCGGCGGCTCACAGCCCGCACCCTCGGCGGCTCACAGCCCCCGCCCTCGGCGGCCGGCACAGCCCGCGCCCTCGGCGACTCGGCACAGCCCGCGCCCTCGGCGGCCGGCACAGCCCGCGCCCTCGGCGGCTCACAGCCCCCGCCCTCGGCGACTCGGCACAGCCCGCACCCTCGGCGACTCGGCACAGCCCGCGCCCTCGGCGACTCGGCACAGCCCGCGCCCTCGGCGACTCGGCACAGCCCGCGCCCTCGGCGACTCGGCACAGCCCGCGCCCTCGGCGACTCGGCACAGCCCGCGCCCTCGGCGACTCGGCACAGCCCGCGCCCTCGGCGACTCGGCACAGCCCGCGCCCTCGGCGACTCGGCACAGCCCGCGCCCTCGGCAGCTCACAGCCCGCACCCTCGGCGACTCGGCACAGCCCGCACCCTCGGCGACTCGGCACAGCCCGCGCCGTCGGCAGCTCACAGCCCGCGCCCTCGACGGCCGGCACAGCCCGCACCCTCGACAGCTCACAGCCCGCGCCCTCGGCGGCCGGCACAGCCCGCACCCTCGGCGGCCGGCACAGCCCGCGCCCTCGGCGGCTCACAGCCCGCACCCTCGGCAGCTCACAGCCCCCGCCCTCGGCGGCTCACAGCACGCACCCTCGGCGACTCGGCACAGCCCGCGCCCTCGGCGACTCACAGCCCGCGCCCTCGGCGGCTCACAGCCCCCGCCCTCGGCGGCTCACAGCACGCACCCTCGGCGACTCGGCACAGCCCGCGCCCTCGGCGGCTCACAGCCCGCACCCTCGGCGACTCGGCACAGCCCGCGCCCTCGGCGGCTCACAGCCCCCGCCCTCGGCAGCTCACAGCCCCCGCCCTCGGCGGCCGGCACAGCCCGAACCCTCGGCAGCTCACAGCCCCCGCCCTCGGCGGCTCACAGCACGCACCCTCGGCGACTCGGCACAGCCCGCGCCCTCGGCGGCTCACAGCCCGCACCCTCGGCGACTCGGCACAGCCCGCGCCCTCGGCGGCTCACAGCCCCCGCCCTCGGCAGCTCACAGCCCCCGCCCTCGGCGGCTCACAGCACGCACCCTCGGCGACTCGGCACAGCCCCCGCCCTCGGCAGCTCACAGCCCCCGCCCTCGGCGGCCGGCACAGCCCGAACCCTCGGCAGCTCACAGCCCCCGCCCTCGGCGGCTCACAGCACGCACCCTCGGCGACTCGGCACAGCCCGCGCCCTCGGCGGCTCACAGCCCCCGCCCTCGGCGGCTCACAGCACGCACCCTCGGCGACTCGGCACAGCCCGCGCCCTCGGCGGCTCACAGCCCGCGCCCTCGGCGGCTCACAGCCCCCGCCCTCGGCGGGCGGCCGGCACAGCCCGCACCCTCGGCAGCTCACAGCCCCCGCCCTCGGCGGCCCGGCACAGCCCGCGCCCTCGGCGGCTCACAGCCCGCACCCTCGGCGACTCGGCACAGCCCGCGCCCTCGGCAGCTCACAGCCCGCGCCCTCGGCGACTCACAGCCCGCGCCCTCGGCGGCCGGCACAGCCCGCACCCTCGGCGACTCGGCGCAGCCCGCGCCCTCGGCAGCTCACAGCCCGCGCCCTCGGCAGCTCACAGCCCGCGCCCTCCGCGGCCCGGCACAGCCCGCGCCCTCGGCGACCCAGCACAGCTCGCACCCTCGGCGACTCGGCGCAGCCCGCGCCCTCGGCAGCTCACAGCCCGCGCCCTCGGCGGCCGGCACAGCCCGCACCCTCGGCGACTCGGCGCAGCCCGCGCCCTCCGCGGCCCGGCACAGCCCGCGCCCTCGGCGACTCGGCACAGCCCGCACCCTCGGCGACTCGGCACAGCCCGCGCCCTCGGCAGCTCACAGCCCGCGCCCTCGGCAGCTCACAGCCCGCGCCCTCCGCGGCCCGGCACAGCCCGCGCCCTCCGCGTCCCGGCACAGCCCGCGCCCTCGGCAGCTCACAGCCCGCACCCTCGGCGGCCGGCACAGCCCGCACCCTCGGCGACTCGGCACAGCCCGCGCCCTCGGTGGCTCACAGCCCGCACCCTCGGCGACTCGGCACAGCCCGCGCCCTCGGCGGCTCACAGCCCGCACCCTCGGCGACCCGGCACAGCCCGCGCCCTCGGCGACCCGGCACAGCCCGCGCCCTCGGCGGCCCGGCACAGCCCGCGCCCTCGGCGACCCGGCACAGCCCGCGCCCTCGGCGGCTCACAGCCCGCACCCTCGGCGACTCGGCGGGCCTGGGAACCCCGGCGCCCGGTCCCGCCCGGGTCCTCCGCCCGCGCAGGCCCAGACCCTTCCAGCCAGCCGGCCCGGGCTCGGCTCCGCCTCCTTCCTCCGCCTCCTGCTCCTGAGTCGCGGGCTCCTCGGTCTCTAGGGCCGGAGAGCAGACGCGCAACTTACCCGCCGCGATGAGATTTACGTAGCGGACCTCGTCACTGATTACGGACGAGAGGAGGTGGGGACGGCGAGCCGGAGCCGCCGCTGAGGAGCGGCGCCACCGCCCGGCAACCCGGCGCCGGCAGCGGCCCCGCGTAGCCCGCACGTCAGCTCTGATGCAGCCGCCGCGGCCTCTCCGCCGAGCCGGGACGAAATGTAGCGCAGAAGCCGACAGATCCGCGTCCTCGCGCCCTGCCGTCCCCTCCCCCACTCCGCGACTCTCTCCCGGGGGAACGCCCGGCGGAAAAATCCAAGCTCTAACTCCGCCCCCTGCCGGCCGCCAGCGGGAGTGCGGCGCTGACGACCCAACAATTAAATGGAACGGGGCGAAGCGGGGGGGGGAGGGGGGAGGAAAAGGGCAGGGGGCGGGGCTGGGAAGAGGAAAAGGCCAGGGGGCGGGGCGGAGAAACGCCCTGGGGGCGGGGCCTAGGAGGCGGGACCAGAAACCGGAAATGGCCGTCTCCTGCGCGTAATTCCGGAAAGGCAGATAATCGCAAACTGGGGCAACCGCCTTGGTGTCGGTCCCGCGGTCGCGTCTTCTCCTGGAGGCCCGCCAGTGCAGTTCCAAACCCAAGCCAAGGTCTGCGAGCGTCGCGGCTCACTTGGCCCGGAGGCGCAGTCTGCGGACCGCCGGAGCCTGTCTGGAGCGGGCTTCAGCAGCGGTTCCCACCTCCCGGTCTCCTGCCGGTCCCTGTGCTGAGAAACGCCTTCAGGCCTGCAGGGTCCCCTGCTGCACGCGGACCCCTCCAGGATGCCCCACTGCCGCCTCTCCAGTGACTTTGGTGCAGTTTGCGCTTCTCAGTGTGTCAGTGTCTCGGAGAACAGCGATTGTCCCCTTAGAGATGTGATGCCGGAAGAGCGAGGTTTTTTCGTAACTAGCAAAAGCCCCTGCCTATAGCAGAAGAAAGTTTAGTTTTCATCCAAATGGAACTCATGGGCTTTGCAGTTAAGGTCTATAAAAGAAATGTTTCTAGCCTGTTAAAAAAGTCTACCTGTTTGACTGGATACCCATTTATATGTATTTAAAACATACTGAGTCATCTTAATGTCCATGTAGACTCTCAGAAAGGCGTGAGTTTTAGCCTAAAAATAAGCCTTTCTACGTTCAGGAAAAACAAAATTTCAAACAATGATTTAGAGCCCAACCTATGGTACTCAGAAATGTATCACGCTGGAAAGTGCTATCAAGGACCAATCTGTAGCAGGTACACCACTTGAGAGCTGCTGGGAAAAGAAAGTAGCGCAGGTAAAAAAAAAAAAAAACACACAATGGCGGGTGGGAAGCTTTGTGAAATTTGAGAATTCCTGTACAATAGGAGAAAATCCTGAACTTTTCAGAGCTAGATTTTGGCCAACCGGAACTACTTCCACTGATACTGCAAACCAGCAAAGGTAAGAGAATCATAACCTGATAAATTCATTTCCCCCTTTTGACATTGTTCTGAAATTTCTTCTTCCAGTGTTGTAATAGACGATGCCTGTTTCCACCTCTTCAAAATTAATTTCTTCACTAAATTGTACATGTAGAAATTGTTCAATTGGTGGATGTTCTGCTGTGTATGGAGCCCAGGTGCTTCAGAGCTGGTCTGCTAACCAAAAGGTCAGCAGTTCCAATCCACCAGGTGCTCCTTGGAAACCCTATGGGACAGTTCTACTGTCCTACAGAGTCCCTATGAGTCAGAATCAACTTGACCTCAACGGGTTTTCTGCTGTACATATTTTCAACAACAAATAAATTATTTAAAAAATTAATTTTGTATTGAAGAACATTAACAAATTAACAAAAAGTTAACCAAATCTCTGTGTGGGGTAGGGTGGGGGGTGGGTTAGGAAGGCTGGCACAGGAAACTTATCCATAGTAATCAATACAGCTCATTTTAGTCCAGAAAAAAAGAGTTCATTAGAAAGAGAAAACACCAGATTATTAAACCCTGAAAAATCACACCGTTCGTTGTGGTCAAAACTCACCATACGCGGGCTGAATAGATGTCTAGCGATGAGTAACTTAAAGGATGTTGTGATCATTCCTCTTCCCAAGCATGTTCTGCACCTAATTATGTATTCCTAATTTTTTTTTAACAAATGGTGCATTCTTTTTTTTTACATAGTTAGAATCTGTTGGACAATCAGTTTAAAATGCAAATATGAAGTGGCAAATTGACTGTACTGAGATGTAAATGACATATCGAATCCTTCGTGGAGAGCAGGGGAAGAATAGTACAGAAGACAGTGTTGGGGCCTGCAAGGAAAGGGCAAGAGATAACCAGAAAAGTAGATGTAATTTCCTGTTGTTGCTATAACAAATTACCATAAATTCAGCAATTTAATACAGCACAGATTTACTACCTTATAGTTCTATAGGTCAAGAAGTCCAATACTAAGTTAAAATCAAGGGGTCAGCAGAACTGTTCCTTTCTGGAGGCTCAAGAGGAAAATCGGTTTCCCTGCCTTTTCCAGCTTCTAGAGGCTGCATACATTCCTTGGCTGGTGGCCCTCCTTCTCCATCTTCAAAGCCAACAGCAGCTAGTAGAGTCTCTCTCATGCTGCCATCTCTCTGATTCTCTTTTCTGTCTCTCTCTTACATCTATAAAGACCTTTGTGATTATATTGCACCTCCTGCACCTCCCCCTCAACACATTACCCAACGTATTCATGGGTTCCAGATAGGATGTGGACATCTTTGGGGGATCATTATTCTGCCTACCCACCATAAAAGATTCCAAAAAGACTTGAGCTCCTGAAGACAAACTACCAACCTCTCAGGGTCATCCCTTGAAAATCATTCAAGCATTTAATTAGAAATGTCAATAACTGATTTTTAATTTTCTCATACCTACTGTCCACCAGTAAGGAAAGAAAGAAAAGCCCACAATGGATGTCAGAAGAAACTCCGAAACTTGCTTTTGAACGTAGAGTAGGTGAGGCAGAGCGAAGATGGCAGAATAGACAGACGCTTCCGGCGAGCCATCTTACAACAAAGACCCGAAAAAACAAGTGAAACAAGTATATTTATAATAAGCTAGGAGCCCTGAACATCAAAGGCAAGGTTAGAAAACGAACTGAAGGGCAGGGAGAGGAAGAGACAGTTCAGAAGCGGAGAGGAGATACCGGACCTGAATCACAGGGAGCCCTCAGGCACCATCCCCAGGAGCAGCAGTGGCTGGCTGGTACTAGCGTTTGGCTGCAGTTTCCTCAGGGAGAAGCAGCGAGCCACACAGCCTACTCACACCTCCAGAACCAGAGAAGAATGGTGCTCTCGGCAAAAGCTAAGTACTTGGTATATTTTACTGCGCACCCCCCACCCCCAAGCCAGCTTTAGCAGCAGATTTCCCTGGGCCCGATATAGGCCCTGTTGAGCGCCTAGATACATCTTCCCGGCCTTGGAGAAGGAATAAATTTGCAATTGGAGGAAAAAAAGTTTGCCAGTTCCACTAACCGGGGGAGCTCAGGACAGAAGCGGCTCTTGTCCAGGCATTAATAGTCCATGGACTTTGAGTACCTTTCCCCTCTGCATGGAACTCTGTGGGCCTATTTCACGAAAATAGGCCCTTATTGGCAGAGTACAGCTGTTTCAGCTGTGTGGTGCAGAGGCGGATGTTTGATGTTTGACAACGCTTTGCCTATTAAACAGGGTCCTCACCTACCCACATCAGGGGCCTAAGGACTGATGGCTCCACTCAGGTCACCCAGTCACCAACGATAGGGGTCCAAGGATAACTGATACCTCCCAGTCCTTACAACCAAAAACACTGGGTGCACATGATCCATCTGCAAAACCCACCTACCTGTATGCTCTAGGGAACAGGGACACGCTTTCCTCAGAGACACTTGGGAGATGATTCTCACCCCCCTGCCTTGTTCAGAGCGTTGACACCCTGCTGCAACCAGATACCGGTACCTACACCAATCACCCCTGCCCCTCTAAGACTGTAAGACAGAGCCTACACCACACACTTGATGACCAGCTACCTGGACACCCGAGCTGAATTTATACAAGAAAAGTGAATGGACTCGTAGACTGATATACCTGATAACAGCTCTAGCCAGCTGGGGACAGGACGTCAGAGCTCCAAAGGCGAAAATAAGCTAGTTCACTCCAGCAACCCATTCAGGCATACCAAAACAAAAAGCTACGATACAGTAAGCAAAAATAAAATAAAATAATACAGTAACATAGATGGCTTGGAGACAACAGTCACTATCAAGTCACATAAAGAAACAGAGCATGATCACCTCCACAAGCTCTCAAACCAAAGAATCAAGGGATCTTCTAGATGGAAGTGCCTTCCTGGAATTAGCAGATGCAGAATACAAAATATTAATATACAGAACCCTTCAAGACATCCGGAAGGAAATCAAGCACTACACAGAACAAGCCGAGGAACACCCAGATAAAGCAGTTGAAGAAATTAAAAAGATTATTCAGGAACATAATGAAAAATTTAGTAAGCTGGAAAAATCCATAATATAAAATCCATAGCAATCAGAAATTCAGAAGATTAACAGTAAAATTACAGAAGTAGATAATAGAAAGAGGAGCAGAATTGAGCAAGTGGAAGGCAGAATTTCTGAACTTGAAGGTAAACCACTTGGCACCAACATATTTGAAGAAAAATGAGATAAAAGAATTTTAAAAAATGAAACCTTAAGAATCATGTTGGACTCTAACGAGAAATAACCTACAAGTAATCGGAGTACCAGAACAGGGATGGATAACAGGAAATACAGAGAGAATTGTTGAAGATTTGCTGGCAAAAAACTTCCCTGATACTGTGAAAGATGGGAAGATATCTATCCAAGATGCTCATCGAACATAAGGTAGATTTTAAAAGAAAGTCACCAAGACATATTATAATCAAACTTGCCAAAACCAAAGATAAAGAGAGAATTTTAAGAGCAGCTAGGGATAAACGAAAAGTCAGCTACAAAGGAGAGTCAATAAAAATAAGCTCGATTACTCGGCAGAAACCATGCAGGCAAGAAGGCAATGGGATGACGTATATAAAAAAATTGAAAGGAAAAAATTGCCAGGCAAGAATCTAATATCCAGTAAAACTGTCTATCAAATATGAAGGTGAAGTTAGGACATTTCCAGATAAACGGAAGTTTAAGGAATTCATAAAAACCAAACCAAAAATGAAAGAAATACTAAAGGGAGTTCTTTGATTAGAAAATCAATAATATCAGGTTATCAACCCAAGACTAGAACACTGGGCAGAGCAATCAGAAGTCAGCCCAGACAGGGAAATCACAAAAATAAATCAAGAGAGAAAAATGCTCAAAACAGGGAAACAGCGATATTATTATGTAAAAGAAGACAACATTTAAAGAATACAGAGGGACTAAGAAATGTAGTCACAGATCTTTCATATGGAGAGGAAGACAAGGCAATACAAGAAATAAAAGTTAGGTTTAAATTCAGGAAAATAGGGGTAAATAATAAGGTAACCACAAAGGAGACAAACTATCCTACACATCAAAATAAAATACAAAAAAAAATTAGAGATTCAGCAGAAACAAAATCAACAACGAATATGAGGAAAGGATAATATATAATCTACTCAGCACATAAAATTAAGTAGGAAAAAGAAACTGTCAACAATACGCAAAAAAAGACATCAAAATGATAGCATGAAATTCATACCTATCCATAATTACACTGAATGTAAATGGACTAAATGCACCAATAAAGAGACAGTGGCAGAATGGATTAAAAAACAAGATCTGTCTATATACTGCCTACAAGAGACACACCTTAGACTTAGGGACACAAACAAACAAAAACTCAAAGGACAGAAAAAAATATATCAAGCAAACAACAATCAAAAAAGAGCAGGAGTGGCAATATTAATTTCTGACAATATAAACTGTAAAGTTAAATCCATCAGAAAGGATAAGGAAAGACACTATATAATGATTAAAGAGACAATATACCATATTAAATATTTATGCACCCAATGACAGGACTGCAAGATATATAAAACAAACTATCAGCATTGAAAAGTGAGATAGCTATACAATAATAGTAGGAGACTTCAACACACGACTTTCAGTGAAGGACAGGACGTCCAGAAAGAAGCTCAATAAAGACAAGGAAGATTCTAAACGCCACAGTCAACCAACTCGACCTCGTAGCCATATACAGAACACCCCACCCAACAGCAACAAACTATACTTTCTTTTCTAGTGCACATGGAACATTCTCTAGAATAGACCACATATTAGGTCATAAAACAAAACAACACCTCAGTAATGACTTATTGGCTAATAAAGTCCAAATATCTTAATTTTGCATTAAAACCCTTCATGACCTGGGTCCAACTTAAGTTTTCAGCTCTCTCGTATTAGTCTCTCTTGTTTTCTACCCGCCTGGTTCCCGTATGTCACTGCACATGAGAATCATCTGAACAGCTTGTGGAAAATACATATTCCCAGGCCCTAGGTCCTACCTAGAATCTCTGGGTGGTACAAATAGTTAATATGCTCAGCTGCTAATTGAAAAGTTGGAGGTTTGAGTCTACCCAGAGGCACCTCAGAAGAAAGGCCTGGCAATATACTTCTGAAAAATCAGCCATAGAGCACAGTTCTACTCTGACACACACAGAGTCGCCATGAGCTGGAGCTGACTTTTTGGCAACTGGTAGTGGTAGGCCCTATCTGCTGACTTACTAAATCAAAATCTCTAAAGGAAGGGCCTGTGAATTTCGCACTTTTAAGGTTTCCAGACCAGTCTAATGAGCTGCTTTGCAGCAGATTATTGCTCTGCAGTACTTTGGCCAAACCTTACCCACATTAACACCCATATGCATGTCCTGTGTTTTCCTACATTTTACCTTTATTCATTCCATTTTCTCATCTATTCTCTCTGTCTGCCTATTAAAATCGTACCTGTCCTTGAAGACCTAGCTTAAATACCACCTGCTTTATTGATCCCCTCATTTAGAAATAATCTTTCTCCTTTTTGCTTGAAATTAACAATTCTTGTCAGGGCTCTAAAGCTAGACTTCTGAGTTAAAATTCCATTTTTGATATTTCACTAGCTGTGTGAATGTTAGGCAAGTCTTAACCTCTCTGGACCTCAGTTTCCTCATCTGCAAAATGGGTGTGATCATGGTGCCTGCTTCACAGTTGTTGTGAGAACAAAATTAATGCATGTAAACTATATAGAATTTTGTACCTGGCACAAAGTAAGCACTAAATAAATGTTAGCTATAAAAAAAAAAAAAAAAATTTTTTTTTTATAATTAACACTTTATGACTTGCCCAAGTTCCTTCAGTAACTTGTGTGGAATCTGAGACCTAGAAAGGGTTTTATAAATTAGAAAGTAGAGACCGAGAGAGACTTCCAGCCAACATGGCCCAACAGACAGAAGCACCACGCCGTCACTCCACAGCAAAGACGCGGAAAACTAAGTAAAACAGAGACAAACGTCATTCCTGAAACCTAAAGTGCCAAATGAAGAGATAGAAAACTCAGCCAAGCACCGAATGGAATAAGAAACTGACAGAGGGTGGAGAGTGAGGAGAGATACGTGCTGAGGGCCCCATCAGCTAATGCAACACAGATCCGCCATCTTGTCCTCCTGTTGGGGATCTGCAGACAGGGAGCACACAAAGCAGCTTCAGGGAACTCCCAGGAGAAGACAGAGCACCCGGTAACCAAATATACACGCTTTCCCACCCCCCATTCTCTCCCCACTGCTCTACCTCCGAGCTTCCTGGCTGGCTGTGGTGGCTCGGCTGGCCCGGAAGAGCAGTGATGTCCCTGCTGCTTGGATTTGCCCCACCCCTACATCACAGATCAGCAGACAGGAAGTATGAGAAAGCAGCTTCACGAAGTTCCCAGCAGGAAATAGAGCACCCGGCAAAGAGCAATATATGCCTTCCTAGCCCTCCCTTCTACCGCCCCCCCCCCCCCACCTTAGCCTCCTTTGCTTCCCGCCAGCCACAGTCTCTTGGCTGGGAGACAACTGTTTTGGCCTCAGGCTGCTTGGATTTCTCTGCCTACACTGGCCAGGCCCCTGAGCTCGTATTGGTTCTTTCTGTCTCTTCTGGTTTCTTCTGTGCATACTACCGCCTCTGCCTCCTTTTTCTGGAACACTTGGCTCCGTGTGCCATCTTTGCTTCTTCTTGGAATGCTGTGAAGCCACGATCAACTGGGGAACCACTCCGTCAGCCCACAATACCACACTGTGGGATCCTGGGGCTTTTTTTCCCCCTTGTTTTGCTTTGTTCTGTTTGTTTTCTTTTAGCAGCTTCGGAGCCCCTTCCAACCTAGCTGCACTGCACAGCTTAGGAGCCACTCCCCCAATCTGTGCAGCCGTGTAGTGGGATCCCTGGGGGCATTTCCTTTTTTCTTCCTTATTTCTTTTTTTGTTTTTTTCTTTTCTTTTCTCTTTTTCCCTTTCTGTCTGTCTTCATTTCTTAGTTGTCATCTCTCTACACTTACCTTCTTTTCTTGTCTCCTGAACACCTGGTGCTGTGTGACATGTATACCCCCTCTAGCCAGGCTACACTGTGCAGCCTGGGAGCCACTTCCCTGGTCTTAGCAGCCCCACCGGTGGGACTCTGGGACATCTGGGGGCTTTTCTTTTCCAAATTTTTATCTAGTCATTCCCCCCCCCTTTCTCTTTCTTCCTTTTTTTTCTTTTTTCTCCATTTTTTGGTTTCTCATCTTTCCACTTCAATGGCAAGCTCCCTTATCACTCTTCTTTTTCTTTGTTTTCCTGTTTTTGGCTTCTGTTTTTCTCTCCTCTCTGTCCTCTCTTCCACACCCCTACTAGCTCCACACATCACAACCCCCCCTCCTTCCTGCCTGCCTGTACCATGCACTGAATATCACACCCCCAGGCAGCACAGGCACAACCTACTGGAACCTGCCCAGCACTGATTCCTGGCCCACCCTGGTGGCCCTAGTATGAGCCACAAACAACCCATCCCAGCCCCTCCCCTTCAGCTGGACCTGCTCTGCTGCACCATAGCTGAATGACTGGCCCTACCCATTGGACAAAGAGGTGAAAAGTACCGTGACTACAGATGAGCAAACAACAAAAAACACACAGCCTGCCTGCTCAGACGTAGCCAAATAAAACAAAAAAGCAGGATGAAACAAACAAATCTACAATCAAGAAACAAAGAAAATAACTGCTGAATGTTCTGAAGACAGCAGACAATATTGAAACATATTAAAATATAGACTAGAATGGGTCCAGTAGGCATCCAAAAGAAAACACCAGGTGACTTTCCAGTAGAAGAAAAGGCACTAGAAATACCTGACAGGGAATTCAAATCTCTAATATTCAGAGCAATCCAAGAATTGAAGCAAAAAGCAGACAAAAATGAGTAAAAAATAGACAAATTTTTGGAAAAAGCAGACAAATTCATGGAAAATACAGACCAAAAAAAATGGAGCAATGCAGGAAAATAGTACAGGAACAAAATGCCAAAATAAATTCACAACTAGGAATCATAGAAAAACAACAGAAATCCAAAAGATAAACAACAAGATTTCAGAAATGGACAGTGTCATAGAAGGGCTGGGGAGCAGGTTTGAAATGATGGAAGACAGAATCAGCGAAATTGGAGACAAACACTTGAATACAACTCTGAGGAAAAACCAGAAAAAAGAATGATGTGAAGAAACCCTGAGAATTATGTGGGACACAATCAAAAGCAAAAATTTGTGAGTGATCAGAGTTCCAGAACAGGGAGAGAAAAATGGAAAACACAGAGAGGGTCATTGAAGAACTGGTGACAGAAAACTTCCCTAACATCATAAAAGATGAAAAACCGACCATCTAAGAAGCTCAACAAACCTCGTATAGGATAGACCCCAAAAGAAAAACACCAAGGCCTATCATAATCACGCTCACTAAAACCAAAGACAAGAAATCCTGTAAATAACTCGAGAAAAACAGAAAGTCACATACAGAGGAGAAACAATAAGACTAAGCTCTGATTATTCACAGAAACCATGCAGGCAAGAAGGCAATGGGATGACATACATACATAAAACCTTTCATTCAAATATGATGGTGAAATTAGGACATTTCCAGATAAACAGTAATTAAGGGGATATGTAAAAACCAAACCAAACTTACAAGAATTATTAAAGGAAGTCCTTTGGTCTGAGAGCAAACAACATCAGACCACAGCATGAATCTAGGATGCAAGATTGTACCAGCGAGATACCAACCTGGGAAATGAACTCTCAAGGACTATCCAAAACCAAAACAATTGCAACAGGGAACCAGAGAGGTTAATCTGCAAATGACAACATTAGAAAAATAAAAGAGGGAATAAACGGTATAGGTATAGAACTTTCTAATGGAGAGAAAGGCAAGGCAATACCAAGTAATAATAGATTGGTTCAAACCTAGGAAGATAAGGGTAAATTTCAAGGTAACCACAGAGAAAGTTAACAAATCTACTTATCAAATTAAAGACAATATAAAGTCTCCATAAAAACAAAATCTGCAAAAGCAAAAGAAATGGAAAAGAAATCTGCAAACAAAAGGAACTCAGAACAGGACATTATGCTGAGTGAAATAAGTCAATCACAAAAGGACAAATATTGTATGAGACCCCTACTATTAAAACTCACGAAAAGGTTTACATACAAAAAGAAACAATCCTTGATGGTTACGAGGGAGGGGAAGGGAGGGGATGGAAAACACTTAATAGAAAAAAGATAAGCAGTGACTTTGGTGAAGGGTAAGACAGTGCACAGTACTGGGGAAGCCCGCACAACCTGTACAAGGCAAGGCCATGGTAGCTCCATAGACACATCCAAACTTGCTGAGGGATCGAATTGCTGGGCTGAGGGCTGTGAGGACCATGGTTTCAGGGAACATCTAGTTCAATTGGCATAACAGAGTTTATAAAGAAAATGTTCCACATTCCACCTTGGTGAGTAGTGTCTGCGGTCTTAAAAGCCTGTGAGCGGCCATCTAGGATACTCCACTGGCCTCAACCCTTCAGGAGCAAGGAAGAATAAAGGACTAATGGACCACATCTACCACAGCCTCCACCAGACTGAGTCCAGTACAACGAAATGGTGCCTGGCTACCACCACTGACTGCACTGACAGGGATCACAATAGAGGGTCCTGGATGGAGCTGGTGAAAAATGTAGAACAAAATTCTAACTCAAAAAGAAAGACCAGACTTGCTGGCCTGACAGAGACTGGAGAAAACCTGAGAATATGGCCCCGGACACCCTTACAGCTCAGTAATGAGGCTGCTTCTGAGGTTCACTCTTCAGCCAAAGATGAACAGGCCCATGGAACAAAACGAGACTAAAGGGGTACACCAGCCCTGGTACAGGGACTGGAAGACAAGAGGGAACAGGAAAGCTGGTAATAGGGAACCCAGGATTGAGAAGGGAGAGTATTGACATGTCATGGGGTTGTTAACCAATGTCATACTATAGTGCGTGTACTAATTGTTTGATGAGAAACCAGTTTGTTCTATAAACTTTCATCTAAAGTTCAATTAAAATAATAATAAAAAAAAGAAAGTAGAGACTGAGAGGTTACAAGAGTTGCTTGGGTAGTAAATAGTAGTACCAGGACTAGAATCGAGGACTTGTGACTTTTGATCCTTTAGTATTTCACTAAACCACAGGATGTGAGAATTCTGCATTGTTCAAATGATGGGCTTTCTGCTTCACCTGTTTTACTTATTTACTGCAGGAGAGAACTGGAAAATGGAGTTACCTTAAAGCATTTCTACTTGGAGCCCTGTCTGTTCAAGCTTTAGCACTTGAGACTCCTGCAAATATCATGTGGCCAATTTAAGAAAGGTAAAACAAGTCAGTGTAATATGCTCTTGACCTGTGATGTCTCCAGATTGCCATTTGACAAGAAATTTTTCATTCTCCTAGAAAGTTAATGGTTCTAGGTTTCCAACACGGAGTATTCTTTTGACTACGTGTGTGTGCACGCGCACACGCTTTGGTTTCTGAGTCTGATAAACTAGAACTACCAGATGTAATGAGCTCTGAAGTCAGCAGAGTTTAGGACCATACCTAAAGGATGAGTATTATAATTAGAAATTCAGGCCACTGAATTCTTGAAAACTACAAGATGGTTTGCAATCATTAAACTACCATGCTTGATTTTTAAAAACCATAAAAATTTAATGAAAAACTACTTTCAAATGTTTTTCTACATATTTTTATTTGACAAAAAGTCAATTGCCAGCCAGATTTAGTGGTTTCCACACAGACTTGCATTGTAGCTATCGTCAGAAAGAAACTTAAGGGTTGGAAACGATGAACATTTTCTCAAATTGACCTATACTCAGCCCTGAAAATTGCAGGATTTGATAGAATTAATGTAGAGACTTGGTTCTGTTCTCTGAATATTTTTTAAGTAGAATAATGGTAGTAATTAGTATTTCTTTGATTTTTTTTATTCTTGAAAGTACTTAACAGAGATGCCAAAAGGACTCCAGCATGGTAAAGACATCAGTAGCAATTCATTGAGCAATGAACTGCTTCTTGAATACTTTATTAATCATTTTAATTATTAAAAAACTTAAATCCAATGAATACTGTGTGAGAGCCTTTAAAAGAATCCAGCCCTATTTTACAATAAGAAAATTAGAAAGCTGCAGGATTAAAATCCAACACAGTCTGTCTTTGACAAAGAGGGTTTATTTCAACAACTCTGGGTTTTATTGTTTATTTTCAGCAACTCTCTTTGGTCAGAGATTTAATTCTCAAGAATGAAAGAAAGAGTGTGTTACATTATGGAATGGCAGCTGCCACAACTCACGCATGCATGCGGTTATCAGAAAAGGAGGAATTAAGGTGAGCCAAACGGAAAACACACATCAGTGTGGGGAGACCTAATGGTCTTTCACCTAGCGAGAGATAGGTAAAAAAAGCCTGAGATTGAATAAAGTAAAGTGGTTGTAGGGCCTGCTCTTCAGCTATGTGCATTCACTCCTAATGGAGTCAGCTTTGCTCTTCCCTGAAGCATGCTGGTCGTGAACTAGGGATGGACTCGGGCCAAGGTGCAAGGCCAGGAGTGGTATCCCTGGGCCAGTGGCCAGGGCGAGGAATGCCTTCGCAATAAGAAGAAGAACATCTGGGCCTGAACGTGAAGTCCCTGGGAACACTGGCTGCCCAAGGACTTGGGAGGAAAAATAATAAGCCTTAGCCCCAGCTGGAACAGTATATAAACTTGTGTCCCCTGCTAGGCAGTAGCAGAGTGCTATTCTGGTCCAGCCACTGCCCTGGACTGTCCTGTAAGTAAATTCCCCAAATAAACCATATGTCCTGATCACTGGTTGCAAAGTCTTTCTGTGGTCCCTTGGAGACATGGCCGACCTTGGGTCCAGACGCCACTGGGTTGTTACTCAACAATTGGTGAGCCAGCCAGGAGCCCGAGGGAACCTCCGTGAGTGCCGGACATATGCTGGGGAAAGGGACTGTGACAGGAGGAATCCTGGGATGGCCCTCGTCCTCCATGTGGGGGTGGGGGGGTGGTAGCTATCTTGGATAGCTGGAGCCCACTGCCTGAGTACAGGGATGCCCCCAAAATGTCTAAGGCCATTTAGGATGTGTTGCATCAGTTGGAGGCCCCAAAACGAAAGCCAGATTGGCGTGCTGTGACAGCTAGTATAGGGTGGCTCCTACTGGCAGCCTTGAGAGGGGCATCTGACACAGAGGTAGCCGCTAGGGCCTGAATTAGGCAGCTGGAGGCAGACCTGCAACCAGAGAAGGATTTGCGTGCCGTACATTCCTCCTCCATCAAGACATTAGTGTCCAGTTTGCAGGAGCAAGAGGTGTCTGTGGGGGAAATCCCAAGTTGGCCAGTGACCGCCATGTGGGGAGGTCAGCCCACGTGCTTTTCTGTGGGGGAAATCCCAGGTTGGCCAGCAAAGTCCAGCTAGCTGCTGAAGCTCACATAAGAGCTTTTCAGAAAGAGCTACAGTTGGAAAGGTATGCGTAGCAGTCATGTGAGGGCATGACTGACATACTAAGCAGCTGCATCTGTGAACAGGATGAGCAACTAGAAATGCTCACCTGCAGGTTTGTAAAGATGGTAGATTCAGGAGCTGAGGGAACAGTCCCTTAGCCATTGCTCAAAGCCCTCCAACAATGGGACTGGAGATGGTTGGAGGGGCTAGCCGGTCCCTGGCAATGAGAACACCCTGTAACAGTGCAACGCAAGAGTTAAAACAGAGGAAAAAAAGGAATATAAAGCCCTTCAAGATAGCTTGTGTTGAGCGGCCTTGAATACACCTCAGAGGCCCTCTCTGGAATTCTCTGATAGCTGCCCCTGCCAAAGATAACCGAGCAGTAGCATAGTTGGAGCTGCAATAGTAAGGGGCAAACTAAGATAGCAGAGCCGCCCTCCACGCTCCCAGGCAACTGGTCTGAACCCATGCTTGCACTTGTATGGTGGAGGTGTGGCTCCACAAATGCCTGAGGGCTCTGTCAACTTCGCCTAGATCTTTCAGAAATAGTTAAGACTGAGGATTAAGCCTAGGTCTCTGTCACCACTGAGGACCAAAGGCCTTATGTTACAATTAAATTTCAGTGAGGTAAACTTTTGGGTCTGAGATCACTATTATTGAGACACTTGCCCCAGCCTGACTTTGGGGCCCCTACAAATCCTTGTTGTATGTAATGATGATGTATTAATGCACACCTTTGTAGACTTTTGCCTCCAAGTCCTGATGGGAATTGCTGCAGTTAGGGCCGTTTTTAGCAGGGCATATGGAAATTGGGTTTGCACAGAGGTCACTGCCTCGAGACTCGGACAGACAGCCTGTGTGGCTATACCCAGGCAACCCTCACCTCAGGTGCCATGGAACAAATAGGGGAGACATTGGGCATTTATTTTGTGCTTAACTTGGCTAACGCTTTCTTTAGCATCCTTCTACAACCAAGCAGCCAGGACCAGTTTACCTTCAATTAGGAGGCGAGACAGTGGACCATCACCGTGCTCCCACAAGCGTACCTGCATAGCCCCACCATATGCCATGTCACAGTTGCAGCTGACTTCAAGTGGTGGACTCCCCCAGCCAAGGTGGCCGTATTCCTCTATATTGATGATGTCATGCTGACCTCTGATTCCTGTGCTTCTTTGCAGACTGCAGCTGGTGAGGTAGTCATGCACCTCCAGTCACAGGGATGGGCGGTGAACAAGGGAAAAATGCAGGGGCCTGGCTTGTTAGTCAAGTACATGGGTATTATCTGGTAAGACACAAGTGATCCCTGAAGCAGTGATAGATAACATCCAAGCCTAGCCCCACCCAGAAACTGTAAAACAACCGTAGGCATTTGTCAGGCTCCTAGGGTATTGGTGCCATTTAGCCCAAACCCTGCAGTCCCTGTGTAAGGTAATGAAGAAGAAGAGCAGCGTGGGACTGAGAGACAAAGGAAGAGGAAGCCTTCCAGCAGGCGAAGTTTGCTGTAAAACAAGTACAGGCTTTAGGAGTGTTAACACAAGGTCAGCCGTGCCAATTGGACATAGCCTGTTACCCCGAGGGGTATGGGTAGGGCTTGTGGCAACAGCAAAGCAACAAGAGAGTGCCACTGGGATTTTGGTCCCAGTTGTGACGAGGAGCAGAAGAGAGGTACAGCATGTTGGAGAAAGTCATGCGCAGTGTATAACGCCTTACTGCAAGTGGAAGCAAGTCCTTATAAAGGGCCAAGTTCCCCTTTGCAGGGAGCCTCAGGATGGGACATCACCCTCAGGGTGATGGGTCAGACCCCTCAACAACAGTATGCTAGAACCCTGCTAGTTGTTGCCAGTAGTTAGGGAAGCAAAAGCAAAGCCTATGGGCAGGGGCATACCTGTCGCCCAAGGGGTGGCTTTGGACATGAGTCCTACAGGGGTGGCAATACCTGCCCTATGACTGGGTGAGGTGTTGCACCATACATAGCCGCTAATATTTACACCACCCTCCCCAGTGTTCCTAGCAACTGGCAAGCCGTTGTACAGCCTGGCATAGATACCAGTGCACATCATGGTGGTTTTCCTCTTTGGCACTGTTCTCACCCCAGGCCACCACTGTAGATGTGGAGTGGCAGGTGGAGGCGCTAGCCACACACACCACAGCTGCCTTAAAGATACCAGGCAGGCTGTCGTCCTTCTGGTTGGGGACATTCAACAAATACGGAAGGTCATCCTTCAGAATAGGATGACCGTTGACATCCTGACTGCTGTCCAGGGCGGCACCTGTGACATGGTAAAAACTGAGTGTTGCATATATATCCCTGACGCCTCTAAATATGTGTCTTTGGCTCTTCAGGACTTGCAGCAACACATCGCTGCTATCAAACATGATGCCACTGACCCTAACTCCAGCTGGCTTCAATCTCTCCCATCCGCCTGGTGGACAGGCTTCTGGGTGATATTGGGACTCTTATTACTATGTCTTTTCCTGTGTTATGGGTTATACTGTGTATGTGGTCTGGTTTTGCAATGCTCCTCTGCATACCAAGTCTGAGGGCTATCGTGGAAGAGGGGGCGGTAAGATCGTAAGGACATTAGGAGGGTCTGCAGGGGTGGGCTGTAGGGTAACGCTGTTCAGCTATACGCATCCTCATGGAGTCAGCTTTGCTCTTCCCCGAGGCATGCTGGGGATGAATTAGGGATGAATTCGGGCTAAGGTACAAAGCTGGGAGTGGCGTGAGTGGGCCGGTAGCCAAAGCCGAGGAATGCCTTAGCAACAAGAAGGAAAACATCTGGGCCTGGACGTGAAGTCCCTGGGAACACTGGCTGCCCAAGGACTTGGGAGGAAAAACAATAAGCCTTAGCTCCGGTTGAAACAGTATATAAGCTTGTGCCCCCTGCTAGGTGGTAGAGCGCTATTCTGGTCCAGCCGCTGCCCTGGATTGTCTTGTAAGTTCCAGGAATAAACCTTGTGTCCCAATCACTGGTTCTGGAGTCTTTCTTTGGTCTCCTGGAGATGCGGCCGACATCGGGTCCAGACACCACTGGGTTGTTACCCCACACTGGTGATAGCAACTCCTCAAGCCAAAAGGAGGGAACATGAGACTAGGCTAACAGGGAAGGAGGGTGCGGGCAGAGATACCCGTGCTGTAACTTGGAGCCAGGTGCTCTGGAATCCTAAGTTAGGTTATCAGCAAGGGGCTTAGACGTGGAGAGGAGAGAGTAAGAAAGAAAAGGTAAGAGGGCGAACGTCTGTTTACACATGCCCAGCCCCCTTCAGGCCCCTAAGAGCTAGAGCAAGGGAGAAGGGAGGCACAGGGAGAAGAGAGAGACTGTCTTCATCAGTGTACTTCATATTGGAAAGGAGCTCTGTACCACGTTTTTACTCTGTGATCTTAGCCTGTCTCTCAGCCTACTTTTCCTTGGCTGTATAATAGGGATAATCATACTGAGCTCATAAGATGTTTGTGAAGAATAAATTACCTAACAAATAATGTAAAGGGCTAAATACAGTGCATATCACATGGTAAATGTGCATAAATATTATCTATCAATATTTATATAGTCACTTTGTGAGGCCCTATAGGTCAGGGGTTAGAGCACTGGTCTTGTAAACTAGGGGTCATGAGTTCATATCTCGCTGGAGCCTATGAGTTATTTCTTCTCAAATTTTTGGAAACCCTGGTGGCGTAGCAGTTAGTTGCTATGGCTGCTAACCAAAAGGTTGGCAGTTTGAATCCACCAGGCACTCCTTGGAAACTCTATGAGGCAGTTCTACTCTGTCCTATAGGGTCGCTATGAGTTGGAATCTACTCAACAGCGACGGGTTTGGTTTTGGTTTTCATAGTCAGTTTACATCATAGTCGTAATACATTAGAGGAGATAGCAGAGACATTTAGAGATCATCCAGTAAAGTTTAACCCCGTAATACAGGCACTTCTTACACTGTGAACTCACAACATGTGAAAATTATATCCAAAATAGCCAGCTGTACACTGCCAAATCTTCTAATTGCCCTGTAGTCACAGGAAGCCGTTAAATATCCCTGACTGACCACACCACCTTGACCAGTGGGGGAATGGCCTGATGCTACTTCTCTTTTCCTGTCTACCTTTTCTTCACCAGAGAGACTGTAGTTGCCACACTCCCTTCTGTCTTTCTGTGCTTACCGGACAGTTACGTCCACTCCAGGCTGCGGTGGGGCTCTCTTCAGGCTCATGCCAATGCCGAGTCTTCCTCTTCCACACCCACACCTGGGCCCGTGCCCACACCCACACCCACAGCTGCACCCACACCCCCATCCTCACACACTCATCCTTTAGTTTCTCCTTTTCCTCTTTTCAACTCCTATGTGCTTGCTAAAGGGAAACAAAAAAGCTTTCTCTCTTATTTTCTGTCACATTATTTTGTTTAAGACACTAAAGCCATACCATCACTAAGGGGGCAGGGGTGGGTGTGGACCACACCGGGTGATACCAAAATGACTGTCTATAAAATTTTTGTGTAGTATTTCAGCAGAAATTTATTATTTTTTATGAAAATATTCCTGTGGTTAGTTACAACAATAAAAGCATTTTTCGTAAGCCTAGCTTACGTGTATCAAACACCTACAAGGCTAAAACTCTATGCTAATTTACTTTTTGAACCTTATAAATGCACTCTGGTCATAACTGTCATCATTAACCAGTTACACTGATGCTTCAAATCACATGATTTTGTCTGCACGTGCTAAAAGCACATGCCGTTTTTTTTTTTTTTTTGCAGCCAGTGTTTTTATAGTCACTGATTTTGTCAAATTTTCTGGTGTTTTAGCTACAATATTGTGGTAATTAATATTTGGGAAGCCATAGCATTAACTGTTTTGAGAGCGGAGCAGTAATTAAAGGCAAAGGAGTGATATACGGAAATTACAATTTACGAGTAACATTAGTACAAAAAACATTACTAAGGATTCTGTACGGTCTGGTACTGGAGGAGGTCTACGCAGGGTGGTGACACCATGAGTTACCGCACCGAGTGACACTAACCCTGGTGATGCCACTGAGTTAGAACATATGTCTGATCATGTCTCTTGGTCAAAAAAGTAGAGAGAGTGATACAACTATACCAAGGAAAAAGACAGCTTCAAGTTTTGTGTTTTATGTTTTGAATGCAACTTATGTTTATAAAAGTAGCAAATGTTACATAAGTTATCTCTTTAAGAATATTAATTTTGTACATGGATATTATCTAGCAACATTTATAGAATGTTTCCTGGGTCCACGATAAAACTTTAAGGTTTAATGTAAAATTAGACTTCAAAAGAGTCAATGCCATCAACCTCTACAGAACTTTTTAATGTGCACAGAAGTTCTTTTTAGAATTTCCACAAAAATCTCCATTAATGACATAATGTCTTTCTCTAATTAAACTATCCTCCATCTTCAACATACAAAAGAAATTTTAAACTTACTTCTACCTTATTGTTCTATTTGTTTATTGGTTATAATCCAGGAGTATTGTATTTTTTCATGCATTAAGAAATATTTGTTGAAAACGACAGCGGGATACCATCTCACCCCAACAAGGCTGGCACTAATGCAAAAAACACAAAATAAGAAATGTTGGAACGGTTATGGGGAGATTGGAACACTTATGCTCTGCTGGTGGAAATGTAAAATGACACAACCGCTTTGGAAAACAATATGGTACTTCCTTAAAAGCTAGAAATAGAAATACCATACGATCCAGCAATCCCACTCCTAGGAATATACCCAAGATAAATAAGAGCTGTCACATAAATAGACATATGCCCACCCATGTTCATTGCAGCACTATTCACAATAGCAAAAAGATGGAAACACCCTGGGTGTCCATCAACAGATGAATAAACTGTGGTATGTACACACAACGGGATACTATGCAATGATCAAGAACAAAGATGAATCTGCGAAGCATCTCACAACATGAATGAATCTGGAGGGCATTATGCCGAGTGAAATTAGTCGCAAAAGGGCAAATATTGTATGAGACCCACTATTGTAAGATCTCAAGAAAATGTTATAACAGAAAAAAGCATTCATTGATGGTTATGATGGTGGGGAAGGAGGGGGAGGGGAAATCACTAACTAGATAGTAGGTAAGGCTCAACTTTTGTGAAGGGAAGGACAACACGCAATACAGGCGAAGTCAGCACAACTGGATGAAGGCAAAAGCAAAAAAGTTTCCTAGACATATCCAAACACTTTGAGGGACAGAGTAGCTGGGGCTGGGGCCTGGGGACCATAGTTTTGGGGGACATGTAAGTCAATTGGTATAACATAGTTTACAAAGAAAATGTTCTATATCCCACTTTAGTGAGTAGTGTCTGGGGTCTTAAAAGCTTTTGAGTGGCCATCTAAGATACATCTATTTGTCCCATCCCACTTGGAGCAAAGGAGAATGAAGAACACCAAAGACACAAAGAAAATACTAGCCCAAAGAACTAAAGGATCGAATGAACCAGAGACTCCACCAGCCTGAGACCAGAAGAACTAAATGGTGCCCAGCTGCCATCAATGACTGCCCTGACAGGGAACACAACAGAGAGTCCTAGACAGAACAGGAGAAAAATGTAGAACAGAATTCAAATTCATGTAAAAAGTTAAGATTTAATGGTCTGACAGAGAACAGTGGAGCCCCTGAAACTATGCCCCCAGAAGCTGTGCTAACCCAGAACTGAAACCTTTCCTGAAGCCCACTCTTCAGACAAAGATTAGACAGGACTATAAAAAAATAATAATACACGTGAGGAGCATGCTTCTTAGTCGAATCAGATATACATACAAGACCAAATGGGCAGCTCCTGTCCAAACGCAAGACAAGAAGGCAGGAAGGTAGAGAAACTGGTCAAATGGACACAGGGAACCCCGGGGTGGAAAAGGGGCGTGTGCTGTCACATTGTAGGGGTTGCAACTAATGTCACAAAACAATATGTGTGTAAATATCTGAATGAGAAATTAACTTGAGCTGTGAACTTTCACCTAAAGCACAATAAAAAAATTAAGGGAACCCAAATACTTAAAAAAATCTATTTGTTGAGGAAGAACCTTATTCAGGGAAAATAGTCAGGGCACCGAGCTAAACATTGGGGGTACAGTGGTTACACTGTGGCTTGACTGGACTTCAAGGGACAATTTATACTATTTTTGCTATGGAAAACATTTAAAAAAAATTTTTAAACAGTTCATTTTTCTTTTAAAATACAGTTCACCTGTAAATTGAATATGACATTCAAGTTCAGAGATTAATGAACCGGTAATAGAGGGTCGTAAACTGAGGTTTGGCTTGTGAAATTCAAGATGGAATGGATTTTTCATACTCTCAGCTCCTATCTCAGGCCCTTTGCACATGCCATTCCTCTGACTGCAATGCTTTCCCTTCCTCTTGCCCGGTTAATGCCTATTCGTCCTTCAGAGCTTGGCTTATTAACTTCCTCAATGAAGCTTCTCTGGATTTAAGCCCCCTTTAACCGTTTATGGAGCCCTGGTGGTGCAGCGGTTAAGAGCTCAGCCGCTAACAAAAAGATCAACAGTTTGAATCCACCAGCTGCTGCTGGGAAACCCTATGGGGCAGTTCTACTCTGTCCTATAGGATTGCTATGAGTAGGAATTGACTCCACGGCATCAGGTTTGTTTGGTTGTTTTTAGCCATTTACATGAAGTCCCTGGGTGGTGCAGATGGTTAATACTCTCAGCTGCTAACTAAAAGATTGGAGGTTTGAGTCCAGCCAGAGGTGAGGTGCAATCGACTTGATGGCAACTGGTAGCCATTTATATGCTTCCATTGCATTTAGGCTTCTCTTTGTAGCACTTATAATTGTAATTAAGTAATTATGCCATCTGTATTTACAGCTTATCTCCCCTGCCAAAATATAAACTGAATGACAGCATCTGTCTGCTCTAACACTATTTCTCTAATAGCCCCTGAATCCCACCTTGGAATCACCTGTAGGAATGAACAGTAGACATGCCATCATGGAGGAATCCATTCAGTGGCTCCTGACATACTTGTGTGCACACAATAGGGTCTTAAACACTTGTTTGTTTGCTTTTGCTTCACTTTTTGTTTATTCAGTGCCACGTGAGAGTACATGTTTAATAACTTTTCTATGAAGATGAAAACTAAGATGCTGTAATTAAATGACCCATCTGAAAAACATACTTGGAAAGGAAATCAAAGGATTAGCCGATATGTCTCTGCAGAACATAAGGGAAATTATATCTTTATTACCTTGTATAAAAATGCCTTACGATAAAGCATCTTTTATTGATAATTATTATCTCTAACTAGAATTCACCAAGTTCTTGGGCTTTTTAAATTGACAGCCTTTTATTTTGTAGGCTACAGTGCCATCATGTGGATACTTTGTTCTCCTCCTTAAATAAAATGTAATAGTTTTGTAATAGACTGGAGAACTGTGATCAGTAAACCCCAGACTCCTCACCCAGGCATAACAATTGATATTTAGGATTGGTTTCTAAGCCTGGCTGTGTATAGATTCACGTGGGCACTTCTGAATCTGAGTTTTTAGCACTCAGAATTTGAAAGCACTGATGTAGATGATAAAAGAAACCTTCTGAATGCGATAGCCTGAAGATACAAGGAGTCTCTACAGATGATCGGTGTTCTTTATTTCTGGTTACTAGGCTGTTAAAAAAAAAAAAAAAAAATCAGATATCCAGAGTCTTTATGCCATGTTCTAAAAAGGCAAGAATAAAGGAGAAAGTAGCAAAGTAAAAAAAGTATAGTAATGTAAATAGAGAATAGAATCACCTTAAACTGGCTCAGGAGAGAACAATAGTCTGACGAAAATAATTTTTTTAAAATGTTTTTTTTTCCCCCACTGGATTTACTACTGAACATAAATATTAAAAAAAAAAAAAACAACCCAGTGCCGTCGAGTTGATTCTGACTCATAAATATAAGAATACCAAAATATTGTATAAAAGACTAGATGCAGTGACTTTCCTGGAGAGCTAAAAATTAGTCTGTAAACCCACTCACTGTTATACTGACGTCTACCTGTTACGCAGTGCCATCGAGTTGATTCTGACTCATAGCGACCCGAGAGGACAGAGTGGAACTGCCCCATAGGGTTTCCAATAAGCAGCTGGTGGATTCGAACTGAGGACCTTTTTGGTTAGCAACCTGAGCTCTTAACCACTGGGCCACCAGGGCTCCAAACTGACATCTATAGGGACTAAAAATCTTAAAAGTATATGGTTCAAGCAACTGACAGTTCAAACATAGACTTATAGAAACATATATTGGAAGGAACTTTAGAATTCATCTGTTTTTAAACTATGCTATTGCAGTTATGCTCCTTTTTAAGATAAAATCACTGAACAGATAAAAACGGGTACCTGGCTTGAAGCTGAGACTAAGTTCTACTTCCTCAAAGAAAGAGGATATGGCTGAAAATATCCTTTTGGTTTCCAATTAGAAGAATATGAAACAAACATTGAATATTCCTTTGTGCAGACACTGTGTACAGGCGATTAACTGAGTCAGGGAGATCCTGCCCAGAGTTATAGGAAAGGAACGTGCATGGAGCAGTGGGAAATATCAACCTTTAGGTGGTGAATAGAAAAGATGTAACCAGCAAAGAAGTTTGGAAGTGCGGTCCGTGAGATAGGAGCAGACCACAATGAGTACAGACTGGCTGGCCTGCACCTGAGCTCCTTAGCCCTCTGTTGTGGATTGAATTGTGTTCCCCCAAAAGACACACTGAAGTCTTAACCCCTGGTACCTGTGCTTGGAAATAGGATCTTTGAAGAGATCCTACTGGAGTGGGGTGTATCCTAATCCAATCTGACTGGTGACCTAATAAGAGACGAGAGGAGGCACAGACAGACATATAGAAGAAAGAACACCATGTGATGGCAGAGGCAGAGATGGGAATTATGCTGCAGCTACAAGGGAAGGAACTCCTGGGTTTACCAGAAGCTGGTAGAGGCAAATAAGAATCTTCCCCTAGAAAAGATTACTCCAAAGGACTAATGGACCATATCCACCACGGCCTCCACCAGGCTGAGTCCAGCACAATTAGATGGTGCCCGGCCACCACCACCAACTGCTCTGACAGAGATGACAATAGAGGGTCCCAGACACAGCTGGAGAAAAATGTAGAACAAAATTATAACTGACAAAAAAAGACCAGACTTACTGGCCTGACAGAGACTGGAGAAGCCCCAAGAGTATGGCTCTGGATATCCTTTTAGCTCAGTAATGAAGTCACTCCCATGGTTCACCCTCAGCCAAAGATTAGACCGCCCATAAAGCGAAACGAGACTACAGGGGCACAACGGCCCCTGAAGGCATGAGGAGACAGGAAAGCTGGTAATAGGGAACCCAAGGTCAAGAAGGGAGAGTGTTGACATGTTGTGGGGTTGTTAATCAATGTCGTCAAACAATACTTGTATAACTGTTTAGTGAGAAACTAGTTTGTTCTGTAAAGCTTCATCTAAAGTACAGTAATAAATAAATAAAAAAGAATCTTTCCCTAGAGCTTTCAGAGAGAGTTTGGCCCTGTTGACACCTTGGATTCAGACTTCTAGCCTTCAGAACTGTGAGACAATAAATTTCTGTCATTTTAGGACTTCCACTTTGTGGTACTTTGTTACAGCAGCCCTAAGAAACTAACATCTCCCCTTCCCCTACTCACACATCAGTAGCAGTGACTGGGATAGAGCGGTTGTGAGATCCTGGAGGCCAGATGATGCACGAAGTGGGGAGAATAGGGAATGCTTGAGACATATCACTTCCCTAGAAGCATGTCAACATGAGACATACATTTTCTCAAGTCCTGAGCTCAGGAGAAGCACAAACCAACATCTAGTCTTTTCTCCCTTTTTCTCAGGGAGATATTTCTAGCCAAGGCAGTTAATGGTTCCAAAGGAATGAATATGACCACATGTGGAAAACTTACGAAACATCTCAGGAGCAAAAGAACTATTAAAGTAAAACAATGTATAGAACTACTCACATCAGAGAAAGTCAACATGAAGGACCAAACAGAAAGTAAGTTTCACAGAGAGAGAGACCCAGTAAAAACCCAGTGCCATCTAGTCAATTCTGACTCATAGCGAAAAAAACATTCATGAATTGGATAGTAGATATGAAAAGCATTAATGAAATAAAAAACACAATCAAATAACAGAACAAATATAGCCAAAGAGTTAATTTGTGAACTAAAGACAGGATTAAGAGGCAGAAGGCATGAGAGAAAAGTTAAGAAATATGGAGGTAGGAGTAGAAGCATAAATGTTTTTCTAATGGAAATCCCAGAAGAAGAAAAAAACTTGTAACACGTAAGGGAATTATTGCTGACAATTTCCTAGAATTAAAGACATCACACTTCAGAATGAAAGAGGTCAACTCTAGCTCTGGGATTCTCATGCTTGACTGCATATTGAAGAGTGTGCTTCCTATTTTAATCAGATACAAGAGACCAAGTGGGTGGCTCCTGTCCAGGGGCAGGATGAGGAAGCAGGAAGAGACAGGAACTGGCTGAATGGACGTAAGAAACCTGGGGTGGGAAGGGGGAGTGTGCTGTCACATTATAGGGATTGCAACTAATGGTATATAACAATATGTGTATAAATTTTCATATGAGAAATTGAGCTGTAAAATTTCACCTAAAGCAAAATACAAAAAAAATTACCTGGATCATTTTTTTAAAAATATATGTGCATATTTATTGTTATAAAAAGACAGAAAATACAATGCAAATTTGGAATTCAAAGTCACATATTTCTGTAAAACTTTATTCTTCCATGCCTGCTTGTTTCATGGAATAGTCTACACAGAATTAATATGAGTCCCTAAATAATACACCACTTCACAAGTCATGTAAGGATCTTAGGGCAGTATGTATTTAATTCCTCCCTCTCGTCCATTTTGCTATTGTCATACGTTTTATTTTTGTGTGTGCGATGAACATACAATAATACATTGCTACTATTTTGCTTTCAATAGTCAATTCTCTTTTAGAAAAATTGAAAATAAGTAAACAATGAGTTGTATCTGCATTTTTTCTAGATTTACTGTTCTTCATTTCTTTGTGTAGATCCAGGTTTCAATCTGACTTCTTCCTTCTGAACAATTTGCTTTAACATTTCTTGTGGAGTAGGTCTGCCGGCAGTGAATTCCCTTAGTTTTTGTTTGTCTGAGTGTGATGGTTAATGTTATCTGTCAACTAGGGTAGGCGAGGATTCTCAGTGGTTTGGCAGACATTGGACTGATGGCTCTTCCATAATCTAATATAATGTAATCATCTCCATGATGAGATGTGCTATAATGTAATCACCTCCATGACGAGATCTTCTATGAGCCACATCAGTTGAAAAGGGAGTTTCCTTGGGGCCGTGGCCTGCCTCCAGTATATAAATGGATGTTCCATCAAGGCTCACTCTTGCTCTGGATCCAGCAAGTGACTCATCATTATCTGACCTCTGGTTCTTGGGACATGAGCCAGCAGCCTGCAGCCAGGCCAGGAGAGGATTAACCAGTAAGCAAGGTACACACGGGTTTACATTAAGCAAGGTGCACATAGGATTACTTGTGTTTACTTACTAATCTGTAGTGCACAATTTCGTACAGGTTTCACCACATCTTTGATAAAAAACACATGAAACTGTGCACAACAGATTAGTAAGCAAGCACAAGTAATCTTGTATGCACCTTGCTTATGGGGTAATCCATCCCTGCGCCTGACCAGATTTTGGGATTCACCAGCTCCCACAGCCCTGTGAACCAGCAGGCTGCCATCTGACCTGCTGATTTTGGGTTTGTCAGCCCCTGCAACCAGGAGAAGCCTCCACCCTGACTCTTGACCCGTGGATTTGAGAGTTGCCACCCTCCACAATTGCATGAGCCATTTCCTTGAGTTAAACCTCTCTATATATATTTATATAAAGTTGGCCCTCCATATCCACCAGTTCCACATCCATGGATTCAGCCAACCGTGGATTGAAAATATTAAAAACAAAAACAAATTTTTTTTCTTGTCTAAAAAAAGAACCTAAATCCTTTGCTGTCAAGTCAGTTCCAACTCATAGCAACCTTATAGGACAGAGCAGAACTGCCCTATAGGGTTTCCAAGGAGAGGCTGGTGGGTTCAAATTGCTGACCTTTTGATTTAGCAGCCAAGCTCTTGACCACCGTGCCGCCAGGGCTCCATTATTTTTCTAGTCGTTATTCCCTAATCAATAAAGTATAACAACAATTTGCGTAGTATTTACATTGTATTAGTTATTATAAGGGAAAAACCCTGGTGGCGTAGTGATTAAATGCTATGGCTGCTAACCAAAAGTTCGGCAGTTGGAATCCACCAGGTGCTTTTTAGAAATCCTATGGGGCAGTTCTACTCTGTCCGATAGGGTCACTGTGAGTCGAAATTGACTTGATGGCGATGGGTTGTTTTTTGTTTTTAGGTTTTATAAGTAATCTAGAGATGACTTAAAGTATATGGGAGGATGTGCGTAGCTTATATGCAAATATCACACCATTTTATATAACAGACTTGAATATCTGTAGAGATTTCGGTATTCGTCAGGGATCCTGGATAAAAAGGGACAACTACATATGTTTCGCTGGATTTGCTTCTCTATAAAAGCCAGCTAAGACACCAAGAAAGTCTTTATTTTTCCTTTATTTTGAAAGATATTTTTGCTGGGTAGAGTTTTCCAGGTTGTAAGTTTGTTTTATTTTGTTTTTTTCTTTCAACACATTAAAGATGTTACTCTGTTGTCTTCTGGCTTGCCTGATTTCTAACAGGAAGTCTGCTGTAATTCTTATTTTTATCCTCTATATGTGATATTTCTTTTCTTTTTCTTTCTTTCTTTTTTTCTGGCTACCTTCAAGATTTTCTCTTTGTCTTTTTTTTTTACCAGTTAGAATAGATATACGTGTGTGTGATTTGCTTTTATTTTTTGTATTTTCTTTGCCTGGTGTTTCCTAATATTCCTGGATCTGTGGTTTAGTGTCATTAATTTAGGAAATTATCGCCTATTATTCAAATACTTCTGCCTCATATCCTCTACTCCTTCTGGAATTTCAGTTATGCAGATGTTAGAACTTTTGATATCCCACAGCTTTTGGATATTGTTTTCTGTATTATTTCACTCTCTTTTCTCTCGTGTTTTTGTTTGGGTGTTTCTATTGACCTGTCTTTAAGTTCATCGATTCTTTCCTTGACTGTGTCGAGCTTACTGATGAACCTATCAAAGACATTCTTCATCTCTCTTACTGTGTTTTTCATTTCTAGCATTTCCATTTGATTCTTTCTTATAGTTTGCATTTTGTTGAAATTACTCATCTGTCCTGGAAGAAGTACAGCCAGAATACTCATTAGAAGTGAGGATGGGGAGGCTTCATCTCACATACTTTGGACAGGTTATTAGGAGAGACCAGTCCCTGGAGAAGGACATCATGCTTGGTAAAATAGAGGGTCAGAGAAAAAGAGGAAGACCTTCAATATAATGGATTGACACAGTGGCTGCAACAATGTGCTCAAACATAGCAACAATTTTGAGGATGGCGCAGGACCGGGCAGTGTTTCATTCTGTCATACATAGTCGTTATGAGTTGGAATCAGCACTTAACAACAAAAACAACATTGTATGTTGACTACCTTTTCAATTAGAGCCCTTAAATATTAAAATTAAATATTAATTCCCTGTCAGATAATTTCAACATATGTGTCGTATCGGAATCTGGTTCTGATAATTGCTTTGTCTCTTTGGGAATTTATTGTTTTTCTTGCCTTTTTGTGTGCCTCATAATATTTTGTTGAAAGCCAGGCTTCTTGTGTAGGACAGTAGAGTAGTTTTTATGCCTGAAGTATGTACACCTTTCTTTCTGTTAGGCCTTCAGTTTTGTGAGGAAGGTGAGGGGAGAGATTGAGTTAATCTAGACAGGATTTAGGCTGAGTTAAGCCTTAAAATGGCTGTAGCTATACCTTGTGTTTAAGGAGCTCTGGTGGCACAGTGGTTAAAGTGCTTGGCTGCTAATTGAAGGTTGGTGGTTTGAACCTACTAACTGCTCCTTGGGAAAAAATGTGGCAGTCTGCTTTGGTAAATATTTACAACCTTGGAAACCCTTTGGCACAGTTCTACTCTGTCCTATGGGGTTGCTGTGAGTGTAATCAACTGGAAGGCAATGGGTTTGGTTTTTGTTTTGGGTATACCTTGTGCCTGTAAGGTTGCTATGAGCCTGAATCGACTCCACGGCAATGGGTTTGTTTTTTTGTGTGTGTTTAGGGTGGGGTTGGTTTGTTGGAGTAATGTCCGTTGAACCCTAAGCCTTAGGCCTTCATTTTGCTCTGTGTCTCAGAGAGAATCTCTTTGCATACAGTTGCTCATCTTCACTCCCTCTTTCAGTAATGTTCTGCTGTTAATTGTTATTTGAAGCTTATTAACTTGGCATTGAAGAGACCTGGTAGTAGTACAGTGGTTAAGTGTTTGGCTGCTAACTGAAAGGTCAGCAGTTTGAACCCACCAGCTGTTCCATGGGCGAAAGATGTGGCAGTCTGCTTCCATAAAGATTTACGGCCTTGGGAACCCTATGGGGCAGTTCTACTCTGTCGCATTGGGTCTTTATGGGTCAAAGTCGACTCTCTGGCAATAGGTTTGGTTTGGTTTAACTTGGCATTGTGGGCTAGTGCTTGGAGGGACAAGGAGAAGTAGGTGAATGAATCATGTGTTCTCAGTGGTTCTGACTAAGCCTTAGTCTTAGGCAGGGCCCATGGGTCCCTATGTCTCTGAAGGCACACTTTCTCTTGCTCCTCTCCCAGGAGGAAAGTTTTTTCTCCTATTCCTTCTTCCATACATGGCTTTTCACCAGTGCCCAAAATGTAATAGTGTTTTTTTGCCCTTCTCCACACAGATTAGTTTTTGTTTCATAGGGAAGATAAGGTAGGAGGAGATGTTCCTGTCCCCCAGTTTTGCACAGCAATGGACCTTTTATTGTGGCTCTTCCGAATCTTTTCTGTAAGTGCTGGTGCAGTTTGTAGAGAAAGAACCTTCAAGAGGTTGCAGACTCTCTCAATCTCTGCAGTCTCCAAGGACTTCATACTCCTGCCAGCCCACACTCAGCTTTCATCAATTACTCTAGCTGATCTCTTATCAGTGTCTGCCTCACTTAAGGTAGTGCTTACATCTCCTTTCTTCCTGCAGGCACTTGTCTCTCAGATTTGGGGCCAGTTGGTTGTTCTGTGATCTCAGCTCCCTGATGGTTTTAAACACAAACAAACAAAAAAGCTCCGAATTTGAAGTTATTTCAGCTTTTTTTTCAAGGATGGAATTAATGCTCCTTCCACTTCTCTACATCTGAAAACAGAAACTGGAAGTCATCCCTGGGGACCTTTTAAACATACAGATACTTGGTATCAGGCAAGACCAAATAAGGCATAATATCCGCAAGTGGGTACAAGGAATTAGTGTTTTTTGGACTGTTCAGATGATTCTGATTTTCAGTCAAGTCTGAAGACCACTGTACTGAGTGGGAGAATGAATTGGAAGGAACAACTTAGAAGTGGGAGACATTTAGGATTCTAGTTCAGTAAGTGGGGAATCATGAGGACTTGGCTTTGAGTGGTGTCACTGTAAAGGAAGATAAGTGGATCGACCCAAACTAACATGATGATTGATGAATTGGAAAAGTAAAGCTAGAAAGAAATCTAAGGTTTGACAGGTTTGAGGTAACATCAATAGGGGAAATTTATAGGAGAGTCATGTTCGAAAGTAAGAACCAATTCATTCTGGGACATATTGATTTGAGATGCCTAGGAATCTGCATGCTGAGCAAATGAGAAGCTGGACTATATGAAGAAGACCGTGACATCAGGATTGAAGTGAGGCTCATTAACAACCTGAGTTAAGCATTTCTGGCCAACATGGTGCCATAGACAGAAGCACCAGGCTATCCCTCCACAGCAAAGACCAGAAAAACTAAGTAAAACGGATACAAATGTCATTCCTGGAACCTTAAGTGTCAAAAGAAGAGATAACTCAGTGGAGCACTGAATGGAATAAAAAGTTGACAGAGGACAGTGAGAGAGGCGAAATATGTGCTGAAGGCCCCACCAGCTAAGGCAGCACGGATCCGCCATTTTGGATTCCTGCCCAGGATCAGCAGACAGGGAGCACGGGAAAGCAGCTTCACAGAACTCCCAGCAGGAGACAGAGCACGGGAACCAGCAATACACGATTTCCCACCTCTCATTCTCACCCTGCTGCTCTACCGCCAAGCTTCCTGGCTGCCCATGCTGCTTGGATTCACCCCACCCATATGGAAGATCGGCGGACAGGGAGTCCTAGAAAGCAGCTTCAGGAAGTTCCCAGCAGGAGACAGAGCACCTGGTAGTAAGCGTTATACGCTTTCCTAGCTCCAGTCCCCCCTACCCCGTTTCCTCTACTTCTTGCCAGCCACCGTCTCTTGGCGGGGAGGCAACTGCTTTGGCCTCAGGCTGCTTGGATTTGCCCTGCCCACACTGACCAAGCCCCTGAGCTGGTGTTAGTTCTTTCCGTCTGTTTTGGTTTCTTCTGTGCCTCCTACCACTTCCCCCTCCTTTCTCTGGAACACCTGGCTCCATGGCCATCTTCGCTTCTTTCTGAAGGCTGTAAAGCCACGCTCAGCTGGGGAACCATTCCCCTGCCCCCAGACACCATGCTGGTGGGAGGCCTGGGGCTTTTTTCCCCTTTGTTTTGCTTTGTTTGTTTTTCTTTTCGCAGCTTGGGAGCCCCTTCTAGACAACTGCACTGCGTGACTTAGGAGTCACTCCCCCAATCTGCACAGCCATGTAGGTGGGATCCCTGGGGGAATTTCTTTTTTTTTTTTTCCCCTTCATTCTTTCTCTCTCTCTTTTTCCCTTTCTGTCTTTCTCCATTTCTCAGTTCTTGTCTCTCTACACTTATCTTCTTTTCCTGTCTCCTGAATACCTGGTGCTGTGTGACATCTGTACCCCCTCTAGCCAGGCTATACTGTACAGCTTGGGAGCCAATTCCTCACTCAATCTTAGCAACCCCACCAGTGGGACTATGGGACTCCTGGGAGTTTTTCTTTTCCAAATTTTTATCTAGTTACTTTTTCTTTCTTTTTTCCTTTTTTCTCTTCTCCATTTCTCTGTTTCTCATGTATCCACTCCAATGGCAAGCTCCCTTGGCACTCTTTTTTTTTTTTCTTTATTTGTTTGCTTGTTTGTTTTTGTCTCTCTCCTCTCCCTCTCCTCTTTCCCATACACCTATTAGCTCCACACATTACAACCTCCTCCCTCTTTCCTGCCTACCTGCTCCATGCACTAAGCATCACACCCCCAAGCAGCACAGGAATGGCCTACTGGAATCTGCCCAGCACTGATTCCTGGCCCACCCTGTTGGCCCTAGTATGTGCCACAAACAGTCCACCCCAGACCCTCCCCTTCAGCTGGTCCTGCCCTGCTGCACCGTAGCTGAATGACTGGCCCTACCCATTAGAAAAGGAGGTGAAAAGTATCGTGACTACAGATGAGCAAGCAACAAAGGACACACAGGCCGCCTGCTCAGACATAACCAAATAAAAAATAGGATGAAACAAACAAATCTACAATCAAGAAATGGAAATAACTCCTGAATGTCCCAAAGACAGCAGACAATATCAAAACATATTTTAAAAAACAGGGCAGGATGGTTCCAGTAGGCATCCAAAATAAAACAGTAGATGACTTTCCAGTAGAAGAAAAGGCATTAGAACTACCTGATGAGGAATTCAAATCTCTAATATTCAGAGCTATCCAAGAGTTAAAGCAAAAAGCAGGCACAAATGAGAAAAAATAGGCAAATATATGGAAAAGGCAGACAAATTCATGGAAAATACATACAAAAAAAAGGAGCAATTCAGGAAAATAATACAGGAACAAAACACCAAAATAAATTCACAACTAGAGATCATTCAAAAACAACCTATGATATGCAGATGACACAACCTTGCTTACTGAGAGGGAAGATGACTTGAAGCACTTACTGATGAAGATCAAAGACCACAGCCTTCAGAATGGATTACACCTCAACGTAAAGAAAACAAAAATCCTCACAACTGGACCAATAAGCAACATCATGATAAATGGAGAAAAGATTGAAGTTGTCTAGGACTTCATTTTACCTGGAGCCACAATCAACACCCATGAAAGCAGCAGTCAAGAAGTCAAAGGTCACGTTGCATTTGGTAAATCTGCTGCAAAAGACCTCTTTACGTTGTAAAAAAGAAAACATGCCACCTTGAAGACTAAGGTGCACCTGACCCAAGGCATAGTGTTTTCAATCACCTCATATGCATGCAAAAGCTGGGCAATAAATAAGGAATATTGAAGAATTGATGCCTTTGAATTATGGTATTGGAGAAGAATATTGAATATACCGTGGACTTCCAAAAGAACAAACAAATCTTTCTTGGAAGAAGTACAGCCAGAATGCTCCTCAGAAGCATAGATGGCAAGACTTCATCTCACATGCTTTGGACATGTTATCAGGAGGGATCAGTCCCTGGAGAAGGACAGGGTCAGCAAAAAAGAGAAAGACCCTCGATGAGATGGATTGACACAGTGGCTAAACAATGGGCACAAGCATAACAATTGTGAGGATGACACAGGACAGGGCAGTGTTTTGTTCTGTTGTACATAGGGTCGCTGTAAGTCAGAACTGACTTGATGGCACCTAACAACAACAACAACAGGAATAGGCAAATGTTGATATATTTGATATATATGAATCTGGAGACCAAAAGAGAGGTATCGATTGAAGATAAGAATTTGGGAGTTGTTGGCATAGAGACAGCAATGAACAAAACAACGACAAAAAAAACCCGTTGCTGTTGAGTTGATTCTGACTCATAGTGACCCTAAAGGACAGAATGAAACTGCCCCCTAAGGTTTCCAAGGAGTGCCTGGTGGATTCGAACTGCTGACCTTTTGGTTAGCTGCAGTAGCTTTTAACCACTATGCAGCTAGAGAACGCAATAGAGGATACAAAAATGTGTTAACCAGCCTGCTAGAATGTGGGAAAAAGAGGCCTAATACAAGATCCTAGGGAATATCAACTTCCAGTGATGGAGTTGAAATTTCATTAAAAAGAATTTTTGCAGTATTCAACATTATAAATAATAAAATCTAATATGTAATATGTATATGCAATTGTCATCATTAAACAAAATTTAGAAATTGATACATGTAAAAAATCTAATGTGTGTGTCAACATCTGTAATCTATATCTATAGGTATATCATCTTCATTTTTTTCTCCACGCATTCATTCATTTCTTCATCCGTCTCTCCATCCATTCAAAAAATATACTTTGAATACCTACTATGTGTTTGTTACATAAATAAGCCAAAGTTTGCCCATGTTATTAGTTTAAACTGATCCTCACGTTGTTTACTTCTTCACAGCAGGCTAGGACTGCTAACCCGAAGCTCAACAGAACCAAGCTAAAATTCTTATACATCCAATTATTTTTAAAATAGCCCGAAATATACATATTTTTAGCTATTTAAGTCTGCCTGCTTTGCGTACCTCACAAATCTGCACCCAACATCTGCTAACTGATTATTGGTCGGTTTTTTCTTCTTTGTGTGCCTAGGAATTCTTCACTGGATGTCAGACGTGCGTTTTACA
The DNA here is from genome assembly GCF_030014295.1 of Loxodonta africana. NCBI lineage: Eukaryota > Metazoa > Chordata > Mammalia > Proboscidea > Elephantidae > Loxodonta > Loxodonta africana. The sequence goes on from NC_087345.1 coordinate 188,005,591, forward strand.
TTTTTGGTTGCTGGATTTTTTTGAACTTCTTTTTTTTTTAAATAGTGTGCAGTTAAGTACTTCAAATTAGTTGGATCATTTTGAAACTTTATTTTAAGCTTATTAGGGTGAGCAAAGAGTAGCTTTTTGTCTACGGCTAATTTAATTCCACAATTAAGGTAATAATCTTCTAAAGATTCTATCTTATGCTCTGTATATTACAAGGTCTTTCCGCTAAGGCTGGTGGGGACGTGAATTATTTATTTCCAGCCCTGTGTGAGGTTCAGGAATTGTTCTGCCTACCCCCTTCCAGAATTATTTCCCTAGTTGCAGTTATATTCATCTCACACATACCCAGATTAAAACTCAACCAAAGACTGGAGGGGCTTCTCTCCAGACCTCTAGAATTGTACAGAGATCCGTTCTCTCCAATACTGTGTCCTGGAAATTCTAGTGACATTAGCATCTCTGAACTCTCGAATATCTGTCTCTCAACTTAGCCCAAGAACTGGACTTTGTCTAGGTTCCCTCTACCTGCACTGCAGCCTGGAAGCTGCCTGCAGGCAGTAAGCTAGTTTAGTTGTAGGGCTCACCTTGTTTTTTCCTTCTCTCAAGAATCATAGTCCTAGAAGCTGAAGAGACAAGGACGTTCCCCCAGAGCTGACAGACAGAAAGCCTTACCCTAGAGCTGGCACCTGAATTCGGACTTCTTCTAAACTTTGAGAAAATAAAATTCTGTTTGTTAAGCTAAAAAAAAAAAAAAGAATCACAGTCCTTCGCTGCCTGTTGTTCATTGTCTTAAACTGTTGTTTTATGTACTTTGTCAGATTTTCTAGTTGTTTTAAGCAGGGAGATAAATCCTGTTCTGGTCATTCCATCTTAGCTGAAAGCGGAGTTCTAAGACATGAGATTTCAATGAATTTTTCTAAGCCTGAAAGGATCCTGATAGTAGACAGAGATTACAGACGGAAATATTAATGAAAATTTGAAAAACCTCTAAATGGTTCAGGACAAGTAGATAGCAGGTGCCTCAGAAAGTAGGGCCTGAAAATAGGATTTAAATGGCTTCTTTCCTAATATACTCCTAACCTCTAGACAGGAGACCGGAAGTTTGTACTCTAGAAAAATTAAACCACAGACTAGGAAAGAGCTTCTGGGAAATAGTAGCATGATATATGAAACACTGATGATTCCCAGATCAATTAATGTATTTATGACCTGCCGTGAGCTACAGACACACGTTTAAAAAAATAAAATAAATTTAAAAAATGTTTAGCTATCTATTTAACATCTCCATAAACCCATTGCCGTCAATTCTGACTCATAGTGACCTGGCAGGACAGAGTAGAACTCCACAGGTTTTCCGAGGAACACCTGGTGGATTCAAACTGCCGACCTGTTTTGATTAGCAGCCGAACTCTTAACCACTATACCACCAAGGTCTCCTAACACCTCCACAGGAATGTCTAATAGACATTTGAGACATAAAGACATAACATGTTTAAAACACAATGTTTGATTCCTGTTCCCCTTAAGAATTGCTCCTTCCACTATCTTCTCTATCTCAGGAAATGGCACCAGCAGCCACCCAGTTGCCGAGGCCAAAAACCTGATAATAATCCCGGAGTTATTTCTTTCTCCTGTGCTACTTATAAATGATTCCCTAATCCAACCACTTATTACTATCACCACTAAAATCCCTAATCCAAGCCACTAACATCTCTTGCTGAGACACTACAATAGCATCCCATCTGGTCTCTCTGCTTTGATTCTTGCTCCCATAGTCCAACGGCTCACTTAAAATGATAAATCAGATCATTATACATGCTTAAAAACCTCCAGTGACTTCCCATGGTAGTTTTAAAAAATCTAAATTTCTTACCATGGCTTATAAGATCCTACAAGATCTGGTCTTTTTTTTTTTTTCCATTTCAGTATTTCGTTCTGAAATACTCTCCCCTTTGTTCTTATTACACTGGCCTTCTTTCTGTTCCACAAACATACCAAACTCATCCCTGCTTCAGGGTCTTTGCACTTGCTAGTCCCTAGGTCTGGAATACTTGTTCCCACAATCTCTGTGTGACTGTCCCTTCTCACTATTTAAGTTCAAATGTCATCTCCTCAGAGAGGCCTTTCCCAATTTCTCTAGCTAATGTAGCATTACACCACCACTTTTTTATCCCATTATTGTATTTATTTTTTTGGGGTATTAATTACTGCATGAGTTGATCTTTTCTGACAGTTTGTTTACTTAGGTTTCATTGAGACGCCCTCCCTGGAATGTAAGTGCATTGAGAGAAAGGCCCTATGAATGCTGTGCCTAGAACATGCATGACACTTAACGTTGCTGTTGTTAGCTGTCATCAGTTAGGCCCCCGAATCATAGTGATCCCAAGCACAATGGAACGAAATGCTTACCTGGTCCTGCTGTCCCAACGAGTGTCTGCAGATCGGACCGTTGTGATTCACAGGGTGTCCACTGCTGATTTTCGGAAGTAGATCTCCAGGCCCTCCTTCCTAGTCCATCTTGGCTTGAAAGCTATGCTGAAACCTGTTCAGCGTCGTGGCAACGTGCAAGCCTCTCTCGACAGATAGGTGGTGGCTGTGCTTGAGCTGGGAATTGAACCTGGGCCTCCCGCATGGAATATGAGAATTCTACCACTGAACCACCACTGCCTCCATGGCATATAATAGGTATGCAATAATGACACAGTGAATCAATGAATGGAAAATGGATGGATGAATAAGCTTATAATTCTGCATAGTTGAAATGTTTAGTTATTTTTAACATTAATTCAGTAAGCATTGAACGTCTGCATGACAGCTGTCAAGTTAAGAAGTGTTAATTTTTCCTTATTTATCTAAAGTATGTGGTTGTGATTTCCTCTGTGAATTAAATAACATACTTATTCATCCTTTTTGATAAATATTTATTGGTATTAAGTACCTACCACATGTTAGGTACTGAAGGATTGGTTTATTCTTCCACATCTGATATTTTTCCAGTGCTTCCATTCTCACTGAATGGCACCAAGCATCAAATTGTTCACTGTTCTGATTTTAAAATATGTTCACAAATTCTTTGACAATCCTCTCCTCAAAAGGTGAGCCTAAATTTCCTCTCCTTGACTGTGGGCCAGACCTAATGACTCAATTCTAATGTAATTATATAAAAACAGTAGACAGAAGTGATGGTGTATGACTTCCAAGACTTGGTCATAAAAGGCATTATGGTTTCCTCCTTGGTCTCTCTCTTAGGTCCTTCTCTCTTGGGTCACTCCCTCTTAGGGTTTCTTGTTTTCTTGAGGAGACTCAGGCAGCCTTGGGGACAGGTCCACATGATGAAGAACTGAGGCCTTCTACCAACAGCCGATGAGAAAATGAGGCCTCCTGCCAACAGCCGTGCGAGTGATCTTGGAAGCAGATCCTCCAACTCCTGCCAAGCCTTCAGATAATGGTAGCTCAGGTCAACATCTTGACTGAAATCTCATGAGAGTCCCTGAGGGACAGTCACTCAGCTAAGCAACTCTTGAATTCCTGACCCCCAGAAACTATGAGATAATAATTGTTTGTTATTTTGAGCCGCGGTGTTTTGGAATAATTTGTTGCACAGCAATAGATAATACATTCACAAGTTTGGAAGCTAGGCTTCATCCTTGATAACTCCTCTTTCCCTCAACTCCAATATCAAAGCCACCTAAATGTCTACCAAATCTTTCATTTCTCACTGTCTTTCCCACTGCCACCCTAGTCCAAACAATCGATTCTCACCTAGATAAATATAATAATGTCCTTACTAGTCAGCCTGCACCCACTCTGGACCCCATTTAATTAGTTCTCCGCTCTGAGGCTAATGCCATCTTTTCCAAGTACATCTTATGAACTAACCCTCTTAAATAAGCACAAGGAACTATGATAACTTCTAAGTTAAAGGTCATCTCAGAGACTAAAAGAACACAGAGAAGCAACAAATCTTATCCAGCGTATACAAAGCTCTTCTACTTCAAAAAAATATATATTTTTCAATAGATAGTCCATGGACATGGTACAAAATTCAGATGAAACTAAAGGGGATAGAGTGGAAGGTACATCTCTCTCCCACCTCTGTGTTCTCACTTCCCCAGTTTTCTCCAGAGGCAAAACTTAACCGGTTTTTTATATATCTTTCTAGAAGTACTTTATTCATACTGTGGCAGGCACTTGAGATAAACTGCCCTTATTGATAAAACCTTTGCAATTGTCCTGCTTTCAAACTCATTGTCTATAACCCCTTTTCAGGTTCCTTTGAAACCACCCTGCTTTCCCAACCAGGTAAGGGAAATGAAAACATTCTTTATCCTTTAACTTATTGTTAAAAGGAGTTACAATAGCAGATCTTCATATTTTTATTTAGCCTCCCACCCTCTAACCCTTTGTTTTAGCAATTGTTGGGGATATATATTTTTATTCTCTTTCATATTTATCTGGATATAAAATAGCTTGTCCCATACCAACACCTTGTGTGTGTGTGTCAGAGAGAGAGACTTTTTTTCTTAGAGTATTTGCTGACTTTTGTTTTAAAGAGACTGCCTCTTTCAGGAGCCAGGTTCATGGATTTTAACAAACCTTGTGGATAACATTAATTGTACTTCCTTTACTGTATGTAGGAAACCCTGGTGGCGTAGTGGTTAAGAGATACGGCTGCTAACCAGAGGGTCGGCAGTTTGAATCCGCCAGGCGCTCCTTGGAAACTCTATGGGGCAATTCTACTCTGTCCTATAGGGTCGCTATGAGTCGAAGTTGACTCGACAGGCCTGGGTTTGGTTTTTTGGTTTTTTATTGTATGTAATCATTTAATTTGTTTTTAACCTAAATCCAGGCCATCAACTTTTAATCCTTGTTAAACGTCATGCTATTTGTTTTGGCCCATTGGGAATCGAAAATTAAGAATCTTGATTTATAAATTGAATTAATTTACCTTTCGTATCAGTCAGGTTTCTCCAGAGAAACAGAACAATTTTTTACATATATATGTATACATGTGATTTATTTTAAAGAATTGGCTCCTACAATTGCAGGGGCTGGCAAGTCTGAAATCTGTAGGGCAGGCAGGCAGGCTGGAAACCCACGCAGGAGTTAACGCTACAGTCTTGAGGCAACATTTCTTCTGTGGGACACCTCAGTTTTTTTGCTCTATAAGCCTTCTACTGATTGGATGAGGCCTACCCACATTATCCAGGATAATCTCCTTCACTTAAAGTCAACTGATCATAGATGTTAAAGTCAAATGATCATAGATGTTAAAGTCAGCTGATTATAGATGTTAGCCACATCTAAAAAAATACCTTCACAGCAACTCCTAGATTAGTGTTCAATTAACTAACTGAGTGCTACAGCCTAGTCAAGTTTAAGTTGACACACAAGACTAACCATAACACCATTGATTTATCAAGTGCCAGGTATTTGCACACTATTCTGCTTTCTAAAAATTTCACCTATATTTAACACAACATAAAAAAAAAAACATAGAAACTAGAAATCAGCAATACCCTTCCTCAGCATACCAAGGCTCTCAGCAATTGAAGTAAATGAAGGGTAGAAAAGGCTGAGGGAGCAGGGCGGAGAGAAGAGACCACAAAGTCAAGGGGTGAAGTGTGTCACAGTGGGGAAAAGCAAGAAAAGATCTTGTACCATCTTCTGGGCTTTGTGTGTGCGTGTAAATGTGTGTATGTGTTTGTCTCGCAGTAACATGGAAACCCCAGCAGTGTAATGGTTAAGAGCTATGGCTGTTAACCAAAATATCATAGTTTGAATCCACCAGGCACTCCTAGAAAACTCCACGGGGCAGTTCTATTCTGTCCTACAGGGTTGCTAGGAGTCCAGCTCGATGGCAGTGGGTTTGGTTTTAGTTTTCACAGTAACGTTGTTTTTGTATTGCTAATGGACTGTGTTTAAACTCTTCCAGATGTTGGGGACAGAGGCAATTTACCGTAAAGCTAGTGCTCAAACTTCCTCTCCAAGACCCTAGGGAGGGCCTTCGCACTTTTATTTGTAATTTTGTATTCTTGTTCTAAACGAGAACCCCTCAAATTGTGTAAAATCAAGCCCTACAAATCTTGGCTCTACCCTTGCTGAGGTTGCATTTTACTGTGATCCTTTTGAATAAGTATGTAAAGAGGAATGTTGAATGAGGGACAGAGCATGAGGGCAATATTTGTCCAAATTGGCTGGGGAAAATCATTAATTGATGAAAATATTTCAAGGCAAGAAGATTGGGGTGGAAATTACCTCCAAGGCTCATTTGTTTCTGGCTTAGATAATTTACAAAGATCCAACAGATTAGACACAGAATAAACATTTTAAAATGGAGAGCTTTTCATATTAATTTTACAACTGGTTCTTTCCCTTAATACCAAAAAAAAAAAAAAAACGCAAACCCAGTGCCGTTGAGTCGATTCCGACTATAGCGACCCTGTAGGACAGAGTAGAACTGCCCCGTAGAGTTTCCAAGGAGCGCCCGGTGGATTCGAATTGCCGGCCTTTTGGTTAGCAGCTGTAGCACTTAACCACTATGCCACCAGGGTTTCCCTTTCCCTTAACAGGTAGGCATTATTCAGTTTAAGTTTTATGGAATTTCAAAAATGTAGAGTATTAGTCTAAAACTAGCATTGAAGATCATCTGGTCTGAGTTTCTCATCTTATGAACAAGAACACTAAAGCACAGACGTTTCAGTGACTTCCGTGAAACTACAGGAGTCCCTAGGTGGTGCAAGTGGCTAACGTGCTCGGCTGCTGATGCCAAGGGGGAGGTTTGGATCCACTCAGAGGTGCCTCAGAAGAAAAGCCTGGCAATCCACTTCTGAAAAATCAGCCACTGAGAACCCTGTGGAGCACAGTTCTACTCTGACACACACAGGGTTGCCATGAGTCAGAACTGACTTGAAGACAACTGGTTTTCCGGTGAAATGACAGCTACAATACAAATCTCCCTTTTCTCATGCCTTGTTATTTCTACTCCCTCTAATTAGAAGCCATTCCCCTTTGGTGTGCTAGAATTAGAGCGATGAGCTGAGCACAAACTGTGCTACTCCTAAGGTCAATAGCAGCTGCTCTAGTTCTGGACTAAACACATCTTCCAATTATGCTTTTCTCACCAGAGTAGAAATGAATTACGCAAAAGAATGGTTTAGAGCCCAGGTGTTATAGGGGTAGCAGGAATCCATTCAGAGCATGTATGTGACCGGCTGTAAGAGGCCCTAGAATGCTTTCACCTGTGAAGGGTCAAAATCTTGGTCTCAGAGGTTCTAGAATGAGAATTAGTAAGCGTGAGTCTATTGTGTTGACATCAAGTCATTTAAATCTTCATTCTAACTCCAAGGTAAACTGGGATTATAGATGACCGTAAAAATCAGATCAGCAGTTTTGACGTAGATAACTCAATGACATCAAAACAGGCTCTAGTGTATGGTTAGACAATGGAACTAATGAGGTCAGAGCCCCACCTCCATTTAGACCAGGTGCTCATGCTGAGAGCAACTAGTTCAAAAGCCACACTTGTAAGCCACTGTAGCAAGGGAGATTAAGTGAGCATCTGCTGATGGCTTATTACCTCTCACCTCACCTCTCACCTCTGCTGGGGATGGGGGGAAGCCCAAATTACATGTTTTAATTGTCCCAATGTGCTATTTTTGCTATTGAAATATTGACCTAGCAATGAGCTTTGAAAGGCAGTGAGATAAAGAATCAGGAACTCTGTTAGTATTCACGAACCCAACACCCTGGCCTCTGATAAAGGCACCTGTTTTGGCTAATTATGAATAAAGCTGCTATGAACATTTGCATACAATTGTTTCCTGTGAACGCAAATCTTCATTCCTCTGGAATAAAAGCCCAGGAGTACAATTGCTAGATGATGTGGTAGCTGCATATTTAGTTTATTAAGAAATTGCTGAACAGTTTTCCGGAGTGGCAGTACCGTTTTATATTCCCGCCAGCAATGCCCGAGTGATCCAGTTTTTCCACGTCCTCTCCAGTATTTGGTGTTGCCTCTTTCTCCCCCTCTTTTTGTTGTTGTGGTAGATGTGTGGTGATATCCCATTGTGGTTTTAATTTGCATTTCCCGAAGAGCTAATAATGTCGAACATCTTTTCATACACTTATTTGCCATCTTTATATTCTCTTCAGTGGAATGTCTCTACATGTCTTTTGACCATTTTCTTTTTTATTTTGGAAGGCAATAAATTGGCTGTAATTCTGAGTCATCAATCTAACAAGAAAACATGATGAGCATCTTTGGGTTATAAAATTAATCATTGTTACTTTTTTTAATGGTGCTTTAGGTGAAAGTTTACAGAGCGAATTAGTTTCTTATTAAACTGTTAATACAAAAATTGTTTTGTGACCTTGGTTGCCAGCCCCGTGATGTGTCAACACTCTTCCCTTCTCTGTCCGCCCTGGGTTCCCTGTCTCCATTCATTCAGTTTTCCTGTCCCCCCCTGCTTTCTCATCTTTGCTTTTGGGCTGGTACGCCCATTAGTCTCCTGTGCATGAACTGAACCAGGAAGCCCTTTCCTCACATGTGTTATTGTTGGCCCTATAAAAAACCAAAAACAAACCAAACCTGCTCCTGTTGAGTCTGACTCATAGCGACTGTATAGGACAGAGTAGAACTGCCCCATAGGGTTTCCAAGGAATGCCTCGCAGACTCAAACTGACCTTTGGGTTAGCAGCTGTAGCTCTTAACCACTACGCCACCAGGGTTTCAAATAGGCTGAAGGGTGAACCTCAGGAGTGACTTCAGTACTGAGATAAAAGGGTGTTGGGGGGCCGTACTCTCAGGGTTTCTCCAGTCTCTGTCAGACCAGTGTCTTAGTTATCTAATACTGCTATACAGAAATACTGCAAGTGGATGGGTTTAACACAGAGAAATTTATTTTCTCACCATCTAGTAGGTTACAAGTCAAATCCAGGGTGTCAGCTCCAGGGAAAGGCTTTCTTTCTCTGTAAGCTCAGGAGGAAGGTCCTTGTCCTCCATCTTCACCTGGTCAAGGAGCTTCTCAGGCTCAGGGGTCCTGTGTGCAGCAGACGCACTCTGCTCCTGGTGCTGCTTTCTTGGTGGTATGAGGTCCCCAGTTCTCTGCTTGCTTCCCTTTCTTTTTATCTCTGGTGCAGGCCACACCCCAGGGAAACTCCCTTTACCTTGGATCAGGGAGGTGACCTGAGCAAGGGTGGTATTACAATCCCACCCTAATTCTCTCAACATAAAATTACAATCACAAAATGCAGGACAACAACACAATACTGGGAATCATGGCCTAACCAAGTTGATATACACATTTTTGGAGGGACATAATTCATTCCATGACAACCAGCAAGACTGGTCTTTTTTTTTGTGTGCGTACGAACTTGAATTTTGTTCTACATTTTTCTCCTGCTCTGCCTGGGACCTTCTACTGTGATCCCTGAGAGAGCAGTTAGTGGTGGTAACTGGACACCATCTCGTTGTTCTGTGCTCAGTCTGGTGGAGGCTATAGTAGTTGAGTTACCCTAAGCAAGTCCTGTTCCTGCGTCTTCTTGCCAGTAAAGACATACTGAGGCGAGGAGTACGGGGATGTATGCCTCAAATCAAGCTCCCTGAACAAAGGAAGGCAGAACCTTTTATACCATCCTTCACAAGGAAGTACCTACAAACATCATGGAGTACACAGGTTATCATGGCACACAGGCACAGTAAGACAAATTGCATTTTTAGTATGTTCAGAAAATGGCAGATAAGTCCCGGCCTGGGCAGAGATCTTACACTTTTGAGGCTGGTAAACTCAGTTTGACTGGTTTAAGGCAGGAACTGAGTGACACACAGCGTTCAGGGTCTTTGAGGACAATGGGCAGGAAGGGCAGGTTTTGCCTGATAACTGCGAGCAGCTGCTGGCTGTGCTCACTATCAGTTGTGGTCCACTATCTTTTGGATGTAGAACAATTTCTTTGTAGACTATGTTATGCCAGTTGAGCTAGCTGTCCCTTAAGACCATAGTCTGCAGTCCTCAGCCCAGTAGCTCAGTCCCTCAGGATGTTTGGGTTTTCTGTGAAGCTTCTATGAATTTCCCCTGGATCTTTTGACCATTTTCTAATTGGATATTTTGATTTCCTACTGTTGAGTTTTGAGAATTCTTTGTATATTCTAGGTCCTTTTGCAGATATGTGATGTGTGAGTACTTTCTTCCAACCTGTAGATTGCTTTTCATCCTCTCAACAGGGTCTTTTGCAGAAAGAAAGATTTTAATTTTGATGACGTCTACTTTAGCAAATTTTCCTATGATGGAATGTGTTTTTGTTGTCAAGTATAAGAACTCTTGCCCTCGAACTAGAAATTGAAGGTTTTCTCCTTTATTTCTTTCTAAATGTTTTATAGTTGTACATTTTATATTTAGGTCCATGATCCTTTTTTGTGTTAACGTTTGTGTAAGGAGTGAGACTTAGGTTGAGGTTTATTTTTTGGCCTGTGGATGTCCAGTTATTCAAGTACCATTTGTTGAAAAGATCTACTGAAATTTTTTAATTTAAAATTATTTTTTTAAGTGCCATACTGAATCTCTATGTGCTTTTATTGTTTGTTTTTTAATTCAGGTTTTAATCTGTCTTTCCTAGCAGTTTAATCTCACCGTTGTGAAAACTCTGTTCTGTTGGCCTTTCTCCCTCTGGGTCATTTAAAGGGGTTGTTATTTTTCTTCATTTCATCACTGAGCTTAAAGTCTGCCTACTGAGGTATATTAAAGGGCAGAAAACCCTTAAACAAACAAACAAATAAAACCAAACTCATTGTCACAAAGTCGATTGCAACCCATAGTGACCCTATAAGACGGAGTAGAACTGCCCCATAGGGTTTCCAAGGAACAGCTGGTGGACTCAAACTGCTGACCTTTTCGTTAGTAGGCATAGCTCTTGACCACTAAGCCACGAGAGCTCTAGAAGCCCTTTACCGATTGCCATTGAGTCGATTATGACTCATAGCTACCCTATAGGACAGAGTAGAACTGCCCTCTAGGGTTTCCAAGGAGCAGCTGGTGGACTCAAACTGCTGACCTTTTGGTTAGCAGACAAGCTCTTAACCACTGTGCCACCAGGGTTCCAGAAGCCCCTTAGGAGGCGCCTAGCCCTGTGGCTAGTGGTCAGGCAGGCTGTCGGTCCTCTGTTTGAAGGATGTTTCTCTATTCTTCGTCTCCCCTGTGTTCTCCTAGCCATAGGGATGGGGATGAACAGTCTACTCTTTCGGCTCTTTTGTTAGCACACTAATGTTCTCCAGAGATTGATGAGCTCTTCAGGGGTTTATCACTTCCAATAAAGTCCAAAACCTCACCCAGCTGCCTTTGGTTGGAAGAAACATTTAGCTCGGAAAAGGGAAATAGCCTAAAACTGGAAATGTAGGGGAAGGGAACCCCATTCAGGTTTCCAGACAATTGTGCTTCATAGAGAGTCCGTTAGCTTGTTTTTAACAGCTGCATTGTATTTCCTGGGTGTGTCTGGCCTCGTCACTGAGTTCCCCTTGCAGTGGTGCTACCCTGGCTGCCAATGTTCAGCTGAAAAAATCTAACATGTACCTGTCATACTCATATTTTGCTCTCTAATACTGTTCATGGCTATAAATAACCAGAATTTCTGGAAAGTCTGTGATTTCTTATCTTCATGCCAGGGAATTTTAAGATGGAGTAAAATACCTTGTTGTTGCCAGGGCGAGCATTCTGGATAGGTTCAGGAACCAGCTTAGGGGTTCTCGCTGGCCAAACCGGGATGATGCGAACATCAACAAGAGAATAGTAAGTATACTTTACTGGATAATTTTAATCTGTAAAAATCCATGACTGCGTAAAGATACTCTGAAAGAGAAGAGTTAGGAATGGCATACCAATGGTGTCCCAAAAGGATAGTTGTAAAATCACACACACAAAAAGTGGCTCTATTAGATATGTTAGCATTGAATCTTGTTATTTACGTTATTTTATTGTTTTAGTATCGATGTTAGTTTTGCTGTTTTGTACTTATTATAGATGAATAATACAAATTAATTACTATGTTAATTTTTACAGTTCAAAGGGTAATAGTATAGTTTATCAACCAAAGGGAAATGTCCATAAAATGGCTGTAAAAAAATGATCTTAGGGAATATATAAAGAAGTCACAGAGTTCCTTCAGTATAAATCAGGCAATGAAGATAACTGGTGGTAATTTAGATAAGGAATGCTGAATCTAATCTACCCTAATCAGGGTATATGAAATTGTGTAAGAGGTTGAAATAAAAAATTGGGTGAGAGTAAAACTTAAGATACAGCTAGAGGACACATAAAACAGACTAAATCAAAACTTGCACTAAATCTTAATTGAATTGCATGGGCTTGGGATCTCTTGTTGCAAAGCAGGTAGACCCTGACTACTAGAAGGAGCTCATGTGTTACTGCTCAATAAAGTAGACATCCTGGAAGCCTCACGCTGGCCCATGTCCCAATCCAGAGCCTTTGGCTATAATCCAATTCTACAGCTCTGACACAGTTCTGAATCTTGGAGTGACCTCAGCAAGCCTGAGATTGTGTTTCTCTTCTCCTATGCTGGAAAAGTGACTTTGTAACCTTGGGCATGGAAACCCTGGTGGCATAGTGTCCAAGTGCTATGGCTGCTAACCAAAGGTAGGCAGTTCGAATCTACCAGGCACTTCTTGGAAACTCTATGGGACAGTTCTACTCTGTCTTACAGGGTTATTATGAGTCAGAATCCACTCACCAGCAATGGGTTTATGGGTTTTTAACCTTAAGTATGGAATAAGTATAGAAATACAGAAAAAGTAAATTAAACCCTTGGAATGAATACTTCTTTGTTACTTTAGGAATGTTTTGTATAAATTATATATATTATTCTCATACTTTAAAGTGTTTGAGTCTGACCTCACTGAGTAAGTGATTTATTAGATTGTGATTTTAGTTTCAAATGTTAAAGGGAATTTAACTTGTGATTTTAACTGGAAATATATAAGAGAATTTGACTGTAAGAATGTTTAAGGAAGCCTGATTGAGCAGGTTGGTATGTCTTGACTTCGGTTTGTAATAGTGTATATGTGCTTAGGAAGATTTGTTGCTACCACTGTAAACTTCTCACTGCCTTGTTTCGTATACAAAATCATTACATTATTTTTCAAAATATTAAACTTGTGCTTGTGGTTTGAAAAGTTTTAGGAAATGTACTTAATCAAACTCGTGTATGTGTGGGGAAGGCTTATGAATGAATTAAACATTAATAGCAAGGAGAAGCGAAAGTGTTTCAATATTTTTAATACTAACTAACTGGAAGAGATCCATATTCACGTCCATTCCAAAGAAGGGCAATCAAGCAGAATGCAAAAGTTATCAAACAATATCATTAATATCACATGCTACCAAAATTCTGCTGAAGATAATTCAAAAACTGCTGCAGCCATACCTCAACAGGGACCTGCCAGAAGTTCAAGCTGGATTCAGAAGAGGATGTGGAACAAGGGATATCATTGTTGTCATCAAATGGATCTTGGCCAAAAGCAGAGAATACCATAGAGATTTTTATCTGCGCTTTGTAAACTACGTGAAGGTATTTGACTGCGTGAAAAAAACAAATTATGAATAACGTGAAAAATGTGAATTTCAGAACACTTACTTGTGCTCACATGGAACCTGTGTGTGAACCAAGAGGCATTTGTTCAACAAGGGTATTCCTTGTGGTTCGAAATTGGAAAAGGCATGTGGCAGGGTTGTATCTTTTTACCTTACTTATGCAACCTGTATGCTGACAAAATAATCCTAGAAACTGGGCTATATGAGGAAGAACGTGGCATCAGGTTTGGAGGAAGACTCATTAACAATCTATGATATGCAAATAACACAACCTTGCTTGCTGGAAATGAAGGTGGCTTGAAGAATTTAATGGTGAAACCCTTCAAATGGATTACACCCAAATGTGAAGAAAATGAAAATCCTCACAACTAGACTGATAAACACAATGATAAGTGGAGAAGAAATTGAAGTTGTTAATGATTTCGTTCCACTTAGATCAATGTGCATGGAAGCAGCAGTCAAGAAATCAAACCAAGTATTGCATTGTATCTCTAAGAAACATTCTGCCAAAGAATGAACAAACCAGTCTTAGAAGAAATAGAACCAGAATATTCCTTAGAAACTAGGATGGTGAGGCTTTGACTCACTTACTTTGGCCAAAGCATCAAGAAACACCAGTCACTCCAAAAGGACATCATGTTTGGTAAAATAGTTGTTGTTATGTTGTTGTTCTTGTTGTTGTTGTTAGGTGCTGTCGAGTCGATTCCGACTCATAGCGACCCTATGCACAACAGAACAAAACACTGCCCGGTCCTGCACCATCCTTACAATCGTTGTTATGCTTGAGCTCATTATTGCAGCCACTGTGTCAATTCACCTCGTGGAGGATCTTCCTCTTTTCGGCTGACCTTGTACTCTGCCAAGCATGATGTCCTTCTCCAGGGACTGATCCCTCCTGACAACATGTCCAAAGTATGTAAGATGTAGTCTCACCATCCTTTCGTCTAAGGAGCATTCTGGCAGCACTTCTTCCAAAACAGATTTGTTCGTTCTTTTGGCAGTCCATGGTATATCCAATATTCTTCGCCAACACCGCAATTCAAAGGCGTCAACTCTTCTTCGGTCTTCCTTATTCATTGTCCAGCTTTCACATGCATATGATGCGATTGAAAATACCGTGGCTTGGGTCAGGCACACCTTAGTCTTCAGGGTGACATCTTTGCTCTTCAACACTTTGAAGAGGTTCTTTGCAGCAGATTTGCCCAATGCAATGTGTCTTTTGATTTCTTGACTGCTGCTTCCATGGCTGTTGATTGTGGACCCAAGTAAAATGAAATCCTTGACAACTTCAATCTTTTCTCCGTTTATCATGATGTTGCTCATTGGTCCAGTTGTGAGGATTTTTGTTTTCTTTATGTTGAGGTGTAATCCATGTTGAAGGCTGTGGTCTTTGATCTTCAGCAGAAGGGCTTCAAGTCCTCTTCACTTTCAGCAGGCAAGGTTGTGTCATCTGCATAACGCAGGTTGTTAATGAGTCTTCCTCCAATCCCGATGTACCATTCTTCTTCATATAGTCTAGCTTCTCAGATTATTTGTTCAGCATACAGATTAAATAGGTATGGTGAAAGAATACAACCCTGACGCACACCTTTCCTGACTTTAAACCAATCAGTATCCCCTCGTTCTGTCCAAACAACTGCCTCCTGATCCATGTAAGGGTTCCTCATGAAGACAATTCAAGTGTTCTGGTATTCTCCTTCTTCGCAGTGTTATCCGTAGTTTGTTATGATCCACACAGTCAAATGCCTTTGCATAGTCAATAAAACATAGGTAAACATCCTTCTGGTATTCTCTGCTTTCAGCCAGGATCCCTCTGACATCAGCAATGATATCCCTGGTTCCACGTCCTCTTCTGAAACCTGCCTGAATTTCTGGCAGTTCCCTGTGGATGTACTGCTGCAGCAGTTTTTTAATGACCTTCAGCAAAATTTTGCTTGCGTGTGATTTTAATGACATTGTTCTATAATTTCCACATTCGGTTGGATCACCGTTCTGGGGAATAAGCATAAATATGGATCTCTTTCAGTCAGTTGGCCAGGAAGATGTCTTCCATATTTCTTGGCATAAATGAGTGAGCACCTCCAGTGCTGCATCTGTTTGTTGAAACATCTCATTCCATATTCCATCAATTCCTGGAGCCTTGTTTTTCGCCAATGCCTTCAGAGCAGCTTGGACTTCTTCCTTCAGTACCATTGGTTCCTGATCATATGCCACCTCTTGAAATGGCTGAATATCGACTAATTCTTTTTGGTATAATGGCTCTGTGTATTCCTTCCATCTTCTTTTGATGCTTCCTGTGTCATTTAATATTTTCCCCATGGAATCCTTCACTATTGCAACTCGAGGCTTGAGTTTTTTCTTCATTTCTTTCAGCTTGATCATAAAGTAGAGGGCCAATGAAAGTGATGGAAACCCTCAATAAGATGAATTGACACAACAGCCGAAACAATGGACTCAAATAAATCAGTGATCATGAAAATGATGCAGGACAGGGCAACATTTCCGTTATCCATAAGATAGCCATGAGTCCAAATCAACTCCACAGCAACTAACAAGGACAACATGGATTGAACTGCCTCCCTCAGGGAGGTACCCTGAAGTCCTAATCCCTGTACCTGTGAATGTCACCTTGTTTGGAAATAGGGTCTTTGAAATGTTATCAACTAGGTTAAAACAAGGTCATACCGGAGTAGGGTGGGTCCTAATCCCATCTGAGTGGTGTCATACAAAAGGAGAAAAGAGACAGATCAACACATAGAGGGAAGGTGCCCTGAGAAGACACAGCTTCTAGCCAAAGAAATCCAAGGATTGCCAGAAGTCACAAGAAGTGAACTAGGACGCCAAGACAGGAGCGAGGGAGCATTCCCGTATCCTGATTGGGGTGGTGGTTACCTGTGTCAGTATGTGTGCTAAAATTCATACAACTGTACATCCCTTTTCCCAAATGAATGATAACTGAAAAATAAAAATAACTAAATAAAACAAAGAACAGTGAAAGGGGGCCATGCCTGAAGTTTTTCCTGTTCTATGAGTCAGTCATATGGCAAGGTGATGAGGTTCTAGGCTGCAAGTAACTTGTTACAAACGGTAGGCCCTTTCTTTTCTATTTCTAGCAGGAGCAGCTACTGTTGAGTGGTAGAATTCTCGCCTTCCGTGTGAGAGACCTGGGTTCCGTTCCTCCCCAAAGCACCTTGTCTGCAGCCACCACCCATCTCACAGTGAAGGCTTGCGTGCTGCTATGGTGCTGAACAGGTTTCAGCACAGCTTCCAGACTAAGACTGACTAGGAAGAAAGGCCTGGTGATCTCCTTCTGAAAATTCTACAGATCAAGACTTTCTGATCCACAGCATCGTGGGGATGGCGTAGAACTGGGCAGCATTTTTGATCCATTGTGCATGGGATTGCCACAAGTTGGGTCGATCTGACAGCAGCTAAAAGCTACAAGAACAACGACAATAATTTCTAGCTGAGTGTTCGCACAAATTGATAACTAAGACTACGTATTTTGAATATTTCACTTTTTTCTATTTTTTTTTTAATAGAAAAAGACTCATCTTTTTGGAAGAAAGATGTTAGAAACTTGTTTCTTTAGGTTGGTGTGGCACATGAATATTTTATTATGTAACATGCATTATTAATTATTAAGCTACTGTGCAATTCTTGGTATATTAGTTTTATTTGCTTCACTACATAGATCTAACCAAGTAAATCGTAAGGTTAGTAACAGTCTTTTGTTTGTTTTTTCTTATTTGGCTTACTTTTTATATTTATTGGAAAAGATATTGATACCTACCTAAGGTTCTTTCTCTTGCCATATTATAAGTAGGCTGGTTTGGAAATCTGAGTACATAACCTTTTATAGTTTCTATTCCAACATTGATGTTGAGCATACTTCAGAGTTAGGACCCACTTGGCACAACTTAATCCTATTGATTGACCACCTTCCTTGGCCCAGAAACTATGTCTTTTAGTCAATTTACCCTTTCCTTGTATTAACTTCCTTCTGGACTCACAGCGTTTAATTTGCTACCTTTTTTGTCCCTTTCTCTTCAAATGGGGGTAGCTTACATTACCTATTTTTGTTACGTCCACAAGTTCTTCTATATTCTCTGTCATCACATTTATCTGAGTGAATCATGATTCGGGTCCTACTCTTAGTGACACTTTTTTTTTTTGGTGCTATCAAGTTGTCATCATATTAATCATTTTTGTTGCTGCTGTTGTAAATTTTATTTATTGTGTTGTTGTTGAGAATATACACGGAAAAACATACGCCAGTTCAACAGTTTCTACATGTACCGTTTTGTGACATTGATTACACTCCTCAAGTTGAGCAACCATTCTGACCCTCCTTTTCTGAGTTGTTCCTCCCTCATTAACATAAACTCACTGCCCTCTAAGGTTCTTATCTAATCTTTCGAGTTGCTGTTGTCAATTTGATTCCTTACATATAGTTCTTAAAAGAGCATAATGCTCAAGGCAGACTTTTTTTTTACTAGTTAAGCTAAGCTATTGTTTGATTTTAAGATGACTTCAGGGGATATTTTTGGTTTAAAATTTAATATTTATTTCAGGGCTATAGTTTTTTTTTGTTTTTTTTTTTTTTTATAGTTTCAGGGGTTCATTCACCCTCCACGGCTCCAGAAAGTCTAAAATCCATGAAAAATTGAAATTCTCTTCTGCATTTTCCCCTTTTGATCAGGATTCATCTACTGAACATTTGATCAGAAATGGTAGCTGAGCACCACCCGATTCTGGTCTCACGGCAGAAGAGACAGTTGTTCAAGGAAGCAATTAGCCACACATTCCATATCTTCCTCCTATTCTTGACTCTCCTTCTTCCTCTGTTGCTCCAGGTGAAATGCGACCAATTGTTGCACCTTGGATGGCCTTTGCAAGCTTTTAAGACCATAGGCACTATGCAACAAACTACAAGGTAGAACAGCAGCACTAGTTATTAGGCCGATTAACTGGTATGTCTCAAGAAACCATGACCCTAAACCTCCAAACCAAGGAACTGAATGCCGTGAGGTGTTTTGTTGTACATAAGCAGTCTCAGCAGCTACTCCTTTCTTTTGTCATTGTTGTAATTATATCTATCACACAACGTTTGTCAATTCAACTTTGGCTGAGTAGCATTCCATTGTATGTATATACCACATTTTGTTTATTCATTCATTTGTTGATGGGCATTTAGGTTGTTTCCACCTTTTTGCTGTTGCAAATAGTGCTACAATGAACATTGGTGTACAAATCTCTTTGAGTCTCTACTCTCAAGTCTTTTGGGTATATACCTAGGAGTGGAATTGCTGGGCCATAAAAAAATAGGGTAGTTCTATTTTTAATTTTTTTGAGGAACCAACTCACTGTTTTCCACAATGGCTGTACCATTTTGCATTCCCACCAGTAATGGATATGGGTTCTAATTTCCCCACATTCTCATCAACATTTGTTATTTTCTGGATTTTTTTTTTTCTGTAATCTAAGCCATCCTAGTAGGAGCAAAATGGTATCTCACTGTGGTTTTGCTTTGCCTCTGTCTGATGGCTAATGACACCGAGCATCTTTTCATGTGTTTAGTAGCCATTTGAATGTCTTTTTTGGTGAAACATCTATTCAAGTCCTTTTCCCATTTTATGATTGGGTTATTTGTCTTTTTCTGGTTAAGTTGTCAAAGTCTTATAAATATTTTGGTATTATATTCTTCTCAGATACATGGTTTCCGAAGATACTCTTCCATTCACTAGCTCGTCTTTTAACTTTTTTGATAAATTCTTTCAATGAATAAAAGTTTTTAATTTTTATGAGATCTCATTTATTTATTTTGTCTTTTGCCCTTTGTGGTTTTGCTGTTATATTAGATAATCCATCGTTGAAAGCTAGGCCTGACAGCATTGTCTCTGCTTGTTCTTCTAAGAATTTTATTGTTTTAGTTTGCACATTTAGGTCCTTAATCCATTCTGAATTTGTTTTTGTGTATGGTGTGAGGTACCCTTTATTGGAGAGACTTTTATTTCCCCACCAAATTGGTTTAGAACTCTTGTCAAAACTCACTTGACCATAGATGTGTGGGTTTATCTCTGGACTCTCAATTCTGTTACATTGGTCTATGTGTCTATTGTTTATCAGTACCAGGCTGTTTTGATTACTGTAGTTGTATAGTATGTTTTAAAATCAGTATGTGTGGGCCCTCCTCTTTTGTTTTTTTCTTTCAACCTTGTTTTAGCTATTCGGGGCCTCTTGCCACTCCACATAAAGTTGAGGATTGGTTTTCCTATTTATGTAAAGAATGCTGTTGGAATTTTGATTGGAATTGCATTGAATCTATAGATCCCTTTGGGTAGTATAGACATTTTAATAATATTAAATCTTTCAATCCATGAACATGAAACACCTTTCCATTTATTTAAGTGTTCTTTAACCTCTTTCAACAGCGTTTTATAATTTTCACTGTATAAGTCTTTCACGTCTGTGATGCTTAATGTCGTGTGTCAACTTGACTAGGCCAATTCTCAATGGTTTGACAGTTCTGATGTAGTTTGGCAGCTGTGTGATGATGTAATCACCTCCATCATGAAAGTTGATATAACGTAATCATCTCCATGATGAGATCTGCTATGAATAGACAACCAGTTGAAAGGGAGTTTCCTTGGGGGTGCAGCTGGCATCCAATATATGTGGACTTTCTGGCAAAACTGACAGAGTTTTGCTCACTCTGAATCCTGCAGCTGGCTCCTCACCTGATCTCTGGTTCTTAGGACTTCAGCTAGCAGCTTACATACCAAACTTGAGATTTGTCGGCCTCCATAGCCAGAGGCCTACTATCTAACCTGCTGATCTTGGGTTCGCGGCTCCAGCCTAACCCACACGCTTGGAACCTTCCAGCCTCTACAACCACGTGAGCCATTTCCTTGATGTAAATCTCTCTCTCTCTACACATTTCACCAGTTTTGTTCCTGTAGATAACTCAGCCTAAGACATTTGGTAAAGAGAGTGATTCTAGAGAAGAAAATTGTAAGGATAAATTTTCTAAATTGGCTCTCAATTCTGGTTAGTTTTAAAGATGTTGATGACTCTGCATCCAGCAGTAAAGAAGGCACTGCTAATCCATGGCATGATGTGGCAATAGAAACACACAGAACCAGCTCTCTCACTCCCATCTGAAGAGATTACTCCATCTTTGTCTGCTAAGCCAGTCTCCCCAGTAAAACCATTAGCCCCTCCACCCCCATCTGATGAGATTAACCCAGCTGTGTCTAAAGAGCCTTTGCCTGAGTGATTGCCTGGGACATTGCCTGAGGCAGGCACCTTACAAGACATTGCTGAATTTTTCAGAACACACCCCCACCACCCATTTTTGCTTCTAGATCTATAACTAGACTTAAGTCACAGTGAGCCCCAAAAGGTGAACTACAAAATGTGTCCATGGAGGAAGTACACTCCAAAAGACCCACTTGAGTTTTCTAATATGTACAAACAAAAACCTGGGAAGTGTGTGGGAATGGCTGTTAAGTGTGTGGGATAATGATGCAAGGAATATAAAGATGGATCAGTCTGAGTTTATTGATATGGGCCTACTAAGCACAGATTCTTCATTTAATGTTTCAGCTCGAGAGGTTAAGAAAGGATCTAATAGTTTTTTCAGCTGGTTCACTGAAGCATGGATTACGCAGTGGCCCTCACTAAATCAAGTTGAAGTGCCAGACTTGCCTTGTTATACTGTAGAAGAAGAAATCCAAAGGTTTAGGGGAATTGGCATGTTAGAGTGAATTTATCAGGTTAGACCCACAAACCCACACATGGAGTGGCCAGAGGACACACCTTTCACCATAACAGTGAGGAACAAATTTATGAAGGGAGCCCCAGCATCCTTGAAGACTGCTGTGATTGCTATTTATATAAGTCAGAGTTGACAGTGAGAATTGCCCTAACTGATTTAAGACACTTAACTACAATGGGGCTGATTGGACCCTGTGGTGGTAGGGGCCAAGTGGCGATACTCAGTCGACAAAAGCAATGTAAGAGTGGTTACCATAAGGGACAGAAGTCTCCAAGTGGTAATCAGAATATTCTGACTCGTATGGTGTTATGGCTTTGGCTACTTAGTCATGGTGTCCCTAGGAGTGAAATAGATCAGAAATCTACTAAATATTTACTTGATCTGTACAAGCAGAAGAATTCTAGGTCAAGTGAATGACAGTCTAATGAGAATCACCAGAATAGTCACGGCTCCTCAATCAATTCCCAAACTTGAGCCAGTTTACAGACCTACAACCCCTTGAATGAAGGGGAGGCCCCATCCCCTTGAGGAAGGACCTCACTACACTGCCAAAAATTTATACCGTTAATCTTTTTCCAGCCTTCCCCAAAGGGATCTATGGCCTTTTATGAAAGTGACTGTTCTTTGGGGAAAAGAAAATAATCTGAAAGGGAAATTAGGTTAAAAAAATTCCATTTACAGTAACATCTAAGAGAATAAAATACCTAGGAATAAATCTAACCAGGGATATTGTCTTAGGATGGGTTCTCTAGAGAAACAAAATCAGTGTTGGTCCTTGCTGCTGGCAGACTGAGCACTCAGCAGTGGCTGTAGCCAAGTTGGCCTTGGTGAGTGGAAGCCCATGTTGCTGAGCCAAAGTATAACCTCCATCCCTGCCAGCATGGCCACTTTGTTCATGAGCCCATTGAGCAATGACAGGAGTGGCTGGGGAAAGAGGACAACTTATTTCTGCAGAACACATCACCCAGTCCACTTGATTGTTAAAATCCTCCTCTGCTGAGGTCACTCTTTGGTGAACATTCACATGAGACACAACTATCTTCACTTTTTTGGCCCATTCAGAGAGGTTTATCCACATACCTCTTCCTTATACCTCCATATCACTGATTTTCCAATCATGTTCCTTCCAAGTCCCTGACCATCCAGCCAAACCATTGGCCACAGCCCATGAATCAGTATATAATTGGACATCTGACCATTTTTCCTGCCAAGCAAAGTGAACAACCAGGTGCACTGCTCAGAGCTCTGCCCATTGAGAGGATTTCCCTTCATCACTGTCCTTCAGGGAGGTCCCAGCAAGGAGCTGTAGTGCTGCCACTGTCCACTTTAGAGTGGTGCCTCCATATCACAGAGAACCATCTGCAAACCAGGCACGAGTTTTCTTGTCTTCAGTCAACTGATCGAAAGGAACTCCCCATGAGGTCATAGGTGCAGACTCAGAGAGGGGAGATAATGTGATAGGAGTGGACACCACGGGCATTTGGGCTACTTTCTCATGCAACTTACTTGTTCCTTCAAGTCCTTCTCGAGCCTGATCTCGTATATACCACTTCCATGTAATGATGGAATGCTGCTGTGCACATCCGACGACCCTGTGGTCAGACAACACCCAGTTCATGATGGACATCTCAGGCCATATGGTGACTTAGTGGCCCATGGTTAAGTGTTCAGTCTCTACTAAGGCCCAGTAACAAGCCAAAAGCTGTTTCCTAAAAGGAGAGTAGTTATTTGCAGAGGATGGCAGGGCTTTGCTCCAAAATCCTAAGGGTCTGTGTTGTGATTCATCAATAGAGCCCTGCCAAAGACTCTAAACAGCATCTGTATCTGCCCCGGATACTTCAAGCACCATTGGATCAACTGGATCATATAGCCTAAGTGGCAGAGCTCCTTGCACGGCAGCCTAAACCTGTTGTAGGTATTTTTCTTGGTCTGGGTCCCACTCAAAACTAGCAGCTTTTCGAGTTACTTGATAAATAAGCTAGAGCAGCACACCCAAGTGATAGATATGTTGTCCCCAAAATCCAAAGAGGCCTCCTTTTTAGTTGTTGTGGGAGGGCGGTGGCCAGATGCAATAACTTATCCTTCACTTTAGAAGGAATGTCTTGACACTTCCCGTATCACTAGACCCCTAGTGATTTCACTGAGGTGAAAGACACCTGAATTTTTGTTGGATTAATTTCCCACCCTCTAGCATGCAAATGTTTTACCAGTAATTCCAGAGTCATTGACACTTCCTCCTTACTAGATCCACTCCGCATAATGTCATCAATGTAACGGACCAGTGTGACGTCTTCTGGAAGGGAAAGGTGATCAAGGTCTCTGCAGACTAAATTGTGACATAGGGCTGAAGAGTTGACATACTCCTGAGGTAGGACAGTAAAGCTGCCTCTGGTGGTCGTCCCAAACAGGTATGGAGAATAATGGATTAGCCACATCAATCACTGCATACTAGGTACCAGGAGATGTATTACTTTCCTCAAGCAATGAAACCACATCTGGAACAGCAACCACAATCGAGTCACTACCTGGTTAAGTTTTTGATAATCCTTTATCATTCTCCAAGATCCATCTGTTTTTGTCCAGGCCAAACAGGCAAGTTGAATGGGCATGTTATCCAGTTTTTTTGCCATGCAATTGTTGATAACATTCTGTCGTAATTCTCATTATTTCTATCGGGTCGGTTGTAAAGTCTCACCTTTCATTTTCTATTTTGGTTATTTGCATCTTTTCTTTGTCAGCCTACTTAAATATTTGTCGATTTTATTGATGTTTTCAAAGAACCAACTTCTGATTTTATTGATTCTATTGTTTTTCTGTTTTTGATTTTATTTATTTATGCTCTGATTACTGTTATTTCCTTTCTTCTGGTAGGTTTAGGCTTAGTTTGCTCTTCTCTTTCTAGTTCCTAGAGTTGTTGAGTTAGGCTGTTAATTTGAGATTTTTCTTCTTTTATGTTTGCTTTTATTGCTATAAAAGTACTCTGAGTACTGCCTTCACTGCATGTTTTAATTGCGCTATTATTCTTCAAGGATATTTTCACTGGGTATAGTGTTCTTGGTTGACGTTTTTTTTCTTTCAGCGCTTTAAATGTATCATTCCATTGCATTCTGGCCTCCAATGTTTCTGAGGAAAAATTGGCATTTAATCTTATTGGGGAAACTTTGTGACTGTTTGCTTCTATCTCAGTGCTTTCAGGATTCTCTCTTTATCTTAATTTTTGAGAGCCTACCTATGATGTGTGTTGGTGTAGATCTCTTTGGGTTTATCCTGCTTGGAGTTCTTTGAGCTTCTTAGATTTATAGATTAATGTCCTTTAGATTGGGGGAATTTTCTGTCATTATTTCTTCATATTTTCTTCCTGTCCCTTTCTCTCATCTCCTTTTAGAATTCCCATGATGCGTATATTAGGTCTCTTGTTGTTGTCCCATAATTTCATTAAATTGTGCTCAGTCTTATTGAGCCTCCATTCTTGTTGCTTTTCAGTGTAATTTTAACTATCTTATCCTCTAATTTGCTGATTCTTTCTTCTGCCTGATTAAATCTGTTGGTAAATCCTTCTATTGTGTTTGTTCTTTCAGTTATTGTCCCTTTCAGTTGCGGCATCTCTTTTGTTAGATCCTCATTTTGTTCTTGCACTGTTTTCCTAATTTCCTTTAGCTCTTTTTCTACATTTTTCCTTAGTTCTTTAATTATATTTAATTTTGTTGTATTATATTCCACCATTTTATTTATTATTTGGTCATCACTAGATGTGCTTCTCTCCCTTTGTCATGTGCATTTGGATGGACCATTGTTTCTATGTTCTTTGTGTGTCTTATGATTTTCTGTTGGGGCATTGGAATTTTTGAGGGTGTTAACTTTCTCAGTTTTCCCCAGTATTTGGTGTTTTTGCCCACACTACTTTCTGTAAGAAACTCTTGGGTGGGCAGAGCCTTCAGCCATTGCTTACTGTTTCCTCTCCCTCTCTATGATAGCTCCTTCTCCTTTCCTCAATTAGTTGGATTTTGAAAGTTCCAGATCTTGTTATTCACCTCTAAATCTTTTCCAGACACACTAGAGAATAGCGGGCACCACCACACAGGTGAGATATCATGTACTAATCAATTTGTCCCCCAGGGGGCACAGCCCCCTCTCTTTGGTTATTATTCTTTTCCTTTTTCTGTTTCTGCAATTACAGAAAGCCACAATCAGTGAGCTCCCTCTGGTTTTGCCTTTCCTGCCGTGAGGGGCTGCTTATATCTGAGCTGGCATTCAGGGGAAACACAGGTAGACTTTCCTCCATTTCAGAAGGAGAAGGGTTTGGCACTTCCCAGAAGGACCTCCGAGAGATCTGTCTTGTTGGTTTCACAGCCCTGATGGCCCTGTGGTGGTTGGGGAAGCAGTCTCCACCTAGGTGACCCACCTCCCAACTTTGCTGTAGGGAACCTTCTGTAGGCATTCATATTAGTCTAGCAGTCAACAGTTACCGGTTAGGAAAGGGGTTGTCACACTCTTAATGAACACCCAGGGGTGTCTGCCTTGTTTCTGTCAAAGCCTATCTCATGATATGTTATCTGTGGGCGTGGCCTCCACTCGAAATGTCTGTTTCCTAGCACACAGAAGCCTCAGTCAGTAGTCCTCAGTGCCGACTGTAATGGGAAGCAGGTAGACCCAAGCTGATCCCCAGGGAGTGCAGCCTCCACTGAAGATGCCTGCTTCTTAGCATACAGCAGCCTCAGTCAGCAGTCCTCAGCACTGCCTGAAAGAGAGAGCAGACAGACCAGAACTGGCTCCCTGGGAGGTCTGTCCTATTGGTCAGAGGCCTGAGCTGTGGGGTGTGGGGTGAGGAAGGTAGAGTGACTATGACAGCAGACTCCACTGCATGGTCTGTTTGTAGCAGTTCACAGTGGGCTTGCAACTGACAGTGTCTGGGTGGGGGAATGTGCTGGCACACTCTGAACAACCTCTGGGGAGGTCTGCCTGTTGATTTTAGGGTAGAAGCTTAGGGTCCTGTCTCTTTGTACAGGCAGGAGCTGTGGTAGTTAGGGAAGCAGGCTCTTTTTCTGGGACCACTACCCCAGTTCCCAGCAGCCGGTGGCCTGTGTGGCTGGGAGAAGGGCAGGGACAGTGGGGGAAGCAATTTTCCTACTGTATGTGACTCGTTGATTTGTTGATTCCTGCCTGCCTACAGTTCCACACTGCTTTCCTCTGCTCCCCGGTTCAGTGTCCCTCAAAACTGAGAAGTCTCTCCTTGTTGCATTTGTGGGAGAGGGTCAAAACAAAAGGTTATTTTACAAGAATTCTCAGTTTGTTTTTGTTGGTTGTGTTTGTCTAGGTGTTCCTTTAGAGAGATGCTGTTTATTACACAGCCAAATTGGCTGTAATCTTTACAGGAGCAGGTTGCCAGGGCTGGGTCTTGTGCGATGCTGCTCGGTGGGTTCAAAACATCAATCTTTCGGTCACCAGCCAAGTGCAAACCACCCAGAGACCTTGACACACATATTTTTAATGTGACGCGACAGCTGAGAAAAATGTCCTCCCCTTCCTTTCATGTATCACGTATTATTTCTGAAAATCCACTATTCAGATTCACTTTCTATCCCCCTTCTGAGAAATCACTTTTTAAAAGCATTATCTGTCTAAAATAAAGAAAGTTACAGGTATTTCTTTTAAATGAGCTCTCTTTCAACACAGCTTTCATAGTGTTAAATTACCTGTCTGAATGTGAATGCAAAGAAATAGAGAAGACTCATGGGTAATTTCTTTTTATTAGGGAAAGAATACTTTTTCTTTTTTGAAAAATAGCTTTCAACCAGAACTGTCCAGGAGAGACAAAGATATAATCTGTTTGTCTGGTTCTACCTCCCGTTCAGAAAATCTTATGGGCTCCTAGCTTTTCTGATTGGGAAACTTACACTTCTTTTTTAAAGTGTGTAATTGGATTAGTTTTTTATTAGTAGATTTTTTTTAGAACAATTTTAGATTTACAGAAAAATTGAGCAGATGATACAGAGTTTCCATATACTACCCCTCTCCTTCGCCCTCCCCAGTCTCTCCTATTATTAACATCTTACATTAATATCGTGCGTTTGGCACAAGCGATGAACCTATGATGGTATATTGTTATTAACTAAAGGCCGTACTGTTCAGAGTTCCTCAGCTGTTACTTACTGCCCTTCTTCTGTTGCAGGACCCACCCAAGACACCACATCACATTTAGTGGCCCTGTCTCCTCCCCGCCCAAGACACCACATCACATTTAGTGGCCCTGTCTCCTCCCCGCCCAAGACACCACATCACATTTAGTTGCCCTGTCTCCTTCAGCTTCTCTTGACTGTGAAAATTTCTGAGACTTACTTTGTTTTTGATGATTTTGACAATTTTGAGGAGTTGTTGTTGCTAGTTGCCATTGAGCTGATGCAGACTCATGGCAACGCCATGTGTGCAGAGTAGAACTGCTTCTTAGGATTTTCAAGGCTGCGATCTTTTGGAAGCAGGTTGCCAGGCCTATCTTCTGAGTTGCCTCTAGGTGAGTTCTAACCACCAAACTTCTGACTGGAAATACCTAACAGTTTACGCCACCTAGGCGCTCCATGTGAGGAGTACTGGTCAGGTATTTTGTAGAATGTTCCTGTACTAGAATTAGTCTGATGTTTCTCATGGTTAAACTGCACTTCTGGGTTCTGTGGAAGAGCCCTAGTGGTGCAGTGGTTAAAGCACTTGGCTGATAACTGAAAGATCAGTGGTTCAAACCCACTGGCTGCTCCACAGGGAAAGATACAGCAGTCTGCTTCTGTAAAGATTTCAGCCTAGAATATCCCATGGGGGCATGTCATGGACTGAATTATGTCCCCCCCCTCCAAAATGTATCAATTTGGCTGGACCATGATTCCCAGTATTGTGTGGTTGTCTTCCATTTTGTGATTGTAATTTTATGTTAAAGAGGATTAGGGTGGGATTGCAACACTCTTACTAAGGTCATACCCCTGCTTCAGTGTAAAGGGAGTTTCCCTGGGGTGTGGCCTGTACCACTTTTTATCTGATAGGAGATAAAAGGAAAGGGAAGCAAGCAGAGAGTTGGAGACCTCATGCCACCAATAAAGCAGTTCTGGGAGCAGAGCGGGTCCTTTGGACTCGGGGTCCCTGTGTGGAGAAGCTCCTAGTTTGGAGGAAGATTGATGAGAAGGCTGGCCGAGAGAGAAAGCTTTTTCCTGGAGTTGACACCTTGAATTTGGACTTTTAGCCTACTGTACTGGGAAGACATACATTTCTCTTTGCTAAAGCCAACCACTGGTGATATTTCTGTTAGAACAGCACTAGATGACTAAGACAGGGCGTTTCTATTCTGTCCCACAGGGCACTATGGCAAGGGTACATAGAGTACATGATTTATGACTGTTGATATTGACCTTGTTCACCTGCCTGAGAGAGTGTTTGCCAGGTTTTCTCACTGTAGTTACTCTTCTCCCCTCCAATCTTTCCATACCATACTTTTTAGAATGAAAGCACTATTTTCAGTCCATACTTAAGAAGTTATGTTTCCCCTCCTTTGAATGAGGTATCTACATAATTGGAGTTCCTGGATGGTGTAAATGGTTAAGTGCTTAGCTATTAACTGAAAGATTGGAGGTTCAAATCCACAGAGAGGCATCTTGAAAGAAAGGTCCAGTGACCTACTTTAAAGATCACAACCATTCAAAACCCTATGAGCACGGTTCTACTCTGACACATATGGGGTCACCACAAGTCAGAATCCACTCAATGGCAACTGGTTTCGTTTGATTTTTTTTGGTATTTACATGATTTATTTAGAATTTTGCACAGAAGATTTGTCTCTTCTCACCGCATTTATTAATCTATCATTTGTTTACACCAGGGTGAACCCATGGATATTTATTTTATACTTTGAGTTATAATTCTATAATACTTTATTCTGTTGCTCAAATTGTCCCAGCTTTCATCATTGGGAGCTCTTTCAGCTGGCTCTTACGTTGCTGCTTTGACGTACCTTCATAATCTCCCTCCTTCCTCCCCTCCCTCCTTTCTTTCTAGCTCTTTCTTACTTTCTAGCTACAAGATGCTCCAGGTTCATCTTGTATATTTCCTGCCCCAGTCCCAGAATCCACTATTTCTCCAAAGAAGAGCCTTTCACTTTTATAAGCACAAAATAGCTCCTTAACTGTCTACTCGAAACTTTAAAACTTTTCTGTAGCATCTCATTTTTTTTTCATGTACCAGAAACAAAAGATGGAGAATGTTTAATAAATTATATAACCAGGGAATGCACATTTCCAGTAAGGATTAAAGAAAAGATGACAGGACACATCTCTAATACAGAGTTTAAAAATATGACAAATTATTTGAAATTAGAAATGTCCCAGAAATTAAGGACTCTTTGGATATAATGTCTAAGAAGGCAAACTATAAAGACAGCAGATGATTCCGGTTGGGCCCCTTAATAGAAGGTAGAAGAGAGATTATGAACTGAATTTGGAAAATTTAGAAAGTCAAAATTACATACACTCACAGGTGAAAAATGAATAAAAGTGGACATACTTTGTTCACTGATTCATGTAATGATATTTTAAGGTATTCTAATCAAAATATTTTCACTAATTTTTCTCTTTAAATACTAATTTTAAATTACTCTTGGCTGACTAAGAATTATTTTTGTTTTCAGAGTCAAACAAAGATTTTTTAATTTTTTTCTCCAATTTTCATTTTGATGAAAATATACCCAGCAGAACATACACCCATTCAACAATTTCTACATGTACAATTCAATAACATTGGTTACATTCTTCACATTATGTCACCATTCTCACAATCTCCACCATATTGTTTCACTCAGACTCACTGCATTATAAACTTCTCATCTGTGCTTTACAGTTACTGTTCTCAATTTGATCTCATATAATTCTTTAAAAAAGTGCAATGTTCATGGTGAACATTCTTTACTAATTTAGCTAAACTATTGTTTAAAGATAACTTTGGGGGATAATTTCAGCTCATGGTTTGAAGATGTTCTCAGAATTATAGATTTGGGGGTTCCTCCAGTCTCAATAAGTTCAGTAAGTCTGGATTCTGTAAGAATTCGAAATTCTGTTCCATGTTTTTCCCCCTTTTGATCAAGATTCATCTACTGACTCCTCGATCAAACTATTCAGCTGGGCACCATCCAGTTCTGGTCTCACAGCAAAGTAGGAAGTAATTCATGGAGGTAGTTAGATTTGCAGTCCAGTTCTTTCTCCAATTCCTGGGTCACTTTCTTCCTCTGCAACCCCAGGCAATAGTGACCCATGATTGCATCTTAGATGGTCCCTCAAAAGCTTTTAAGTCCCAGGCACTACTCACCAAACTAGGGAGTGAAACAGAAACTCAAAAATAGTATTAGGCCAATTGACTAGACAGTCCCGTGAAGCCATGACCCTGAACCTTCAAAGCAACAGAATTAATCCCATGAAGTGTTAGGATGTACCTAAGTAATATCAGTAACTTTAACCTCTCTCTCTCTTTTTGGATGCTGCTGTTGTTGTAAAATTATATATAACACAATATTTCTACTTCACCCTTTTTCTCATATACAACTTAGTTATGTTGGCTATACTCATCAAGTAGTGTAACCATTACCCTGAATTGATGCCAATTTTCCCATCACCGTAAACGTAAATCTACTCCTTCCCAGAGAATGATTCCCTGTCTCCCTTCCCACTCCTGCCCAAGGAGTGATGGGCATTTAGGTTGTTTCCACTTTCTTGCTATCGTGAATAGTGCCGCAATGAATGTAGGTGTTCAAATCCACCAGCTGCTCTTTGGAAACTCTATGAGAATAGTTCTACTTTGTCCTACAGGGCCACTGAGAGTAGGAATCAATTTGACAGCAATGGGTTTGGTTTCTGAAAAATTTCTTTGGTGTATCTTCTACTTCTAATGGATCTTTATGCATGCATGATTTTGGAATATCATGCGTTGGTCATTTAGAAAATATTAGTTTAGTCTGTTATGCAGATCTTTTATATGTAGACATATTTCATCATACCTATTGCTGCTGAGTCAATTCCTACTAAATGTGACCTCATAAGACAGAGTAGAACTGCCCCATAGGTTTTCTAAGGCTGTAATCTTTATGGAAGCAGACTGCCATATCTGGAGAGGGGGGGTTTGAACCATGGACCTTTTAGTTAGCATCCTAGTGCTTAACCACTGCACCACCAGGGCTCCTTAAAAATGTGTTTCATGGAAAAAAGCAGCTAGTTCAGCTCACTCCCAATCACAAAAGTGCTCTTCAAGACAACCATTATACTTCGGTACACATCGCAAGTGCATGTGTACTTTCCATTTATTCGCACAGAATATTAAAAAGACATGTACTCAAGGGTCAAAATTTAATAAAATTAATACTTTTTGCTACATCATCAAGGATATTCCTAAGTCAATATTCTTTTTTAAAAACTGAGAGTGTGTAGTAGTGAAGAATACAAGGGTCCAGTGACGATTAAGACAGTTTTTTTGTCACCATCCTAATTCCTGCTAAGGTGCCAGCAGTATTATCATAGTTTTTGCACTATCAGTGCTCATGTTAAACCCAGTATTAAAAGACAGAGAACACGCTATATGATTGGAAAATGGTTTTTACCTCAAGGATCTTTGAAAAGGTCTCAGTGACTTCCAGAGGTCTCCAGATCACACTTTGAGAACCACTGATTTAGAAGAGGATGAGCATGTGAGAAAAGGTCATATAATGGAAACAAATTGCTAAGTTAAAATAAAGAGTACAGTGCTCAAGTATCAGGAGAAGCGGATTAGAAGAGGAGGAAGATTAACAGGATTTATCAGATAAGGAAACAGGATTTATAATAGGCCTTTAAGGAGTGGTACAAATAGATTCGATGCAGTGAACATTAATGACAGAAGACCAGACGAGTTGTGGAACGACATCAAGGACATCATATATGAAGAAAGTAAAAAGTCATTAAAAAGACAGGAAAGAAAGAAAAGACCAAAGCGAATGTTAGAAGAAACTCTAAAACTTGCTCTTGAACATAGAGTAGCTAAAGTGAGTGGAAGAAAGAACCAAGTAAAAGAGCTGGACAGCAGATATCAAAGGGTGGCTTGAGAAGCCAATGAAACGTGCAAAGGCCTGGAGTTAGAAAACCAAAAGGGAAAAACATGCTTGTCATTTCTCAAGGTGAAAGAACTGAAGAAAAAATCCAAGCCCCAAGTTGCAATATTGAAAGATTCTGTGAGTAAAATATTAAACAACTCAGGAAGCATCAAAAGAGGATGGAAGGAATACACAGAGTCACTATACAAAAGAGAATTGGTCTACTTTCATCCATTTAGAAGGTAAGTTTTTTTTTTTTTTTTTTTATATGATCTAGAACTGATGATATTGAAGGAAGAAGTCCAAGCTGCGCTGAAGGCTTTGGTGAAAACAAGGCTGTAGGAAGTGATGGAATACCAGTTGAGATGTTTCAACAAATGGATGTAATGCTGGAAGTGCTAACTCCTCTATGCCAAGAAATTTGGAAGACAGCTACCTGGCCAACTGAGTAGAAGAGATGCATATTTATGCCCATTACAAAGAAAGGTGATTGAACAGAGTGCAGAAATTATTGAACAATATCATTAATGTCCTAAGCAAATAAAATCTTGCTGAAGATAATTCAAAAACAGTTGTAGCAGTACATAAACAGGGGAGTGCCAGAAATTCAAGCTGGATTCATAAGAGGACATGGAACAAGGGATATCATTGCTAATGTCAGATGGATCTTGGCTGAAAGTAGAGAATACCAGAAAGATGTTTACCTGTGTTTTATTGACCTTGCAAAGGTATTCTGCTCTGTGGATCATAACAAATGATGGATAACATTGTGAAGAATGGAAATTCCAGAACACTCAACTGTGTTCATAAGAAACCTGTTGTCTTAGTTATCCAGTGCTTCTATAACCAAAATACCACAAGTGGATGGCTTTAACAAAGACAAACTTATTCTTTCACAGTCTAGTAGGTTACAAGTCCAAATTCATGGTGTCAGTTCCGGGGGAAGGCTTTCTCTCTTTGCCAGCTCTGGAGAAGTTCCTTGTCCTTAGTCTTCCCCTGGTGGAGGAGCTTCTCAGGCACAGGGACCCCTGGGTCCAAAGGACATGCTTTGCTCCTGGTGCAGCTTTCTTGGTGGTATGAGGTCCTCCCTTCCCTCTGCTGTGTCTCTCTTTTTTATCTCAGGAGATTGCCTCAAGACACAATACAATCTTGTAGATTGAGTCCTGCCTCACTAACACAACTGCCGCCCATCCATCCTCATTAACATCATAGAGGCAGGATTTACAACATATAGGAAAGTCTCATAATACCAAGAATCATGGCCCAGACAAATTGAAACGCATATTTTTGGGAGGACATAATTCAACGCATGACACCTGTACATAGACCAAGAGGCAGATGTTGGAATAGAACAAGGGATATTGCGTGGTTTAAAATCAGGAAAGATGTGCAACAGTGTTGTATCCTTTCACCATACTTATTCAATCTGCATGCTGAACAAATAATCTGAGAAGCTGGGCTATATGAAAAAGAATGGGGCATCACCATTGGAGGAAGACTAACCTGCAATATGCAGGTGACACAACCTTGCTTGCTGAAAGTGAAGAGGACTAGAAGAACCTACTGATGAAGATCAAAAACTACATAAAGAAAACAAAAATCCTCAGAACTGGACCAATAACCAATATTATGATAAATCATAAACAGAGAAAATATTGAAGTTGTCAGGATTTCATTTTACTTGGATCCACAAACAACACCCATGACAGCAGCAGTGAAAAAATCAAAGGACACATTGGTTTGAGCAAATGTACTGCACCAAATTTCTTTAAAGTGTTAGAAAGCAAAGATGTCTCTTTGAGGACTAAGGTGTGCCTGACCCAATCCACGATATTTGCAATCCTTTCACATGCATGGTAAAAATGGACAATGAATAAGGGAGACCAAAGAAGAATTGATGCTTTTGAATTATGGTGTTGGCAAAAAAAGTTAAATGTATCGTGGACTGCCAGAAGAATGAACAAATCTGTCTTGGAAGAAATACAGCCGGACTGCTACTTAGAAGCAAGGACAGGGAGACTTCATCTTAAGTATTTTGGACATGTTGTCAGGAGGGACTAGTCCCTGGAGAAGAACATCATGCTTGGTAAAGCACAGGGTCATGGAAAAAGAGGAAGACCCTCTACAAGACGTATGGACAAAGTGGCTGCAATTAATGGGCTCAAACAGCAGCGATTGTAAGGATGGCGCAGAACCCAGCAGCGTTTCGTTCTGTTGTACGTAAGATCGCTAGGAGTTGGATTCCACTTCAGGGCACCTAACAACAAGAAAACAGCGTGGAAGAAAGAAGCTTGGGAAGGAAAGGCTTGCGCAAAACGTTCAAACGAACCATATACGAGAAGCTCTTGTGGAATAAAGCCGGGCTCGGCTGCTAACCAAAAGTTCAGCAGTTCGAATCCACTAGCTGCTCCTTGGAAACCTAGGGGCAGTTTTACTCTGTCCTGTAGGGTCGCTATCAACGAGGTGTTTTTTTTGTTGTTTTTTTTTTTTTGTTCCCTGGGGTACTATATATTTAAGATGATAGATCAACCTGTATTTTGTCAACACTTCCATTTAAAATTCTTAGAAAAACCCTTCAGATGGATAGGGAGGGAAGGGAGGCAGGAGTCGGTCTTAGATAAACCTGTGTTTTGTCTACACTCCCTTTTAAAAATCTTAGAAAAACCCTTCAGATGGATAGGGAGGGAAAGAAGGCGGGGAGTCGGTGATCAGGGCTATGAAAAGAATTTCCTTCATTGAAAACACAGTTATGCCCCTCGATGTGTCGACAGACTGAAGCCCACTAGAAAAGGACTACGTCGGAGAGAAAAGGAGTTTTGCTAATATGTTTTTGATGACTCGATAAGCCTGAAGTGGGCGGCAGCAAAGAGACTGAGGTATTTTAAGATATCCATTGAGGCGTAAAACGACTCAAAGGAGACGGCTGTCATTGAGAACAGCCCTCTGCCGTATTTTTACGAGCAGTCTCAGAACTTGGTGAGCTCTGCGTCCCCCGAGCTCGGAACCGGGCGGGCCCCTCAGCCGGCCGGCCCCGCGGAGACTCGCTCCCAGCCCTCGCCGTGGCCGTTCGCATTTGCACTAAGGCAGGTGCTTCGCGCTTGCCGTATCGTGGACTCTACCATCCCCTCCTGGGGGGGAGCTCGGGAAGCGGCGGAAGAGGGAGAGCCGGCGGGCGTGTGTGGGGCAAACCCGGACGGTCCGGAGGACCAGGGCTTAGAACCCGTACCCGGCCCTCCCGGCCCCGTCTCCCCGCCCCGCTCCTTCCGCGATCGAGGCCGGGGCGAGCTCGGGCTGTGCTGCTTTCCCGCGCGGGCGTGGGTGAGTGTCCAGCGCGCGGGCTCCCGGGCTTCGTGGCCCGTCTCCCCCGCGCCTGCTGCGCCGGTGGCGGCGGCCGAGCGGGGAGGCGGCCTCTGCCGCACAGTAATGGCAGCGCTGTGAGCAGGCGAACGCGAGCTGACAGCCGCCGCCGCCGCCGCCATCGCCCGGGCCTTCGTCCTTCCCTCCTCCGCGCTGGCTCCCCCTCCCTCCGCCCGGGGCCCTCGTCCTGCTTCTGCAGAAGGTAGCACCGCTGCGGCCCGGGGACTGGGCTGCAGGCGCCTGGAAACTTCCTTTCCCGGCGAATGGGCGGCGGGGATGGGGCGGGGAAGAGGAGTTGGGGGCGACGGGAGGGGAAGGTGGGTGATGGAGGGGCGGCCGGGGAGGACGCGTCCTGGACGCGGACCCGGCGCCCCAGGGCGCTGGCCCCTACGCCCAGTCATCCCCGGGACTGGATCCCGGGCCTCCCCAGGCCGGCCTTGGCCGCCCCTCCCTCGGCCCCATTTTCCTCCGAAGGAGGGAAGGTGGGAGTGCGTGTTCTCCTTTGATTATTAATGTGTCACGCGGGCACACAGCTCGGCGTTTGGGTGGGAGGGGGCGCATCCATCTCATGCATCCTTACTACGAGTGTTTTTACTTTTGTTTCCACAGACAGCAAAGATTAATTGCTTTGGGGAGAATACCCTACGTGCAGGTTGGACCTTCTGTCTCAACATTTAGGGTTTAGTGAAATAAGATCCTCGCTCTCTTTGGAGCTCTTGCACACACATTAGGAAGTCTGCACCATTCCCCACTGCCCCACAAAAGCGCGCATGCAAATGAGACTTCAGTGAATTCCACGCTCTTATCCTTAAATCCTCCCCTTTGACCCACGGGTTACTCTTAACAAGTTGAAGGCTCAGTACCCTGGAAGTTTAAAGTTTGAAAAGAATAATATAGAAACTATTAACATTACTATAGACTCTTTTGACTTTCCAATATAAAAACATTTGAACTAGATCTGTCCCAAACCTACATTCATATACATTCATAGTAAAATTTGGAAAACAATCAGTTTGTTTTTGTGTATCGTCTCCTGACTACAGAACGCATTAAAAACATTCAGAGACTCATGCCTACTCTTTGGAATCTCACCTTACTTTCCAAGACAGAGACATGAACACGTTTGCCCAAATGCATCGTTTGGAAGACTCTGCCATCAGAGTCACAGATGAAATAACATGTATGCAGTGCTTTGTGTTATACCTTTTAAGATGCTGTTTATGAGTTTGGGGAACATTTCCACAGTGCGCATGCACTTTGTATGTGAAGAATACTTTTTCTACTAATCTTTTTAATATTTGAATGTTCACTCTCCACCCTCTTTGCTGATTTGCAATGTCTTATATATATGAAGATTATCTATGTCTTTTCTCCTCACCAGCATGTCACTAAATTGAATGTTGTGAACCTTTTTAAAAGTCAGTTCTACCCTGTCTACCAACTAACAAATATTTATTAAGCATCCGGTTTGTGTGCCAAGTAATGTTGCGAGCATTAGGGATAAAATAAATAAGACACGTGAGATTTCTGCCCTCTTGGTGCTTTAATTCTGGTGGGGAAAGGAAGAGATGGGCAATAAATATGAAATGAAAATAATTTCAGAGAATGATAACTGCTATGAAGGAAATAAAATAGAGTTGTAATAGTGATAGGGAGAAGACCTCTGAGACGTCTTTGACCTGAGGCCTGAAATGTGAGAAGTTTTGAGGGAAGAGTGTTCTTGTCTGAGGGAACAACAAATGTAAAAGGTGGTATAGAGCATGAGTCCCTTGAATTGAAAGAACCTCAGTGAAGGTGGACTCTAGTAAGTGATAACAGATTAGATCATAGCCAGGGGCCCGATCATATGAGGTCTTATTGTCTGAAGAAGATTTGCTTTTATTTTTAAAGTACATTGAAAGCTAATGGAATTATCATTCTTGTTTTTTAAAGCTGGGAGTGGTACGGTTTCATTTACAACTTAGAAAGGTTGTTCTGGCTGTAGGGAAGATTGGATAAAAGTAGAAGAGAAACTGGAAGACCAGCTGGAAGGCTGTGGCAGATTTAAATACAGGAGTGGCTGTGAAGTGTTAAGTAAAAAGGTTTGAGGTAGATCTTCTTGGTGTTGGAGATATATTTATTGAACTTGTCATAGATTGGATGAGAGTGCATTTGGTTTGGAGGAGGTAACTTCTCTTTGGCTTCAGCAGCTAGAAAATGGTCATGCTGTGTATTGAGATGGGGAGAAGATGAGGGGATGGCCGTACGGCTGGATTGGACTTGTTAAATTGGATCCATGAGAGATTCAAGTGGAGGTGGAAAGCAGGCAGTTGGATATACAAATCTGGAATTAAGTGGAGAGGTTAAGGAGTCCTTCATTCATTCAACAAATATTTTTTAAACCACAGCTGTGGACCAGGCAGTGTGAATATAGTAGTGAAAAAAAAGACAGAAATCTCTGCCTTCATGGAACTTAAATTCTAATAGGGAGAAAAAGGCAGAGATGGGAGTTACCAGTGTTTATCTGTTTATTTATGTTTTGAAGAGAAACTATATTTACGTGGTTCAAAATTTAAAATGCCCAGAGGGTACAGAATTAAAAGCCTCCCTGCACTTCTTGTCCCTTCACTTAATTTTCCTTTGTTTCCAAACAATGTTAGCCATTTCTTATGTATCCTTCCAAAGATATATTTTGTGCACATATAAGCAAATATGTAGATATTCTTTTTTCCACTTTGCAAAAATGATGGTATATTTTACCTGCTTTGACACCTTGTATTTTTTAAGGTTTTACGTAGTACTCAAGAGTTATGAAACAGAAGATTACCTAAAGAAAGAATGTAGCAAGAGAGAAGGCCCTGGGGCACTGACTTTTTCTAACTTGGTCTTTGAGTTTTTGACCTTCAGATGTGGAGTTTTTTAAAGAGCTGTTACCTTTTGTGAGAATTTGTGCAGAAGTTTTCACTGTTTCTTTTGTGTTTCACATGTCTTATTGGCTTATTTTCTTTATAGGTTGGAAAAATGTTTATGATTAATGACAATGTTTTCATGTATGCGCTCTCAGTTACATTCAAGTAGATTTATGATAGGACCAACCCTCACACCTTGATATTAGGAAGACTTATGTCTGGCTAATGTTAAATCTTGGAAAAACAAGCAGAAATTTGAATGGTTATCACAAGATTTATACCACATTATTGATGCATAAGATATGCAGTGAATCCTCAGTAATTGGTTAATGAGAATATTCAGAGTGACCTGGCTCTTTGCGGAGGTCTGAATCTTAGCAGTAGTGTATTACGTTGCAGATGGCGTAGTCCTTGTGGTAACTGTCTTTTAGAATGTAGTGAAACCTGAGAGAGTGGGAACTTGATGGGACTGCCTTGTTTTCCTGAGTCTCGCAAGTTTTCCACCTCTGACAGGGTGCAGTCTTCCCGCCCTTTTTCTATGGCTTGTTTTAGTAGAAAATACTTGAGTTTTTCTTCTCTGACAAGTTTCTAGCTGACACAGGCTCCGGCTTTTGCAGGTCTTACTGTAGATAGATTCGTCTTTATGTCACTACTTTGTATTGGGTTTTTTCATTGGACAGGCCTGTGGGAGCCCTGGTGGTATAGTGGTTAAGAACTTGGCTGCTAACCAAAAGGTTGGCAGTTCGAATCCACCAAGTGCTCCTTGGAAACCCTATGGGGCAGTTCTACTCTGTCCTGTAGGGCTGCCATGAGTTGGAATTGACTCCATGGCAATGGGTTTTTTGTCGTTGTTGTTGTTTTGTTTCTTAGAATACTAGAACAGTGTCGTTCCTTTGAATCTTATAAACATTCGAGACAGTGTTAAGATCATGACGTTAGCATCTGCAGCAATTTTTGGGGTATAGACAAAGCCTATTGATTGAGTCAGTTGGAGGAGGGAGCTGGAATATTTTTCTAGGTTGCTTTAAGCTTTATTATCTTGAAGAATTAAAAGTTCAGGCTCATATTTTGTTCTTTACGAATTTACAACACTTTCTTATTGTTTGGCATTTAATTTTCAATTAGCTTATTTAACTACCTGCTTTCCATGTAAATCAATCTACCTGTTTTTTTTTTTCTGAGATTGTTTTTGAGTTATTTAATGCAGTTTGATTTTTGTTGTTATCTTTGTTATCGTTACCTCTATTTTATTCAATTTTTTGCCTGAGATTAAAGTAAGCAACTAGTTTTTAGCTATTTTCTGTAATCTTTGATAGAAAATATTGAATAGAACTTTTCGTAGCATTGGACAGTATTAATTACTACATACGAGACCACACTATGAGATAGATACTTGCAGTGTGTTAAGCTTGCTTAACCTCTGTAAACGTATAGGTGTTAACATCCTATTTCAAGATTAGTTATCGAAAGCATTTTCTTTTACATGCTTTAACATGATCAGTGATGTTACTATTTTTATTTAATCATTGAATTATAGCCTGATTTTGTGTGTGTTAGAATTTTTCATAAATCAGGTTGAAATTTATCATTTTTGTTTCCCTTACCAGGCTGTAAGCTTCTGGAAGGTAACATCCGTGCACCTGGTAGAGTACTATAGTAAATACTTAATAAGAAAAAATAAGTGCCTATTAACTCAGTGATTTAAGTTTTGTTCCATTGCAGGTTGCTTTTCAAAGAATGAAGTATTGATTGTACCCTGTGTAACTACTTACTGAGTTTTCAACTTTGTTTTAATGCAGTTGAAGAAAAGAAAGTACAGGATACTTCCCTTTTTAAAAAGCATATTTATTTTGTAGTTATTTTAGACTGACAGAAAAGTTGCAAAAATAGTACAGAGCTCGTGTGTGTGTGTGTGTGTGTGTATTATATATATCTTTCCCTGGTGGCATAGTGGTTAAGTGCTACAGCTGCTAACAAAGAGGCTGGCAGTTCAAACCCGCCAGGCGCTCCTTGAAAACTCCTTGGGGCAGTTCTGCTCGGTCTTATAGGGTTGGTATGAGTCGGAACTGACTCGATGTCAGTGGGTTTGGTTTTGGTTTTTTTAATATACCTTTCACTCAGATTTCCCTAATGCTAACAATATGGACATAGCCAGAATACAGTGATCAAAACCAGAAAATTAGTACTGGCATAACATGATTAAACTGTAGACCTTATTCGAATTTCACCAGTTTTTCCACTTATGTCCTTTTTTTGGTTTTAAGATTCAGTCCATGAGCGGGCATTGCATTTAGTTCTCGTGTTTCCTTGCTCTCTTCCAAACTGTGGCAGTTCTTCAGCCTATTCTTGTCTTTCATTATCTTCACACTTTTGATGAGTACTAATCAGTTATTTTGTAGAATGTCTCCCAATTTGGATTTGTTTGATGTTTTCTCATGATTAAATTGAGTTTATGCATTTTGGGCCAAATATACTACAGAAGTTGAGTCCTACTCAGCGCATCGTGTCAGGGGGCACAGGATGCTGATATGTCTGTCACAGAGTATACTTTCACTTGGTTAAGGTGGTATCTGCCAAGCCTCTCCACTTGTAAAGTTACCATTGTTCTCTTCGTAAAATAAATGTCTTGGGGAGATACTTTGAAACTATGCAGATATCCTGTTGTCAGACTTTTACCGACTAATTTCAGGAGTCTTTGGTAGATCCTGCCTGCAACAGTTACTATAGTGGTGTTTGCCTGATGACGATTTTGTAATTTTCTCATTTCCTTTCTGCATTTATCAGTTGGAATTCTTTTCTAAGGAAGGACTGGCCCTTCTCCACATTGATTTATTTGTGTATGTATTTATTTTTGCAGTAATTTATTTATATCAGTATGGACTCATGGATACTTATTTTACTCTTTAATCTTATGCTACCATTATTTATTTTGTTGCTCGTATTCCAGCTTTGGCCATTGGGAACTTCTTCAGGTTGGCTCCTTGTCCTTTCAGCATGCTCTCATCATCTTTTCAGCACTTCTTTGTTTTCTGGCACCACAAGATTTTCCAGGCTCATCTTGTGTTTTCCCTGCTTCAGCCCAGGAAACAATCACTTCTCCAAGGGGCCCTGGTTCATTTTATTGGAGAATGGTATTTAAAAACCAAGATCTGGTTGCTAGGTGTACTCATTGCTACAGGGGGTATCATTACTTCTAGGTTCTCTCAGTGAACAGATCTAGAAGTATATGTATGTATACTAGCCAGTGCATATGCACACACAACTATGTTTATTTCTGTTTTTTTAAATTAGCATGTGGGCATGTGTATTGAAAATCATTAGTTCATACTGATACCTCTGATTCCAGTTTAACACTCCTGGGTTTATGTTAGCCTGCCCCTTTATTTATGACTGCTTTCTTTGATAGTGGGAAATACAGGATACTTTTCTAACAGTCGTAATAGTTGTGTAAGTAACTAGGGCTTTGAATGAGTTCTGCCTGGTTCAGTCATGGCTGAGAAAGCATCATTGGAACAGACTTGAATTTTTAAAGTTAAGATGAACAAGAAAGATAGCTGAAACAGAAAAAGTAATGAATCTCGAAGCCCTGCTAGAAACTTAATCTCCCTCTTAGAGAACAAGGACACCGTACACATTGCATAGCAACCAAATCTCTTGGCCTCAGATTTTGAGCACAGTCTCAAGCAGCGCTGCCCCGTTCAAAAATGGCAGCCAACCGTGCTGCTTTAAATGTGTGTCGCTCTCCTACAGTTCTGCCAATAATACAGTCTCAAGCCTCAGGCTCCCGAAAGGGCCCACTATGCCTCTTTCGAGTCTCCCATTCCAGAGGTTCAGCTCTTAATTTTTCCTGTTCTGAGTACTGTACTGAATCTACCAAGTTGTAAAACTTTGAGTCTGTTCTGTTTCGCTTCATAGGCCATGAATGAACTGGTTTGAAGCACTGTAAATAACATAAGATTATCAAAGTAAGGAACAAGTGTCAACAAGAAAGACCTGAATTAGTCGTGAGCCTTAAGAAACTTTTTTAGCTGTCCCTCAAAGTGTTTCTTTTTTGTTTGGCAAGTTTTTCTGAACCAAAAATAATGATATTTTGTCTCGAGAGTTCCAAGTATCAGCTTTTTTTTTTTTTTTTTAATTTTTTTGTGCTTTAGGTGAAAGTTCATAGCACAAATT
Source organism: Loxodonta africana (assembly GCF_030014295.1). Classification (NCBI taxonomy): domain Eukaryota; kingdom Metazoa; phylum Chordata; class Mammalia; order Proboscidea; family Elephantidae; genus Loxodonta; species Loxodonta africana. The sequence continues at coordinate 188,048,458 of NC_087345.1, forward strand.
AGTTTCTTGTTCAAAAATTCATATACAATTGTTTTGTGACATTAGTTGTAATCCCCACAATGCATCACCACTCTCCCCATTTCCACCCTAGTTTCCCTGTGTCTATTCATTCAGTTTTCCGGACCCTTTCTGCCTTTCGTGTTTGCTTTTAGGCAAGTGTTGCACATTGGGTCTCGTCTCCCATACTTGATTGAACTAAGAAGCATGTTCCTCACATGTGTTATTGTTTGTCTTATAAAAGGCCTGTATAATCTTTTTTTTTTTTATAAATCTTTGGCTGAAAGGTGGACTTTGGGAGTGGCTTCAGTTCTGAGTTAGCAGGGTGTCTGGGGGCCATAATCCCGGGGGTTCCTCCAATCTCTGTCAGACCAGTGAGTCTGGTCTTTTTTTGTGAATTTGAATTTTGTTCTACGTTTTTATTGTGCTCTACTTGGAACTCTCTATTGTGATCCCTGTAGAAGCAGTCAGTGGTGGTAGCTGGGCACCATCTAGTTTTTCGGGGCCCAGACTGATGGGGGTTGTGGTTCATGTGGTCTGTTAGTCCTTTGGACTAATATTTTCCTTGTGTCCTTGGTTTTCTTCATTCGTCTTTGCTCTGGGACAGGATGGGACCAGTAGATGTATCTTAGAAGGCTGCTTGCAAGCTTTTAGACCCCCAAACACTACTCACCAAAATAGGATGTAGAACATTTTCTTTATAAACTATCTTATACCAATTGACCTATATGTCCCCCGAGACTATGGTCCCAATAACCCTTACCACAGTAGCTCAGTCCTTCAAGGTGTTTGGATGTGTCTGGGAAGCTTCTATGATTTTACGTTGGTCAAATTGTGCTGACTTCCCCTGTATTGTGTGTTGTCTTTCCCTTCACCAAAGTTACTTGTCTACTATCTAGTTAGTGATTTCTCCTCCCCACTCCTCCCCTCCCTTGTAACATCAAAGATTATTTTTTTTCTGTAAGTCTTTTGTTGCCCTCCAGATTCATCCATGTTGTGAGATGTTTTGTGGTTTCATCATTGTTCTTGATTGTTTGTAGTATTCCATTGTGTGTATGTACCGTAATTTGTTTATCCAGTCATCTGCTGATGGACACTTAGGTTGTTTCCATCTTTTTGCTGTTGTGAATAATGCTGCAGTGAACATAGGTGTACCTATGGCTGTTCGTGTGACGGCTCTTATTTCTCTAGGGTATGTATATTCCTAGGAGTGGGATTGCTGGATCTGGTGGTATTTCTATTTCTAGATTTTTAAGGAGGCACCAGTGCATTTTCCATAGTGGCTATACTATTTTACACTCCCACCAGCAGTGCATAAGAGTTCCAGTCTCCTCGTAACATCTACATTTGTTATTTCCTTTTTTTTGATTGGTGCCAGTAATGTCAAGTGAGAGGGTATCTCCTTGTAGTTCTGATTTGCATTTCTAGCATTTCCTTATGTGTCTTTAGCTACCTGAATGTCTTCTTTGGTGAAGTGCCTGTTCATATCCTTTGCTCATTTTTTAACTGAATTATTTGTCTTTTTGTTGTTGTGTTGAAATATAGGTTTTAGAGATTAGACCCTTTTTGTGTATGTTGTAGCCAAAATTTTTTCCCCCAGTCTGTAGGTTCTCTTTTTACTCTCTTGGTGAAGTCTTTTGATGGGCGTGTTTAATTTTTAGGAGCTCCCAGTTGTGTAGTTTACCTTCTGGTGTTAGTGCATTGTTAGCTTTAGTTTGTATTATATTTATGCCATGTATTAGGTCCCCTGGCATTGTCCCTATGTTTTCTTCCATGATCTTTATCATTTTAGGTTTTATATTTAGGTCTTTGATCCATTTTGAGTTATTTTTTGTGTATGGTGTGAGGTCCTGTTTTATTTTTTTTACAGATGGACATCCAGTTTTGCTAGCACCATTTTTTTTTTTTTATAATTTTTATTGTGCTTTAAGTGAAAGTTTACAGCTAGCACCATTTTTAAAAAGACTGTTTTTCTTCCGTTTAGTGGACCTTGGTTCTTTGTCAAAAATCAGTGACCGCAGGTGGGTGGATTTAGGTTTGGGTTATCGATTCTGTTCCCTTGGTCTGTGTCTGTTGTTGTTAACAGTACCAGGCTGTTTTGGCTACTGTGGCTCTGAGATCACGTAGTGTGAAGCCTCCTGCTTTGTTCTTCTTCAGTAAAGCTTTGGTTATCTCTGGCCTCTTTCCTTGCCATGTAAAGTTGATGACTAGCTTTTCCATCTCATTAAAGAATGTCGTTGGTATTTGAATTAGGATTGTGTTATACCTGTAAATCACTTTGGGTAGAATTGAGATTTTCATAATGTTGAATCTTCCTATCCATGAGGTTGGTGTGTTTTTCCATTTATGTAGGTCTCTTTTGGTTTCTTGCAGTAGTGTTCTGTAGTTTTCTTTGCATATATCTTTTACATCCCTGGTTAGATTTATTCCTAAGTATTTTATCTTTTTAGGGGCTATTACAAATGGTATTGTCTTCCTGATTTCCTTTTCGAGGTTCTCTCTGTTGTTGTATAGGAACCCAACTGATTTTTGTAAGTTGACCTTGTATCCTCCTACCCTGGTGAATCTTTCTATTCTAGTAGTTTTCTTGTGGAATCTTTGGGTTTCTCTGTGTACAGGATCATATCATCTGCGAAGAGGGATAGTTTTACCTCTTCTTTTCCAATTTGGATGCCCTTTATTTTTTTGTTGTTGCCTTATTGCTCTAGCTAGGACTTCTAGCACAGTCTTAAAGAGAAATGGTAATAAAGGGCATCCTTGTCTTATTCCCGTCCAAGTATTGTTTTGAATAGTAAGCATCATTTAAAAAATTTTTTTGAAGGCAGAAAAGCACTTTGCACTTAGATTCAGAAAGTTTCTCTTTCACCAGAACTTTGTTGTCCATGTGATCTAGATTTTAAGAACTTAGAATAAGGGTAGTGTATTTTACGTAGACCGTTAATAGATGACTTTATCTTGGCGCTTACAGGTGACTAGCTTTTGAATTAAGTTTTAGAGAGCTAAAGAAAGAACACTTATACTCAAGGAGGATGAAGGAAGTCATGTAGCATCCTGAAAGAGATTGCATCTCTTCCTACCTTACACAGTAAGCATTAAGATGAACTGCTTACTAGGAAAGTGGTTCGAAGGGAAGTCTGTTTGGTAGGTAATTTTTTTTATGGGAATAAGATGTGAGGAAGACTGAGGGTATATAGATTCCAGTTATACGGAGTTCTAGTCTTCATTACATTCAGATGCAGGCACAGAAAAGTAAAATTACAAAGTAGAAAGTAGCATCTTTTCTTACTGGTTTCCTGAAAACTTGAAATGTTGTTTACAAATACCATCTTTTTATAATGGTTTTGTCTTGTGCAGATGGAGAAAATGTTGGGACAGCTAGCCAAGGATCACACTGGGATTGACTAACCAGTTTTGAGTATTAGTTTCTCAATTCACAAACTTTTCACTTTTGAGACCAGAATTTCTTGTTTCTTGTGTTATGACGTCTAACAGAACGTTCCTAGGCCTCCCTGAGGCACCCAGCTTTCCTGTGTTACTTGCCTTCTTGTGTTATGACGTCTAACAGGACGTTCCTAGGCCTCCCTGAGGCACCCAGCTTTCCTGTGTTACTTGCCTTCTTGTGTTATGACGTCTAACAGGACGTTCCTAGGCCTCCCTGAGGCACCCAGCTTTCCTGTGTTACTTGCCTTCTTGTGTTATGACGTCTAACAGGATGTTCCTAGGCCTCCCTGAGGCACCCAGCTTTCCTGTGTTACTTGCCTTCTTGTGTTGTGACGTCTAACAGGACGTTCCTAGGCCTCCCTGAGGCACCCAGCTTTCCTGTGTTACTTGCCTTCTTTGAAATGGCTGCACTGTCATCCGTTTCCTCTGAGCCAACACTGGTTTCTACGGTGGCAAATAATAAAAATGCAGCAGAGGGCCATGGATAAGAACTTCATGTAGAAGCCAGGTAGGCTCAGGTTCAAAATCTGGATTTGCTAATTAATAGTTACAAGAACGTTACCCTATTTTTATAAACCTCAGTCTGTCTTTAAAAAATGGGAGAGAATAGTTGTAGTCATCTCAGGGTTATTCTGAGGAATTAGTGAGAAATGGATATGATGTCTTTAATGTAGTTTCTGGAATAAACGCTGTTAATGAAGGGTTGCTCCTCTTCTTGTTGTTATTAACCGTTCTGTGATTGGTGCAAAAGGTTAATATGCTTGGCTTCTAACTGAGAGTTTGGCTGTTTGAGTCCACCTAGAAGCTCCTCAGAAGAAAGGAATGGTGACCTGCTTCTGAAAAATCGGCTATCGAAAACCCTGTGGAACGCAATTCTACTCTGTTACACGGTTCTCCGTGAGTCGGAATTGACTTGACGCAACTGGTGTGATGGTTAAAGAATGGCCAGAATACCTCCTGCTCAGCGTCCCTCCTCTGAAAACTGGATTCTGTTATATCAGATTTGTTCTCATTACTTCCTGCGTTGGATTGCCTTTATTTTTCACCTTAAGTGAAAGGATAGGATTGAGGGGATTGGATCATCCATGTTGAAAGCTGCCTTTGGTATTATAAACAGGAGATGTCAGCACAGCCGGTAGAGGGATAATTGGTATGCGAATGCTACAGCAGTATGATCTTTTACAATTATTTATTTTTTATTATGTTTTAGGGGAAGGTTTACAGAGCAAGTTAGTTTTCCATTCAATAGTTTATACACAGATTGTTCCGTGACGTTGGTTACAGTCCTTGCAGTTGGTCAGTGCGCTCTCCATCACCACCCTGAGTTCATCTAGGTTTCTTGCCCCTTCCTGCCTTCTCATCTTTACTTTTGGGCAAATGCTGTCCTTTTGATCTCACGTAGATAATTATAATTATTCTAAGTTGCACTTTCCTCACATGTTTATTTATAGATCAGTCTGTTATTTGATTGAAAGATGATCTCTGGGAATGGCTTCGGTTCCAAGTGAGAAGGACATCTAAGGGCCATAGTCTCTGGGGTTCCTCCAGTCTCTCTCAGAGCAGTAAATCTAGTCTTTTTTTTTTTAATGATCTTGAAGTCTTTACTACATTTATATGTATATTTTTTCCTACTCTAACCAGGATCTTCTATTGTGATGCTGGTCAGAGTGGTTGGTAGTGGTAGCCAGGCACCATCTGATTTTTCTGGTCTCAGGCTGGTGAGTGCTGTGGCTCCTGTGGTCCATTAGTCCTTTGGATTAATTGTTTCCTCTTGAATCTTTGTATTTCTTCACTCTCCTTTGCTCTGGATGGAAAGAGACCGATAATTGTATCTCAGATGGCCGCTCACAAGCTTTTAAGACCCCAGATGCTACTTACGAAAGTAGGATGTAGAACGTTTTCTTTATGAACTGTGTTATGCCCCTTGACCTAGTGTCCCCGGAGACTATGGTCCTTTGCCTTCAAGCCCAGTAACTCACTCCCAGGAGGTTTGTGGATATGTCTAGGCTGTTTCCATGACTGTGTCCCCGTGACCTCTGTTATACAAATGAATATCCATGCAGCACATACAAATATATGCGTAGAAATATCCACAGCCATACCTGTGTGTATGAGTGGACTCCCATACACCCTTCCACAGCTGTTCAGCAAATGTATCTATGTATCCACTCGTAAATTGTCTGTTACTACTGTTGTTGCAGGGTTATGTTTGTTACAGTATTTATCCTTGTTGCCTTTCGTTCTTGTGTACCTCTCAGTGTCTCCCCTTACACTGGTTATGTTGTACTAACATCCCCCATATTGTGTCCTCCCTTTCCTTTTACCAAACTTAACACATGTCTACTTCGTAGTTAGTGATTTCCCCCCTCTTCCTCTCATCCCTGGTAACCATCAAAAAATATTTCTTTCTGTGTGTAAACCTTTTCTTGACTGTTTATAATAGTGGTCTCATATAACATTTGTCCTTTTGTGGCTGACTTATGCCATCAGCATAATGTCCTCCAAATTCATCCATGTAGTGAGATGTTTTACAGATTCATCATTATTCTTTATTGGTGCATAGTATTCCATTGTGTGTATGTACCACAGTTGGTTTATCCATTCGTCTGTTGATGGCACTTAGGTTGTTTCCATCTTTTTGCTATTGTGCTAATGTTGTGATGAACCTGGCTGTGCCTACGTCTATCCTTGTTATGTCTCAAAGGAAGTGCCATACCATTTCCATAGTGGTTGCACCGTTTTACATTCCCATCAGCAGCGTATAAGAGTTCGAGCCTCCCCACAACCTCACCAGCATTTGTTATCCCTTTTTTTTTAATCACTGCCATTATTGCAGGGGTGGGGGGGTTGGGGGGGTAGGGGGGAGGGCAGTAAGATGGTATTTCATTGTAGTTTCGATTTGCATTTCTCTAATGGCTAATGATTGTAAGCCTCCTGAACGTTGTCTTTAGCATTTGTTAGACGCCTGAATGTCTTCTTTGGCATAAAATTTTTAAGATTTTGAAATTATTTTTTCATGTACTTTGTTTTCTGTAGCAATGCCAGGGCATTGTTGTTGTTGTTAGGTGCTGTCGAGTCAGCTCTGACTCATAGAGACCCCACTTACTACAGAACGGAACACTGCCCTGTCCTGTGCCATCCTCACAGTTGTTATGTTTGGGCCCATTGTTGCAGCCACTGTGTCAGTCCATCTTGTTGAAGGTCTTCCTCTTTTTCGCTGACCCCTCTACTTTACCAAGCCAGGAGATTAGTGGAAATTAATATATTGCATAGAACCAGCTGAGAATTAGTGATAAATAAAGTTAATAAGATGTTGAAAGTGAAACAAAGACTCTGAATTTTATTACAGTCAATAGAGAACCACGAGAAACTTGTATTATGATCCTCTTCCCCTCCTAAAAGCATTGTACTCTCATAACAACAAAAACTTTGACGAATAAAGCAAAGAAAATTGTCCCTAATCTTAGGATTTTATCCTTAAGACTTGTGAGCCAAAAAAAGTATAAATCCAAGGTTTTTTAATATATGCAATTAGTTTCTTTTCCTTAACCAAAGAATAGGATAACAAATATCACACACAGGTCATGTTAGTACAGAGAGAAGACAGTAACCCTTCCTAAGACTTGGATGGAAGATCAGGCCTTGAAAAACATGTTGTTAATGTTTTGATTAGTAAAAAGGTTGGTTGGATACAGCTTTGTCTAGCATGCGTGCGAAAGTGAGCTTGCCTACCATTGAAGGACTCATTGAAGTTCTCTCACTTACCTAAGATGCATACAAGAATAGTTTTTTTTTAAGGCTATTTAAGCCAGTTTCCTTAGTGTTTTTTTTTTAAGGGAGACTGTAAGTTAAACTTCAAGCCATAAGAGCGATGTGAAAACTCAAAAAATGTGTAGTCTGAACAGGGTTTGTGGAAAAAGAAGTTCACTGAGGAGAGAATGGTCTTTAATTCTGGTGAGGTGGATTTGGTTTGGAATCAACCACCTTCTATAAGTTTTATCTATTGCAGTTTAAATATATTCTTTACCCCCCATTCTGCCTCTTTTTGGAGACTATCGTTTACCCCCGCCCACTGCACTTTTTGCCAACTGGGATTGATTATAGAATACCGTATTTCTCTTTACTTTTTCCCCCATCTCCTCCTTTAAAAAAAAAAAAAAAGCCATAAACTAGAAATTCTGAACAGAGTCATGATGGAAATGATATTAGTCCTATTGCAACAAAAAGCATTGCACCCCGAACCTCCAGGTAACAAAGCTATCCCTTGGTTATCTGTAATGGCGCACTCATTTGATACAGCATGATTCAAGTGTTTAGATACATTCTTGGAGGTTGTTTTAATATGAAGGAGTGGCAGCATTTTTAGTGAGTGTGCACCAGCGGCAGAGCAACCACTGAGTTAACTAGATGTGCAGTAAGCTTGTTAGCTTTGGGTCTACCTGTGGACATTGAGGATAATGCAAAGCTAATAGTGCTCCTTATTGGGTCTTAAATATTTTCCTCATTTTGTATACTTAGAATATAACCTGCCCTAAGCCCACTAAATGCCACTGAAATAAAAACACATTTTGCTATCTAGATTTATCTGAAAGCAATTTAGGCCACTGTATTATACTTTATTGATAATTTTTGAGACTGCCACATTTTTATTGCTGGTAATGATCAATATTAAAATGAAAAGTCATTCAGGATGTTTCTTGTTTTGTTTACTGAATTGAGAATCACAGCATTAACTATTTAGCCATTTATCTTCATGTTAATTACACTTTGGAAGGCAATTAAAATGTGGCATTTTTATCATTAGTTAAGCTGTAGGCACACAGACCAATAAGTTAAAATAAAACATGATTATATATTTTACTAATATAATTTATACTTCAAATAAAGTACTTATTATGCACCAACTTCAGTTCCTTACCTAAAATGGAATCTTTTGAGATACTGTAACTGCTTTACTGACTGGAATATAATTATTCAAATCACTTATTTATATGAAAATGTATAAATGAGGAGCAGTATCACCTCAAATTAAAATCCATCCAGTCTTGACAAAGTTATATCTTTATATTTTACTGTACTAGTAACTTGTTTTTTAGAACTTTTTTCTATATTTATTTTTTATCTTTTTAAAATAATTTTTATTGTGCTTTAAGTGCGAGTTTACAAATCAAGTCAGTCTCTCACACAAAAACCACATACACCTTGCTACACATTCCCAATTTCTCTCCCCCTAGTGAGACAGCCTGCTCTCTCCCTCCACTTTCTCTTTTCGTGTCCTTTTCGCCAGCTTCTAACCCCCCCTCCACCCTTTCATCTCCCCTCCAGGCAGAGATGCCAACATAGTCTCAAGTGCCCACCTGATCCAAGAAGCTCACTCCTCACCAGCATCCCTCTCCAACCCATTTTCCAGTCCAATCCACGTCTGAAGAGTTGGCTTCGGGAATGGTTCCCGTCCTGGGGCAACAGAAGGTCTGGGGGCCATGACCACCGGCGTCCTTCCAGTCTCAGTCGGACCATTAAGTCTGGTCTTACGAGAATCTGGGGCCTGCATCCCACTGCTCTCCTGCTCCCTCAGGTGTTATCTGTTGTGTTCCTTGTCAGGGCAGTCATCAGTTATAGCCGGGCACCATCTAGTTCTTCTGGTCTCAGGATAATATAGTTGCTGGTTCATGGGGCCCTTTCTGTCTCTTGGGCTCGTAATCACCTTATGTCCTTGGTGTTCTTCATTCTCCTTTGATCCAGGTGGGGTGAGACCAATTGATGCATCTTAGATGGCTGCTTGCTAGCATTTAAGACCCCAGATGCCACTCTCCAAAGTGGGATGCAGAATGTTTTATTAATAGATTTTATTATGCCAATTGACTTAGATGTCCCCTGAAACCATGGTCCCCAGACCTCTGCCCCTGCTACGCTGGCCTTCGAAGCATTCAGTTTATTCAGGAAACTTCTTTGCTTTTGGTTTAGTCCAATTGTGCTGACCTCCCCTGTACTGTGTGCTGTCTTTCCCTTCACCTAAAGTAGTTCTTATCTACTATCTAATTAGTGAATGTCTCTCTCCCACCCTCCCTTCCCTCTCCCCTCTCGTAACCACAAAAGAATGTTTTCTTCTCAGTTTAAACTGTTTCTCAAGTTCTTATAATAGTGGTCTTATACAATATTTGTCCTTTTGCAACTGACTAATTCACTCAGCATAGTGCCTTCTAGGTCCCTCCATGTTATGAAATGTTTCACAGATTCCTCACTGTTCCTTATCAATGCATAGTATTCCATTGTGCGAATATACCACAATTTATTTATCCATTCATCCAATGATGGGCACCTTGGTTGCGTCCATGTTTTTGCTATTGTAAACAGTGCTGTCATGAACATGGGTGTGCATATATCTGTTCGTGTAAAGGCTCATATTTCTCTAGGATATATTCCAAGGAGTGGGATTGCTGGATCGTATGGTAGTTCTATTTCTAGCTTTTTAAGGAAGCACCAAATCGATTTCCAAAGTGGTTGTACCATTTGACATTCCCACCAGCAGTGTAGAAGTGTTCCAGTCTCTCCACAGCCTCTCCAACATTTATTATTTTGTGTTTTTTGGATTAATGCCAGCCTTGTTGGAGTGAGATGAAATCTCATGGTAGTTTTGATCTGCATTTCTCTAATGGCTAATGATTGTGAACATATCCTCATATATCTGTTAGCTACCTGAATGTCTTCTTTAGTGAAGTGTCTGTTCATATCTTTTGCCTATTATTTAATTGGGTTGTTTGTCTTTTTGCAGTTGAGTTTTTGTAGTATTACGTAGATTTTAGAGATCAGGCGCTGATCAGAAATGTCATAGCTAAAAACTTTTTCCCAGTCTGTAGGTAGTCTTTTTACTCTTTTGGTGAAGTCTTTGGATGAGCATAGGTGTTTGAATTTTAGGAGCTCCCAGTTATCTAGTTTTTCTTCTACGTTCATAATGATGTTTTCTGTACTGTTTATGCCATGTATTAGGGCTCCTAACGTTGTCCCTATTTTTTCTTCCATGATCTTTAACGTTTTAGATTTTATATTTAGGTCTTTGATCCATTTTGAGTTAGTTTTTGTGCATGGAGTGAGGTATGGGTCTTGTTTCATTTTTTTGCAGATGGATATCCAGTTATGCCAGCACCATTTGTTAAAAAGACTGTCTTTTCCCCATTTAACTGTTTTGGGGCCTTTGTCAAATATAAACTGCTCATACGTGAATGGATTTATGTCTGGATTCTCAATTCTGTTCCATTGGTCCTTGTGTCTGTTGTTGTACAAGTACTAGGCTGTTTTGACTACTGTGGCGGTATAATAGGTTCTAAAATCAGGTAAAGTAAGGCCTCCTACTTTGTTCTTCTTTTTCAGTAATGTCTTATTTATCCTGGCCTCTTTCCCTTCTGTATGAAATTGGTGATTTGTTTCTCCGTCTCATTAAAGAATGTCGTTGGGATTTGGATCGGAATTGCATTAAATGTGTAGATCACTTTTGGTAGGATAGACATTTTTATAATGTTAAGTCTTCTATCCATGAGCAAGGTATGTTGTTCCACTTATCTAAGTCTCTTGGTTTCTTGCAGAAGTGTACTATAGTTTTCTTTGTATAAGTCTTTTACATCTCTGGTAAGATTTATTCCTAAGTATTTTATCTTCTTGGGGGCTACTGTAAATGGCATCGATTTGGTGATTTCCTCTTCTACGTTCTTTTTGTTATAGAGGAATCCAACTGAGTTTTCTATGTTTATCTTGTATCCCGATACTTTGCTGAGCTCTTCTATTAGTTTCAGTAGTTTTCTGGAAGATTCCTTAGTGTTTTCTGTGTATAAGATCATGTCATCTGCAAATAGAGATGCTTTTACTTCTTCCTTGCCAATCTGGATGCACTTTATTTCTTTATCTAGCCTAATTGCTCTGGCTAGGACTTCCAGCACAATGATGAATAAGAGTGGTGATAAAGGGCATCCTTTGTCTGGTTCCCGATCTCAGTGGGAATGTTTTCAGGCTCTCTCCATTTAGGGTGATGTTGGCTGTTGGCTTTGTATAAATGCCCTTTATTATGTTGAGGAATTTTCTTTCTATTCCTATTTTGCTGAGAGTTTTTATCATGAATGAGTGTTGAACTTTGTCAAATGCCTTTTCTGCATCAATTGATAAAATCATGTGATTCTTGTCTTTTATTTATGTGATGGGTTACATTAATTGTTTTTCTGATGTTGAACCATCCCTACATACCTGGTATGAATCCCACTTGGTCATGGTGAATTATTTTTTTGATATGTTTTTGAATTCTATTGGCTAGAATTTTGTTGAGGATTTTTGCATCTAAGTTCATGAGGGATATAGGTCTATAATTTTCTTTTCTTGTGGTGTGTTTACCTGGTTTTAGTATCAGGGATTCGGTAGCTTCATAGAATGAATTTGGTAGTATTCCATCCTTTTCTATGTTCTGAAATACCTTTAGTGTTTGTGGTGTTAACTCTTCTCTGAAAGTTGGTAGAATTCTGCAGTGAAGCCGTCCTGACCAGGGCTTTTTTTGTTGGGAGTTTTTCGATTACCTTTTCAATTTCTTCTTTTGTTATGGGTCTATTTAGTTGTTCTACCTCTGTTTGTGTTAGTTTAGGTAGGTAGTGTGTTTCTAGGAATTCATCCATTTCTTCTAGATTTTCAAATTCGTTTGAGTATAGTTTTTCATAGTAATCTGATATGATTCTTTTAATTTCAGTTGGGTCTGTTGTAATATCGCCCATCTCATTTCTTATTCAGGTTATTTGCTTCCTCTCCTATTTTTCTTTTGTCAGTTTGGCCAATGGTTTATCAATTTTGTTGAGTTTTTAAAAAAACCAGCTTTTGGTCTTGTTATTTCTTTCAATTGTTTTTCTGTTTTCTATTTCATTTAGTTCAGCTCTAATTTTTATTATTTGTTTTCTTCTGGTGCCTGTGGGTTTCTTTTGTTGCTCTCTTTCTATTTGTTCAAGTTGTAGGGATAATTCTTTGATTTTGGCCCTTTCTTCTTTTTGGATGTGTGCATTTATTGATATAAATTGACCGCAGAGTACCGCTTTTGCTGTGTCCCAAAGGTTCTGATAGGAAGTGTTTTCATTCTCATTGGATTCTCTGAATTTCTTTATTCCATCCTTAATGTCTTCTATAATCCAGTCTTTTTTGAGCAGGGTATTGTTCAGTTTCCAAGTGTTTGATTTCTTTTCCCTGCTTCTCCTGTTACTGATTTCCACTTTTGTGGCCTTATGGTCGGAGAAAATGCTTTGTAATATTTCAGTGTTTTGGATTCTGCTAAGGCTTGCTTTATGACCTAATATGTGGTCTGTTTTAGAGAATGTTCCATGTGCACTAGAAAAGAAAGTATAGTTGGTTGCTGTTGGGTGGAGTGTTCTATATATGTCTACGAGGTCAAGTTGGTTGATTGTGGCCTTTAGATCTTCGGTGTCTTTATTGAGCTTCTTTCTCAATGTCCTGTCCTTCACCGAAAGTGGTGTGTTGAAGTCTCTTACTATTATTGTGAAGCTGTCTATCTCACTTTTCAATGCTGGTAGAGTTTGTTTTATGTATCTTGCAGCCCTGTCATTGGGTGCATAAATATTTAATATGGTTATTTCTTCTTGGTGTATTGTCTCTTTAATGATTATATAGTGTCCTTCCTTATCCTTTCTGATGGATTTAACTTTAAAGTCTATTTTGTCAGAAATTAATATTGCCACTCCTGCTCTTTTTTGATTGTTGTTTGCATGATATATTTTTTCCATCCTTTGAGTTTTAGTTTGTTTTTGTTTCTAAGTCTACTGTGTGTCTCTTTTAGGCAGCATATAGACGGATCTTGTTTTTTAATCCATTCTGCCACTCTCTGTCTCTTTATTGGTGCATTTAGTCCATTTACATTCAGGGTAATTATGGATAGGTATGAATTTAGTGCTATCATTTTGATGTCTTTTTTTGTTTGTTGAGAGCGTTTTCCCACTTGATTTTATGTGCTGATTAGATTTTCTTTATATATTGTCCTTTCCTCATTTGTTGTTGTTGATTTTTTTTCTGCTGAGTCCGTATTTTTCCTTTGTATTTTATTTTGATGAGTAGGATAGTTTGTCTTCTTTGTGGTTACCTCATTATTTACCCTTATTTTTCTAAATTTATAACTAACTTTTATTTCTTTGTATTGCCGCATCTTCCTCTCCATATGGAAGGTGTATGATTAGATCTTAGTCCCCCTTTGTTATTTTAATGTTGTCTTCTCTTATATAATAATGTTGCCGCCACCCTGTGTTGGGCTTTTTTTTTTTTTAATCTTGCTTTTTTTTTTTGAATTTTCCTGTCTGGGTTGTCTTCTGGTTGCTCTGCCCAGTGTTCTAGTCTTGGGTCGATACCTGATATTGATTTTCTAATCAAAGAACTCCCTTTAGTATTTCGTGTAGTTTTGGTTTGTTTTTTACGAATTCTCTCAACTTGTGTTTATCTGGAAATGTCTTAATTTCACCTTCGTATTTAAGAGACAGTTTTGATGGGTGTTTGATTCTTGGCAGGCAATTTTTTCCTTCAATTTTTTAAATGTGTCATCTCATTGCCTTCTTGCCTGCATGGTTTCTGTCGAGTAGTCCGAGATTATTCTTATTGGCTCTCCCTAGTAGGTGACTTGTCTTTTATCCCTCGCTGCTCTTATAATTGTCTCCTTATATTTGGTTTGGGCAAGGTCGATTATAATATGTCTTGGGGACTTTCTTTTAACATCTACCGTGTGTGGAGTTCGATGAGCACCTTGGATAGATAACTTCTCATCTTTCACATTATCAGGGAAGTTTTCTGCCAACTAATCCTCAACAATTTCTCTGTATTTTCTGTTATCCCTCCCTGTTCTGGTACTCCAATCACTCGTAGATTATTTCTCTTGATAGAGTCCCACATGATTCTTAGGATTTCTTCATTTTTTTTAATTCTTTTATCTGATTTTTCTTTAAATATATTAGTGCCAAGTGATTTATCTCTGAGTTCAGAAATTCTAGCTTCTACTTGCTCATTTCTGCTCCTCTGACTTTCTCTTAAGTTATCTAATTCTGTAATGTTATTTTTAATCTTCTGAATTTTTGATTGCCGTCTGTCTATGGATTTTTCCAGCTTATTAAACTTTTTCATTATGTTCCTGAATAATCCTTCTGAGTTCTTCAGTTGCTTTATCTGTGTGTTCCTTGGCTTGTTCTGCGTATTGCCTCATTTCCTTCCTGATGTCTTGAAGGGTTCTGTATATTAAACTTTTGTATTCTGCATCTGGTAATTCCAGGAATGCACTTTCATCTAGAAGATCCCTGGATTCTTTGTTTTGAGAGCCTGTTGAGGTGATCATGGTCTGTTTCTTTATGTGACTTGATATTGACTATTGTCTCTGAGCCATCAATAAGTTGTATTAGTTAATGCTTGCTTACTGTGTCATAGCTGCTTGCTTTGTTTTGGTATACCCCTATGGGTTGCTTGAGTGAGCTAGCTTGATTATTTTCACCTTTGGAGCTCTGGTGTCCTGTCCCCAGCTGGCTAGAGCTGTTATCAGGTATATCAGTCTAGGAGTTCATTCAGTTTTCTTGTATGAATTCAGCTCAGGTTTCCAGGTAGCTGATATCAAGTGTGTGGTACAGGCTCTGTCCTACAGTCTTAGAGGGCAGGGGTGATTGGTGTATATACCTGTATCTAAATGCAGCAGGGGGTCACACTCTGAACAAGGCAGGGGGCTGAGAACCGACCCCAAGTGTCTCTGAGGAAAACATGTCTCTTCCGTAGAGCGTGCTGGTGGGTGGGCTGTGCAGAGGGACCATGGACACCCAAAGATTTTGTTGTAAGGACTGGGAGGTACCAGTTATCCCTGGGCCCCTGTCGCAGGTGGCTGGGCAACCCAAGTGGAGCCACCAGTCCTTAGGTCCCTATTGTGGGTAGGTGAGGACCTTGTTTAATAGGCAAAGCAATGTTAAATGTCAAACGCCCACCTCTCCACCGCACTGCTGAAATGGTTGGAGTTTGCCAACAAGGGCCTATTCTCCCGAAATAGGCCCACACAGGTCCATGCAGAAGGGAAAGGTGCTCAAGGTCCACGTATGGTTTATGCCTGGATAGGAGCTGCTTCTGTCCTGAGCTCCCCCCAGTCAATGGAGCTGGCAAATTATTTTTTCCCCCAGTTGGAAATTTTTTCCTTCCCCAGGGCCGGGAGCGTGGCTGCAGGTGCTCACCAGGGTCTATCTCAGGCCTAGGGATTCAGCTGCTGAAGCTGGGTTGGAGGTAGGGAGCAGCACTTTTGCCGAGAGCGCCCTTCTCCTCAGGTTCCGGAGGTGTGAGTGGGCTGTGTGGCTGCTGCTTCTCTCTGAGGAAACTGCGACCGATCCCTAGGACCAGCCCGCTGCCGCCGCTCTGGGAATGGTGCCTGAGGGCTCCCTGCAATTCAGGCCCAGTAACTCCTCTCCTCCTCTGAACGGCCTCTTCCTTCCCCTGCTCCTCAGTTCGTTGTCTAAGCTTGCCTTTGATGCTCAGGGCTCCCAGCATGTCACAAATATACTCGTTTCACTTGTTTTTTTGGGTCTTTGTTGCATAGAGTGCTCTATAGAAGCGTCTGTCTATTCTGCCATCTTGGCTCCACCTCGAACTTTTTTGTGTGTGGGAATTTTGTCAGGCTCTGTTGATACATAATACTTCGAGGCAGTGCTATGTTATTTTTGAGCTCTGTTACAACCTCAGAAACTTAAAACTTACTGGAAAGTTATAGATTCTCAGGAGAAGAGGAAGAAGCTTAGTGAAAAGTCAGCCTACATATTCTGAGGAGTAAAGTATGTGTAGTGAGGGATAAAACTTAAAGAACAAATAAGAACTTAGAATAGAAAAAGAAATCAGAAATCTGGGTAGTTTACCAATTTGATTTTCCAGGTTGCTTCCCCATTTTCAACTTTACCTTAGGTTACCTAGCTATTCTCTTGGAACTGGTAACTGATTTTGAAATCTTTGTTGTCAGGATATTAGTAAAATATGTATTGACTTATCATAAAGGTTGTGTGTTAGAGTGATACATTAAGAAGAAACTGCTGAAGAGTTTTTTTCTTCAACTATGAAATATTTGGTAAATGCAAAGGTTGTAAATTAATATTTTTCAAGACTTCGAAGCAGAGAGTATGATATAATCACATTTGCATTTGGAAGGCTTATACTGGTGATGGTATAAGGACTATACAAAGAAGACAGAAGAGGACACAGGCAGATCATGCAGGAGGCTATTGCAGTAGTCCAGATAAGAGATGGTGGCTTGGAATAGGGTGGTCGCAGTGGGAACTGGAAGAAGCGGATGGATTTAAGAAATGGTTAGAAGGTAGGACCTTAGGGCTTATTGATCGATTAAGGATCCGTGGTGGCACAGTTGGTTAAGTGCTTGGCTGCTAACTGAAAGGTCAGAGGTTTGAACCCATCAGTGGGTATATGGGAGAAAAGACCTGGTGATTTGCTCCTGTAAAGATTACAGCATAGGAAACCCTATGGAGCAGTTCTGCTCTGTTACACAGGGTCACTTTGAGTTGGAGTCACTTGACGACACACAGCAACCCTGGAAGATTGGATTGATGTGTAGAAGAGGGTAAGAGAGAGAGGAATCAGGAATGATCAATAAGATTTCTTGTTTGAAAAGCTGTGTGGATGGCGATGCAGTTCCTGAGATGTGGAATACTGGAAGAGGATGGGCGTGTTGAGTTTGAGGGGTCCATTAGATGTGGAGCTGTTCTGGGTTTGAGAGAGAGTCTTGAGCACAGAGATGGAAACTCTCGTCCTGCAGAGTAGATGAAATCCAAGGGTTAGGAAGGTAGGGCCCGAAAGGCTCCCGGCTCTACTCATTCTATATAAATACTACTTGGCTGCACATAGTAGAAGCTATGTTTTTAAATATCCCTAAAAACCAGACCCACAGCCGTCAAGTTGATTTCGACTTATCGCGACCCTATAGGAGAGAGTAGAACTGTAATCTTTATGGAGGCTGACTGCCACATCTTTCTCCCGCTGAGTAGCTGGTGGGTTTGAACCGCGAACCTTTTTCGTTAGCAGCTAGCACTTAATCAGTGTGCCACCAGGGCTCCTTTTTAAAAAATATAATAGCTATTAATCGTTAACTAACTTTATTAACTCGGGTACTGCACTGAGTCCTTTAAATCCATTATTTTATTTAGTCTTCCTATTACCCCTATGAAAACCCTGGTGGTGTAGTGGCTAAGTGCTACAGCTGCTAACCAAAAAGGTCAGCAGTTCAAATCCACCAGGCACTCCTGGGAAACTCTATGGGGCAGTTCTGCTCTGTCCTGTAGGGTTGCTATGAGTCGGAATCGAGTCAAAGACAGTGGGCTTTATTACCCCTATGGAGCCCTGGTGGTGCGGTGGTTAAGAGCTACGTCTGCTAATCAAGAGGTCAGCAGTTCCAATTCACCAGCCGCTCCTTGGAAACCCTATGATGCAGTTTTCCTCTGTCCTATAGGGTTTTTTTTTTTTTAATATAGGGTTGCTATGAGTTGGAATTGACTCAGTGGCAACGGGTTTGTTTTTTTGGCATTAACCCTATAAGCCATTCATTCATTTATTCTTGAATTTATTGAGTATTTATCGCAGAATGTCACGTAGAATATTAGGTGCCATATAGAAAGACCTGTATGCCTTTCTTTCATGCACTTTAAAAAATGATTTCCTTTTTTTTTATTGAGAATATATACAGTAAAAACATAAATCGATTCAGGTTTTTACGCGTACAATTCAGTGACATCAGTTACATTCTTTGAGTTGTGCAACCATTCTCACTCTTATTCTGAGTTATCTTTTATGCATTTTAATAAATTGAAAAAAAAATGCAATTTAGGGCACATATAAAGTTAACAGGTTTTATTGCTGAATTGAGTTTCCTAAGACTAAAACCAAAACCGAACCGAAGTGGTTGCCGTTGAGTTGGTTCTGACTCATAGCGACCCTATAGGACAGAGTAGAACTGCCCCAGGGGATTCGCAAGGAGCGGCTGGTGGATTCAAACTGTCGACCTTTTGGTTAGCAGTCAGGCTCTTGGACACTGCGCCACCAGGGCTCCATCCTAAGACTAGACATTTAAAAAGTATCAACTATATTTTCTAGGTATGATTTACATATTCTTAACTTTTATAAGGAGCCCTGGTGGCGCAAAGGTTAAGTGCTCGGCTGCTGAAAGGTTGGCAGTTCGAACCCACTCAGCAGCTCTGAGGGAGAAAAGACCCGAAGATCTGCTCCTGTAAAGATGATAGCCTAGGAAACCCTATGGGGCAGCTCAGTTCTGTCTCATTAGGTCGCTGTGAGTTGAAAATCTACTCTGTGGCACAACAACAACTTTTATAGAGTTTAAATTGGCAGTTCACGTGCCAAATTCAGAATCTCGTGTATTGTTTCCAGTTCATGTCTGTCTGTTTTTTTCATTTTCTTATCAGTATCATTCTGAGAGCAGGAGTTTCTAATTTTAATGAAGTCCAATTATTTATCATTGTTTTTCTTTTATAATTCATGCTTTTTGTGTACTGGCTAAAGAATTTTTGCTTAACTCTTGGTTTTTAATGTACCTTCCCCAAATTATTCCTAAACTCTCCACCATTCCTGTCACTGGGCAAAAATGATAGGTAAAGGCCCAGAGGCCGGATCCTGTCCTTTGCCTATTTTTTTTTTTTTTATTAACTTTTATTGAGCTTCAAGTGAACGTTTACAAATCAAGTCAGTCTGTCACATATAAGTTAATATACATCTTACTCCTTACTCCCACTTGCTCTCCCCCTAATGAGTCAGCCCTTCCAGTCTCTCCTTTCGTGAAAACTTTGGCAGCCTCCAACTCTCTCTATCCTCCCATCCCCTCTCCAGACAGGAGATGCCAACACAGTCTCAAGTGTCCACCTGATACGAATAGCTCACTCTTCATCAGCATCTCTCTCCCACCCACTGTCCAGTCCCTTTCATGTCTGATGAGTTGTCTTCGGGAATGGCTCCTGTCCTGTGCCAACAGAAGGTTTGGGGACCATGACCGCCGGGATTCCTCTAGTCACAGCCAGACCATTAAGTCTGGTCTTTTTATGCAAATTTGGGGTCTGCATCCCACTTATCTCCTGCTCCCTCAGGGGTTCTCTGTTGTGCTCCCTGTCAGGGCAGTCATCGATTGTGGCCGGGCACCAACTAGTTCTTCTGTTCTCAGGGTAATGTAGGCCTTTGCCTATTTTTGTAAATAAAATTTTATTGTAACCCAGCCAAGCCAACCTTTTACATACTGTGCATAGCTGCTTTTGTGCTACAGGCTGAGATGAGTAGTTGCAACAGAGTAAAATGGGCCTCAAAGCCTAAAATATTTACTGTTTGGTCTTTTATAGGAATAGTTTGGTGATCTCTTAGGAAATTAGTCTCCCCCATCCTGCTTTTTTCTTGGAGAATTTTTTCCTGGAGCCCTTTGCTGTTCTGTGTCTGTCTGGACAGGTTGTTGTTAAAATCTGTGTAGCTGTTGTCCTGAGAGCTCTTGTTCCTACCCTCCTGATCCCCTGTTTCCTGGATCTTACCTCTGTCTTGTTTTATTCCATTCCCTCCTTCTGATGGAGGATATCCTCCGTAGAGTTCTAAGAGAAAACAGTGCATGAGAAGTAAATTATTTGAGACCACTGCATTCTGGTCTCACACTTAATAGTTAGTTTTCCTTGATACAGAATTCTAGGTAGTCATTTTCCCTGAGAACTTGGGAAGCATTGCTTTATATTGCTTTCTAGCTTCCAGTGCTTCTATGATAAACCTAAGTACTTCGTGATTTGTAGTTTGTTGTGACCTGTTTTTGTTTTCTGCAAACTTTTTTGATCTTTCTTATCCCCAGTGTTCTAAAATGTCCTAAAGATGTGCCTTGGTACTGGTTTTTAAAATCAAATATGCTGGTATTCAGTAGGTCCTTTTAATCTGAAAACTCATGTTGTTCAGTTCTAGGATAGTTTTATGATTATCTTCTGTCATTTCCCTTTTGTAGAATGTGAATATACATTAACTGAATGTTAGACCTCTTGGATTAATACTTAGTTTTTTCAGTTTTTTTCTTTTTCTGGTTTCTTTTATGTGCTTTCTTGTCCTTTATATTTAAAAATATTAATGATTTTTTTTACTTTTTTCCTCTGGAAAATTGCAAACATATACAATAAAAGAATAATGTAGTAAGCCACTCTCCCAAGTACCTGTCATTCATCCTCAACAATTCAACTTGTGGGCAAGCTCTTCAATTTTGAAGCAGATCCCATGCAGCATACTGTTACATCCGTAAATATTTTGGAAATATATTGGAAATATTTATGACTGTAATGGTATAAAATGAGATAAAAACTTTCACTATAAAAAAACTAATTTTATAATTACTATTATAAAAATTGAGGAGTCCTGGTGATGCAGAGGTTAAAGCACTTGGCTGTTAGCCGGAAGGTTGGTGATTCCAAGCCAAGAGGCCGCCCCAGGGGATGAAGATGTGGCAGTCTGCTTCTGAAAGATTCATAGCCCCGGAAGCCCCATGGGGCAGTTCTGAGGCCGCCCCAGGGGATGAAGATGTGGCGGTCTGCTTCTGAAAGATTCATAGCCCCGGAAGCCCCATGGGGCAGTTCTGCTGCCTCCTGCAGGGTGGCTGTGAGTTGGGATCAACTTGACGGCAGTGGGCTTGGTTTTGGTATTATAAAAATTAGTCATTTTTTAAAAATAATTTTTTTTAAATTACACTTCAGGTGAACGTTTACAGAACAAATCAAACAATTAATACACAAATTACTTTGTGATATTGATTGCCAACCCTGTGATGTGTCCACAGGCTCTCCTTCTTGACCTCGGGCTACACATTTTCGTTCGTCCAGTTTTCCTGTCTTCTCCTCTGGGCTTTGGGGCTGGAGTGCCCATTCAGTTTCATATACGTGGTTGAACTATGTGTGTTGTTTGTTTTAAAGGCCTGTCTAATCTTTGGCTGAAGGGTGAACTTCAGGATTGACTTCAGAGGAGAAAATTTACGTGGAAAGAAAATTGCCAGTTTTTTGGTATACAGTTGCAAAAGAGTTCCTACCTTTAAGAAACACTCATAATTACAGTTCAGGGTGGTTAAATGCTCTAATAGAGGTTAAGTGTCAAGTTCTCAGATTATACATGAGATAGGGAAATTACTCAGCTGAAGTGGGCCCTGGAAAGTTTCTTAAAGGCAGATTTTCTTGGACTGAGACTTAGAATATAGTGAGAGTTGGTGAATAGGTAGGAGAGGGGAGGTAAGGAAAAGAGAAATATTTTAAGTAGAGAAACCAGTTAGGATAAAGGCAGAGTATTGAAAGCAATCTTATGTGTTCAGTGACCTCTAAGTAAAGGGAAGTTACTAGATTGTGATGTCAGGGAAAGGAATTCCATGAGGAGAGGGAGCTGGAGAGGTGCTCTAGCCTAGGTTGGATCATGGAAGCTTGGTGTGCCATGTTACCAGTGAGCCTAACCTGAATGCTGTCTGTTGTGGGAAACATCAAACAACTTTAGATACAAGAGGGACATGGTCAATTTTTTTACTTAGGTAGTTTTTTTTCGTGCATTCGATGAGGATAAGACCGGTGATTCTGACCTTCTTGAGGTCAAGAAGTTTGTGTTTTGGTCACTGCATCCTCAGAGCCTAGAACAGTGCCTACCAAAGAGAAAACATTCAGTCAGAAATGTTAGTAAGGCATCATAGTTGCACTATTGACAGGTGAGAGCACAGGCCTCCAGTACATGTCGGAGTCCTCACCTCACCACTGGTTAGCTGTGTGACCTTAAGCAGATTTGTTAATTACCGTTTGACTCAGTTTCCTTACGTAGAAAATGGGGAGAACAGTAGAGCTTGTCTAATCAGGTTGAGGATGCTTATATATATACATATATATGTAAATATTCATAGTAGAAAGCAAGGATTAATACAAAGGAGAGCTGCTGAGAGCCTGATCCCAGCGCGTTTGTAAGGCTGCACAGGATTGAATGGATGCAGGACATACTCAGGAGCACAGTTGGACGGGATGTGGTGAGTAAGGGAGAAGAAAGAGTTCATTTTCTGACTTAATGATCAGGAAACTGATAGGTTCCCCCCACAGTAAGTAGAGTCTTTGGTATGTTGAGAAAAAAAGGGCATCGATTCACTATGGCAAACTCTCTTTGGATATTTGTTTGGCTTTTCTCTGATTCCTCTTTTTCCTCTTTGGAGTCTGTTCTTGATAGAAACGAATGAGGGTGCAAGACTGTCTCCAGTTTGTGGAGGTTACGGCTGTGAGGCTCCTCACTTCCCCTGTCTTTTTTTGTTTACGTGTCTTCCCTGCCCCATTTTTTCTCTACCCGCTTTTCCCGGGGTGGAAGATGAGAGAAAGGATGTTTCAAACTTGTTTGGCCTTTGCTACAGCCTAGGTTGCTGTTTCACAGTCGTAGTATTAAGGGAAAACTTTGGAGAGGATATTAAAACATATGCCAGGAAATTGTCCACTTGTGCAGTTGAGTTCACCTGAGCCAGGGTTCCATGCTGGAGTAGTGCTTTTAGTGAAAGGAGTGGGACTGGATACCCCTGAGAATCTGAGAAGGAGCCTTAAGCTATCTGCTCCAACCCTGAAATTCCTTTGAAATCTTTATTTTTTTCATTTTAAAAGTTCATGTGAATTTTGCATTCATCCCCGTTTGTTTTAATACAAATACAACTTTCCTCCCTAATCTTTTACCAAAACTAGTGCTTCAACCGTAACAACGATTGTAAGGATGGCTCAGGACCAGGCAGTGGTCTGTTGTGCATAGGGTCGCTATGAGTCGGAACCGACACGACAGCACCTAACAACAACAATGCTTCAGGAATATAAAACCTTTCATTTTCTTGTGTCTTCTCATATTTTTTGCATACTATCTCATTCCCCAGTTTAAGAAGTGTAAACCACAAGGATTTGGGCCCCAACCCATACTATTGAAGGTCTTCTGCTTATTTCTCATGATGAGAGTTGGCTTTTTGGCTACCTGGGTTCCAGCTTCTGTTCCTCAACACATTAATTAGGCTTCTTTCTAAATCTTTGGAGCAGCACCCTTGATCATAAATAATTTGTACTAAAAGCTTTCTGTTTCCCAGAGTGTGTTAATGAATGCAGTTATTCTTCAGAATTCCTTGTCTGGATAGCCATGTACAGATAGTAGTCAACGTTTATTGAACTCTGACTGTGTGCCAGGTTCTCTTCTTGCCCCTTTCATCGTAATGTTATTAGTTATGCTGGGTGTTAAAACAGAGACTGAGCTTGTGGAATACATGCTAACATTATTATTGTTTTTAATTAACAGATTTCAACACTAAACTTGCACAATGTCTTTGAAACCAAGAGTAGTAGATTTTGATGAAACATGGAACAAACTTTTAACGACAATCAAAGCTGTTGTCATGTTGGAATACGTCGAAAGAGCAACGTGGAACGACCGCTTCTCGTATCCTTTCAGTGGCTCTTGATGAATGCTCTGGGACTGATGAGCTTGTTGAAAAGTGAGAACATGTTTAAGCTTATATAGGAAGAAGAAATTTCCAGCATAACTAATTTCGAATATATTATCATATAGCAAATTTGCAAGTTGATCACCTGTTTTGTGGAAATCAACAAACTTTGATGGCCTTTCATTCAACAAGTACTTTCTGAGCACTCAGTATATGCATTACTTTAGGCACTGTGAGGAATACAGTTCTAAACAAAAGAAACCCCTTCCCCTTCATTTTAATAAGGGAAACAGCCAATAAACAGATGAAAAATAAAATAAATGTATGTATCTAATGTCAGTGCTTCAAATATAACAGACAGTGATGAATACTGCAGAGAAAAATAAATGAGGGTGAGGGCATGGAGAATGTTTGGAGTAGCTCTTTTAGAGAGGCCGATCAAGCAAGGTCCGCTTCCCTGAGGAAGGTGATATTGGAGCAGAGACCGGGACAAAGTAAGGGAGCAAGCCATGCATATATGTGGGAGAAGAATGTTACAGGCAGAGAGAACAGCATGTGCAAAGACTGTGAGATAGAAACATGCTTGACAGGCTTGAGGAATGGCAGAGAGGGTGCAGTGAATGAAGGAGGTGGTAAGAGATGAGGTCAGAAGGTAGCCAGAGGCCAGATGATAGGGATTCTATAGGCTGTGTTTAGGGCTTTGGATTTTATATTAACTGTGGAAAGAAGTCTTGGTTAATTAAGAGCAAGATAGTGACATAATCTTATTAACTCCACATTTGTTAATTGGGAGACTAACACATAGCTAGGCAGGCACATAGCTGTAAAAGTCCAGACTGGTCGTTTCTCTAGGACAGTCTGAAACCCAGTAGCCTAAATTCCTTCCTAACAGCAATCTGCTGGACCTACCAACTCAGTGGTTGCCCTGTCTGTGTGGAGCATATGTTCTTTAGGAAAGATTTGATTTCCCAAGACGGTGATTGAATGTGTTCTTAACACCCAACTCAGTTGTTTATATGAAGGTGAAAGCTGAGGCAAGAACAGTAGAGCTCTTTCAGACCTTCAGGAAACCATTTAATTCTTTACAACTGCAGTTGTTGATGAGGAGCATTGTTGGGCTACCTACATCCTGGGCACTGAAAGAAGATAGATAAAAGGATGGTAACGTTTCTGTAAGCCTGCGTAGTTTGCAAGAGCTTTTATATTTATTTCATTTGATACTCCGGACAAGTTTGTCAGATCAGTGGGGCAGATACAATTATTGTCTTTATGAATCAGATGAGGAAACTGACAGTTAAAGGGACTTGCCCAAGGTCATGCAGGTAGTAACTGATGGAACGCAGGCCCGAACGCAAGGCTTTCGACATCCGATTCCCTGTGCTTTCCATACATTTGGAGGATAATTAATAAGGAGCCTGTCTTTGAAGCGCTTATTATCGTCTCTTAAATTAGATAGCTTATTTTTCTGTGGAACATCATAGATTATTTTTGGGCAGGAATCTTAAAAATTGAGAAGAGTGTTAATGATTACTTGTATGTTTGTGAAGTTGGGCTAGGCAGGCACATAGCTGTTTTTAGGAATGTTTTAACCGAAATAAGGAGCAGAGAGGGAAGAGAAGAGTTGGCCAGAGAAGACCATAAGAAGAGGGGAAATAATAATTGTGTTCTTTCTTTAGTGTTGTAGGGAAGAGACAGTTAATTGGTTGCTTCATAAATGGCTTTGAAATAAACCAACTTCCCTGGAAAGTGACCCTTTCGGTCCCTGTTATTTCTAAGAAGTTTATTGTTTGATCCATCTAAGGTGGTTCAGTTATTCTTGACCTAATGATGAAGTCTCTCCTCTCAAAAAAAAAAAAAAAAAAAAGAAGAAATCTGCAAAAACAGTAAAGTTAAGAATGCAACCTCTCGCTTTAAATTTTGTTTTGGAAAATAAAGGGCTGTGTTACTAATTGTTCTAAAGTAAAATTCTCTCCCTTTCATTTGCCCAAGAATTTAAGGTTAACTTCTGACCTACAAAGCTCCAAGTAGACATATTACAGGTCATAAAACTTTAATATTCAAAAATGAAACAAGACACTCAAAATCTCATACCACTATATATATTACTATTGGATTTTTTATAAAGCACTTTATTTTTTTGAGTGTGAAGTACAATACATATATGGAAGAGTTTGTAAGATATACATGTACTATTGAATAAATTTCTGGGGTTATTGAATAAATAATGGTAAAGCAGACACCTGCATAAACAGACACAGGTCAAGAAATAGGACGTTCACCAGCTCTCCCCCTTCTCCACTCTTACCCCCACTCCTAGGACCCAGCTCAGTTCACAGCCCCACTCCTTTCCCTTGGAGGAGGTAACCACTATCTTGATTTTGAGCCTATTGTTTCCTTTCTTTTTAAAAATAGTATAACTGCTTATGGACTGATGAGCAACATCATGATAAACGGAGAAAAGATTGACATTGTCAATGATTTCATTTTACTTGCATCCACAATCAACGCCCATGGAAGCAGTAGTTGGGATATAAATGACGCATTGCATTGGGCACATCTGCAAATACCTCTTTAAAGTACTAAAAAGCAAGGATGTCACTTTGAGGACTAAGGTATACCTGGCCCAAGCCATGATATTTTTAATGGCCTCATATGCATGCGAAAGCTGGACAGTGAATAAGGAAGACCGAAGAATTCATGCCTTTGAATCGTGGCATTGGCGAAAAACATGGAATATATCACGAGATGCCAGAAGAATGAACAAATCTGCCCTGGAAGAGGTACAGCCAGAATGCTTCTTAGAAGCAAGGATGGCAAAACTTTGTCTCACGTACTTCAGACATGTTGTCAGGAGGGACCGGTCCCTGGAGAAGGACATCATGCTTGGTAAAGTAGAGGGTTAGCAAAAAAGAGGAAGACCGTCGATGAGATGGATGGACACAGTGGCTGTAACAATGGGCTCAAACATAACAATGATTGTGAGGATGGCTCAGGAGAGGACCTGGCATTGTTTCGTTCTGTTGTACATAGGATCACTATGAGTTGGAGCCAACCTGACGACACCTAACAGCAACAATAACTGCCTATGAAAAAACCCTAAACAATAGTATTTTTTTTCTGATTTTCATCTTTATATAAATGGAATCATACTGTGTACCTTCTTTCATGTCATAGGTTTTTCTTTCAACATATGTGTGAATGTGTGAGATTAATTTGTTAGGAAGCACTTGACATATTTTTCATTTTATCTTATAAATGACCTTGTAAGGTTTGTATTGTTAGCCATATTTTAGTGTTGAAAATACTGTGGTCCAAGAGGTGTGAAATGACTTACTGATAGCATAAGATAGAATCCTAGGGTAGTAATGCCAGAGTTTCCTCATCCTCTTCAAATGGGTATAAGAAAGCTTGGTCTGCTTTGAAATGTTTAATCAATATAAGCATGGAAAATATTGAATTTCTCTCCAGAAATTTTTTATTGCATATAAGCTCCATGAAAGCAGTGATTCTTACCTATTTTGTTTTCTGCTGTATTCCCACACCTGGTATATATTGGTGCTTAGCATCTTGAGCTCAGTGTCTTCTTCCAGTCTCATTCCTGTTATTGGCAGAATTCAGTTCCTTGCTGTTGAAGGAGTGAGGTCCTCTTTCCTTATTGGTTGTTGGCCAGGAGTTGCTCCAGTGACTTGTCACTTTCCAGTTTTTGACCTGGCCCCTCCTTCTTTAGCACCAGCAGTGTCAAATCTTTCTTGTGCTTTGAATCTGACTTCCCCTTCTGCAGCTAGCTAGTGGTGGAGTGGAGGTAGGGAGGGTCTTTTCATTTGATTCGATTAGGCCTGCATGTATAATCCAGGATAATCTCTATTTTAGGGTCAACTGATAAAACTGATAGTAACCATAATTAAGGTGCTGAGTCCCTTTTGCTACATAAAGTAACCTAGAGGTGGAAATGACATATTTACAGTCTCGGGTTAGGTTGGGAAACGCTGGGAGGCCATTTTAGAATCCTGTCTGTATCAAGTAATGATGATGCTCATGAGGAAAGCTTTATGACAGCATTGATGAAGTCTCTAGAGTGGCTTGGAGTTTCCCCTTGTCTATCAGGTGTTTTTGTAAAATAAGATAGAGGCTAGATGTAGACAACAGTTACTATTTGTTTTTCTAGGTTGGAGTTCTTTGGCTGTTTGGCTTTTATTTAGAGTTCTCTATTTAGTACCTATTAGGACAGATTCTCATACTGTATTAGGAAAATATAGATGCTCTCCTACTTAAGAACAAGTTAGATTCTATATGAATCCAAAGTGATTAACCCGGGGGGATTTAAGATTGCCTTCCTTGAATGCGTTTCTCTCTAATAGGGAAGTGAGTTGGTTCTTCCAAGCTTTAAAACCAGGCATTACTATTGTCCTCATTTCTAATTTACTTTCTATCAGGCATCTTTTTCTAACATAGATTAGTTGTAACTACGTTGAAAAATGTTGAGGCAGGTAAATCTCTACCCTTGGTATCTTCACAAGTTTTAGAGGGAGAAATTCTTAGTAACCATGGCATCTATACTTACCACCCTGTCACTCCTTCTGAGATTGTACAGACTGGAAAAGGTTTTGTCTGCAGCCATCTCTGGCTCTGGTGCATTAACAACGCTTCCTCCGTGTTCCCTTAAATCAGGTTAATAGAGATCTGATGTTGATGCTGAGTCTGTAGATAGACACTCGAAGGTTTTTCCGTTTCTGTCAGTCGCTCTTTATTGTTGCTTGCTATGATTCATGATTTCACAGATACTACATTTTTTACATGTTGCATTTTTTGTTCTTTCTCTTTAGGATGTTCCTTTTTATGTTCCTTGTCTTACCATTTTCAATTTTTTAAAAATCTGTATTTTTATTTCCATTGTAAACTCATAGTTTTTTATCTTGCTACGTAATAGACCTAATAATGTTAAAACTCAAAATTAAGCGCAATCATAGGGAGTACATTTTACTAAAGAAAATGAACTCAGATAAAAAACCTTGCTGCCGGCTGGCTAGTACTGCTTTTTGGTTGTAACAGAGTTCGGAACTTTCACTCTAAAACACAGCTTTTTTCTGACTGAAAATTTAAGTGGCAAGTCTAGAGGAGTTTTTGTATGCTGCTCCCCCAAAGAGTGACTTAAAACATGACCCTTTAAACTAGAGAGTCTTTAAATCTAACCTCCAGTTATTTCCCTTTTTTTTTTTTTTTTGTCTTTTTAAGTGTGTTGTCTATAGCCAAATTATAATCGAATGCTAGAAGTTGAAAATACTCTTCTTGAGAGCACTTCCTGTGGGCTAAACATTTCCGGAGTCACTGGATATTTGAATAGATTAGAGAAAAAGAAAATAATTGGAAAATATCTTTTAGGTGTTGTTGTTAGGTGCCATCGAGTCGGCTCTGATTCACAGCGACCCCGTGTACAACAGAACAAAACACTGCCCCGGCCTGTGCCGTCCGTACAGTCGTTGCTGTGCCTGAGCCCTTCGTTGTAGCCACTGTGTCAATCCATCTCATCTTCGAGTCTTCGTCCCTTTTGTTGACCCTGTGCTAAGGATGATGTCCTTCTCCAGGGGCTGTTCCCTCCTGACAACATGTCCAAAGTACAGGAGACAAAGTCTCGCCATTCTCACTACCAAGGAACACTCTGACTCTTTTTCTTCCCAAACAGACTTTTTTGTTCTTCTGGCGGTCCATGGTATGTTCAACATTTTTCGCCAACACCATAATTCAAAGTCATCAATTCTTCAGTCTTATTCATTGTCAAGCTTTGATATGC
This sequence comes from Loxodonta africana, assembly GCF_030014295.1. NCBI lineage: Eukaryota > Metazoa > Chordata > Mammalia > Proboscidea > Elephantidae > Loxodonta > Loxodonta africana. The sequence continues at coordinate 188,078,154 of NC_087345.1, forward strand.
ATATGAGGCCATTAGAAATATCATGGCTTGGGTTAGGCACACCTTAGTCCTCAAAGTAACATCTTTGCTTTTTAATACTTTAAAGATGTCTTTTGCAGCAGAGGAAGCCCTGGTGGTGTAGTGGTTAAGTGCTACAGCTGCTGACCAAAAGGTCAGCAGTTCGAACCCACCAGGCACTCCTTGGAAACTCTATGGGGCAGTTCTACTCTGTCCTATAGGGTCACTATGAATCGGAGTCAACTCGATGGCAATGGGTTTGGGTTTTTTTTTTTTTTTTTCGGTTTTGTGGCAGATTTGCCTGGTGCAATGTGTCATTTGATTTCTTGACTGTTGCTTCCTTGGGCGTTGCTTGTGATCTTTTAGGTAGTTGGGTAACTAAATTAACTGAGGCTCAAAACCGTGATGAATTAATAAGAGTTTTTAAAGGTTGACTCCATTAATTAAAAAAATATGTAATAATATGTGAATGTGTTCTCACTGGAGAAGAGTCAAACAATACACAGAAGTACTGTTAATAAAATGAAATGAGAAAGTTTCCCTGTTTTCCCTCTGCCATGCAGATCATTTGTCCCTAAGCAGAAGGTAAGGCCTGTGATACTAGTGTTTCTAGTCAATTTTGTTTACATGTACATAATTTTGGTTTTGTAAAACAGTTGGTATATAGTTAGCGTATCATGCTTAAATTATGCTATTGAATCATTTAAAATTTTTCAGTAAGGTGTGTATTCTAGAAATAAATCTATATGTAGCTTAATGAAAAAATAGTTGGAGCAAATAATATCACCATCATGTTGGATGAAAAGTGTGGAAATATGTATTCAGAACTTGAAGTTATTAAGTACATTCCAGCTTTGCTAAAAGGATAGTTGACCTAGATCCCAGTCTCATTTAGTCGTTTTATTTTTTAAAAATTTGTAGACTTTATCTTTTAGAAAAGTTCTAGGTGAACAGAAAAATTGTGCAAAAAGTACAGAGCTCCCACATGCCTGCTTTCTCCCCGACCCACCGCAGCTCCCGGTGTTACTAACATCTTGGATTGGTATGGCACATGTTACAGTTGATGAGCCAGTATCGATATGTTGTTATTAACTGAGGTTCGTAGTTTACGTTCGGGTTTATGCTTTATGTTCTGTAGTTCCATGAGTTTTGGCGAGTGAATTATTTTGTCTGTCCACCATTACAGTGTCATACAGAATAGTTTCACTGCCCTTAAAAATATACAGTGCTCCACCTATTCACTCCCCCGCCCGCCACTCTGGACCCCTGTCAATCACTGATCTTTTTACTGTCTCTAGTTTTGCCTATTCCAGAATGACATATAACTGGAATCATACAGTATATAGTGTACTCAGACTGGCTTCTTTCACTTAGTGATAGGCATTTAAGGTTCCTCCCTGTCTATCATAAGGAGCTGTGGTGCCGTAGTGTCGAAGCATTTGGCTGCTAACCAAAAGGTTGGCCGTTAGAACCCACCGGCTGCTCCTCAGGAGAAAGATGTGACAGTCTTCTGTAAAGATTTGTTGTTGTTGGATGCCATTGAGTAAATTCCAACTCGTAGCGACCCTATGCCTGACCTGCACCGTCCTCACAATCCTTGCTGTGTTCGAGTCCATAGTTGCAGCTACTGTGTCAGTCTGTCTCATCGAGGGTCTTCCTCTTTTTTGCTGCCATCTACCTTACCAAGCATGATGTCCTTCTTCAGGGACTGGTCCCTCCTGATAACATGTCCAGAGAACCTGAGACGAAGTCTTGCCATCCTCAGTTCCAAGGAGCGCTCTGGCTGTACTTCCTTCAAGACAGACTTACTCTCTTCTGGCAGTCAGTGGTATATTCAGTATTCTTCGCCAACACCATAATTCAAAGGCATCAATTCTTCTTTGGTCTTCCTTATTCACAGTCCAGCTTTTGGATACATATGAAGCAACTGAAAATATCATGGCTTGGGTCAGGTGCACCTTAGTCCTCAAAGTGACATCTTTGCTTTTCAACACTTTAAAGAGGTCTTTTGCAGCACATTTGCCCAATGCAGTATATCGTCTGATTTCCGTGATTGTGGATCCAAGTAAAATGAAATCCTTGATGACTTCAGTATTTTCTGCATTTATCATGATGTTGCTTGCAACGATTTTTGTTCCTTTGTGTTGAGATGCAGTCCATACCGAAGGCTGAATTTGCAGCCTTGGAAACCCTATGGGGCAGTTCTACTCTGTCCTGTAGGGTTGCTGTGAGTCTAAATTGACTCAGTGGCAACGGGGTGGGGCATGTCTGTTATGGCTTGATAGCACATTTCTTTTTATTGCTGAATAATAGTCTATTATACGGATGTATCACGGTTTATCTATTCACCTATTGAAGAACATGTTGGTTGCTTCCAGTTTTGGGCAGTTATTAATAAAACTTAAAAACATTTGTGTGCAGGTTTTTTATAGACATGCATCTCAACTCTTCTGTATACTGTAAATAACTAGGAGTGTGATTGGTGAATTAAATGGTCAAACTCTGTTTCGCTTTGTAAGAAACTGCCATATTGTTCCAAAGTGTTCATACCATTTTGCATTCCTACCACTGGTGAGTGATAGTTCCTGTTTTTTCACGGCCTGGCAAGCAGTTGGTGGTGTCAGAGTTTTTTTATTTTAGCCATTCCATAGGTGTGTAGTGGTATCTTCTTGATTTAGTTTGTAATTCCCAAATTACATTTGATGTTGAACATCTTTTCGTATGCTTATTTGCTATCTTTATATCTTCTTTGGTGAGGTACCCATTGAGATGTTTTGCCCACTTTTTAATTCAGTTGTTTTCTTACAGTTGAATTTAAAGAGTTTTTATATTTCAGGTACAAGTCCTTTATCAGATATATCTTTTGCAAAGATTTTCTTCCAGCCCGTGGCTTATCTTTTTGCTCTCTACGCATGGGGTAATGTCACTCCTCTGACTTCGTTGGCTATTCTGGTCTTTTACTTTTCCATGTAAACTTTAGAATCAGCTTGTTGATTTCCACAAAGTAATTTGCTGGGGTTTTGATTTAGTCTTTTTTTAAAAAATGAAATTTCAGTGTAATATTAAAAAAATATATATATATACATACTCATAAATATAGAGATGAATTTTCACAAAGTGAGCATAGTTGTACATCCAGTAAATAGAACACCCATGGCATCCCAGAGGAGCCCTGGTGGCGAAGCGGTTAAGAGCTCAGGCTGCTAACGTTTGACAGTTCAAATCCACAGCCACTCCTTGGAAACCCTGTGGGGCAGTTCTACCCTGTCCTGTAGGGTAGCTATGAGTCGCAATCGACTTGATGGCACACAGCAACAACAACAACAAAGCATCCCAGAAGCTTCCTGGGTCCCCCGTCTCAGTCGCTAAAGGCAGCCATTCCTGATTTGTAACACATTTAATTCTGAGAACCTTTCTGAATTTGATTTTCCTTCAGTAAGTTTGCAATGAGTAATGAGATTGGTTATAAATTTCTATGGTCAAACAAAACAAAAAACCCTTGGAGATTTATGTTGTATAGTAAGTTAGAGTTTTTTTTTTTTAAGGAATTTATAGTTGAAAAGTAGAGGGGCTCCAAACTGGATAAAGGAACTCAAATATATTACCTTGAAGCAACTTTCCTCTCCATTGATACCTTGAATCTACCCCATTTCATCAGATCATCATCAATTCTCTATAGAATTTATATCCATAGATATTTAAAATCCTTCTTTTTTTAAAAGGTGGTACATATTCAAATCTGTATTTTCTTTGTAAGAAGTTCTAATGGTGCTATGGTTATGTGCTCAACTGCTAACCAAAAGGTCGGTGGTTTGAACTCACCAGCTGCTCCGTGGGAGAAAAGATCTGGCAACCTGCTCCTGTAAAGATTAAACCAAAAAACCAAACCTGTTGCCATCGAATCGATTCCAACTCATAGCGACCCTCTAGGACAGAGTAGAACTGCCCCATAGAGTTTCCAAGGAGCGCCTGGCTGATTCGAACTGCCGACCTTCTGGTTAGCAGCCGTAGCACTTACCCACTACGCTACCAGGGTTTCCCCTGTAAAGATTACCGCCTAGGAACCCCTATGGAACAGTTCTACTCTGTCCTATAGGGCCGCTATTAGTCGGAATCGACTCAATGGCACACAATAACAGCTTTCTTTGTAATATAGGGTATTTTGATGTATTATGTTATTGCTGATAAGTAGTTCTTATGTTCTGTTCTTTCACTTAGATAATATTCATTTAAAATAATTGTAATAGTTTCTTATTTACATAAAATCTGGCAGTGATATCACACTATATGGATCTTAGTTTTGCTTGACCATGTTTGGTTTTTGTTAATATTATAAGGAAAAATTTTTGTTTTTATTTTATGCAGTGATGTGTGGATTAAAAAATATATATGCATACAAATGAAGCTGTTAGTTACTAATTATAATTAAAAATAAATACAAAGTGATTTAGAAGGAAAATGGGAAAGTATGATGGAAGTCTACCAGATAGTGGCCTCAAGTGGAGAGGGTTGCTGTCTCTCTGCAGAGCAGGGGTACTAGGTAAGTAGGCAGAGCATATGGGATTGATTCCCTATCTGTCTTCCCTCATCAGTCATTTAGTAGGTAGGTGCCTGTTGTGTGCCAGGAACTGTGCCTGGGACTGGGAATATAAAGATGAGTAAGAACTGGCAGTATTTTCAAGACATTTAGAAAATAGAATGACAAAGGTATAAATAATTTCTGTCACATAAAAATAAATTCTGTAGAATATGTATGATGTTATGGGGATATGGAGGAGCAAGAAGCTTCATCCTACCTCTATAATATTTTAAGTATAAATTTTTATTTTCTAATATTTCCTGATACTTGGATTAAGTACAAATAACTGACTCCAGCCTAAATAATCAACCTTATTTTTAGGGTGTGTCCTCATCTCTATCTAGGCTGGGCTTGGATTAGTTTGTGTGTACTTTATCTCCTATATTTGACTAGAGATCTATGGTTTATGAAGCACTTTAAGTTGATTTAGGCCTTTAAAACTCTAGATTCAGGAGAGCGTTTGTTAAGTCTTTATCTTAGAGATGAGGAAATGGCAATCCAGAGAAATTAAGAGACTTGGTCAAGGTCAAACCAAAAAAAACCAAACCCAGTGCCGTCGAGTCGATTCTGACTCATAGTGACCCTATAGGACAGAGTAGAACTGCCCCATGGAGTTTCCAAGGAGCGCCTGGTGGATTCGAACTTCCGACCCTTTGGTTAGCAGCTGTAGTACTTAACCACTACGCCACCAAGGTTTCCTGGTCAAGATGACTGGCTAGTAAATGGTGAGCCCTCAATTCTATCTCAGTTCCTCTGACCTGGTTGAGAGCCCTTTCTGCTACAGCGTGTCTGTCACGGGTACTGTCTGGTGAGGGACTTAGTTGCTGTTCCAAAACTTGATTGATTAATTGATACTACTATTATTATTCATATTATGGTTTTTCTGATAGAATAAATGCTGAAAGACCATGGGATATAGACTAGAATATCCTGAGTACAATGATGTAGGAAAATATGTCAAATGAGTAATTTTTTAATTGTTCCGTTTCTCAGAATTGCTTAGACATGTGTGCTTCTTGTGATATTCCATAACCTTTTGTTCATCTTATGGTTATGTCCATTCTTACCTAAACCTTATTTTGTAACTTTCTGAGTAAATTGATTTCCCAGAATCCCCCTCTGAGTTTTAACCTCTCTGAGAGGAACCATTTTCTTCACAGTGCCTTCAGATAATAGATTCGCAACAAATACTTGTTGAATGAATGAATGAATCAGTCTTACAGTATTTTTTTAAAGCATGGTTGTGTATTTTACCTTAGTTATATATATATGTATATTGAAAGCCTAAACTGCAAAAAAAAAAAAATTTTTTTTTCTTTATTTTAATGCCCAAATTGAGTTAAATCTCATGTTTTAAAATACTTCCAATGATATGAAAACCTTAACAAGTTAACTAGAGACATCTATGCTTTATGTGTGGCCTACCCTGAACCCCTTGGAGAAAGACTTTATACAGAAACTAAAATTTTTTTGGAAAATCACGTCCGGCATTTGCATAAGGTAAGGAATGTTGCATGGTATGAGTCTGTTTATAGTTGCATGGTTACTTGGCTGACTTACTGCTTTTTCCTCAGTGGTGAATTTAACGTTAAGTTCAAATTCTTTATTTTGTTTCTTAAACAGCATTTTAAAAATCATGTATATTTAAGATACTTTATATCAAGCACTGCATTGTTAAGTTCTCTAAGGTAAATCAGTTTGCTCATAATCGTATAACTAGTAATTAAAGGAGCAGGGATTCAAAGCAAGGGTTGTTCAGCTTTAAAATGTGCTTCTGTGTCCTCTGGATGGTGTGTGTTAAAACCAAGTTTTCTCTTGCTCTTGATTCCCACGGTTTGTATACAGCTTATTTTGGGGAATGTGGAAAAGGTATCAATTTCCGTAAATAGTCTTATTCACAAAAGAGAATCATTTGGAGTGGTGGTGTACTTTTGTAACTAGCAGACTGATCAAAAGTAATGAATTTGAGGAAACACTAGGTGCGTGACAATAAAATTATGTTCTTCTATTTAAAACTGATCTTAATAAAATACTCTAGCCCAGGGATAACATCCAACCATTAGATTTTGTCCTTTTATCTGGGAGAGTGAAACGGTTTACCCTTTATCATGGATGCTTCACTTTCATGTCTAAGACTCATTTTTTTTTCCAATTGTTTCATTGTTGTTAAAGGGAGTTAAATTAGAATATGATTTGTAAATATAATTTATAGTGCTTGAATTATTTATTTTAGAACATTAATTTTTGATGTATTTTATAGCTTACAAGTGGCAATCATTAGTGATTCCCAAGTAAAAATATTTTCCCTTTTTTATAGAAAGTTCTGGAGTCTGAAGAACAAGTACTTGTTATGTATCATAGATACTGGGAAGAATATAGCAAAGGTGCAGACTATATGGACTGTTTATATAGGTAGGTATGTTTTTAAATGCTTGATAATTTAAACAGTATTGCCTGCGTTCAGTAATTGGAGGAATAGTTTATTATTGTTACGCACTGAAATGTGCAGAACTGAAACATTCCCTTCTACAAGGACCTTTCTCTGCTGTGGGCAGAGGTCTGTGGTCAGGTCAGGTAGCTATTTGGGAGCTAGGCAGTATGTGGATAGACTTAGTAAAAAGTAAAACCGCATTTAATGGTAGGGCTCTATTTCTTCAAATTATCTGGTAACTATAAATCAAAAAACCCCGCTGCTGTTGAGTCGATTCTGACTCGTAGCAACCCTATAGGACAGGGTAGAACTGCCCCCTAGGGTTTCCAGGGAGCACCTGGTAGATTGAAACTGTTGACCTTTTGGTTAGCAACTGTAGCACTTAACCACAATGCCAACAGAGCTTCCAGCTGATAACTGTAATACATGTTAAATCTTGATAGATCCAGATAGATGGACTTAGTGGAGTAAATCTATGCTCTTAATTGACTCTAGGATTCAGTATTCTATGTTTCCTGGAAGCACTATTGGTCAAAATACTCAGTAATTTTCCTCTTGGAAGTTTATAAGATTTACTGACTCTCCTCCCCCATCCTCTAAACCAAAAAAAAAAAAAAAAAAAAAAACCCTATGCTATCTAGTCAATTCCAACTCATTAGCAACTCTGTATGTAGGACAATAGAATTTCCCCATAGGGTTTCCAAGGAGCGGCTGGTGGATTCGAACTGCAGTCCTTTTCTTTAGCAGCCAAAGTCTTAACCACTTGCCACCAGTGCTGCGCCCCATCCTCTAGCCATGTTTAGTTATCATGGTTTCACATTTTCCTGCCTTTCCTCGTGCTGTTCAATATGTCTGGAATACTTTATTCCCTTCTCTGAATGGATTAGTTCTGATGCCTTCACCAGTGTTTCTTTGAACTTTCCTCCTCTCTATCCAGTCTCCTGCTCAGGTCTTCTGTGTTAACTGCCACCCTGTTTGTTCCATAACACTGCTTAACAGCATATTCTGATCCTCCTGTTCATGTGGACCAATGAAAATGAGGAGCTAGTTTTAGAGGGCAGAGGCCTGTTTACTGAAGTAGTATAGTGGATAAATAAGGAATATTGGCATTAAGCACCTGAACCTTTCACTCTTGGACTTAGGATGTCCCTCTTGAAATGTTTTGGCCTGTGACAGATGCAGTGATAGTTTGCCTTGTGCATCATGGCTTTGGCAACAGATGGGCCCCTGCTTCAGTTTCTCAGTGGGGAGAAGCTGAGGAGTCTAGTTCAGTCTCAAAGCATTTTCTGTACAGTTACACTGTGTGTAGCAGGAGTAAACCAATCACTAGAAAAGGATACCGTGTTTGGGCAAGGGTCAGTGAAAATGAGGAAAACCCTCAGTGAGGTGGATTGACATAATAACAGCAATAATGGACTCAAATATGCCAATGAATATGAAGATGGTGCCGGACCAGGCAACATTTCGTTCTTTTATACATAAGGTCGCGACGAGCCAGCCAACTCGACTGCAGCGAACAAGAAGCAGGAGAATCACATGTGACCAGGACTCAGTTCTCCTGGCATGTTCATCCTTTGGAAGCGGGCCTTTTCCTCGCTGGTGTATAATCCCTAAGGTTTTTTTTGTAACAGAGCTAGAATTTACTCACTCTAAGGTATCTAGACATGGGGCTTACTTCTCATTAGCCTAGTTATTTTTATTTCTTCTTAAGAAAGCGGAATGTAATAAAACCAGAAACCAGCCATAGCCGACAAGCACAAGGTTTACTGTGGCTTTGTCTTTTACAGAAGCGTCTGTTGTACCTAAAGCATCTTGACATTAGATTTCTTTTCTCTCCTCCACCGAAGTGAACCAGTCATAAATAGAACTTGAAGAAGTCCCTAAGGTGTGGGGGAATTTTAAGGACAAGAGTGAGAGTACACGTGTGCTTTTGCTATGGCTGGGATGAGGGGGCCTTTGTGTGTACAGATGCTGAGAGAGAGTTTAGACCGTGTGCCATGCAGTGGGATCCCTCCCTCTTTAGCTGACTTGACTCGGTAGAGATTTAAGTTGCTTTTCTCTTAGTTTTCTAGCACACAATTCTCTTGGTTCTCCTTCCTCTCTGTGTACCAAAGCAATAGCTGCTGTTAGTGAGCTTTTATTAAATATTGTAATATATGTACATACATGTATGTACGCAAACATTTGTATACACATACATGTGCACGCACATACATGCACATGCCATATGAGGTAGTTGGTATCTCCATTTTTACAGATGGAAAAACCAAGGCTCAGAGAGGTTAAATGGCTTTGCTCAAGGTCAACCAACCAGTAAATCACAAAGGCAGAGTTTGAACCCAGATCAGTCTGGTTTTAAAGCCCATTGACTTAACTATTTCCTTCTACCCTAGTCTTCTTTCAGACACACTCCTTTAGCCACATAGCTTCTATTGTCATCCTTTTTCTTAAACTGCATATTCTTTTTGGGATGATTTCAATTTCTAGTTTTAGCTACAACCTTTGTGTTGATAATCACCGCAAAAATATTCGTTTATCCCAGGCGAATGTTCAAAGCTGAGTGAGTTAACTTTCACCCACACAGTTGCCCCAGCTTTTACCAATTTTACTTAATGGTGGTACTATAGATCCAGATATTTAAGCCAGAAATCTCAGTTATCCTTAACTTAGGGTTCTCTCTACCTGATCCCTGTTACTCCTGCCCTCCCAGTGTTTCTTAAATTCATCCTTTCCTTTTTACTGCTATTATAGTTCAAGGCTTTCATTGTTTCTCACCTGGACTATTAATAATAATTTCCTGTAACTGGTTTTCCAGTCTTTAATCTCTTTTAATTGGTTCTACTCAGTAACCTTCTGTGTTATCTTTTCTAAAGTGCAAATTTGATCACTGTCTAAAATCATTTAATAACTTTCCACAGTCTGTAGCAAAGGTTTTGAACTGATGGCTCATGGGATGCAGCTTACAGAGTATTTTGTTTAGCCTATGTGATGTTGGCATCAGGTGACTGATAATTATTTACTTAATTATATTGGTAGAATAGTTAGTGAAATCCTTTTCGTAGAGGATATAGTGGACAGTAATCAGATGAATACTGCTTACTAGTCAGTAGACCTTTTACTTGCTGGGCAGTCAGGTCATTGAAACTGTCACTTGTTTCTGGTCATGACCATTGCCATTGAGCTGATTCCAACTCATAGCAACCCTATTGGAAGGAGTAGAATTGCCCATAGTGTTTCCAAGGCTGTAGTCTTTATGGGAGCAGATGGCCACATCTGTCTCCCATGGAGTGGCTGGTGGGTTTGAACTGCCAACCTTTCAGTTAGTAGTTGAGTGCTTTAACCTCTGTGCCACCAGGGCTCCTTTTTCTAGTCATAGTCTATAAAAAAATCTGTGTAATGAAATGTAAAGGAGAAAAAAATCAGGTTTTGTTTCAAAAGTATTTTTGAATGTTATTTTTACAAAGTAATTTCCAGCATTTTCTTTATTCTGATTGATTTATAAAGATGGGTAGTTATTACCATAGGTGACTTAGGGATTCTGATTGTAAAGAAAAGTAATAACCTTCCTCTCTCACCTTCCTTAGTAGCTCTGCATATCTCTACTAGATCTACTGGCCCATGAAGTGGAGTACTTGAAGTAGTAGTTTGATAACAAACAGCTCCTATAATCTAGTAGGTATTAGTGTGAGAATGTCTCTTGTAATGGAATTTTCTAAATACACTGAAATGCCTGATTTCTTAGAGGCTCCCAAATTATCTTAGGTTATTAGTTCTTGTCAGATTTTAATTGTGTTACTGTTAACATCCCAGAAGCGTATAGGCTACTCTGTTGACAAAACAAATGAGAAGAATACGTACTGGTGCAGTACGCCTGAGCGGGACGGTCAGGTGTTACATTTGTGGCAGAGGATACAATTTTAAGAAATCATTTTTTTGAATGGTTTTTGTATATTTATGATAAATATTTTTTATATGTAGTTAGTAAATTTGATTATAAAAATATAATGACATAAAAGAAATTAAGAATGGGATCCATGTAAAATAAAATTGTAGTTTAAATTTTAAATTATGTCTTTAAATTATTTTAAAAGCATGTCTATCAAGTTTAAACTAATAAGAGTAGAAATATGGAATGAGAAAGATACCGCATAGTTAATGTAATGTAGTTTAAATTTTATTCCGTGAGGGAAAGAGAGTAGTGGCTTGCCCTATCAGATGGTATTAAACATACAAAACTGCATTTAAAAAGTATACTGGCTCAAGAGTATACACAGAGATCTTTGGAACTCATTAGTGAATCCAGACCTAATCTGCAGATCTAGCTGCTGCTGCTTCAGAGTGAACAAGCCACTATGCTAAGAAGTTTACACTTACTATAGGTTTGCTGTGAGTCAGAATTGACTTGACAGCAATGGGTTTGGTTTGGTTTGTTTTTTTGGGGTACGTGTAAAGGAGCAGTTGTAGAATTCTGAATCGGGAAGTGACATTCTAAAAGCAGAGTTTTTAGAACAGTTGGAGATTCCAGAAACTGAAAGTAGAGACCAATCATGAGAGCATTGCAAATGAGCCAAGCAAACAAGTGGTGTTTGAAATGAAAGGGAAGGTAATAGAAGAATGTGAAGAAGTGAGAACTGACTGATCAAAAGAGACAAAACAGTAGGATGAGATAAGTGATTCCAACGTTTTAGGTGGGTTTACTGGGACTGCCACGGTACCTCTGACCAAAAATAAACTGGTTTGGAGCCGCAGATATATTTGGGAAGGTGTGTGTAAATGGTAAAGATTTCAGCCGTTGTGGTGCTAAAGGTTTAGCTCTTGACTCCTAACCAAGAGGCTGGTGGTTCGAACTCACTAGCTGCCCTGTAGGAGAAAAGATCTAGCGATCTCCTGTAAAAATAACAGCCTAGGAAACCCTGTGGGTGGCTCTCATATTGGGTGGCTAAGAGTCAGAATCAAATTGGGTGGAATTGATGGCTCACAGCAACAAGAACAAAAAAGATACAAAGTTCTCACTACTGAGGGAGCACGTGTCATTGTTGAAATTTTTTATTTGTGTTTGTATAGTGCCAGGAGCTCTGGTGGCGCAGTGGTAAAGTGCTCTGCTGCGAACTGAAAAGTCGGTTGTTTGAACTCACCAGCCGCTCGGCGGGAAAAAGACGTGGCCGTCAGCTTCCATAAAGATTGCAGCCTCTGCAACCTTGTTGGACAGTTCTACTCTGTCATATAGGGTTGTTGTGAGTCAGAATCGACTTGATGGCATTGGGTTTGAATTTGTGTATTGTACCAGATATCTAAGCTCTGTGTGGGCAGAGGCCACTGTTTTTTTCCCATCTTTCCCCTGTGTCTTCCATCATACATATAGGACACACACAGTGAGAGTGGAAGAATTCCGGTTTCTGTGATAGTTCTGCCACTTATTAGCATATGGACCTTTGTCAAGTTCATTAACATCTCTATGCAGCATTTTCTTACATGTAAAGTGAGGGTAATAATAGTACCATGTATAGTATTCATCAGATAAAATGCTTAGGGCTGTGTCTGACACATGACATGAGCTCAGAAAATGTTAGTGATGACTTTTGTTTCCAGGCATTCATGGCTTTTATGATTTGTCTTCAGGCTACTTTTCCTTGTGTGTTCTAGTATCTTTTGCTATCCATGTTATCTGGAGTGTTAATCTGTTTATTTGTTCAATAATCCATCAAATAAATATTTTTCGTGGACTTAACATTTCCCTGATACTGTTGTGGGTGGAGTCTACAAGACAAGGCCCTTGCTTTGTGGACCCTATGCTTTAGAGAAGAGATGTGCAAAAACAAACAAAACAGTAGTACTTCACGTAGTGGCAAGTACTGTGAAGAAAGTAAACATTTGTGGGTCAAATAATTACTTCACTGGGGCTGGAAAGTTGAGGCTAGTTTAGAATGGGGTCAGTGTGTTTGAGCTGAAACTGGAATGGCAGGAACCCAGCCGTTAGGATACCTGGGATAGGACGTTTCAGGCTGAAAGAATAGCAAGGAGAAGGCATCCTGCTTGACCTTGTACTTCTGCCTCTAAATTCTAGTCCCCTGTCTATCTCAGCTGGAAGGCATGGCTGGAAGTCCAGCAGGAAATTATGATGGTTTCAGTGAGAATGGAAGGGAAAGGGGATAAATGGGCATTTGAAATTTAAAAAGTAGTGATTTTGTAACATATGGGCAAAGGAGACCACAAATCAAATGAAATACTGAGATTGGACACCTTTTAGCCCAGAGGCTTAAAGTTAGTGAGTGTGGGAGTGAAGCCTGTGTAAAGGTTGTGAATATATACCATTTTCAAATTAATTCCAGGGGTATACTTTTTAATATCTCCCAGTGTTGTACAGTTGACATTTTTATTGTCTTCGCTTTCAATTTTAGTTGTCTGTAAATGTTAAATGGGTCCTTCATTTTGTTCCAGTGAGCCTTGGAAAGTGTGTGTTTTAATATAATATAATCTATAATACATATAATATACATAATATAATAAAAATTCCGATGAATGGTTTTAGGTGGTAAGCACTGACGGTATCACAGTGAAATCTAGGGTGGTGAAAAGTGAGTACGTGAGCATTACAGGCCCTTCCTACACAATTTTTTCCTAATATTCATTCAAAAAAACTTTTTAAAATTTTATTTTAGAGCTCTACATTTATCTTTTATTCTTGGCTAGAGTTCATCACTGCTACTAGCCTTTATTGAAACATTTTCTTAATAATATTTTCTTAATATTTTCCTCTAGTAGACAAAAAAGTGATCATAAATTTGTCAGTTTTGCTTATGCTTTTCTTACTATGTGTAAAAATCTGGAACCCCTGATGGCATAGTTGTTAAGTGCTATGGCTGCTAATCAAAAGGTTGGCAGTTTGAATCCACCAGCCGCTCCTTGGAGACTATGGGGCAGTTCTACTCTGTCCTATGGGAATCAACTTGACAGCAACGAGAGTTTTTTTGTAAAAATCTATTCCATTTTCTTACCTAGTGATTTTGTTGAAAAATGAAGTTACATTTTTTTCTTGGTGAAAAGATATAAATTTGGAGAGCTGACTTACTTTGATCTTTTTTCTTAGGTATACTTTATTTTTTAGAGCAGTTTTAGATTTACAGAAAAGTTACACAGAAATTGCAGAGAGTTTCCATATGTCCCCTTTGCCTCCCTGCCCACACTATCTCCTATTATTAACGTCTTATATTGTTGTGGTACATTTGTTACAATTGATGAAGCAATATTGATACTTTTTTTAAGTAAAGTTCATAGTTTATGTTAGGGCTCACCCTTTTTGATACACAGTTCCATGGGTTATGACAAATTCATGTCAGGTATCTACCATTATAGTATCATGCAAACTAGTTTCGTTGCTCCTAAAAATTCCCAGTGCTCTACCTATTCATCCCCCAACCCTGAACCTCTAGCAAACACTCATCTTTTCACTGTCTGTATAGTTTTGCCTCTTCTAGAATGTCACATAATTGGTATCAACTATATGAGCGTTTCCAGACTGACTTCTTTCACTTAGCAATGTGCATTTAAGTTTCTCCATGTCTTTTTGTGACTTGATAGCTCATTTCTTTCTATCACTGACTAATATTCCATTGTATGGATGTACTACAGTTTATTTATCCATTCACCTGTTGAAGGATATCTTTCTTGCTTCCAGTTTTGGACAATTATGAATAAAACAGTTAAAAACATTCATGTGCAGGTATTTGTGTGGATGTACGTTTTCAGTGTGGTACTGTGGTGGCTTGCGTGTTACTATGATGCTGAAAGCTATACTGCGAGTATTTCAAATATCAGTAGGGCCACCCGTGGTGGACAGATCTGAGCAGAGCTTCCAGACTAAGACAGACTAGGAAGAAGGACCTGGCAGTCTACTTCTGAAAAAATTGGCCAGTGAAAACCTTATGAATAGCAGCAGAACATTGTCTGGTATAGTGCCAGATGATGAGCCCCTTATGTTGGAAGGCACTCAAAATACAACTGAGAAAGAGCTGCCTCCTCAAAGTAGAGTCAGCCTTAATGATGTAGATGGGGTCAAGCTTTTGAGACTTTCATTTGCTGAGCTGGTATTACTCAAACTTAGAAGAAACTGCCACAAACATCCATTAATAATTAGAACATGGAATGTACGAAGTATGAATCCAGGAAAATTGAAAGCTGTCTAAAATAAAATTACATAAAAATCAATATCCAAGGCATTAGTGAGCTGAAATGGATTGGTATTAGCCATTTGGAATCAGATAATCATAGGGTCTGCTATGCTGGAAATGACAAGTTGAAGAGGAATGGTGCCGCATTAATCATCAAAAAGAACATTTCAGGATGTATCCTGAGGTACAACATTGTCAGTGATAGAATAATATCCACACACCTGCAAGGAAGACCAGTTAATATGATCGTTATTCAAATTTACTCATCAACCACTAATGCCAAAAATGAGGAAATTAAAGATTTTTACCAGCTGCTTCAGTCTGAAAATGATCAAACATGCAATCAGGATGCATTGATAATTACCAGTGATTGAAATGTGAAAGTTGGAAACATAAAGAAGAAGGATTGGTATATGAAAAAATATGGCCTTGGTGATAGAAACGATGTCGGAGATGGCATGGTAGAAGAAGACCAACAGCTTCTTCAATGCAAATACCTTTTTCAGCAACAAGAGTTAAAATATGACCTTGAGCATATGCCACCTGAATTTAGAAACGCATCTCAGGAATAGATTTGACACATTGAATACTAATGACTGAAGACCAGACGAGCTGTGGAATTACACCAAGGACATCATACATGAAGAAAACAAAAGGTCATTAAAAAGACAGGAAAGAAAGAAAAAAAACAAACTTGATGTCAGAAGAGCCTCTGAAACTTGTTTTTGAATGTAGAGTAGCTAAAGCGTATGGAAGAAATGAATAAGAGCTGAACAGAAGATTTCAAAGGGTAGCTCCAGAAGACATAGGAAAGTTTTATAAAGAAATGTGCAAAGACGTGGAATTAGAAAACCAAAAGGGAAGAACACACTTGGCATTTCACAAGCTGAAAGGACTGAAGAAAAAATTCAAGCCTCGAGTTGCAATATTGAAGGATTCCATGGGGAAAATATTGAATGACCCAGGAAGTATCAGAAGAACATGGAAGGAATACACAGTCACTGAACCAAAAAGAATCAGTCAACGTTCAACCATTTCAGGAGGTAGCATATGCTTGAGAATCAATGGTACTGAAGGAAGAAGTCCAGACTGCACTAGCAGGAATGGCGAAAAACAAGGCTCCAGGAATTGACAGAATACCAATTGAGATGCTTCAACAAACGAGTGCAGTGCTGGAGGTGCTCACTTGTCTATGTCAAGAAATTTGGAAGACAGCTTCCTGGCCAGCGTACTGGAAGAGATCCATATGCGTGCCCATTCCAATAAAAGTGATCCAGCAGAATGTGGAAATTATCAAACAATATCATTAATACACATGCAAGTAAAATTTTGCTGAGAATCATTCAAAAGCAGTTGCAGCAATACATGGACAGGGAACTGCCAGAAATTCAATCTAGATTCAGAAGAGGTTGTGGAATGAGGGATATCATTGCTGATGTCAGATGGATCTTGGTGGAAAGCAGAGAATGCCAAAAAGGTGTTTACCTGTGTTTTATTGACTATGCAAAGGCATTCAGCTGTGTGGATCATGACAAATTATGGATAACATTGCAAAGAATGGAAATTCCAGAATACTTAATTTGTATTCATGAGGAACTTGCACAGAGACGAAGAGGCAGTTGCTCCATCAGAACAAGGGAATACTGTGTGATTTGAAGCCAGGAAAGATGTGCATCAGGATTGAATCCTTTCACTATACTTATTGAATGTGTATGCTGAGCAAATAATCCAAGAAGGTAGACTATATGAAGAATGCAGTATCAGGATTGGAGGAAGACTCATTTACAGTTTGCGATATGCAGATGATACAACCTTGCTTGCTGAAAGTGAAGAGGACTTGAACCACTTACTGATGAAGATCAAAGACTGCAGCCTTCAATACTGATTACACCTCAACATAAAGAAAATGAAAATCCACACAACTGGATCAATAAGCAACATCACGATAAAGAGAAGATATTGAAGTTGTCAAGGATTTCATTTTACTTGGATCCACAGTTAATGCCCTTGGAAGCAGCAGTCAAGAAATCAAACAATGGAAATCAGTTTGGCGCTTTCTTAAAAAGCTAGAAATAGAACTATCATACGATCTAGCAGTCTTACTCCTTGGAATATACCCTGGAGAAATAAGAACCCTCACGTGAATAGATATATGCACACCCACATTCATTGTAGCACTGTTTACAATAACAAAAAGATGGAAAAAGCCAAGGGTGCCCATCAACAGATGAATAGATAAACAAATTATGATATATTCACATAATGGAATCCTACGTAGCAATAAAGAACAACAATGAATCCGTGAAACATCTCATAACATGGAGGAATCTGGAAGGCATTATGCTGAGTGAAATTAGTCAGTCGCAAAAGGACAAATATTGTATAAGACCACTATTATAAGAACTCAAGAAAAAGTTTAAACACAGAAGAAAACATTCTTTGATGGTTACGCGGGTTGGGAGGGAGGGAGAGGGGTATCCACTAATTAGATAGTAGACAAGAACTATTTTTGGTGAAGGGAAAGACAACATGATACAGGAGAGGTCAGTGCAACTGGACTAAACCAAAAGCTAAGAAGTCTCCTGAATACAACCAAACATTTCAAGGGACAGAGTAGCAGGGTTGGGGGTCTGGAGACCATGGTTTCAGGGGGTATCTAGGTTAACTGGCATAACAAAGTATATTAAGAAAATGTTCTGCATTCCACTTTGGTGAGTGGCATCTGGGGTCTTAAAAGCTAGCAAGTGGTCATCTAAGATCCATCAATTGGTCTTAACCCACCTGGAGCAAAGGAGAATGAAGAACACCAAAGACGCAAGGAAGATATGAGCCCAAGAGACAGAAAGGGCCACATAAGGCAGAGCCTCCGTCAGCCTGAGACCAGAACTAGGTGGTGCCCGGCTACCACCAATGACTGCCCTGACAGGGAACGTAACAGAAAATCTCTGTTGGAGCAGGAGAAAAGTGGGATGCAGACCTCAAATTTTAGTAAAAGGACCAGACTTAATGGTCTGACTGAGACTGGAGGGACCCCAGAGGTCATGGTCCCCGGACGCTCTGGTCGCCCAAAACTAAAAACGTTCCTGAAGCCAACTCTTCACAGAAAGATTAGACTGGATTATAAGACATAAAATGATACTGGCGAGGAGTGTGGTTCTTAGCTCAAGTAGACACATGAGATTGTGTGGGCAGCTCCTGTCTGGAGGCAAAATGAAAAGGCAGAGGGGTACAGAAGCTGGTTGAATGGACACTGGGAACCACAGGGTGGAGAGGAGAAGTGTGCTGTCACACTGTAGGGAGAGCAACTAGGGTCACATAACAATGTGTACATAAGATTTTGTATGAGAAACTGACTTGAACTATAAACTTTCACTTAAAGCACAATAAAAATAAATGGAAAAAAAAAGAAACAGTATATTGCATTGGGCAAATCTGCTGCAAAAGACCTCTTTAAAGTGTTGAAAAGCAAGGATGTCACTTTGAAGACTAGGGTGTGCCTGACCTAAGCCATAGTATTTTCAGTTGCTTCCTATACATGGAAAAGCTGGGGTGAGTAAGGAAGACTGAAGAAGAATTGACGCCTTTGAATTATGGTGTAGGCAAAGAATCTTGATTGGCATGGACTGCCAGAACAAAGAACAAATCTGTCGTAGAGCTACAGAATGCCCATTTGAAGCAAGTATGGCAAGACTTCGTCTCATGTACTTTGGACATGTTATCAGGAGGGACCAGTCTCTATAGAAAGACATCATCCTTGGTAAAGTGGAGGGTCAGCTAAAAAGAAGACGACTCTCAACAAGATGGATTGACACGGTGGCTGCAGCAGTGGGCTCAAGGATAGCAATGATTATGAGGGTGGCAAAGAACTGGGGGCAGTGTTTCATTCTGTTGTTCATGGGGTTGCCATGAGTTAGAAATGACTTGAAGGCACCCAACAACACAACAAGTTTTCAGCTCACTCGATCAGTATCTAGGACTGCAGTTGCTGGATCACATGGTAAAACTATGCTTAACCTTGTAAGAAGCTGTCAGATTGTCTTCCAAAGTGGTTGCATGACTTTGCATTCCCAACAGCAACTAAAAAGCATTTCTGTTGCTGTATATCCTGGCCAGCATTTGGTGTCAGTGTTTTGGATTTTAGCCATTATAATAGGTGTGTAATGTTATCTGTGAACTGAAAGGTTGCCAGTTCAAACCCACACCGATGCTCTGTGGGAGGAAGACTTAGCGATCTGCTTTCATAAAGACTACAGCCCAGAAAACACTATGGAGCAGTTCTGCCCTGTTACATGGGGTTGCTATGAGTTGAAATCGACTTGATGGCACCCAAGAACAACAGTGGTATGTATCTCACTGTGTTTTAGTTCGCATCCTTTTAATGACATGCAGCACTGGTGGCACAGTGGTTAAAGAGCTCGGCTGCTAATCAAAAGGTCATCAGTTCCATTCCACCATCTGCTCCTTGGAAACCCTATGGGGCAGTTCTGCTTTGTCCTGTAGGGTCACTATGAGCTGGAATTGACAGCAACGGGTTTAATGACATGTGATGCTGAGCTTTTTATCATATGCTTATTTGCTATCTCTATATTTTCTTTGGTGAGGTTTCTGTTAAAGTAGACTTTATCTTGATTTACCAAGAAGAGACTGGAAATTAGCAAATTAGATTGTGGCAGTTCCGACCCTTGGATAAGAGCTATTGGGCTGTATTAGGAAATTTTTAAACAAAACCATTGTTTTTTAAATTAAGGCTTGATTAGTAGTTATTTTCTTTTTCTTTTTTTTTTGTTTGTTTTTTAACCCAGAGGTTTCTTTGGGTATTGCTGAGAGTGTAGGCTGTTAATTTTTATGTTTTTTATTATTTATTTCTATATAATTATTTTATTCTGGAGTTATTAGACTATTTACTGTAGTTTATTTATAACCCTAAAATTATTCTAAAATGCCAAGTAATCTGCTTTCCTCCTGATTTTGACTTAGTGTACAATGATATTATATTTGTTTTTCAGGTATCTCAATACCCAGTTTATTAAAAAGAATAAATTGACAGAAGCTGACCTTCAGTATGGCTATGGTGGTGTAGATATGAATGAACCACTCATGGAGATAGGAGAGGTAGGAAACTCTTTAATGACTGGTAAACACAGGCTGGTTATTTGACCTAGTGACTTTGTTTTTTAAGGACATTGAGTTTAGTATCCTAAAAATGTCAAGTACATGAGTACTAATATTAGGTATATAAAATACTGTAATTATTTCCTAAGAATTTCCGATGGAGGAACAGAAAAGATGATGATGAGGGTTTTAATCATTAAATTTACGAGAGATGAACGGCAGAGTACTGTGTAAAAAGCTTATACAAATTATGTAGAAAATGTTGAGACTCTTGTAGTTAAAAAGCACAAAGGACAGGTACTTAAAAGACAGCTTAGAAGTGAGAGAACACAAATTTGTTGGTATAACATTTATTATAGCTGAAAAAGTAATAAAAGAAATTCAGAATAAAATACTGAGGTGTGCAGTTCAAGTAACTTGTTGAATTATTTGAGGTGTAATTCAAATCCAGATATGGAAAATTTGTGATCTTTATTGCGTATGCTGATTGCGAAGGAAGTACTCTTGTCTAAGTTCCTTTACCTATTTATTGAGTAGCCAGGCATTGGGAAACAGTGGTGAACAGAAAGAAGGTCCCTGTCCTTAAGAACCTTATAAATTCAGGTAAAGGGATCAGATGTCAAATAAGTAAAGAAACGAAATTGTGATGAGGTTTACTGAAGGAAATGAACAGTTAGGATGCAACGTTAGTAGATACTTAAGTTAGCATAGCCGTTTTAGAAAGAAGTCTGTCAGTGTCTTTCAGGAGACTTTAAAATGCTCAATACTTGTTGACCAAGTAATCCCATGTCTACTAATCTGTATCAAGAAAACAGTAAATTTAGGAAAAAACTTAAAAATATTTCTGTAAATACTATTGAAGTATTTAGTAAGTGTGATGAACAATCAGAATTTAATAAGAACAATCAGAATTTTCATCAGTAGGAAAAATAGCTCATGAAAGTCTGTAACAAAGGGGGAAAATTGGCTCATGAAAATATTTGGGCATTATATGTTTACTTGCAATAGAAGAACTGTTGGGGTTAAACAGGATACAGAGAAAAAAATCAGAAGGAAATACCAAAATCTTAGCAATGGTTGCTTCTAATTAATAGGATTATAATTGAATATTTTACTTAAAATCCTCCCTTATCACCAACATCACCAAGACCACTCCTCTTCCCAGATGAAATCACTGTGAACAATTTGGTTTGCATAATTTATGAGCTTTAGGTAGGCATTTGCATACAAATGTTTATACATACCCACATAAATGTTTTGATTTTATGTTTTAAACATTAATGGTATCATATAAAACATACATCCTGCAGCTTGTATTTTTTTTTAAATAGCTAATGTAGTTACTTTCATGTAAGTTTGTTTTTGAGAGCTTAATATTCTATGGTAGCAATATAGAACAATTTATTAAACCGTTCTCCTTAGTTACTAGTTTTTCGTTGTTACGAACGAACAACGCGGCAGTGAACATCATTGTTCATTCGTTCATTCATTAAATATTTATTGAGCTCCTCTGTGTCTAGGCACTTTTCTATATGCTGGGGATACAGCAGCGAACAAGGTAGACAAAAGGCTTACACTCACGGAGTTACCTTTATGTGTCTGTCCCTTTGTACACGAGCAGATAGTTTCATAGGATACAGCAGTGAACAAGTTAGACAAAAGGCTTACACTCACGGAGTTACCTTTATGTGTCTGTCCCTTTGTACACGAGCAGGTATTTTCATAGAATACAGCAGTGAACAAGTTAGACAAAAGGCTTACACTCACGGAGTTACCTTTATGTGTCTGTCCCTTTGTACACGAGCAGGTATTTTCATAGAATACAGCAGTGAACAAGTTAGACAAAAGGCTTACACTCCCGGAGTTACCTTTATGTGTCTGTCCCTTTGTACACGAGCAGGTATTTTCATAGAATACAGCAGTGAAGAAGTTAGACAAAAGGCTTACACTCACGGAGTTACCTTTATGTGTCTGTCCCTTTGTACACGAGCAGATAGTTTCATAGGATACAGCAGTGAACAAGTTAGACAAAAGGCTTACACTCACGGAGTTACCTTTATGTGTCTGTCCCTTTGTACGCGAGCAGATAGTTTCATAGGATACAGCAGTGAAGAAGTTAGACAAAAGGCTTACACTCACGGAGTTACCTTTATGTGTCTGTCCCTTTGTACACGAGCAGATAGTTTCATAGGATACAGCAGTGAACAAGGTAGACAAAAGGCTTACACTCACGGAGTTACCTTTATGTGTCTGTCCCTTTGTACACGAGCAGGTATTTTCATAGAATACAGCAGTGAACAAGTTAGACAAAAGGCTTACACTCACGGAGTTACCTTTATGTGTCTGTCCCTTTGTACACGAGCAGGTATTTTCATAGAATACAGCAGTGAAGAAGTTAGACAAAAGGCTTACACTCACGGAGTTACCTTTATGTGTCTGTCCCTTTGTACACGAGCAGGTATTTTCATAGAATACAGCAGTGAAGAAGTTAGACAAAAGGCTCACACTCACGGAGTTACCTTTATGTGTCTGTCCCTTTGTACTTGAGCAGATAGTTTCATAGGATACAGCAGTGAAGAAGTTAGACAAAAGGCTTACACTCACGGAGTTACCTTTATGTGTCTGTCCCTTTGTACACGAGCAGGTATTTTCATAGAATAGGTAACTGGAAGTGGAGTTTCTGGGTCAAAGGTAAGCACATTCTAAGCTGTGATAGGTCCTGCTAGCTTGCCTTTCAGCAAGGCTTTATTTACCAGTTTGCTCTCTGCTCCTTGTGGGAAGACAAATGCTTTTACGTATTTGAAATGGAATTACCGATGGATCAGAATAAAGTTACTCCAAGGAAACAGAATAGAGAGGCCAGAAACAGATCTGTGGGTACAGCTAAGTTGGTAACAGGGGCAATCAGTTTCTGACCTGAATAATTTGTAACAGATATGACAAAAAAATAAAGTCTATTGGAGTTTATAGACTTAAGTGTGATAAACAAAACTTGGACAACTTTAAGGCAACATAGGAGCACACATATCCTTGTGACCTTAGGGTAAGGGAAAGATTGCCTAGAAGACATAAAAAGATCAGACAGTAAAGGAGTAAATTGATAAATATGAGTACATTAAAATGAATAATACATTTTGTACTAAAAAACATCATAGAGAAAGTGAAGAGTCAAGTCACAATACATAAAACTGGCCACTGCGTGTGTGGGTGTATGTGTGTATTTATATATATATATAGTCTAGGTTTCATTAAGAGCAAGCCAAATATTAATGAAACAATGGGCAAAGGAGATGAATAGACATTTCACAGAAAAAAATCTATCCAGACAGTAAACATAAAATGATGCTCAACTGCAATGAAATACCGTTTTACATCCACCAGGTGAGCAAAATTTTACTGAAGCCTGTTAATACTTGTTGTTGTTAAGGACTAACGGGACTCAAATCAAGTGTCTGTGGGAGCATAAATTGATAAAACCCCTCTAGGAAACCATCTGAAGCCAAGCTATTCATTTGCCTAATCCTCTAGCCCAGGGTCTCCACTCCTAGGTATGTGTCAGGGAGTCTCACCCTGATGTGCCCCAGAGGATGCATACGGGAACAGCAGCATTGCTCTCGTAGCAAAAAAACAGACAAACTGGAATGGCAAACACACGTTCATCAGCAACAGAAAGGAAAAGTAAGCCGTGGTGCGTTCCTACGGGAGTGTACTGTGCGGCAGTGCTGATGATTGAACTGGGGTTTACTTTTCAATTTTGATGGATTTCAATAACAAAGTTAAATTTTGAAGAATATATACAGTATGATTTTGTTATCTTGGCCAGTAGTTGTCGACTTCAAACATACCATAAGGGGGTACGTACAAAGTTAGTAAAACTATAAACATGGGATGGTTTAGCACAAAGGTTTAGGATAGTGAGGAGAAAGGACGGGGACATTTGGGGCAAAGGTATTAGTGAAGTCGTATTTCTTAGACTGGGTGGTGAATACATGAATGTTTTATTATTCTTAAACTGGATTAGCTTCTTATTTTTGTGTGTTTCTTAATTAAAGTCAGCCAACAGCGAAATCATATTATTTTATTTAATATAATTCATTTGTTTCTATCATGGCCTCGGTGGATAACACCTGCCTTAAACATCTGTAGCCCCTCCTTAATGCCAAGCATTTAGCAATCAATAAATTAAGATTTTATAAAGATCAGTGATTTCTCTAAGATTTTTAATTGTAGTAAAACTTTCTTTGTGTAAGTCTGATATACTGGTCATTATCATTTTAAACATGTATTTCCTTAATGTACATTCAGTTTTCATTTAAGTTTTGAAATACTAATTATAAATGCTTCTTTTGATGGGTACTTTTACTTTTTAAAATGTTGCGAATAAACGTTGAAAACAAATACTTAGTAATTCAGCCTCGTTGACCTTTATTTTTCCTGGCAGCTAGCGTTGGACATGTGGAGAAAGTTGATGGTCGAACCACTTCAGACCGTCCTCATCCGCATGTTGCTCCGAGAAATCAAAAAGTGAGTAATTAAGTTTGTTTTCCTGGCTCGATTCTGTTTTGCTGTTTGATATGATTTAGAAATCAAACAGCCTGGCTACTGGTTGGAGTTTTTAAGCAAAGAGTATTTTGTCAGTGCATCGCAGTAAGAAGGATGATGTTAGAAAAAAGTCACAAAAGAGGGTGAGAAGATATTTTTTTATTTAACGTGAATCCCATATAGAAAGTAGATGGTAGCAATTAGTAATTCAGTTTTAAAAAATTGTCGCTCACTCTTTTAATGATTCAATTTCCAAAGAAAGTGATATGGGGATAAAAGACAGTGGGTTGGAATTACTTGTTTTTCCTTCCCCTTCTTTCTGCTAACTGTGATTACTAGAAGAACACCCCTAAAATGATTCGTAGGTTCTAGTATAATTTTTTTTGCTAAAAATAGTAACTTGTTTTTTCTTGACATAAAGTTCAGCTGTTTTACATTAAAAGCATAATGAAAATCTTATTATAATTTTTTAAATAATACTTTTATGAAATGCCTGTTTTAATATTATTTGCCTCATCTTAGTATGATTGTTAGACTGTTGAAAATGAATAGGATAAAAAAAAATTAAAGAAAATCTTTGAGAAGAATGATACCAACTATAGGGTATTAATTCTGGAAGAGACATCTCAGATCTGAGATCTGATCAGAGATATTAGGCCAACTTGTATTTTATAATTAGCCTCCATTAAAGCATTGTTTGACTTATTTTACTAATAACTCGTATATTAAGTCTATTAGGTTAGCATTATAGTACATTTTATAGCTAAGGAAACCAAAACTTACTAATAAGAATTAGACCTGGCAACTACATGTCAAAGACTGTGCTAAAAGCTTGGTATGCATTATCCTATTTAATCCTGCCAGTTCTAGGAAGTAGGTACTAATACTATCAGCATTTTACAAATGAAGATGTAAATAGTGGAGTTCTACCTGGGCTAGTTTGTCTTCAGCCGCTCACTGTCCTTTTAAGTCTACGGATTCTGATTTAGGCTTGTCTAGTTCTAAATCCACTATTCCTGTCTTTTTAATTAACAGAATATTTCTGCTACTCTTTGCTCCAATACCTGTAGCTTAAAAACATGTATATTGTACATTTAGAATGCTTTGAGTATCCTGGTCTTTCCACAAATACTTCCTTATTTGATTGTAAGGAGGTAGGGCAAGTTTAATTTAAAAATAAATTGAACTTCAACAAGGAGAAATGATTTGTTGAACTTGATGTTAAGGAAGTAGATTCCATGCCATTAGATTTCCAGTTTGGGTCTTCCTACTGAGTTGGTTTTCCATCTACTTCCCCATTGTTATTTGAGCTCATATGGCCAGATAACGTAACTACCATTACTGTGGGTGAGCAACTGTGAAAGGTACTGTCCATTAGTAATCTCATCTAATTCCTGTAAAGGATATGATGGTGAATGTTATTGTAGACTCATTTTAAGAAGAGGAAAAATGAGGCTTAAGAAGATAACACTTACCTATGTCATATAACAAGTAAATTGGTAGAACCGGGCATTGAACTTAGGTCATTCTGGTCCCTAAGTCTGTGGTGTTACCTATGTATTTGTTCTTAGAAATAGTCTGCTCAAGTTGCACCTCATTGCCATTTCTGCTAGAAATATTTTCCACAACTTCTTTGTGGAAAGAGCTCCCTGAGATTTACTTTCTCAGAACTAGCAGAGTTTCAAGTTTGATTTCCTGTCAGCTTTCTTTTTCCATATTCATCCGTGGGTTCCTAGATATTCCCTATAAGTCTCTAAAGAAGATTACTTTGTACAGGTGACTTCTCAAATCTGGCCACTGAAAATCACCATTACACAGGGAATTTTCAAAGAGTTATCTTCCTACAAAAAGTTACAGAAGTAATAAATGCTGGTTGTAAAAAATTAAAAATTTTCAGAAGGTTAAATAAAAAAGTAAAAGACCTCTCTTTTTTCTCCCAGTACCTTCAGTTCTGTTCCTTAGGAACCACTATTAAGGGTTGAAAGTATTTTCTAATAAAAATTCTGGCATATGTATATATACACACACACACATATACAGCACAGTCTGCGAAAGCTGGAGCTTGTATAAGTCGGAAGCCTGTCGAAGAAGGAAAACACCTGTGAAAGGCAGAAAACTTGCGAGACCCAGAAAATCAAGGCAGTCCCTCGAGTTCCGGCTCTCACAGTTGTCACTGTTTTTATACACACACACACACACACACACACATTTGGAGGGGTGGTTTGAAAGCATAGATATCTGGCTCACACCTCCATCCATTGAATCATACTCTAGGGAGAATAACCTAACGAGCCACTATTTTCGACGGCCCTGGGTTTCTGGGTTACTTTTACAAAGCTCCTCAGATGATGTTTATACATCCAGCAATTCTGAAATACAAGTCTACATTAAATAAATTCCCTTCACTCATTCAGCAAAGCTTTTATTGGAATGTTTTCTTTTTATTTGAATTTTTAAAAATAATTACACAAATATTGAGTATGTTCTTAAAAGTTTAAACACAGACCAGATTTGTGGTTGGTGAACAACTATAAAGGGGGTTGTATGAGGGAGTTCCTTTATGGCAATAGAACAGTTCTGTATCTTGATTATGATGGTGCTGACATGAATCTAGACATGTGATAAAGTTGCGTAGGGTCGCTATGATTTGGAATTTACTCGATGGCAGTGGGTTTTTTGAATTTTTATTTTTATACACACACAGAGGTGCCCTGGTGGTACAGTGGTTAAGCTCTTGGCTACTGACCAAGAGGTCAGCAGTTCTGCTTTGTCCCATAGGGTCTCTATGAATCAGAGTCAAACATGCATAAATGGTTGCGTGTTAAAATTGGCAAAATCTGAATAAGCTCTGTAGATTGTGCCAGTGTCAGTTTCCTGGTTTCAGTACCGTACCGTATTATGTAAGATGTTACCGTTGAGGGAAGCTGAGTGCAGGGTAGATGGAATCTCTCTGTCTTGGTCTGTAATGATTTCAAAGTAAGTTTTTAACGAAGTTTAAATAGTGCTTAAAATGTGAAAGCTCCTGTCTTCTCCCTTTTCTCCTTTTACTTCAGACTTCTTTCTACTTCTCGTAAGTACTACTGATAACAGTTTGGTTAAATCATAATATTTGTTTGCTTAATCAAGTACAGTGATTTTCATCCTTTTTGGGGGAATATTTATATTCCTTTAGGAACATGATGGAAGCTGTGGAGTTCCCCAAAGAAAAATACTTGGTATGTTTATATACATAAAATTTTGTATACTCTGTAGAAGATTTTTAGCCTTTTAGGGTCAGAATTGCTGCTTTAGCCTTTATTTAGTGAAATTCTCTATACCTAAGAGAATCATTTGAGAAATTGTAATCTGAAATAAATCTCCACACTTACTGTTTGTAGAATTGTAGGAGTTTTTATTTGTATTATACTCAAGAGCAAGATAGTTGTGATTAAATATCCTTTCCGTGTTTGCACGGGAACATCGTAAACAAAGGCAGCAGTTAAGAAACATACGGAAAGAAAATACATGCAACTTTAGAGCTCCAATTTTTTCAACTCTATTTTCCGTACTGTTCTGACATAATATTGCTCTCGGATACCAAAGTTTCCTACAGGTGGGATTCAGTTTCAGGGCTCTTTTCTGTTCCATTTGTTAAGTTTGTCTGCCTTTGTATCTTGTTATTACTGTGGCTTAATAGTAAGTCTTGGTATCTGGGAGGTCAAGTTTGCCCTCCAGAAGCCAGGAATATCCTTGATGTTCTTTGGCCCTTTAATTTTTATGTCTATAGAAGTCCTGTGTGCTTTTTGTTAGATTAATTTCTAGAGCTTGGTATTCTCGATACTATGCAAGTATGCTCGATGTAATTACCTCTTCTAGTTGTTTTCTGCTAGTGTGTAGAAATGCATCTGGGTTTTGTATATTAATCTTACATTTAGCCACTTGTTGTACTCTATTTGTGTGTGCATGTTTTTTAGTTTTCTATGTAAACTATCATAATCTGCAAATATTAATAGCTTTTTTGTTGTTGATGGGTTTTTTTTGTTGTCAATTTTTTTTGTTTTGTCGTATTACATTGGCTAGGACCTCCAAAACAATGTTGAAAAGAAGGGATGGATAATGAGCATTTTTGTCTCAATCCTGATTTTGAAGGTTATACACGTAACATTTCCTCATTTAGGATGATGATGCTTATAGTTTTTAAATAGATCTTTATCAGAATAAGGAAATTAGCAACAATTTAGATGTTGAATTTTGTAAAATGACTTTGTTTCTGTTGAGTGATTATATTTTTTTTTTCCCCTCTGTTCATCTGTTAATGTGGTGAATTACATTTATGGATTTTCTAATACTAAACCATCCTGGTATAACCAGGATAAAACTATTAAAAAATTACAGCTTTTATACATTTTTTAATTTGATTTGTTAATACGTGATTTGGAAGTGTGCATCTATACCTGTGAGTGGAATGGGCCTGCACTTTTTCTTTCTCATGTCTTTGTCTGGGTTTGGCATCAGGCGTATAATTATAGGATAACTCATAGGTATGGGCAGTCCTCGGATTACTAATGTCCAACTTACATACAACCTGTAGTTATGAACAAATCCCTGTAAATAAAGCCTATTATATTAAAAACTTGAGCTACATACAGTGGTTCATAATAACAAACATGCCACTTTTTGACACATCAAAACATTATTATTACTGTATTATTAAAGATGTTTTAGTGTATTTGGAAGTGTTCCTAGAAGTGTTCCTTTAATATATTATATGCACAGAAAGTTACACTATATACTAAGACAAACATTCGACTAACTGATGTTAGATACAAACCATACCTAACTGTTCTGAATTGTGTACACATTTGATTTAAAGACAGACTTAGGAATGGAACTGTTTCGTGATTCAGGGACTGCCTTTCTTTTGAATAGAAGAGTGTATAAAATTGGGAATGTTTAGTAAAACTCACTGTAAAACTATCTTAGCCTAGTATTTGTAAGAAGGTTTTTTTCTTTCTTGTCAGAAGTTTTTTTTTAACTGCTGTGGTTTTTTCAATAGTCATAATACTAGCCAAATTTGTATTTCTGAAGTTCTAAATTACTTTTTCAAAATTGTTAGCAAGTAGTTGTTCACAGTATTCTCTTTTTAAAAAAACAAACTTGATTTTAAGTAATTTTAGATTTAGGCAAGAATGGCAAAGATAGTACAGAATTCCTGTATACCCTGCATCCAGCTTTCCCTAATTTTACCATCTTACAACCCATGGTATGTTTATGAACATTGGTATAGAGTATTAACTAAATTACAGATTTTACGTGCCCTTCTCTAGCTTTTCCACAGATATCCATTTTTTGTTCCAGGATCCTATCCAGGATACCACATTACATTTAGCCATCATGTCTTCTTAGCCTCCTCGACTCTGTGAGAGTTTTTCGTTCTTCCCTTGTTTTTCATGATCTTGGCATTTTTGAAGAGTAGTGGTCAATCATGTTGTAGAATGTCCTCAGTTTTGGTTTGTCTAATGTTATCTCATGATTAGAATGAAATTATGGACTTTTTAGAGGGAAGAATACCACTGAGTGAATGTCCCCTTCTCATCACATCATATCAGGGAGTAGATGATAACTTTTTCTCTTTCTATACCTACACTGTTTATTCCCACTTTTATTTATTTTATTGTACTTTAGATGAAGGTTTACAGAACAAACTAGTTTCTCTTTAAACAGTACACATACTGTTTTATGACATTGGTTAACAACCCCACGACATGTCAACACCCTCCCTTCTCAACCTTAGGTTCCCTATTACCAGCTTTCTTGTCCCTGCCTGCCTTCTAGTCCTTGCCCCAGGGCTGGCATGCTCCTTTAGTCTTGTTTTATTTTATGGGCCTGTCCAATCTTTGG
Organism: Loxodonta africana; assembly: GCF_030014295.1. Lineage (NCBI taxonomy): Eukaryota > Metazoa > Chordata > Mammalia > Proboscidea > Elephantidae > Loxodonta > Loxodonta africana. The sequence continues at coordinate 188,108,863 of NC_087345.1, forward strand.
AAACCCTGGTGGCGTAGTGGTTAAGTGCTATGGCTGCGAACCAAAGGGTCGGCAGTTCGAATCTGCCAGGCGCTCCTTGGAAACTCTATGGGGCAGTTCTACTCGGTCCTTTAGGGTCGCTATGAGTCGGAATTGAGTCGATGGCACTGGGTTTGGCTATGGTTAGTCCAATCTTTGGCTGAAGGTGGAACCTCAGGAGTGACTTCATTATGGAGTTGACAGCGTGTCTGGGGCCCATACTCTCAGGGTTTCTTTAGTCTCTGTCTGGCCAGCAAGTCTGGTCTTCCTTTTTGAGTTAGAATTTTCTTGTACATTTTTCTTCAGCTCTGTCTGGTACCCTCTATACTGATCCCTGTCAGAGCAGTCAGTGGTGGTAGCCTGGCACCATCTCATTGTATTGGACTCCCATCTGGTGGAGGCCATGGTAGATGTTGTCCATTAGTTCTTTGGACTAATCTTTCCCTTGTATCTTTAGTTTTCTTCATTCTTCCTTGCTCCCAAAACGGTGAGACCCGTGGAGTATTCTAGATGGCTGCTCACACGCTTTTAAGATCCCAGACGCTACTCACCACAGTGAAATGTGGAACATTTTCTTTATAAACTGTGTTATGCTAGGTGTTCTCTGAGACCATGATCCCCACAGCCCTCAGTCGAGCAGTTCGGTCCCTTGGAGTTTGGGTGTATCTATGGAGCTTCCATGACCTTGGCTTCTACAAGTTGTTCTGCCTTCCCCAGTATTGTATACTATCTTACACTTCACCAAAGTTACCACTAACCTATAGTCTATTTAGTGTTTTTCCATCCCCACCCATCCCCTCCCTTGTAACCATCAAGGGTTGTTTCTTTTTATATGTAAACCTTTTCATGAATTTTTACAGTAGCATTCTCATACATTATTTGTCCTTTTGTGATTGACTTTTTTCACTTAGCATATGCCCTCCAGGTTCATCCATGTTATTAGATGCTTTGCAGGTTCATTGTTGTTGTTCTTTATCGTTGTGTAATACTCCATTGTGTAAATGTACCACAGTTTTTTTTTAATCCATTCATCTGTTGATGGGTGTCTAGGTTGTTTCCATCTTTTTGCTATTGTGAACAATGCTTCAGTGAACATGGGTGTGCATGTGTCTATTTGTGTGATGACTCTTATTTCTCTAGGCTATATTCCTAAGAGTGGGATTGCTGGATCATATGGTATTTCTATTTCTGGCTTTATAAGGAAGCGCTATATCATTTTCCAAAATGGTTGTATCATTTTGCATTCCCACAAGTGGTGCATAAGAGTTTCAATCTCCCCACAGCCTCTTCAACATTTGTTATTTCCTGTTTTATTGATTCGTGCCAGTAATGCCGGGGTGAGATGGTATTTCATTGTGGTTTTGATTTGCATTTCTCTGATGGCTAGAGATCATGAGCATTTCCTCGTGTATCTGTTAGCCACTTGAATGTCTTCTTTGGTGAAGTGTCTGTTCATTTCCTTTGCCCATTTTTTAATTGGATTATTTGTCTTTTTGTTGTAGAGGTGTTGGATTTTCTTGTAGATTTTAGAGATTAGACCTTTGTCTGATTTGTAATAGCCAAAAATTTTTTCCCAGTCTGTAGGTTCTCTTTTTATTCTTTTGGTGAAGTCTTTAGATGAGCATAAGTGTTTAATTTTTAGAAGATCCCAGTTACCTAGATTATCTTCTAAAGTTTGTGTGTTGTTGATTGTGGCTTGTATCCAGTTAATGCTGTGTTTTAGGGCTCTAGTGTTGGTCCTATTTTTTCTTCTATGAACTTCATAGTTTCTGGCTTTATATTTAGGTCTTTCATTCATTTTAAATTAGTTTTTATATATGGTGTGAGGTATGGGCCCTGTTTTATTTTTTGGCAGATGGACATCCAGTTTTTCTAGCACCATTTGTGAAAAAGACTGTCTTTTCCCCATTTGATGGACTTTGGGCCCTTGTCAAAGATCAGGTGACCATAGGTGGATGGATTTACATCTGGGTTCTCAATTCTGTTCCATTGGCCAATGTAGCTGTATAGTAGGTTCTGAGGTCAGGTAGTGCGAGTCCTCCTACTTTATTCTTCTTCTTAATAGTGCTTTACTTGTCTGGGGCTTCTTCCCTTTCCACATAAAGTTAATGATAAGGTTTCCATCTCTTTAAAGGATGTTATTGGTATTTGTATCGGGATTGCATTGTATTTGTAAATTGCTTTGGGTAAAATTGTCATTTTCACAATGTTGAGTCTACCTATCCATGAGCATGGTATGTTTTTCCATTTATCATCATGACTTTTTACTGGTGATGTTAACTTTGATCATCTGATTAATGTATTGTCTTTTCTTTTTAACCTCCATCTGCAGTAGATTTCCATTAATAATTCTGAAAAGCCTTTAAGAATGACAATAAGAAATGATAATTAAATCCTTCTGCCCACATTTTTTTGCTTCAAATAATGAAATTTATTTCTTAAAGAAAAGCAATTAGAAGAAGTAAAATAAGCTTTTAAAATTGATTGAAAATGATAAGTTTTTGAAATACCAGAGTGGCATAATTTGTTCACATTTCTGTGATTTGGCTGCCAAATATTATTCACTTGATTCCAAAAAAATTTTGTCCCCCTGGTAGAAAATCAAGTTACTAAATGAGAATAATAATAATATATGTCTTACATTGTTGTTGTTAGCATGAAATAAGATGCTTTATATAAATATTCAGCACAGTGACTGGGCCACAATAAGTTTTCAGTAAAATCAGCTATGTCCAAGTGAAAAGTTTCTATAATAAATTCCTAAAGCAATCTAATTAGTGTAGGTATCCTGTAAAGCAGGTTCTTAGCAAAGTTTGTCAATCAGCTCAACCTTTTGACACTTGCTAATGGGTGTAATTAATTTTTACTTTATATCAATTGTCTTCATATCTGTAACGTATTTATCAGGTTGAAACTGTCTTTCAGTGGATTAAATTATTTACCTTTGGAGATTATGCTGTTTTACTGTTACATGAGTAGTTCTAAACACTTGACACAGTATCCATATATCTATTCAGAAAAATGATTTTCAGTCTGTATAGTCTTTCTCATTCTTTCTTGATTCTTTGCCCCTTACCTTTTTTTTTTTTTTAAAGCAAACATTGTGAATCGTTGGATTTGTTAAGTATACAGTGAGGAAGGTTGAATCAGATTATATTTGAGGTCCATTTCAGCTCTGAATTTCTGTTTCAGTATATGGTTTTATATGAGGACTGATGAGGTTTATTTAAACAAAAAAGCAAATATTAATACGGTGATGATAAAGCATATAGAAATATCTGTGATACGTGATTTCTGAATTCTTGAGTATTCTTGTTAGAAAACGAGGAGTAGAGAGGAAATACTAAAAAGACTTCAGTGTAAAGACAGGGATATGTCAGCAACCTCTGATAGACCTGATTTTGGTTTGATTTAAGTGCTCACACTTAGTGCTAAAAGTATTTAATGTAACCTAATGTAGTAATGTATCTGTCTTTAGTTATTTAGTGCTATTATAACAGAAATACCACAAGTAGATGGCTTTAAGAAAGAGAAATTTATTCTATCACAGTCTAGGTGGCTAGAAGTCCAAATTCAGGGTGCCAATGCCAGGGAAAGACTTTCTTTCTCTGTCGTCTCTGGGAGAAGGTCCTTGTTGTCAACCTTCCCCTGGTCTAGGAGCTTCTCCATGCAGGGACCCCAGGTCCAAAGGACACACAGGCCCCTGGTTCTTCTTGCTTGGTGGCATGAGGTCCCCTCGTCTCTCTGCTCTCTTCTCTCTTTTATATCTCAAAAGATATTGACTTAAAATACAACCTAATCTTGTAGATTGAGTCCTGCGGCATTAACATAACTGCCTCTAATCCTGCCTCATTAACATTATAGAGGTGGGATTTACAACACATGGAAAAATCACACCAGATGACAAAATGGTGGGTAATCACACAATACTGAGAATCATGGCCTAACCAAGTTGACACACATTTTGCGGGGACACAGTTCAATCTGTAACAGAATCTTTTTATCATAATGGCCAAGAATTGCTAAAAGACAAGGCACTTATCTTTTTCAGTTCTTAAATACAGTTAGTACATTGTTGCACTTACATATTTAATATTCGTTAGATATTGCTGCTTTAGCAGTATATTCTGGTTGATGCTTTCATCTGTGTGACCTTGTGCTTCTGAAACACTTGTCCTTATGGCTGAAATGCCTGCTTCCACCACATGTTGGTTATCTAATACCAAGATAGCTCTTTTCCTAAAAACTAACAGTTTGGTTTAGATAATTTCTACCTCTGTTAACTTTGTAACTATTCTTTTGTTATTCTTTATCTTACCAAAGTAACATACTTTCTTTCTCTTCCAGGTATGTAGTCTTAGACTTATCAGTGGATGAATTAATTTGGTTGGTACTGGTAGAGTAAAAGATGATTTTCTAATATAACTTTGGTTGTGTGAAGGTTTATTTCATGCAGTACCAACACCTGTATCTCTTTAGGAGTGGCTGTATATAATCATACATAGAATTATGTGATTATTTTCTTACTGTACAAGAAATTCATAGATCATAAACATTCTCCAACCCGCCTAGCCTCTCAGCTAATGTGTTAACCTTCTTTGAAGATTTCAGAAAAATAAGGGCCACCTCAGCCTTTAAAGAGATAAAGTTATCTGTGAGGCCAATGAAAGATTTTTTATGAAATCAAAGTGTTCTACTAAGTGAAAACACGTAAGGCTCATGAATACTGAAATGCTATGTAAACCATAAACCAGGAGTTTCGAGACTTTCAGAAGAAGTTGTAATTGGGTGGAGTGGGATCTGCAGGGAAGGTTGCAGATAGAAAAACAAACAGCAGTGTACTATAGTGTACTGTATTGTAATGTCATGGGCAGAAAGGGAGGTGCTCTTGGTGTGAAGACCATGCAACTTCTGCTTTTAAGGTACACACTGGGTCCTGGCTTCTTTTTCTTAATTAAATTCTGTAAGGTACTTTTCTTGAATTATGTAAACTATAGGAATAATCCCTTACTTTATGCAATTTGAAAAAAAATGTTTTCATGAAGTACTAAATTTAAAAATGGAATATAGATAGTAGTATTTTTTATTAGTTCGCGTAAGAGAATCAGTGGACTAACTGTAGTCAGTTTAATTTTTGCATGATATCCTTGTGAACTTAATGCACATGAAGTTTAATTGATAATCCAAAAGTAGCGGGTGTTCTTCCTTTACAGGGAAGAAAAAAGCAAGGTAGGTTGTGAATCTGCATATTTTTTCACAGTGCTTACTTGACTAGGAAAGATAAAAGTAACTCTATTCATATAAAAACTTACCTATTACAGTAATATAGTGGAACTCGGATTTTCAAGTATATGCAAAAAGAATTGCTTAGTCACATAAGGATGCTATTGAAAACACTATCTTTTTTATCTTAAGTAGACTCAATATGACTCTTTCAGTAAACTATGCATTTACCTTTCTACTGTTGTGTTCTTCAAACAAAAATAAAAACTAAAAGGAAATTCTTTTTTTTGAATTTGGAACAGTCTATAACAGACTACTATGACTGACTTGCATTTCTCTGACATGTCCATATTTTTGTTGTTCTATTTTTTAATTGTTAAAATAGAGCTATTGAGGAAAAATACAATCTTAGATACAAATAAAATCTAATTTAGATGTCTTTGTTCTTTTGTATCTCTTAGATTATGAGAGATGTGTTTTAAAATTTTCTAGTCTATTTATAGTTTTTTTTCCTTATAAATTGTTCATCTTATACACTTTGAGGATATGTTGTTAAGTGTCAGGTTATTATCTTCATGGTTAATTATCTTTATCATAGTAACTATCTTGTGCTCTTTTTTCTTATTCTGTCAGACATTATTATACCAATTTTCTTTTAGACTTAATGGGGTTTTGTTGTTTTGCTTATGTGTGTTATTTAACCTTTTTATTATAAAATAAAATGTAGGTACAGAAAGCCATGCAACACAGATGTACAGCTTAGTGAATTGTTATAAAGTGCATGCCCTGGTTACTGTCACCCACGTCAAGAACTAGAACCTTGCCACCTACCCCAGAAACCTCTCTGTGTGCCCCATTTCTTCTCTTTCTCCAAAGGTAACCACTATCTCGACTCTTACAGTAATTGTTTTCTTCTCATTCTTTATGGCTTTATCACCCAAGTATATATCCCTAGCTAGACACTGTAATTTAATCTTGTCCATTTTTTAAAAACTTTTTTATGTCTTTTTAATCAACAGCTCCCCGCACCATCCTCCTTTTTTTTGGTAGTTTATTTTTGGCAAATCCTAACCATTTGACCTTTAGACTTTTCCATGGTCTGGACTTTGCTGATTGTACGTGTGAGATATATTTCAATATGTTCCTCTGTCCTTTAGATTTCCTGCAAATTGGCAGTCTGGTGGCTTACTCAGACTAGGCTTCGATTCCTCCGACAAGACTATGGTCTTCATTCATTCACAATGTCTGATTTTCACTTTTATTTTTTATTTGGTGTTGCTTCTCTTATCAGTTGCCATCCCGTCGGCTCTGACTCATGGCGACCTATGTGTAACAGAATGAAATGTTGCCCAGCTCTGTGCCGTCTTCACTGGTATGTCCAAGCCCATCGTTGTGGCTGTTGTGTCAATCTGTCTCATTGAGGGTTTCGCTCATTTTCGCTGGTCCTCTACTTTACCAACCATGATGTCATTTTTTAGCAATCGGACTTTCCTGTTGACGTACCCAAAGGAAGTGAGCTGAAGTCTCGCTGTCCCCACTTGTAAGGATGATCCTGGTTGTATTTCTTCCAAGACTGATCTGTCCATTCTTCTGGAAGTGCGTGGTATATTCAGTATTCTTCGCCAGCACTATAATTTGAATGCATTAATTATTCTTCTGTCTTTCATTGTCCAGCTTTCACATGTGTATGAGGCAGTTGAAAAGACCATGGCTTAAGTCAGCTGCACCTTAGTCATCAAAGTGACATCTTTGCTTTTTTAAACTTTAAGGAGTGCTTTTGCAGCAAATTTGCCCAGTGCAATATGTTGTTTGATTTCTCGACTGCTGCTTCCGTAGACGTTGATTGTTGATCAAAGTAGAACGAAGTCATTGACACCTTCAGTTTTTTTCTTTTTGATGTTAGCAGCTGTTTATGCTTCTTACTGCGGTTTGTAAAGCTATGACATTTTAATTCTCTCATTTTGTTTCATTTATTACCTGGAATAATTTTATAAAGATAAACTTTTCCTCATCTTCTATTTTGTAAAGTTCATAAAAGAAGCAAGATAAAAGCTTGTTTCTTTTACCCAGTTCTCAAGATAATAAATTGGTTCCCTGTCATCCTCTGAAGGTGACCAATTAGTTGTGTTTTTTTATTAACTTTTATTGAGCTTCAAGTGAACGTTTACAATTCAAGTCAGTCTGTCACATGTAAGTTTACATACATCTTACTCCGTACTCCCACTTGCTCTCCCCCTAATGAGTCAGCCCTTCCAGTCTCTCCTTTCGTGACAATTTTGCCAGCTTCCAACTCTCTCTATCCTCCCATCCCCCCTCCAGACAGGAGATGCCAACAAAGTCTCAAGTGTCCACCTGATATAATTAGCTCACTCTTCATCAGCCTCTCTCTCCCACCCACTGTCCAGTCCCTTTCATGTCTGATGAGTTTTCTTCGGGAATGGTTCCTGTCCTGGGCCAACAGAAGGTTTGGGGACCATGACCGCTGGGATTCCTCTAGTCTCAGTCAGACCATTAAGTATGGTCTTTTTATGAGAATTTGGGGTCTGCATCTCACTGATCTCCTGCTCCCTCAGGGGGTCTCTGTTGTGCTCCCTGTCAGGGCAGTCATCGATTGTGGCCGGGCACCAACTAGTTCTTCTGGTCTCAGGATGATATTGGTTTCTGGTTCATGTGGCCCTTTCTGTCTCTTGGGCTCTTAGTTGTCATGTGACCTTGGTGTTCTTCGTTCTCCTTTGCTCCAGGTGGGTTGAGACCAATTGATGCATCTTAGATGGCCGCTTGTTAGCATTTAAGACCCCAGATGCCACATTTCAAAGTGGGATGCAGAATGTTTTCATAATAGAATTATTTTGCCAATTGACTTAGAAGTCCCCTTAAACCATGGTCCCCAAAACCCCGCCCTTGCTCCGCTGACCTTTGAAGCATTCATTTTATCCCGGAAACTTCTTTGCTTTTGGTCCAGTCCAATTGAGCTCACCTTCCATGTATTGAGTGTTGTCCTTCCCTTCACCTAAAGCAGTTCTTATGTACTAATTAATCAATAAAAAACCCTCTCCCTCCTTCCCTCCTCCCTCGTAACCACAAAAGTATGTGTTCTTCTCAGTTTTTACTTTTTCTCAAGATCTTATAATAGTGGTCTTATACAATATTTGTCCTTTTGCCTCTGACTAATTTCGCTCAGCATAATGCCTTCCAGGTTCCTCCATGTTATGAAATGTTTCACAGATTCGTCACTGTTCTTTATCAATGCGTAGTATTCCATTGTGTGAATATACCACAATTTATTTACCCATTCATCCGTTGATGGACACCTTGGTTGCTTCCAGCTTTTTGCTATTGTAAACAGAGCTGCAAGAAACATGGGTGTGCATATATCTGTTCGTGTGAAGGCTCTTATTTCTCTAGGGTATATTCTGAGAAGTGGGATTTCTGGGTTGTATGGTAGTTCTATTTCTAACTGTTTAAGATAACGCCAGATAGATTTCCAAAGTGGTTGTACCATTTGACATTCCCACCAGCAGTGTATAAGAGTTCCAATCTCTCCTCAGCCTCTCCAGCATTTATTATTTTGTGTTTTTTGGATTAATGCCAGCCTTGTTGGAGTGAGATGGAATCTCATCGTGGTTTTAATTTGCATTTTTTTTTAATGGCTAATGATCGAGAGCATTTTCTCATGTATCTGTTAGCTGCCTGAATATCTTCTTTAGTGAAGTGTGTGTTCATATCCTTTGCCCACTTCTTGATTGGGTTGTTTGTCTTTTTGTGGTTGAGTTTTGACAGAATCATGTAGATTTTAGAGATCAGGCGCTGGTCTGAGATGTCATAGCTGAAAATTCTTTCCCAGTCTGTAGGTGGTCTTTTTACTCTTTTGGTGAAGTCTTTAGATGAGCATAGGTGTTTGATTTTTAGGAGCTCCCAGTTATCGGGTTTCTCTTTGTCATTTTTGGTAGTATTTTGTATTCTGTTTATGCCTTGTAGTAGGGCTCCTAAGGTTGTCCCTATTTTTTCTTCCATGATCTTTATTGTTTTAGTCTTTATGTTTATGTCTTTGATCCACTTGGAGTTAGTTTTTGTGCATGGTGTGAGGTATGGATCCTGTTTCATTTTTTTTGCAAATGGATATCCAGTTATGCCAGCACCATTTGTTGAAAAGACTATCTTTTCCCCAATTAACTGACACTGGTCATTTGTCAAATATCAGCTGCTCATATGTGGATGGATTTCTATCTGGGTTCTCAATTCTGTTCCATTGGTCTATGTGCCTGTTGCTGTACCAGTACAAGGCTGTTTTTACTACTGTGGCTGTATAATAGGTTCTAAAATCAGGTAGAGTAAGGCCTCCCACTTTCTTCTTCTTTTTCAGTAATGCTTTGCTTATCCGAGGCTTCTTTCCCTTCCATATGAAATTGGTGATTTGTTTCTCTATCACCTTAAAAAATGACATTGGAATTTGGATTGGAAGGGCGTTATATGTATAGATGGCTTTTGGTGTAGAATAGACATTTTTACTATGTTAAGTCTTCCTATCCATGAGCAAGGTATGTTTTTCCACTTAAGTATGTCCTTTTGAATTTCTTGTAGTAGAGCTTTGTAGTTTTCTTTGTATAGGTCTTTTACATCCTTGGTAAGATTTATTCCTAAGTATCTTATCTTCTTGGGGGCTACTGTGAATGGTATTGATTTGGTTATTTCCTCTTCGATGTTCTTTTTGTTGATGTAGAGGAATCCAAGTGATTTTTTGTATGTTTATCTCATAACCTGAGACTCTGCCAAACTCTTCTATTAGTTTCAGTAGTTTTCTGGAGGATTCCTTAGGGTTTTCTGTGTATAAAATCATGTCATCTGCAAATAGAGATAATTTTACTTCCTCCTTGCCAACCTGGATGCCTTTTATTTCATTGTCTAGCCTAATTGCCCTGGCTAGGACTTCTAGCACGATGTTGAATAAGAGCGGTGATAAAGGGCATCCTTGTCTGGTTCCCGTTCTCAAGGGAAATGCTTTCAGGTTCTCTCCATTTAGAGTGATATTGGCTGTTGGCTTTGCATAAATGCCCTTTATTATGTTGAGGAATTTTCCTTCAATTCCTATTTTGGTGAGAGTTTTTATCATAAATGGGTGTTGGACTTTGTCAAATGCCTTTTCTGCATCAATTGATAAGATCATGTGGTTTTTGTCTTTTTTTTTTTTTTATGTGATAGATTACATTAATGGTTTTTCTGATATTAAACCAGCCTTGCATACCTGGTAGAAATCCCACCTGATCGTGGTGAATTATTTTTTTGATATGTTGTTGAATTCTATTGGCTAGAATTTTGTTGAGGATTTTTGCGTCTATGTTCATGAGGGATATAGGTCTGTAATTTTCTTTTTTTGTAATGTCTTTACCTGGTTTTGGTATCAGGGAGATGGTAGCTTCATAGAATGAGTTGGGTGGTATTCCGTCATTTTCTATGCTTTGAAATACCTTCAGTAGTAGTGGTGTTATCTCTTTTCTGAAAGTTTTGTAGAACTCTGCAGTGAAGCCATCCGGGCCAGGGCTTTTTTTTGTTGGGAGTTTTTTGATTACCCTTTCAATCTCTTTTTTTGTTATGGGTCTATTTAGTTGTTCTACTTCTGAATGTGTTAGTTTAGGTAGGTAGTGTTTTCCAGGAATTCATCCATTTCTTCTAGGTTTTCAAATTTGTTAGAATACAATTTTTCGTAATAATCTGATATGATTCTTTTAATTTCAGTTGGTTCTGTTGTGATGTGGCCCTTCTCGTTTCTTATTCGGGTTATTTGTTTCCTTTCCTGTGTTTCTTTAGTCAGTCTAGCCAATGGTTTATCAATTTTGTTAATTTTTTCAAAGAACCAGCTTTTGGCTTTGTTAATTCTTTCAATTGTTTTTCTGTTCTCTAATTCATTTAGTTCAGCTCTAATTTTATTATTTGTTTTCTTCTGGTGCCTGATGGATTCTTTTGTTGCTCACTTTCTATTGTTCAAGTTGTAGCAACAGTTCTCTGATTTTGGCTCTTTCTTCTTTTTGTATGTGTGCATTTATCGATATAAATTGGCCTCTGAGCACTGCTTTTGCTGTGTCCCAGAGGTTTTGATAGGAAGTATTTTCATTCTCGTTGCATTCTATGAATTTTCTTATTCCCTCCTTGATGTCTTCTATAACCCAGTCTTTTTTCAGCAGGGTATTGTTCAGTTTCCAAGTATTTGATTTCTTTTCCCTAGTTTTTCTGTTATTGATCTCTAGTTTTATTGCCTTGTGGTCTGAGAAGATGCTTTGTAATATTTCGATGTTTTGGACTCTGCAAAGGTTTGTTTTATGACCTAATATGTGGTCTATTCTAGAGAATGTTCCATGTGCACTAGAAGAAAAAGTATACTTTGCAGCAGTTGGGTGGAGAGTTCTGTATAAGTCCATGAGGTCAAGTTGGTTGATTGTTGTAATTAGGTCTTCCGTGTCTCTATTGAGCTTCTTACTGGAAGTCCTGTCCTTCTCCGAAAGTGGTGTGTTGAAGTCTCTTACTATAATTGTGGAGGTGTCTATCTCACTTTTCAATTCTGTTAAAATTTGGTTTATGTATCTTGCAGCCCTGTCATTGGGTGCATCAATATTTAATATGGTTATGTCTTCCTGGTCAATTGTCCCTTTTATCATTATGTAGTGTCCTTCTTTATCCTTTGTGGTGGATTTAAGTCTAAAGTCTATTTTGTCAGAAATTAATATTGCTACTCCTCTTGTTTTTTGCTTATTGTTTGCTTGATATATTTTTTTCCATTCTTTGAGTTTTAGTTTGTTTGTGTCTCTAAGTCTAAGGTGTGTCTCTTGTAGGCAGCATATAGACGGATTGTGTTTCTTTATCCAGTCCGAGACTCTCTGTCTCTTTATTGGTGCATTTAGTCCATTTACATTCAGCGTAATTATAGATAAATAAGTGTTTAGTGTTGTCATTTTGATGCCTTTTTATGTGTGTTGTTGACAATTTCATTTTTCCACTTACTTTTTTGTGTTGAGATGTTTTTCTTAGTAAATTGTGGGATCCTCATTTTCGTAGTGTTTGACTTTATGTTTGTTGAGTTGTTACGTTTTTCTTGGCTTTTATCTTGAGTTATGGAGTTGTCATATCTCTTTGTGGTTACCTTATTATTTGCCCCTATTTTTCTAAGTAAAAACCTAACTTGTATTGTTCTATATCGCCTTGTATCACTCTCCATATGGCAGTTCTATGCCTGCTGTGTTTAGTCCCTCTTTTTGATTATTGTGATCTTTTACATATTCACTTCCATGATTCCCTGTTATGAGTTTTTTTTTTTTAAATTAATCTTAATTTGTGTTTGTGATTTCCCTATTTGAGTTGATATCAGGATGTTCTGTTTTGTGACCTTGTGTTGTGCCGGTATCTGATATTATTGGTTTTCTGACCAAACAATATCCTTTAGTATTTGTTGTAGCTTTGGTTTGGTTTTTGCAAATTCTCTAAACTTGTGTTTATCTGTAAATATCTTAATTTCGCCTTCATATTTCAGAGAGAGTTTTGCCGGATATATGATCCTCGGCTGGCAGTTCTTCTCCTTCAGTGCTCTGTATATGTCGTCCCATTCCCTTCTTGCCTGCATGGTTTCTGCTGAGTAGTCTGAACTTATTCTTATTGATTCTCCCTTGAAGGGAACCTTTCTTTTCTCCCTGGCTGCTTTTACAATTTTCTCTTTATCTTTGGTTTTGGCAAGTTTGATGATAATATGTCTTGGTGTTTTTCTTTTTGGATCAATCTGAAATGGGGGTTGATAAGCGTCTTGGATAGATATCCTTTCATCTTTCATGATGTCAGGGAAGTTTTCTGCCAACAGATCTTCAACTATTCTCTCTGCGTTTTCTGTTATCCCTCTCTTTTCTGGGACTCCAATCACACGCAAGTTATCCTTCTTGATAGAGTCCCAAATGATTCTTAGGGTTTCTTCATTTTTTTTAATTCTTTTATCTAATTTTTTTTCAGCCATGTTGGTGTTAATGCCCTGGTCCTCCAGATGTCCCAGTCTGCATTCTAATTGCTCGAGTCTGCTCCTCTGACTTCCTATTGCATTGTCTAATTCTGTAATTTTATTGTTAATCTTTTTGATTTCTGAATGCTGTCTCTCTATGGATTCTTGCAACTTACTAATTTTTCCACTATGTTCTTGAATAATCTTTTTGAGTTCTTCAACAGTTTTATCAGTGTGTTCCTTGGCTTTTTCTGCAGTGTGACTTATTTAGTTTCTGATGTCTTGAAGCATTCTGTAAATTAGTTTTTTATATTCTGTATCTGATAATTCCAGGATTGTATCTTCATTTGGGAAAGATTTTGATTCTTTTGTTTGGGGGGTTGTAGAAGCTGTCATGGTCTGCTTCTTTATGTGGTTTGATATGGACTGCTGTCTCCGAGCCATCACTGGGAAACTAGTTTTTCCAGAAAATCCGCTGACTTGGACGCTGGCTCCAGGCTCTGAAAACAATTGCTGCTTCCCCGTATTTGTTCGTTTTCCGTCTCTAAATCTGTGTTTGTTGTGCAGGGTTCGTAGATTGCTATGTATGTGATCGATTCACTTGTTTTTCCGAGTCTTTATTGCAAGAGGGATCCGAGGTAGCGTCTACCTAGTCTGCCATCTTGGCCCCGCCTCTCCAATTAGTTTTTTTTTTTAAAATATCTGATGAACTCATAGACTTAACATATTTGATCGGTTTCTAGTCATTTTAAGTCTGACTTTATTAAAGCTTAAATTGCCTCCCTCTGGCTAATTGGTGCCAGAGTCTTTTTGACACGACCCTACTCATCTTTGGTAGCTTTCCTGCTCTCTGGTATGTCAGGATGTCCCAAACTTACCTTGTGCAGTTTGTTTCCCAGATGTGGTATCAACTGCTCGGTGAAAAACTTAGTACTAAAAGCAAATCATACACAAATGCATCCTTAAAACCTTTTAATATTCCCATCTTTTCCTGAATCTCACTCCCCTGCATACAGATAATCCCTGTTATCACGTAGTTAGCTGCCTCTCCCAACCTTTTCCTGTCAGTTTTCATGTCTACAGAGTTTCCTTACTTTTAGTATATAGCTTTTTTCTTTTCTGTTTTTGAAAAACGTAAGTAATATTTATTATACTTATTGTTAATTCTTTTTCTTTATTCAGTGGTGTATCTTGACAGTTTTTCTATGTTAGCACCTAAAGATCTACCTAATTGTTTTTGAAATTGCTACATAATAGGTGTGGTTCTACTTCATTTTGTTAAAATCTTCTAGTGACGGACATTGGGTTGTTTCCAGTTTTTCTATTAATACATCTTTGCTTTAGAAACCATGTTATATGTGTCTGTTGTGCCCATATGTAGATGTTTATTTGCGGTCATAGAGTGTGTGCATTTAGAATTTTGCCCATTTGCCTTCTAAAATGTCCGTACTTTTACAATCAGGGCATGAAAATACCTGTTTCTCTGTGTACTGATGAATACTTGATATTATCAGACTAAGAATTTTGCCCATCTGAGGGTGAAAAGTGTCCCTGATTTCCCAGATCCTCTCTGCGGTGGGGATTGGGAAGCCTGTGAGGTACTATCAGGTAGGGTGCAGCAGTCGTCTTCTGGGTTTGGAGGCTTCTCGTTCTTCCTGGGGCACCTCCTCCACTCAGGCACCATACTTGGGGCTCCAGCATGGACACAACGCTGTTGCTTGTTGCCTGGCTCCAGAGACCTCAGGATCATTTATGGTTGTTGTCCCACATGCTCTGATGTTGTCACCCTCTGCGCACCCTCCAGCTTTCAGTACATGCTGCTTCTCACCTGTCTTCCTTCACTCTCTTCCCACGCCTGATTGGTAGCCGTTCTTGCTTTGTGCAATTTTGTCTGTAGTTTTTTCTGCTCTACCCTGTCTGGTTTTCATCTTGGTTCAATCTCTGCAAGTCCAAGGCTGTGACTACAGTGGAGTATTAAAAAGCATTCTTCTTGTTATTTCTCAGATTTAGAGTGGGAGCAAGCGGTTGTGTTTAGTTTGCTGGAAACCTGTTCTTATTTCAAACATGGGGTAAATGAAGGTTACACTAAGAGATTACTTTGCCCATACCAGTATCAGGACTTCTGAGAATTCCTTAGCCTACCGTTTAATGACCATTACAGACCTGGTGGTATCTGAGTTAAATGCTCAGTTAGTTGGCTTTAAAATCCTTGATTTTAAAATCACAGTCAGTTAGTGCTTTTTTGATCTCTTAGCTTTATTCACCTATCTGATAGTTGAAAATGCTTCCATTTGGTGCCTATCCATATTTAAAATACTAGCTAATGTGTATTGAGTATTTACTCATATAGTAGGCACTGTGCCAGGTGCTTTCTTGGATTATGCTTAATCTTTACCACTCCTGCCTGAAGGAAGTACTGTTTTTATCCCCACTTCACAGAAAAGGAAATCTCTAAGTACTAAGAGGTTAAGTGACTGCCCAAGGTGACATATGAATGCAGCCAGAACTCAAGGCCAGGCAGCCTGACTCCAGAGTCCTGCTGGGCTGAACTACGGCTATTAGTCCCCGTCATTCCACCTGAGTGGTTTCATTCCCTTGATAATTTTAGTGCATTTGCATGGGCATTTTCCACATAGTTTCTGTTAAGACTAAATAAAATAATCAGCCACGTTTCTAAATACTCTTCAAATTCTTTCCTCAAGGTTATTCTCTGGGAACTGCTTATTCTTAGATGAGACCATAGCTTATTCAGTGTTTTTGTAAATTACTTAGCATTATTGTACAGTTTGCTTTCATTATCTATAAGCCTGATAGAATACAGGATGTATGTAATGGTTTTGCATGGTGCTTTTTTGTACAGTTATAAAAATACATGGTGATTTTAAAGATTGTATAATTATGCCTAACAGGTCCTGAATTCAGATGCTGTTATTCTTAGTTGTTAGGTACCATTGAGTAAGTGCCGACTCATAGTGACCCTGTGTACAACAGGACGAAACACTGCCTGGTCCTGTGTGCCATCCTCACTGTCGCTGTTGTGCTTGAGCCTGCCAATCTGTCTTTCACCAAGTGTCTTCATACTTTTACTATGTATGATGTCCATCTCCAGGGACTGGTCCCTCCTGATAACATGTCCAAAGTATGTGAGACAAAGTCTTGCCATCCTTGCTTCTAAGGAACATTCTGACTGTACTTCTTCCGAGACAGATTTGTTTGTTCTTCTGGCAGTCCGTGGTATATTCAGTATTCTTCGCCAACACCACAATTCAAAGGCATCAGTTCTTCTTCAGTCTTCCTTATTCATTGTCCATCTTTTGCATGTATTTGAGGAGATTGAAAACACCATGGTTTGGGTCAGGCACACCGTAATCCTTAGTGTGACATCTTTGTTTTTTAACACAGCAAATTTTTTTTTGCAGCAGATTTGCTCAGTGCAGTGTATTGTTTGCTTTCCTGACTACTGCTTCCATGGGCGTTGATTGTAGATTCAAGTAAAATGAAATCCTTGACAACTTCAGTATTTTTTCTCTGTTTATCGTCAATTGCTTATTGGTCCAGTTGTGAGGATTTTTGTTTTCTTCATCTTGAGGTGTAACCCATACTGAAGGCTGTTGTCTTTGATCTTCATCAGTAAGTGCTTCAAGTCCTCTTCACTTTCAGCAAGCAAGATTGTGTCATCTGTATATTGCAGGTTGTTAAAGAGTCTTCCTCCAATCCTGATGCCGCATTCTCCTTCATGTTATTCTTACAGGGAAGACAATTTAGTTATTAAGCAGTAGGAAATATCACTGTTTTTCTAGGCAGTGCTGTACTAGATTCCAGTTTGTAGGGGTCTTTTGAGATCATAAGCAAATGGTTGGAGTCCTAAGAATAGTAGGAGTAGAAGTTTTCCTGGCACAGAGTGAGGAAAGTACAATTTGTTCATGAAAAGAATTTTAGGTAACCTCATTTTCCAGATACTCAGGTAGTTCTCATTCTTAATTGACTTTCCATTTGGTCTGGATAAAGTTTAAAGGAAAAAAAAGGCAGTGTGTTCCAAGTAGATTAGATAGGGTAGCTCATTCTTTACCAGATTAGCTCGTGCTTGAGAAGGAACCAGTAGAAGGTGAGCAGAGGAAGGAGCTCACTGTGTGTGACCTTGTATGAACTCATTTTTCTTATTAATATCAAGGGGTAGAGTTTGTATTTAAGACTCTGACTGACAAAATTACTGTAGCCATACTAATTCATGTACAAAATATCCAGATAATTAAAGGGACAATGAAAGAGGAATCGAGGGATGCAGAGACAGGGAGGGACACTAACACATGAAGTCATTGCCTCAGCGCTTTTCTTAGACTTATATGTTTACAACAGCTTTATATCCTAATATAAATAACAAGAGGCTTTCACTGGGGCATGATGATGACATATTTTGTGTGGCTCTCTTTATGAAATAATTTAAAATATTTTTTGAAAGTAGAATCGAAGATCACCAGTAGCAAGGTAAACCTTTGACCTCATAATGGTTTAATTTGAACATCAGTAATGGAGTCAGAAATTCCCAACCAAGGGCTAAAATGTTTTACTGTGGCTTTATAAACTTTTTTTTTTTTAAGTTCACTTCCCTGTTCTATAGCTTAGAAAAGCTAATATTCACCTACATTTCATATTTGATTGTTCAGACTGGCATCTCAGTAGTGCCATTGAGTGGGAACTTGTCAAATGTCACATAGATTATTGAGATGATTTTAAAACCCTTTGTAATTGTAATAAACCAAAAAAAAAAAAAAAATCCTGTTGCCATTGAGTAGATTCCGACTCATAGCAATGCTATAGTACAGAGTAGAACTGCCCCATAGGGGTTCCAGGGAGCCGCTGGTGGATTCGAATGCTGACCTTTTGGTTAGCAGCTGCAGTACTTAACCACTGTACCACCAGGGTTCCTGTGATTATAGAGGGATATAGAAATATTAAAACCTTTATCTCACTAAATCTCCAAACAGGGAAATACCGTTGTGCTTGAATGGAAAGCATCTCAGCTTCTCCAGCAGGTCTCTTAGGAAAACAGCAGCTACCAGTGATATATAGGGTGATACAATGAGTGATACATTATATGGGATGATATAGTATAGCACAGTGAGTGATACATTATATGGGATGTACCTTTGAGGAATGTGTGCCATCAAATTACTGTAGACATATCTGTAATGCCTCAAATACCAACATTCTCAGACCACACCCTGTAATAATAGAGCTTGTGACACCAGCCTTTAGGCCTTGACACTTGATAGGCTCATATCTACTTTACTAAAATTAAAGAAGTATCATCCCAGTATTGACATTGTATTTTTAATTTTATAATAAAAGTTTTTCTTTAATTGAAAATGGCATCTAATGTATGTATTAACTACCATAAATATTGTTGTGATATGAAAAAAATTGTTTTTAAGCATCATGCATGCATTTACTTTTCAAATGCTTTATAATTTGATGAGATCAATGGAATTAGCAGCCATGTTTTGACATACTTTGGTGAATTTCAGTAGATGTTTGCATTCTCAAGAATATTTTGTGTTACACCTTGTTCTAGTGATCGTGGTGGAGAAGACCCGAACCAGAAAGTAATCCATGGGGTTATTAACTCCTTTGTTCATGTTGAACAGTATAAGAAAAAATTCCCCTTAAAGGTAAAAAGCCTCTTTGAAAGCATACATAATCAGACCTTTAATTTCTTAAATTTGCTTGTAGTTTTTTAAATGTAATTTTAATTGACTTATTTAGTTTTATCAGGAAATCTTTGAGTCTCCATTTCTGACTGAAACAGGAGAGTATTACAAACAAGAAGCTTCAAACTTATTACAAGAATCAAACTGCTCACAGTATATGGAAAAGGTAAGAAATAAGACATATTATATTAAACACACCTATTTTTATTGTATATGAGGCAAGATTTTACTTGACATGAATTTTCCTAGTTAATATATTTTTGGGGGTGGGAAATGTCCTATTTTACCATGACTCTGAGTTATAATTAATGTACAACACCTTGGTAAGTCATTCCTCTTGCTGTAGCATTTTTCATGATGAAAAGTGCTATTCCAGTTTTCCTCATGGTTGATGCTTTTTGATAAATCCTGATGCTAGGGGTTTGCTTGACTTTAATTAATTTTATTATTTATTTGCAAAATGGTAAACTGGATTTTGTGCTTAGTATGTGTTTAGGCAATAGGATGATAGGTGCAGAACGTAGGTATTTGGGTTTTTTTTTTTTGTTTTTGGAGAAATAAGGGGAAATGTAATAATTCTGCATACTTGGATAGGTCACTGTTTGTCCCTTAAGTTCTTGGAAGGCTAAGAAAAACCTCTGTAACAATTTTTAATTAATTATTAAAGCAACACTTATTATTATATTTAAAATTCCATATATATTTTCTTAGTATTAAAAGAATAGTCATATTATAAATTCAGTCCTCATAGAAGATATGTGAGAATTTTTAACCAGATTGTATTGCAAGCATTTTAGTAATGAGTGATTTTCGCTAGTTAAACCAAATGGAATAGCTGTACAACATAGGTCAAGAAACATCAGAATTTACTGATAACACTGTTACATGTTGGAGAAAGCCATCATCCAGGAGTCAGAAGTTGTTTGTTCATACTTGTGCCGCTAATTAACTCTGGGACCTTGAACAAGTCTTCTAGGCCTTTTTTCCTCCAACTATTCCGTTCAGGTTATACTAAGTAGTTCTTAGCTTTTAGCCCTTTTGCATCTTAGACTCTTTTCAAAGGCTCTAGATGTAGTCTTAAAATACAGACAGTGTGATACATGTGCACCCTGTTATATCGGCTTTAAGGAGCCCTGGTGGCACAGTGGTTCAGATGCTCAGCTGCTAACCAAAAGGTCATTGGTTTAAATCCACCAGCCACTGCGCAGGGAAAAGGACCTGGCAAACTGTTCCTGTAAAGATCACAGCCCAGGAATCCCTATGGGACAGTTCTGCCCTGTCACACAGGGCCGCTACGAGTCAAAATAGACCTGATGGCACACAACAACAATAACAACATATCTTGCTTTAAAATAGAGGACACTGAAATTCAATTATGTTTGGAAAATAATGTTTATATAAGTAGATCATTTCAGGAAATAATGGTGAACCTTAATCACTTTAGCGGAGTCGTGGTGGTTCAGTGGGAAAGAGCTTGGCTGCTAGCCAAAAGGTCAGCAGTTTAGATCTACCAGCTGCTCCTTGGAAACAAACCCTGTGAGACAGTTCTACTCTGTCCTATAGGATCGCTATGAGTTGGAATCCACTTGCTGGCAATATGTTAATAGCTTCAAGTGCTAAGATCCTAGGATTTGATTTGATCTCTATACATTTAATTAGTTAATAGACTAATTAGTTTAGCTTCCCTATTTTCTTTCTGTAATTTTTCTCTAGTTTTGTCATTTTTTCTCTGGCTACCAGTAGTTTTATAGCTATTTGGAGCCCTGCACTGGGGCATCCCCAACCCTGTCTGTCCAAGTTAGCATTTTTTCCCCCATCTTCCCTCACCTCCTTCAGGCCCATACTCTTAGTTCCTCTTGCATTTAGTTAACGTGTCAAGCTGATTAAAGCTACTTACGGAATGCTATACATGATTAATAGGCTTAATCCTTTTAAGTGCTATTTTTATTTTAAAAGAAAAACTTGTTAACCAAAATGACATATGGTGAACACCTTTTTAATCTAGGCACCTTCATGCCTGCTCTTAGTTTCTATGACTTTACCCTGCATTCCTGCCTCCAGAGAGTAGCCGTCTTTCTCCTGTCTTTAGCCTCATTTTCATCAAAAGGTTTTTTGAGAAGTACACAGGAGTGACGTGTAATTTACCCTTGCTTTATATGTTCCCTCTCTTGATGCCCGGGCAGACACAGCAGTACTCTCAAAAGCTGAAATACATGTAGTTCCCTGGGGCCAGTTAAGTTCAGAAGCCCCAGTTATGTACCTTCACGTTACAGAGTATTTTCTTAGTCTACTTATATTTCATCAAAGTACCTGTGCTGTGCTAGCGTAATTTTCGTTGCATCAATGTTGTAGTTTTGTTTTGATGTAGAAATTAGTTAATTCTTAATATCTAGTTCTTGTTAATCAGTGTAGTATTTGTAGCTCAGTGCTTTTTATATAGGATAAGCTTTAGTAAAGGTCTGCTTGATTCAGTTGATGTAAATTATTCTCTAGTTTGATATTTAAATATTCACATACAGGTAGTCCCCGACTTACGATGGGGTTTTGTTCTGACACTCTGATGTAAGTCAAATACCTCCCTTTTTTTTCTTAGTTTTCATTATTGCCATAGCCTGCTCTGTGGCGTTGTTTTGCACAGTAAATCATAACGTTGACCATCTGAGAGTGAACACCTGAGAATGATACCATCACCAAGTTATGTGATGCAACACTGCATGTAGTACGTATTACTAATGATAAGATGTGCAAAGAAAAAAAGACGGTAACAAGTGCAGCTCGTTGTAACTTGAATACGTTGTAAGTCAGGGACTACCTGTAGTGGCCACCCATTGTGGCTTTTAATAATGTGTACCTAGTTTTCCTATTGCATACTGGGTTTTTTACACAGTAGAAAGATTGGGGTCTATAAATGAAGACAAAATGCAGACCATTTAACTTTAGCTCTTGTTCGTAAGATTATGGTGACGTGTAGGTGACAGCTAGTAGCTTAAATAAACATTTTAAATGATGTATGGAATGTGGGTTTAAATTGACTATGTAACCCTTATTTGTTACCTTTACTGTGTTTAATTGAGCCATTACAATATGACTATCTAATTTACTGATTAGTAGTTCACAACTATAAGATTATATTTCTGTAGGTTCTAGGTAGATTAAAAGATGAAGAAATTCGATGTCGAAAATACTTACATCCAAGTTCATATACTAAAGTGATTCATGAATGTCAGCAACGAATGGTAGCAGACCACTTACAATTCTTACATGCAGAATGTCATAATATCATCCGACAAGAGAAAAAAAATGGTAAGTGATACTAAGCATAAATGTGAATAGAAATTAACTTATAAACCCATCTTTTAGATTAGCTCTCACTGCTTTAGATTCAAAACATATTTTAGTAATGGTCTTTAAAATCTTTGATATGCATTTTGCAGATTAGCAATAGTGTATTTTGAATGACTGTTTTGGAAAAGTATATTTTGAAGTGAAAAGAAAAACTGGGAAAATGTTTATGCACATTTTTATATCACAAGAGCTAATTTTCTTAACACATTAAGAGTTCTTAATAGTAGGAAAAAGGGCAAAAGATATGAAAAGGAAGTATGAACAGATTTTTAAATATATGAAGAGATACTCAACCTCACTCATAATAGGAGAAATACAAAATAAAATTAAATACTGATATACCAGCCACAAACAGTGAAAAAGGTGCAATTTTTTTAGAAGAAAACGGCATTATCAAATGGGGAATAAATATGACGAGATGTGCCAGACCTACACAGAAAACTAAACGTTATTAAAAACAACATTGATTTATAGATCTTGGACAATGTAATGAAAACCCAAGAATTTTCTTTTTTTTAAATTGTGAAAACTATAGCCTTGCCCTAAGAATAGCCAAGACAATCTTGCTGAATATGATGGGAAGACATACTTTACAGGATAGCAAGACTTATAAACCATGATAATGAAGACAGTGAGACACTGGTGTATGCATAGACCAGACCAGTGGCATGAAATAGAACGCTTGATTTAAGTCCTTGGAGGCACCGCAGAGCAATAGGTGAAAGATAGTCTTTTCAACATAATGCTGAGTCAATTGGATATCCATTTGGAAAAAAGGAAATTAGATGTGTACCTCAGACACCACACACAGAATTGATACATGGTGGGTTTTCGATCTAAATGTAAGGGGTAAAACAATAACACTATTCCAGAAGATAATAGAGGAGAGTATCTTCATGACCTGGGGGTAGGGAAAGATATTTTAAATAGGACATAAAAAGCACTACCCACAAAGAAAAGATAGGACTACATTAAAGTTAAAAGCTTTGTATCATCAAAAGACCATCAAGAGAGTGAAAAGACAGTTGTAGGGTAGGATATTGGCAACAATGGAAAAAGGTTTATATTCAAAATGCAAAATGATCAAGAAACTTGAACAGGCACTACTGAATAGAAGATACCCAGATGGCTAATGAACATATAAAAAGGTACTCAATCTCATTAAAATAGGAAATATAAATCAAAACCACATTAACATATCAATATATATTCACTCTTTTAATATAAAATTTAAAAAGCTAAAAATAGTGTTGGCAAGCATATAGACTAGTGGAAACTTGTTATACACTGAGGTGGGAGTTAAATTGATGCAACCACCTTGAAAAACTATTTGCTACTGAAACTAATATATACATATCTTGTTGTTGGTAGGTGCCATAGACTTGGTTCTAACTCACAGGAACCCTATGTACAACAAAACGAGACACTACCTGGTCCTGCGTCATCCTCACAATCATTGTTATACT
The DNA here is from genome assembly GCF_030014295.1 of Loxodonta africana. NCBI lineage: Eukaryota > Metazoa > Chordata > Mammalia > Proboscidea > Elephantidae > Loxodonta > Loxodonta africana. The sequence goes on from NC_087345.1 coordinate 188,132,595, forward strand.
TGAGCCCATTGTTGTAGCCGCTGTGTCAGTCCATCTCATCATGGGTCTTCATCTTTTTGCTGACCCTCTACCAAGCATGATATCCTTCTTCAGGAACTCGTCCTTCCTGATAGCATGTCCAAAGTATGTGAGACGAAGCTTTGCCATCCTTGGCTTCTATGGAGCATCCTGGCTGTACTTGTTCTAAGACAGATTTGTTCATTCTTCTGGTAGCCCATGGTATATTCAGTATCCTTTGCCAACACCATAATTCAGAGGCATCAATTCTTCTTCAGTCTTCCTTATTCATCGTCCAGCTTTTGCATACATATGAGGCGATTGAAAATACCATCGCTTGGTATTTTCACACATTTTGGGTCGGGCACACGTCAGCCCTCAAAGTGATGTCTTTGCTTTTGAACACTTTAAAGAGGTCTTTTGCAGCAGATTTGTCCAATGCAGTATATCATTTGATTTCTTGACTGCAGTTTCCATGGGCATTTATTGTGAATCTAAGTAAAATGAAATCCTTGGCAATTTCATTATTTTGTTTATCATGATGTTGCTTATTGGTCCAGTTGTAAGGATTTTTGTTTTCTTTATGTTGAGGTGTAATCCGTACTAAAGGCTGTAGTCCGATCTTCATCAGTAAGTGCTTCAAGTCCTCTTCACTTTCAGCAAGCAAGGTTGTGTCATGCGCATATTGCAGGTTGTTAATGAATCTTCCTCAAATCCGGATGCCACATTCTTCTTCATATAGTCTGGCTTCGCGGATTATTTGCTCAGCATACAGATTGAATACATATGGTGAAAGGATCCCATCCGGACACACACCTTTCCTAACTTTAAACCATGCAGTATCTCCTTGATCTATGTACAGGTTCCTCATGAGCACAATTAAGCATTCTGGAATTCCCATTCTTCATAATATTATCCATAATTTGTTATGATCCACATAGCCAAAACTGATCTGTCATTAGCAGTGATATCCCTTGTTCCACATTCTCTTCTGAATCCGCTTGAGCCTCTGGTCATTCCCTGTTGATGTACTGCTGCAAACGCTTTGAATGTTCTACAGCAAAATTTCACTTGTCTGTTATATATTAATGATATTGTTTGATAACAATACCCACTGGTGTCGAGTCGATCCCAGCTTATAGCGACCCTGTAAGACAGAGTAGAACTGCCCGATAGAGTTTCCAAGGAGCACCTGCGGATTTGAACTGCTGACCTCCTGGTTAGCAGCCATAGCACTTAACCACTATGCCACCAGGGTTTCCTTGATAACAATATACTTTGGAAAAGTGTATTTTCAGAGTATATTTTAAAGTAAAAAAAAAAACTGGGCAAATGTGTTTATACATTTTTATATCAGAAGAGCTAATTTTCTTAATACATTAATAATTCTTAGTAGAGGAAAAAAAAGGGCAAAAACAGATTTTAAGTATATGAAGAGAGATGCTCAGTCTTACTCATAACGACTTCTTGTGAGCTAGCAATTTCACTCCTGAGTACATAACCTGCTGCCCAAAATGTGTGCACATATGCAAGAAAAAGATACATACTAGAATGTTCATAGCAGCATGTAATAGCCCCAAACTGGAAACAGCCCAAATGTCCAATAATGTAGAATGGAGAAAGCATGGTATATTCATGGAAATGGAAATGAACAAATTATAGCTACATAGAACATATGGACTATATGCAGAAGAATGCGGCATCAAGATTGAAGAAAGACTCATTAACAACCTGCCATATGCAGATGACACAACCTTGCTTAATGAAAGCGAAGAGGACTTTAAGCACTTAATGATGAAGATCAGAGACTTCAGCCTTTGGTATGGATTACACCTCAACATAAAGAAAATGAAAATCCTCACACCTGGAGTAATAAGCAGCACTGTGATAAACAGAGAAAAGATTATGAAGGATTTCGTTTTACTTGGATCCATAATCAGTGCCCATGGAAGCTGCAGTCAAGAAATCGAACAGCATATTGCATTGGGCAGATCTGCTTCAAAAGACCTCTTTTAAAGTGTTGAAAAGCAAAGATGTCACTTTGAGAACTAAGGTGTGCCTGACCCAAGCCCATGGCATTTTTGATCGCCTCATGCATATGAAAGCTGGACAATGAATAAAGGAGACTGAAGGAGAATTGGCACCTTTGAATTATGGTGTGGATGAAGAATATTGAATATACCATGGACTGCCAGAAGAATGAACAGCTCTGTCTTGGAAGAAGTACAGTCAGAATGCTCCTGAGAGGTGAGAACGGAGAGACTTTGTCTCACATACTTTGGCCATGTCAGGAGGGACCAGTCCCTGTAGGATAATATCATGTTTGGTAGAGAGGATCAGCAAAGAAGAGGAAGACCCTCAATGAGATGGACTGACACCGTGGCCGCAACAATGGGCACAACATAGCAAGGATTGTAAGGATGGCACAGGACTGGGCAGTGTTTCATTCTGTTGTACAAAAGGTCACTATGAGTTGTAACCAACTCATGGCACCTAACAACAATGTGGATGAACCTTATAACTTAATGTTGAACAAAAGAAACCAGTCATGAAAGAATACATGTTGTATGATTCCATTTACATAGAGTTCAAAAACCTGTAAAACTGATCTGTGGTTTAGTAGTCACGATAGTGGTTACCTTTGCAGAGGAGCAAGAGGCGTACCTAGTGATTGGGAGGAGGCGTGAAGGGGACTTCTAGGGTATAGGTAATGTTCTGTTTCATACTCTGGGTGGTGATTCCATGGGTGTGTTGTCGTGTGTTCACTTGTGATAATTCGTTGATATACACACTTAACGATTTCCACACTTTCCTGTATGTGTGCTATATGTCAGTAAAGTTTAAAATGAAAACCGCTACACTGAGACATCTATTTTCACCTCTCCCAGTGGCAAAGATCACATTGTTGGAAAAGGGAGCTCCTGGGTGTTGGGAGTGCTGTTCAGAAAGATCTATCTACAAGATTAAACTTTGTCACAGCAGTTCCATTTGTAGGGGGTTATAATACACATATTCTTGCCAGCATACAAATTATGAATTGGAACATTGTTTGTAATACCAAGAGATTGGAAACAGCTTAAATTTCCATTGAATGTTAAGTAGTTGTACTATAGCCATATAATGGAGTTGTAAAATATGAGCAAATTCTTTATGCATTGACATAAAAAGATCTCTATGTTAAAATAAGTGTTCTGCAACTGCAAGTAATACATAAGATACACTATATACTATTTGTGTAAAAAGGGGCAAAAGAAAGAATATGTTTATTTGCTTGAAAGGGCATACAACATTTCGGAAAGATATTAAACCACAACAACATTGCTTTCCTGTGTGGAGCGGGACTAGGTGACCGGGAGACAAGGGTGTGGGGGCACTGTATTTACTGTTCTGTACTTCTGCATGTTGAACCACATATTACCTAATAAAGTAAATTAAAAATATTTTTTGAAATATTTGGGACGTTAATAATTTTTCCCCCCCCAGACATGGCAAATATGTATGTCTTACTTCGCGCTGTGTCCACTGGTTTACCTCATATGATTCAGGAGCTGCAAAATCATATCCATGATGAGGGCCTCAGAGCAACCAGTAATCTTACTCAGGAAAATGTGAGTTATAAGGAACTGGAATTTTTTTCTCTTAATCAGATTTATTATGGAGTTTTTCTTTTGACTTCACAGTTTTATAATATGAAAGAAAAAAATTACATAGTTTTGCCATACCAACAGATCGCTCATTTTTATTAAAATCATTTTAAGCCTAGAGTCTGTTGGTCTCATAATTATCAAATTATTAGAAAATCGTTGGATGAAATGGACTTCTTCTTAAGCCATGTTGATGTGTTCACTTAGCAATTGTTAACTCACTTCTCACAGAAAAATATGTTGGCTGTTTCTCAATAAATAAATTTCTTCATAGCTGGCATTAGTACTTAATTAGTTGTTGATGTAATGACGTTAATTGGTGGTAATACAATTTGAAACTTTTTTCTTTACATAGTCTCTGAATTTGATTGTCCATGAAGCAAATTTGGATTAAAACAACCTTCCCTATGTATATTTGTTTGCTATCTAAAATATCTAAAACAGTGACCTTTGTGTTCCTAATACCCATCTTTCTCAAGAGTAGCCTACCAGTCAAATAAGTGTTTGCAGCGAGGTGTCTTTCCTGTCAAAGTGTGTCCCTGTCATTACCATCTTGTTAACTGGTGATGGCTGATGAATAAGATAGATATGACATGAGTATTCCATCTGTACCTTTCTAAAGAAGAATATTTGCCCTTCACCTTAACATAGTAATGTGTGTGTAGACAACATTGCTCAGAAGCTTTAATTAAGAGCTGATAACCTTAGTTGTAGATTTATTTGTTTTTCTGGCAAATAATTTATTGTACATTCTTAGTTTTTATGTCATGCCACAATAAATGCATACATTTTCCATTTCATAGAACTATTTATATTATTTAGGCCTATTAGTTTGTATTGTTTATTTGGTTTATTAGTTTATATCATTTGGTCTGTAGGTTCAGGGTGTTGAATGACATTAGGCATAGTGGTGTAGAGTTTGGTGTCAAGGGCTGGGAGATGGAAATACAAGAAAAACAGTAATGCATTTGTCAGAGACTCAAATGATTTTAGCTGACTTAGTTAAGTCTCAGGTAGAGTTCTTCATAGTTATCTTCATTAAGAGGGAAAACTTATTTTTGCAGTAGTAGGTATTTCTTCCTTCTGAGCTGTGAGGCATCGTTTGTTACCGCCCAGCTCTGGGGGCCTATATTTTGACAGATACTGGCTCTTTAGCTCTCGTGTCTCCTTCAGCCATCAGGGGCTTTGAAGACAGCTTTTGGGTATACAGCCCTCTATGAAGGTGATAGTTCAGAGATGGTGTCTTCTTACCCTTAAGTGATGGTAGTCCAACAGAAGAGAGAAGTGTGTTTTTGGAGAGTTTCCTGGCAGGGGAACCTACACCATCCTGCATTTTTGGTGTTGAATGGCAAGCTCATTTCAATGTCAGCATTAAAATTTTTAACACCATCTTAGCTAAAACATTTACTGTTTACCTTTACTGTTAATTTACCTTTACTATTAATTAAACAAATCTTTAGTAAGTGTGATTTTCTCCTTGAACTTCTTAAAATGTGATTTTTTTACTTTGTATCTCAAATTTTTAGATGCCAACACTCTTTGTGGAGTCAGTTTTGGAGGTACACGGTAAATTCATTCAACTTATCAACACTGTTTTAAACGGTGATCAGCACTTTATGAGTGCACTGGATAAGGTAATGTTCATTTTTTATAGTCATTTATTCTCTTTTTTTCATCATCATTGTTTGTCATCATCATTCTTAGGCAGTTTCAGAATTAGGGCCTCTAGTTATGAGATTTCTGATCCAGTTATGGAGATCAACCTCCGGTAACTAATTTCACTGTGGAAGTTAAAATAGAAATGATTAACAACTTTTAAATTACTAACGGAAGGGTTAAATTAAATGTTTTTGAACTCCCATGATTATGTTACGTAAGGGGAATTGTTGCTAATAAACTAATACTGTCTAAAAAGTACATGGATAATTTTAATATTCCTTAGTATTTATTTTTTCCTTTGGAATATAGTACCTGGGTACTTGGGCTATATTGAATAATATTTAAAACAAAAAAAAAATATTCCAGTGAAACTGTTGAGAGCTGAAACTCTATAGGACTGCAGTGTTTTTCTGGCTCTCACAAGTTTTCTGCCTTTGACTCGGGGTGGAGTCTTAGCACTTTTTTATCATTGTTTGTGGAAAATATTTGAGTTTTCCTTCTCGGACAGGTTTCTGCCTTACACAGGTTCCAGCCTTTGCAGGTTTTACTGTATTTTTATAAACCCAAATTTCGATATTCTTTAAAGGAAATTTGCTTAAAAGGTTGTTATAAGGTGAAAGTAATCTTATCTGTGTTCAGATTTTAGTAGTGAGTTATAAAGAATATCTTTCAATAGGAATAAAATATATAATTATTATGTAATTATTATGAGGAAAGGTGCCCTGGTAGTGCTCGGCTGCCAACCAGATGTCGGTGGTTCGAACCCATCAGCTGCTCCTCGGGAGAAAGGTGTGGCATTCTGCTTCTGTAAAGATTACAGCTTCGGAAACCCTGTAGGGTAGTTCTGCTCTGCCCTACAGTGTCACTGTGAGTCGGACTCAACTCGATAGCGGCGGGTTTGGTTTTTTATCATAAGGAATCCATTTCGAGTTTACCCTAAGTTGGATAAGGAAACGCTATTAACAAACTACCACTGAAATGCCAGGTTTTTTGTGGTGTGGTATTTTTTGAACATAGAGATTACAGTGTGTATTGAACCAGCGGTACTTTTACCCTATTGCTGGTGGCTAATTACTGGCCTGTTTTCTATTTAGGCCCTTACATCGGTAGTAAATTACAGAGAACCCAAGTCTGTTTGCAAAGCACCTGAACTGGTAAGTTTAATGGTTGCTTAAAAATAACCTTTTGGAAAGTCTTATTAGAGAATAAAAACTGAAGAGAACATCAAATTGATTTTTTTCAGCATTCTCAGAAAAATAGGCCAAATTAAATTACTAAAAATAAAAGTGATTGTCTGCAACATATATAATTTGGCTTTTATTTAAGAAATGCAAAGGCCATATACCACAGTCTTTCCTTAATAGCTAAGTAAGAAAACATTCCATTTTATGAAGTTTCGGTTTTTTAATGTGTTTGCTTTGAAATAATTTATTTGCGTTACTCCTAATGGAAATCTTGTCATATCTGATGTCTAAAGGAAATCTGATTCTAAATTTTTAGTAACCTTTAAAGGAAACTTTTGCAAGGTTGTTATAAGAGTGAGAAAAAGTAATTGTTTAGTATCAAAAAATTACATAACTGCTCGAAATTCACTTAGATGCTCTTTTAGGAACTTGATACCAGTGCTTTTTTATTACTAGTCCATAAATGTTGATTTGATATTCGACATGTTTATAGTTTTTTTCCCTCAGCTATTTTTCTTTTTTTAATTTTTATTGTGCTTTAAGTGAAAGTTTACAAATCAAGTCAGTCTCTCATACAAAAATTTATATACACCTTCCTATATACTCCTAGTTGCACTTCCCATAATGAGACAGCACACTCCTTCTCTCCACACTCTCTTTTTGTGTCATTTTGGCCTGCTTCTGACCCCCTCTGCCCCCTCATCTCCCATCTGGACAGGGGCTGCCCACATAGTCTCACGTTTGACATGTTTTAGTTTTTTTGAAAAAAAATTGTTCTGTGACGCATACTTTTAAAGGTCTTTAGTTTATGTTCATATTTTTTAAACAAGTTTTAGGACAGCAGAGACTTTGTCCATTGATCTTCACTTTATTTTATTGCTAATTTGCCTCCTTTGAGGCATGATATGTACATAAGGGCCCTTTATGAGACTTGTTATCAATTTCTTTTTGAGCTTGCTAAGTACTGTGACAATTTACTAAAGAAATCAGCAAAAGGGATGACTGAGAATGAAGTAGAAGACAAGCTTACGAGCTTTATTACCGTTTTCAAATATATTGATGATAAGGACGTTTTTCAAAAGGTAAGCTATGAATAGAAAAGTTTTATTTGTATTTTAGTCAGCTTTGATTTATTTTGGAACTTTAAATCAGACAGGAAGTAATCTTAAAAAAATTTTTTTTTAAATGTAGTTCTACGCAAGAATGCTGGCAAAACGTTTAATTCATGGGTTATCGATGTCTATGGATTCTGAAGAAGCCATGATCAATAAGTTAAAGGTAATGTAAGCCTTTGATCCAGTAATGTCTCACCCAGAAATTATTTCAGTAGTACACAAAGACATTGATTATAGCATTATCTGTAATAACAGGACATAATCCATTAACAGGGACTAGTTAAATGTATAAGGGTATATTCATACAGTGGGATATGCAAATAGTGTGTTAAAAAGGCAAAACCCATCTATATATTAATATAGAAAGATCCACAAGATAGTCATTAGTTACTTTAAAAAAAGAGTTACATCACTTGTAGATGAATAAACCTGAAGTATTCCTTTAAGTAGCAAGTTTTGGAGTACAGTTGGATTTCAGTTCATTTCTATATCATTCAACTTGCAGACAGATGAGACAACAATGATTGATTTATATTTGTCCTGAGTTACTCAGGAGTTAAACTTTTCCTGTAGACATTGCATATGGCGTGTATCCCTTCTTAAACATACCGACAATTTACTTTGTTTAAAAAAACTTTTAAAGTAATGTTAACAGAACACAAAGCCTTTTATATCCTGAGATTAGAGATTCAGAATTTTGACCTCGTGATGACAGGTTGAAATAATTTCTCCAAAGAAAAAGATTTGTCATCACTCAGTAGATGATGTTAAAAATATGCCCAAGTGCTTTCCTTTTTTTATTGACTACTCAGAGTATTCCTAGTAACTTTTCATGTGTATTTCACACTAAATATTAAAGTATCTTACATATAATAACAGAGCATTTTGCAGTGTTGAAATGAGATATAAGAATTTATAGAAAAGCTTGTGTTTTTTTTTTTAATTATTTTTATTGTGCTTTAAGTGAAAGCTTACAAATCAAGTCAGTCTCGCATACAAAAATGTATATACACCTTGCTGTATACTCCTAATTGCTCTCCCCCTAATGAGACAGCCCGCTCCTTCCCTCCACTCTCTATTTTCGTGTCCATCCCACCAGCTTCTAACCTCCACTGCCCTCTCATCTCCCTCTAAATAGGAGATGCCAACATAGTCTCAAGTGTCTACTCGATCTAAGAAGCTCATTCTTCACCAGCGTCTTTTTCTCTCCCACTGTCCAGTCCGATCCCTGTCTGAAGAGTTGGCTTCGGGAATGGTCCCTGTCCTGGGCCAACAGAAGGTCTGGGGGCCATGACCACCGGGGTCCTTCCAGTCTCAGTCAGACCATTAAGTCTGGTCTTATGAGAATTTGGAGTCTGCATCCCACTGCTCTCCTGCTCAGGGGTTCTCTGTTGTGTTCCCTGTCGGGGCAGTCATTGGTTGTAGCCAGACACCATCTAGTTCTCCTGGTCTCAGGCTGATGTAGTCTCTGGTTTATGTGGCCCTTTTTGGCTCCTGGGCTCGTAATTACCTTGTGTCCTTGGTGTTTTTCATTCTCTTTTGGTGCAGGAGGGTTGAGACCAATTGATGCATCTTAGATGGCTGCTTGCTAGCATTTAAGACCCCAGATGCCGCTCTCCAAAATGGAATGCAGAATGTTTTCTTAGTAGATTTTATTATGCCCATTGACTGAGGTATTCGCTGAAACCATGGTCCCCAAACCCCTGCCCCTGCTATGCTGGCCTTCGAAGCATTCAGTTTGTTCAGGAAACTTCTTTGCTTTTGGTTTAGTCCAGTTGTGGTGACCTCGCCTGTATTGTGTGTTGTCTTTCCCTTCACCTAAAGGAGTTCTTATCTAATTAGTGAATAATCCTCTCCCTCCCAGCCCCCTCTCATAACCATCAAAGAATATTCTCTTCTCTTTTTAAACTATTTCTCGAGTTCTTATAATAGCCGTCTTAATACAATATTTGTCCTTTTGCAATGAACTAATTTCACTCAGCATAATGCCTTCCAGGTTCCTCCATGTTATGAAATGTTTCACAAATTCACCACTGTTCTTTATCGATGCCTAGTATTCCATTGTGTGAATATACCATAATTTATTTATCCATTCATCCATCGATGGGCACCTTGGTTGCTTCCATCTTTTTGCTATTGTAAACAGTGCTGCACTGAACATGGGTGTTCATATATCTGTGTGTGTAAAGGCTCTTATTTCTCTAGGATATATTCCGAGGAGTGGGATTGCTGGATTGTATAGTAGCTCTATTTCTAGCTTTTTAAGGAAGCACCAAATCAATTTCCAAAGCGGTTGTAGCATTTTACATTCCCACCAGCAGTGTAAAAGTGTTCCAGCCTCTCTACAACCTCTACGACATTTATTATTTTGTGTTTTTTGGATTAATGCCAGCCTTGTTGGAGTGAGATGGAATCTCATTGTAGTTTTGATGTGCATGTCTCTAATGGCTAAAAAAAAAAAAAAATTTTTTTTTTTTTTAATGGCTAATGATTGTGAGCATTTCCCCACATAGCTGTTAGCTACCTGAATGTCTTCTTTAGTGAAGGGTCTGTTCATATCTTTTGCCCATTTTTTAATTGGGTTCTTTGTCTTTTTGTAGTTGAGTTTTTGCAGTATCATGTAGATTTTAGAGATCAGGTGCTGATCAGAAATGTCAAAGCTAAAGGCTTTTTCCCAGTCTGTAGGTAATCTTTTCACTCCCTTGGTGAAGTCTTTGGATCAGCATAGGAGCTCCCAGTTATCTAGTTTTTTCTTTGCATTGTTAACAATGTTTTGTATACCATTTGTGCCACCCATCAGGGCTCCTAACGTTGTCTCTGTTTTTTCTTCCATGATCATCATCATTACAGATTTTATATTTAGGCCTTTGATCCATTCTGAGTTCATCATTGTGCATGATGTGAGGCATGGGTCCCGTTTCATTTTTTTGCAGATGGATATCCAGCTATGCAATACCACCTGTTAAAAAGACTTGTCTTTTCCCCACTCAACTGATTTGGGGCCCTTGTCAAATGTCAGCTGCTGATATGTGGATGGATTTATGCCTGGACTCTCAATTCTGTTCCATCTGCATATTTATCTGTCATTGCACCAGCACCAGGCTGTTTTGACTGCTGTGGCAGTATAATAGGTTCTAAAATCAGGTAGAGTGAGGCCTCCCGCTTTGTTCCTCTTTCTCAGCAATGCTTTGGCCAATCCGGGGCCTGTTTCCCTTCCATACGAAATAGGGGATCTGTTTCTCCATCTCATCAAAAAAATGTTATTGGAATTTGGGTTGGAATTGCATTGTATCTATAGATAGCTTCTGGTAGAATAGACACCTTTACAGTGTTAAGTCCTCCCATTCATGAGCAAGGCATGTCCTTCCACCCATGCAAGTCTCACCTGGTTCTTGCAGAAGTGTTTTGTATTTTTCTTTGTGTAAGTCTCCTACATCCATGACAAGACTTATTCCTAAGTATTTTATCTTCTTGGGAGCTACTACAAATGGCATCGACCTGGTGACCTCCCCCTCAATGTTCCCCCTGTTGGTGTAGAGGAATCCAACTGATCTTTGCATGTCCATCTTGTACCCTGACACTCTGCTGAACTCTTCCACTAGTTCCAGTAGTCTTCTTTAGGATTCCCCAGGGCCCTCTGTGTACAAGATCACGTCATCTGCAAATAGAGACACGCTTACTTGTTCCTTGCCAATCTGGATGCCCCTCAATTCTTTATCTAGCCTAATTGCTCTGGCTAGGACCTCCAGCACAATGCTGAACAAGAATGATGACAAAGGGTATCTTTGTCTGGTCCCGGATCCCAAGGGGAATGCCTCCAGGCTCTCTCCATCTAGGACGATGTTGGCTATTGGCCCTGTACAAATGCCCTTTACCATGCTGAGGAATAAAAGCTTGTGTTTTAAAGAGATATTGTATCATAATTATGTTTTTATTTACTTATTTAGTGGCCTTTAAAAAGAAAGGAATTTGTTTTGCACAACCCCTTGAGGTACACTTTGCCCTGTTGGGTTGCTGTGAGTCAGAATTGATTCAACAGCAATGGGGTTTTTTGGTTTTAGGTGTAGATACAGAGGGAGGGCATTTAAATGCAGTAGTAAGCGATTCTTACTAATCCAGTATGGCTTATCCTTTTTTCTTTCTAGATGATTTTTAAAACAAAACAAAACGCCCTTTTTTTTTATTTTTTTAACAGCAAGCCTGTGGTTATGAGTTTACCAGCAAGCTACATCGGATGTATACAGATATGAGTGTCAGTGCTGATCTCAACAATAAGTTCAGCAATTTTATCAAAAACCAAGACACAGTAATAGATTTGGGAATTAGTTTCCAAATATATGTTCTGCAGGTATGAATATGTGTTTTATTGTGGGCATATCCTAATCATTTCACATACTCTGATACAAAGGATTAATAAATGGATGTCGGATTAGATTTTTTTCAGTTAATTGATTGTGTCTTCCAAAGTTACATTTGGAATCAAATATTCCATGATAGTGATGCTGATGGGTTTTATCAAAATTTTGAGGGAGGGGAAAAAAGATGTTTTAGTTCTTGTATCATTTTTTAAATATTTATTTTCGAGTTAGATGACGTTGATCTTTTTACCCTTTTTCTGCTTAGGCTGGTGCGTGGCCTCTTACTCAGGCTCCTTCATCTACATTTGCAATTCCCCAGGAATTGGAAAAAAGTGTACAGATGGTACGTTTGTAGAAAATGTATTAGAAGACCTAAAGTGTTTTAGTAATTGTCTTCGTATTATATTCCTTGAAATATTTTTCTAAAGTTTTAAGGGTTCATGTGATACAAAAATTATGAGTTTGCTCAGCTGCAATATGAAGACATGGTCTTCCACAGCCCTGCCTCCCCAGGGTTGCCCTCACTTCTGATGCGCTGACAGCTAACTCAGAGGTTTCCACAACCACCCTCAGGTTGCATAATTCACTAGAACGACCCACAGAACTCAGGGAACTGCTACATCCCCTTTTTACAGCTTTGTAATCCAAAAGGATACAAATCAGAACCACCCAGAGAAACTTATAGGGCAAGGTCTGGGAGGGTCTCCAGGGATGAATTACACTCTTGGAATTGAGGTGTTACAATACTCAAAGAGTATTATCGGCCAGGGAATCTCACCTGAGCTTTGGTGGTGTCCAGAGTTTTTATTGACACTTCATTATGAAGGCAGGATTGTGTGAATCATTTGCCACGTGGTTGAACTCAAAACTCTAGCCACCTTCCCTCCTTGGAGGTCAGGATAGCAAGCGTCCCAAAGCTCCAAGCCTCTAATCCCATGGTTGGTGTTTCTGGCCGCTAGCCCCCCATCTTGAGTCATCTCCTTAATATAAGCTGTGGAAGGCCTCACCATGAGTCACCTTTGTTGGTATCAACTATCAAGTGTAGGCCAGGGTGGGGTGGGGGGGCACCATGAATAACAAAGACATTCCAGTCACTTGCGAAATTCCAGTAGTTCAGAGGTTATCAAACTGGGGACGCAGAAAGGTCCGCCAAATTCTTTATTACACAGGAATATATTCCACAAATTACAGTCAGTCTTTCTTTTGGGAAGAATATTAAATAACTGTAGTTACTAATATTAAAACCAAAATGCTAAAGAATATCATAGAGATCTTTGTCAAAATGTGTCTGTTGTTCTTAGTAAATTTACTGTCTGCTCTTAAGCAGTTTCAAATTATAAAAATTTTGATACCTAACACTTAAAAAAATGATTTTTCCATTTGAATCTTGAGCCAATTTTTTTTTTTTTTTTTTCCTGTGTTATAGTTATTCCTGGGCTGTAGCTTAGGCAAATACATGTGAGATGTGAACTATGCTAGAAAAGTGGATTGAAGCCGGAAAATTCAAGGGAAAGTTACTTTAAAATATGATCGAGTAGAAACCCTGGAATGCTTACCAAAAAACATTTTAAAGGACTTTCATTTTTTAATAGCTTTATTGAGGTAGAATTCATATACTGTGCAGTTCACCCACTTAAAATACATAGTTGAAGGTATATTTAGTATATTCCCAGAGTTAGGCACGCACCACCACATTTTGGAACATTTTCCCTTCCCCAGAGGAAGCCCCCTGCCCACTGGCAGTTACCGTAGGTCCGTTGATGCTGTGGCCTGTGTGAGTACTTCACTCCTGTTTACCGCTGACCAATACCCCATTGTTTGGATAATGGTGCATTTTATTTACCTGTTCCTCGGTGAATGGACATTTAGGTTGTTTCTACTTTCTTGGTATTATGAATAATGCTGCCATGAACATTTGTGTACAGGTTTTTGAGGGAACATGTTTTCATTTTTCTTGAAGCTAACCCCTCTTGAGTCTCTAACTTAATCAAAGAGGCTTTCTATTACTTCACGGGATGAAAATTTTGGTAGCAGTTTTTTTCTAGAGAAACCTTTATCAGCCTTTAATAGACCCTTTATTTGGACAGTGATTTGAGGTTGTGAACCAGTGAGCTATGCATAGATTTATGATGTTTAAAATGAAAATGCCATTTCATTACATTATTTCCTTTTTTTTTTTAATGGAAATCCTGGTGGTATAGTGGTTAAGTGCTACGGCTGCTAACCAAAGGGTCGGCTGTTCGAATCTGCCAGGTGCTCCTTGGAAACTCTATGGGGCAAGTTGTACTCTGTCCTATAGGGTCTCTATGAGTCGGAATCGACTCGACAGCACTGGGTGTGGTTTTTTTGGTTTTATGCACAGTAGATAGTTTGGATCATTTTATTATAGGAAGTTTTTTTTTTTTTTCTTAAAAGAATTGCAAATAAAATAAACATAATGAAACACCATTTCATTACATTATTTCCTAGAGCTATGCATAGTAGGTAGTTTGGATCATTTTATTAAAGGAATTTTTTTTTTTTTCTCTTAAAAAAAGAAGAATTACAAATAAAATAAACACAGTGCAGCTCTGGAATCATAATTCCTAGGTTCGAATGTTTATTCTGCCATTGACCAAGCTCTGTGGCTTTGGGCAAGTAACTTTCTAAATCTCTTAACTGACAACGGTATTACCTCATAGTGTTGTTATGGGGATGAAATGAGGTAGTCCATGTAAAGCACCTAGCCTGGTGTGTAGTAAGTGCTCACTAAATGTTAGTTGGTAATAGAGGTAATAATACTATACTCACAATGATGGTAGTAGTCGTGGTAATAGTAGAGTAGAATATATAACCTGCCAGGTGGATTTCAGGATAAGAGGCATAAGGTAGACGTTCAGAATAGAAGTCTAGGACTTCTTACATCCTCTTTGAAAAAGGGATTGAAGCACAAACCGTCTTATAAACCATATGAAGAGGAGCATTCACCAGATAACCCTTTGGGTGTATCCCCGAGCTATTATGGATTTTGCAGAAGGATAGATGGGAGCTAGGGGCCTGGGGTGGGGTAGCCAGGTAAAACATCCTGATGTATTTGTGACCAGGCAAGAGAAAGAAAATTGACTTATTTGTTCTTAAGCCTACTTCTCCATTCATAATTAAGGGAGAGAATGGGGGCCAGCTGAAGTAAAGTTTTCTTCTAACTTTGTGTCCTTCCCTCTCTCCTTGAAATAATTATTTTCCAGTGATCGTTTTTTAACTCCCATGAACTTTGTATGTATGGCCTTCATTAGATTTCAGTTTGCACACTTACAAGTAGGAATCAGGGTTCTCTCTAAATATAAAATTACGTAAGCCCAAGAATTTTCTTCTCTTCATTTGGATTTTTTCTACCTACTGGTAGAGAGAGTTTGTCCTTAGACTTCTTCCTAGTAAATCCAAGTTTTCAATTACCTAGGAATGAAAATCCATTTGTATATTTAATAGTGTCCGTTTCTCATGTGTAAATCAACTCATCTTGATTTAGCGACAATTCCTATTTTTTATTTTATTCTTAATATAGCTATTTATAAAAAATAACTTCCATTTTATACACAAATGTCTTAAAATTACCTTATATGTAAAATGGAGATTGTGAGAATGGCCCAAGACGGGGCAGTGTTCATTCTGTGGTAGATATGGGCACCATGAGTCTGAACCAACTGGACGGCACCTAACAAAAACAAATCTTAAAATTATGGACATAAAGGCCATTTGAGTTCTGTTTAATTGCCCTCAAGCAGACTTTTTAAGATGCTGTCCTTCAGCCTGAGTATTCCTTACTTTAAGATGAAAAAGTTAAATGTATTTCTTACTTAATCAACTTCGGTAACACAATTATTTGATTATACAGTAAGCAAGGTGTGTACGGCTTTTGTCTTGTTCTACCAGGTTAATTTACGGTGTTCCCATTTGGGGCTGAAGTGCCTTGTTCTTCAGCATTTGTAGATATGAGTCTTTAGATTTTAAATTTAAGGATGAAGGAGTATTTTCTTTTGCCGTATTGATATTATCAATAAAACTTTAGTGAACAGTGCTAATTGCATAAACAGGTAAAACATGTGCCTTCACAGCTTAGAATCTTAAAGCTAATTTCACACTTCAATAATTTATAAAGAACACTTTTAGCTTGGGTTTCTTATTTTTAAAAGTGCTTTATTTTGCTTTGGTCCACAAATTGGTTATAAATTATGAGATGTATACTAGTAATGGAATTTTATTGACAACCCCATTAAACCAGTTCTCATCAAGTCAGTGATGACTTATAGCTGACCCCACAGGACAGGGTAGAACTGCCCCGTAGAGCTTCCAAGGAGCGGCTGGTGGAGTCAAACTGCCGACCTTTCGGTTAGCAGCTGAGCTTTTAACCAGCGGAGCCACCAGGGCTCCATTGACAACCCCAAATAAACCAAGCCTGTTGCTGTCTAGGTGGTTCTGACTTGTGGCGACCCTATAGGATACAGTAGAACTACTCCATAGGGTTTCCAAGAAGCCCCTGAAGAATTCGAACTGCTGACCTTTTGGTTAACAGCTGAACTCCTAAACACTGCACCACCAGGGTTTCCTTGAAGACCCAGTAGGTTATTAATTAGTCAAAGTATACTTCTAGAATCTCCTTATGGCATATTTTTGTTTGGTCTTGCCTAGATTAGAAGTAAGAAAATCTTTAGTATTCCAGGTACCAGTCATTTTCTAGTGGTCACGAAAACGGGTTGGTGGCTATACTGGTAGAGGAGAGTGCTGGGGTATTAACATTGGAGGGGAAAACGTGCTGAACAAGCCTCAGCTTCTCTAGACTAGTGAAACTTGGAATAAGCTGCTAACTCTATTGATTGCTTTAGTTAAACTAAAAGGTAAAGTTTGATATGCAAATAAAAGCTTTAGGTATAAAATTATGTTCACATTCTGAGATGTGACATGATGCATTCAGATGTTTTTCAGTTTTGAAATGAAGTTGAATTTCTATCTTCGTTACATTTCAGTATCATTGTCGTGCTGTATATTGTATACTAGCACTTCACAAGCTAGGAGCTCTGTGTTTTAGACTGAGGCCTACAATCACACATTCAGTTCAGGGAAGGAATTTTCAGAGCTTCAAAGCTGCATTAATAGAATGTTCAATTTAATTATTCACAGTTATAGTAACTAAAAAATATCCACAGAAAAGTACTCTGAAGCTTTGTTTTTATCAGTGTTTCACTGGGTGTGGAAGTTAAATCATAGACATCGCTTCATAGGTAACCATGCAAATATTAATCAACCTGTCACTTCAGCAAGGGTGTACGTTGGCAAATAGATTAGAAATGAAGAAATGATTCATATTTTCATATGGAAATGTATGTGGTGGTGTTTTTGGTCAGTAGTTAGTATTTATAAAGCCTAAATTAATATTATCCAAAAATGGTAATGAATTACAATGTCATTTCTGAATTTATATGAAAAGTCAAATTTGCAGTGCTGTGGTTTACTGCAGAAAACCCTAGACAAGATTGTCAGTGAAAAGACCTGGGTTAATATTTGCATGATCATGGCCAGGGACTGTATGAATATGTCTTTTTAGCTGTAGAATGAGAAGGTATACCATGGGCTATAATGTCCTTTCTAATATGAACCTTTTTTTTTTTTTTTTTATACATTTGTACCATGGTGATAGCCAAGTAAATTATAATAGCTAAAAATAATTAAAAAAATTTTTTTTTTCTTTTTTACAGTTTGAATTATTTTACAGCCAACATTTCAGTGGAAGGAAACTTACATGGTTACATTATCTTTGTACAGGTAGGTGCATTCAACTGTATGTGGTTTAATGAAATGCACTTGATATGATTATGTTACTAATTTGGAAACATTTCTTATAGCCTAATTATAGTTTTAAATCTTTTCTGTTCCCTCTCCCTTTCTGGTTACCATGAAAGCAACAAATGAAGTTCAGGTGTAGAACATTTTAATAGTATTTTATAATTATGCTGCTTATAATATTACTGCTTAATAAGGGAATTTCTAAATTTTATAATGGTTTATTACATTTCTGTAGAAAACTACTTTTTATAGACATTAGAAACTTTATGTAGAAACTGAACCTTGATGACTTCGATACTCCTCATAGCCTATTCTAAGTATGCCACATATCCTCGGAAATTTCATTAACTGTTACAGCATCATGAGGAGACCTAACCATTTGATTTTTATTTGTGGCACTATAGTGAACTGTAGTAGTAAATACTTTTCCCAGAAGGTCTCCATGTCCAGTAGTTTCCAGTTTAGGAGGTAACTTTAATCAGAATCTCATCATTTCCTTTACTTCTTTCTGAAATAGTGGGGTCCACTTATTGACAGTAGAGTTATTAACACCTGAATAAAACCAAAAACAAAAAACCAAACCCATTGCCACTGAGTCGATTCCGTCGCATAGCAGCCCTATGGAAACCCTGGTAGCATAGTGGTTAAGTGCTGTGGCTGCTAACCAAAAGGTTGGCAGTTCACATCCACCAGGTTCTCCTTGGAAACTCTATGGGGCAGTTGTACTCTGTCCTATAGGGTCGCTGTGAGTATACCTGAATAATTATAGGTTATTCAGTTGCTATTAGTTGCCTGAAGGTGTTAGTCAAAAGAAACGCTCAAATTTTCTTACCTTTGCTAAAGCTGTGCTTTGAAATGTATGTGGAATGAGCTTTACTTTTGTCTAAGAATGAAAGAGTATATATGTTACTATCTCCTAGAAATGGTACAGTGAAATTCAAATCTCATCAGTTGCCGTAATCCTTATTAGTCTTTTCTCTCCACTCACATAAGAGTAATTTCATCTAAATAACTATAATACTTGCCGTTTATTTAACTGACATACACCTTGGAATATGGTGGCTTATTATGGTAGTAATTGTACAAGTTTATTTTTATTGAACTAGCTGGGTTTTTTTTTGTGTGTGTGTATGAAATAAAGAGGTGTTTAATGATATCCTTAGTAACTGGTGACTTAATAGGCGACCTTTTATTCTATACCTGTTATGAATGTTTTTCTACTCTCATTTAGTAAATACAGTTGGCTTTAAGGAAAAAAAAAAAAAAAATGCTGGGCCAGAATTTCAGATATTGTGTCTTCGAAGAAAGCTAGTAGACCTTAATGTAGTTGAATTCAATTTGCTTTTACTGCCCTGCGTATTTATCTTGGGGAGATTAAGCTGTCTTGTTTATCCTGATTACCTCAGTAATAATAAACAGGTTTGTTATTTTTTTGGTGTTCACCTAACTGTATACAGGAACAAAGAGGGAGTGCATAGTTTTTACCATTGGTATTTGGTCTGAAAGAAAATAACTTTCTTCTGTTTTAAAACTGTAATATTAATTCCCAAGGTGGTTTTTGGACCTCGTTTATTTGTTTTGTCTTGTTTTAGGGATGTGTGTGTGTGTTAATTAAAGCTGAATAGTTCTTTTTTTGGAAAAGAGATGTTTATAAATTCATTTCTTGTTTTGAATCACTAAAGGCACTGGAAAAAACTTTTGATCTGTCAGTGAAACTGTTGGATAGAGGTTTTGTTTTGTTTTTTGTTTATTCGTTTAACAAAAGGTTCCCAGACACTCTCCATGCTTGATACTTGTTCTGTAGTGCCCACGTTTGGCTTAAGACTCAAACTCAAGGACTCTTCTAAAACATTGGCTTTGATCCTGTTTCTTGAGAATCCCCATCACCCGTACTTAACATTACTAGCCCATTTCTACACTCCCAGCTTATTAAAACCTAAGAAACAGTTTGATTTTTTTTTTCCTTTTGTTTATAAGCCAAGAGTCTTTATAGATAGTTGGAGATAGGATATACAGTGGTATCTGGAAGAATTTAAAGTCAGAAGAACTAGGGTTAAATATTAGCTCACCACTTACTAGCTGTGTAACCTTGAGTAAGTTCTCTGAGCTTGTTTTCTTGTCTGTATCTTGGTTAAATTCATTCATCAACTCAAAGAACATCTCCTCTGTTCTAAGAACTTCTAAATGCCAGGTATACAGATATAAAATACAGAGCCTCAGCCCTCAAAAAGCTCACTTCTAGTTGGAGGAAAGATAGCTTAATAATTATCCCACAGTGTTTTGAATGCTGTGATAGAGAGGCAGGCCTAGGGTGTCATGGTGTCACATAGACTGATGGTGGCAGACAGGAACTGGTGAGGTAGATAACATCAGAATTTGGTTTTCAGAGATGAATAGGACTTAGCCAAGATGGGCAAAGACGAGTGTGGAGAGTGTATTACCAATGGAGGTAAGAACTTTAAGAAGTAAGCAATCTGCCATAGCAGATGTGACAAAGATACTGAGTGAGAGAAAGCCTAAGATTCCACTGGATTTATGACTAGGAGATTGGATAGAATTATGCTAGGAGAACAACTTGATGAAGGTACAAATATAGAACCTTGAAATCGTTATACTGTGTGGATATAAATAAGTTTTATTTGTGACAGAGCAAGAAGTTGAGAAATGATGAATTCAAGGGGGCTTATTTATTTTTTTATAACACTTTACCAGATGTGAAATTTGGTCACTTAAGGTGGTAGCCACCAGGCATCTCCATTGTAAAGTGACTCTTCCCTTGTTAAATTAGCAGATGAACCTGAGGGGTGATCCTTGGGTTCCATATGAATACCTTTTCCACGAACACCCTTACCTAATGATTTTGGCGTCCTGAATCACTTATTTCATCATTGGTCGCAAAATGGTCTGTCATTCCCTCAACGTTTATTAGCTGACAAGAAAAGCTTGCCTTAAGAGATGAGGTTGCTGACAGGTAATCAGGGAGCAACTTGAATAAAACTGTTATTTCCTGCTGTTGTAAATGTTTGGAGTTTCTTAGAATTTGCCAGCCTGTTCACCAGGTTACCATAAATCACCGTCTTTGGTCATATTCCCTTTCTGCATACTTGGCAGTAAATGAAATGAATTGTCTGGATTTAGGGTTTCCTTCCTTACCCCCACGCTCCTCTTCCCTTCCCCAGTCTTTTCACTTGTGAGCTGGCCAGGAGAGAAGAAGAGTGCTGAAAAAGGTGCAAACAGGTCCATGTACTCCTGATCCTTGATAAGTTACTGGAAAATATCAAGGAAAATTACATAATGTAAAACTAGTTAGTTTTTCTGTTCTTAAATGTTGTAGGATGAACTCAGTCTTAAGTAAATGGTACTTTGGTCCCTTACTTGTATTTTCTCCTCATGCTCTTTGGGTTCTGGTGGTGGGGAGAGATTATTTTTTGTGGCAGAAGACTCATTCGGTCCCCAAACCCATGTATACTACAGCATCAGTGTTATGGATTGAGTTGACCTCATGACAGTCAGTGACAGTGTCATGAGGTCAGAATGACCTGATTAAGTAGGATGGTTCCATTTAATCATTTTGGTGCTTGATGCATTATTTTGTGTTTCTGGCATTTGGTTAAGCAGTCATTGCACAAATGTGTAATATGATTCATGCGATATTTTGTTTCTTCTATTTCCCAAACTTAGCTGTTGGACAGAGAGCCTTCAAAATAATCTTTATACTGATTGCTAGTGGTACGCTTCTGATGATTGTTTTCTACTTGAGCCCTTTGCGTTAATCAGATATTCTAATTAATGTATTAATCCTCCTTTCATGAAAATTCAAACATTAGGAATTTTTCTATCCAAAGAATTTTGAAAAATATTTCTGAATACCAGTTTTATTCTCTTCGTTAATATGAATTAAATCAAGACATAATTGATAATGATAATAAAAGTGAGTGTGGGGATGGGGGGGAGGGTGATACTAAAATGGTAAATTGACTTCTATCCTTTAAAATCTTTAATTACATAATCAAGAAAAGAGCATAAAATCTTGGTCAAAGTTACTAATTATCACTAACAGGGAAAATGTAGCCTCTGGAGTAGTTCATGTGAAATGCAGGTCCATTGATTTAAGGTGTAGAACCTTAAAGTCAAATCTCACGGTGAATTAGTTTATGATCCATTAAAAAGTCAAAGAATGCTGGCTAATTTGTGTGTATGTGTCTGCTATAATCACTAAACCAGCTTTATACTTAGGAATCAGTTCTTTGATTTGCACCATTTATTTATTTCACTTAGAGACTACAGAGTGTGTAAATAGTTTGTCATACTGTTTGTTACAAGCTCTTGCGTGTGACACTGTCCTGCTGCTGTCTCCCCAGGATGCTGTAGAACTGTAGTGTGTAAATACGCTTACAGACCTCAGCCTGCTTGAACCTGAGCTGCCTGTGGTTAAACCAGGTGCAGAGAGCACTGAGGCTGTTGGTGGGGTCAGGCCATCCTTCCTCCTTTGTCTTGTCTGTCCATCTCTCCTCCTCCCTCCGCCTCCTTTTACTGTCCCTCCCCCCAAGTGTTTGCCCTCCTAGTAATATTTAAGGACATTGTTTAAACCCACAGGAAAAGGTTATGGTAGCTTAACCCTGATGAATACTGCATGCTCAAAACGGATAATCTTCCTCTCCACCCACAAGGGCTGGGGGCGGGGTAGGGAGTTGGTGGGGAGACTGGCAGCAAAAGAAGGAAGTAACTACATTGCTAGCAGAAATGCTGACGATTTAATAAGTCCCCACTTCCCTCTTGCAGGAGAAAATATCTGAAATACATAATGATTACTCAAGTAATTTTGAAATGTTTCTTTGAATGTTGAGTTGACTGTCGTAATTTTTGTTTTAATTGTAGGTGAAGTTAAAATGAACTATTTGGGCAAACCATATGTAGCCATGGTCACAACATACCAAATGGCAGTTCTCCTTGCCTTTAACAACAGTGAGACCGTCAGCTACAAAGAGCTTCAAGACAGCACCCAGATGAATGAAAAGGAGCTGACAAAAACCATCAAATCTTTACTTGATGTAAAAATGATTAACCATGATTCAGAAAAGGTATGTGGCAATATTTCAAGGAATTTACGCATTCATAGGATATTCAGAGTTTTAAAAGATTATAATTGCTAATGCTCTGTGAACTTTGGAAGATGCTTGAATCAGCTGCATTAATCTACTGCAAGCTGTTTATAGCTCTGAGTTTGAGGAATCAGAGAGAATGCCCTGGAACGCATCTGTGTATATGCCTTTAAAAATTATCAAAGAATGGTCATTGGAGGGTTCTGGTGAATTGAGGTTTTAAAACTAGCCTATCATAAATCTTTTTTGTTTCTCCCATGTGTTTAAAACACTTGATGTCTATTCCAGTTTTGACTCGACGTGTGTCAAGAGTAGACCTATGTATGCTCCATAGGGTTTTCAGTGGCTGGCTTTTCAGAAGTACACCGCCAGGCCTTTTTTCTGAACTGCACCTGGACGGACTCAAACCTCCAACTTTTTGGCTAACAGCCGAGTACATTAACCATTTGTATACTCATGGACTCCTCCATGTGTTTAGTTAATATAAAATCACATGGTTCCGTAATAGTAAATGCCAGCCTGTTGAGTTTATAAGCAGGTTTAAACTTCTCGTATGTCTTCTAAAATATAATAATTATATCTTTTTGTAGTCATACTTAAATAATTCCATCCCAAGCACTCTCAAGTTCCTTCGTTTCAGGACTCAAATAACTACGATGTATATTTTAATATCTATCCTGAGAATTGCAAGCCAATAGTATATATTGTTTATAAATTTTTTTCCCTAATAACAAGTATTTGTTTTTTTAATAGCATATTCTAATGTTTATGTGTCTAACAAAGCAACAGATGAGGGTTAAATATCCTACCTCCAATTATTGGGCCTGTAAGAAAAATTCTTGTAAATATAATAGAGATGTTATTTTGGTGAAATGAAGAGCCTACAACTTATCACTTTGTTTTGCTGATATCCCTAAGGTTATGGTGGTATTTTGTAGCCTCTAATTAAATCGCTATAAGTGGCATATATTCTGTAACTGAAGCAGTGTTGTTTTTACTTTTGAGAAATGATTCTTATTTTTCTGACCTCAGAATCTTCACACAATATTAAATTCTCTAGTACGTTAGTGCTTAACAGGTTTTTATTTTTTCTAAAACATTTTATTTTGGCTGCCCAGAAATTTACAAATTAAATATAGGTTGCTTCCTTGCACAATAAGCATTGCATTATGAAATCTGCCAAGTGTTTTTTCTTTTTTTTTTATTGTACTTTAGATGAAGGTTTATAGAAAAACTAACTAACTTCTCATTAAACAGTTAGTACACATATTGTTTTATGACATTGGTTAACAACCCTCCAACATGTCAACACTCTCCCTTCTCGACCTTGAGTTCCCTGTTGCCAGCTTTCCTGTCCCCTCCTGCCTTTTAGTCCTTGCCCCTGGGCTGGTGTGCCCTTAAGTCTTGTTTTGTTTTATGGGCCTGTCTAATCTTTGGCTAAAGGGTGACCCTCAGGGGTGACTTTATTACTGAGCTAAAAGAGTGTCCAGAGGCCATACTCTAGGGGTTTCTTCACTGTCTGTCAAGCCAGTAAGTCTGGTCTTTTTTTGTGAGTTCGAAGACTGTTCTACATTTTTCTTCACCTCTGTCCAGGGCCCTCTGTTGTGATCTCTGTCAGAGCAGTCAGTGGTGGTAGCCAGGCACCATCTAGTACTGGAATCAGTCTGGTGGAGACTATGGTAGCTATGGTCCATTGGGCTAATCTTTCCCTTGTGTCTTTAGTTTTCTTAATTCTCCCTTGTTCCTGAGGGGTGTGACCAGTGGAGTATCTTAGATGGCCACTTACAGGCTTTTAGGACCCCAGATGCTACTCACCAAAGTAGAATTTAGAACGTTTTCTTTATAAACTATGTTATGCCAGTTGAGCTAAATGTTCCCCGAGACCATGGTCCCCACGGTCCAGTAATTCGGTCCCTCAGGGAGTTTGGATGTGTCTATGGAGCTTCCATGACCTTGCCTTGTACAAGTTGTTCTGGCTTCCCCAGTATTACATACTGTCTAAGCCTTCACCAAAGTTACCACTTATCTATTGTCTGTTTGAAACCCAGGTGGCGTAGTGGTTAAGTGCTACATCTGCTAATCAAAGGGTCAGCAGTTCGAATCCACCAGGTGCTCCTTGGAAGCTCTATGGGGCAGTTCTACTCTGTTCTATAGGGTCTCTTTGAGTCGGAATCGACTCAACGGCACTGGGTTTGGTTTTTTTGTTTTTTTTTTTTTTTGGTATTGTTTCTTTAGTGTTTTTCCATCCCCACCCCTCCCCTCCCTAAACCGTCAAAGATGGTCTCTTTTCATACGTAAACCTTTTCATGTGTTTTTAAAGTAGTGGTCTCATACAATATTTGATTTATTTCACTCAGCGTAATGCCCTCCAGATTCATCCATGTTGGGAAATGCTTCGCAGATTCATCATTGTTTTTCATTGCTACTCCATTGTATAAATTTACCATAGTTTGTTTATCCATTCATCTGTTGATGGGCATCTAGGTTGTTTCCATCTTTTTGCTGTTGTGAACAATACTGCGGTGAACATGGGTGTGCATATGTCGATTTGTGTGATGGCTCTTATTTTTCTAGGCTATATTTCTTGGAGTGGGATTGCTGGATCATATGGTATTTCTATTTCTAACTTTCTAAGGAAGTGCCATATCGTTTTCCAATATGATTGTATCATTTTGCATTCCCACCAACAGAGCATAAGAGTTCCAATCTCCCTGCAGCCTCTCCAACATTTGTTATTTCCTGTTTTTTTTTTTATTTGTGCCAGTAATGCCAGGGTGAGATGGTATCTTGTGGTTTGATTTGCATTTCTCTAATGGCTAGTGATTTCGAGTATTTCCTCAGGCGTCTGTTCATTTCCTTTGCCCATTTTTTTATTGGATTATTTGTCTTTTTGTTGTAGAGGTGTTAAATTTTCCCATAGATTTTAGAGATTAGATCTTCGTCTGATCTGTAATAGCCAAAAGTTTTTTTCCCAGTCTATAGCAAAGTCGTCTGATGAGCACAAGTGTTCAATGTTTAGAAGATCCGTTATCTGGAGTTTGTGTGTTTTTAGTTACAGTTTGTATCCTGTAAATCCTGTGTATTAGGGCCTGTAGCATTGATCCTGTTTTTTCTTTTATGATCTTTATAGTTTATGGTTTGATACATAGGTCTTTGATCCATTTGAATTAGTTTTTGTGTATGGTGTAAGGTGTGGGTCCTGTTTCATTTTTTTGCATATGGAAATCCAGTTTTGCCAGCACCATTTGTTAAAGACTGTCTTTTCCCTGTTTGATGGGCTTTGGGCCCTTGTCGAAGATCAGGTAACCATAGGTGGATGGACTTATATCTGGGTTCTCAATTCTGTTCCATTGGTCAATGTTTCTGTCATTGTACCAGTACTAGGCTGATTTGATTACCACGGTTGTATAGTAGGCTTGAGGTCAGGTAGGTAGTTTAATTCCTCTTATTTCAGTAGTGCTTTACTTATTCAGAGCCTCTTCTGTTTCCATATAAAGTTAATGATTAGTTTTTCCATCTCTTTAAAGAATGTCGTTGGTGTTTGGATTGAGATTTCATTATATTTGTAGATTGCTTTGGGTAGAATTGTCATTTTCACAGTGTTGAGTCTTCCTGTCAATAAGCATGGTATGTTTTTCTATTTCTGTAGATCTCTTTTGGTTTCTTTCAGTAATGTTTATTTTGTATAGGTCTTTTATGTCCCTCATTGGATTTATTCCTAAATATTTTATTTGGGGTGGGGGGGTGCTATTATAAATGGTATTGTTTTCCTGATTTCCTTTTTGTCATTCTCCTTGTTGGCATATAGGAATCGAACTGATTTTTGTATGTTTATCTTGTATTGTGCAACTCTGCTGAATCTATTAGTTCCAGTAGTTTTTTTTTGGAGTCTTTTGGGCTTTCTATGTATAGTATGATAGTATCATAGCATCTGCAGATAGGGACAGTTTTACTCTTCATTACCAATTTGGATGCGCTTCATTTCATATTCTTGCCTTATTGCTTCAGCTAGGATTTCCAGCACAATGTTAAATAGCAGTGGTGATAAAGGGCATCCTTGTCTTGATCCTGTTCTCAAGGGAAATGTTTTCAGCCTCTCTCCATTAAGAATGATGTTGGCTGTTGATTTTGTATAAAAAAAAAACAAAAACCAAACCCACTGCTGTCGAGTCGATTCCGACTCATAGTGACCCTATAGAACAGAGTAGAACTGCACGATAGAGTTTCCAAGGAGCACCTGGCGGAATCGAACTGCTGACCTCTTGATTAGCAGCCGTAGCACTTAACCACTGTGCCACCATAGATGCCGTTTATTATGTTGACAAATTTCCCTTCCATACCTATTGAGAGTTATCAAGAAAGGGCGTTGGACTTTGTCAAATGCCTTTTCTGCGACGATTGAGATGATTGTGTGGTTCTTTTTATTTATGTGGTGGATTACGTTAATTGATTTTCTAATGTTGAACCATCCTTGCATATCTGGTATGAATCCTACTTGGTCGTGGCATATTATTTTTCTGATATGGTGCTGAATTCTGTTGGCTAGAATTTTGTTGAGAATTTTTGTGTCTATATTCATGAGAGATATTGGTCTGTAATTTTTTTTGTGGTGTCTTTTCCTGGTTTTGGTAACAGGGTTATGCTGGCTTCATAGAATGAATTCGGAGCCATTGCCTCCTTTTCTGTGTTCTGAAATAGTTTGAGTAGTACTGGTATAAGCTCTTCTGAATGTTTGGTAGAGTTTTCCAGTGAAGCCATCTGGGCCAAGGCCTTTTTTGGGGGGGGGGAGGGATTTTTTAAATTACCTTTTCAGTCTCTTCTCTTGTAATGGGCCTATTCAGATTTTCAACATCATTTTGTGTTAAGTTTGGGTAGGTAGTGTGTGTTTCTAGAAATTTGTCCATTTCCTCTAGGTTTTCAAATTTGTTGGAATATATCTTCTCATAATACTCTCTTATGATCCTTTTTATTTCATTTGGGACTGTTGTAATGTCCCCGATTTCATTCCTTATTTGGGTTATTTGCGTCCTCCTGTTTTTATTTTGTCAATTTGGCCAGTGGTTTGTTGATGATCCTTTCAAAGAACCAGCTTTTGGTTTTGTTAATTCTTTCTTTAGTTTTTATATTCTCTATTTCATTTATTTCTGCTCTGATCTTTATTATTTCCTTCTTTGTTGGTAATTTTTTTCTTTCAAGGTTTTATATATGTCATCCCATTGCCTTCTTGCTGCATGGTTTCTGCTGAGTAATCAGAGTTTAGTCTTATTGTTTCCTCTCTGTATGTGACTTTTCGTTTTTCTTGAGCTACTCTCAGGATTCTTTGTCTTTGCTTTCAGCAAGTGTGATTATAATATGCCTTGGTGATTTTCTTTTGGGGCCTATCCTATGTGGGGTTTGTTGAGCTTCTTGGATGGTCAGCTTTTCATGTTTGATATTAGGGCAGTTTTCTGTCAGCAGTTCTTCAGTGATCCTCTCTGTGTTTTCTGTTTTCTCCTCCTGTTCTGGAACTCAGATCATTCACAGATTTTTGCTTTCGATTGTATCCCACGTCATTCTCAGGGTTTCTTCATTTTCATTCTTTTTTCTGATTTTTCCTCGAACAAAGTGGTATCCAGGTATTTGTCTTCAGCTTTGCTGATTCTGTCTTCCATTGTTTCAGACTTGCTCCTCAGCCCTTCTGTGACACTGTCCATTTCTGAAATCTTGTTGTTTATCTTTTGGATTTCTAATTGTTTTTGTATGACTTCTTATTGTGAATTTATTTTGGCCGTTTGTTTCTGTATTATTGGCTGCATTCTTCCATGATTTTGTCTGTGTTTTCCATGATTTTGTCTGCCTTTTCCATGAATTCATCTATTTTTTCCTCATTTTTTTCTGCTTTTCTCTTCAACTCTTGGATAGCTCTGAATATTAGAGATTTGAATTCCCTATCAGGTAGTTCCAGTGGCTTTTCTTCTACTGGAAAGTCATCTGGTGTTTTATTTGAACCATCGGATCCTGCTTTTTAATATATTTTGATATCGTCTGCTGCCTTGGGACATTCAGTATTTATTTTCATCCTTTATTGATTGTAGATTTGTTAGTTTTGTCCTGCTTTTTATTTGATTATGTCTGAGCAGGTGGGGCTGTGCATTCTGTTGTTTGCTTGTCTGTGGACACAATACTTTTCTTCTCCTTGTCCAATGGGCAGGGCTAGTCACTCAGGTTTGGTCCAGCTGAAGAGGAGGGAGTGGGTTGGATTGTTTGTGTCACATACTAGGGCCAACAGGGTGGGCTGGTGGGCAGTGCAGGTCAGGTTTCGGTAGGCCATGCCTGTGCTACTTGGGGGTGCGATGTTCGGCACACGGTGCAAATAAGCAGGAGGGAGGGGGGCGGTTGTGATGTGTGGAGCTACGTTGGATATGTGAAAGAAGATTGAGAGGAGAGAGAAACAGAAGGCAAAAAAAAAAAAAAATACTGAGGGAGTCAGCTGTTGGAATGGAGAGACAAAAAATGGAGCAATGAAGAGAAACAAAAAGGAAAAAAAATGCCCATTGGGATCCCACCTGTGTGACCAGGGAAGTGGCTCCCACCTTGGGGCACAGCCTGTCTAGAAGGGGTGGAGATGGCATACAGCACCAGGTATTTAGGAGACAAGAATAGAAGGAATGTAGAGAAATGAGAAACTACGAAAAGATTAAATAAATAAATAAATAAATAGGAAAAATGTCTCCAGGGGTTCCACCAATGCCGCTGTGCAGTCCGGTAAAGTGGCTCCTGAGCCACAAAGTACAGCTTCCTAGAAGGGGTAGAGATGGCAGACAGCACCAGGTATTCAGGAGACAGGAAAGGAAGGTAAGTAGAGAGAGACGAGAAACCGAAAAATGAAGAAAAACAAAAAGGAAAAAAGAAATGAAAAGAGTCCCCAGGGATCCCCAACAGTGTCGTTGTGGTGCAGACCAGGGAAGCAGTTCCCCAGCTGAGCAGCACTTCACAGCCTGTCAAGAAGAAGCAGAGATGGCTAACAGAGCCAGGTGTTTGAGAGGAAGGAGGGAGAGGATGTGAGAGACAGGGAAGAAACCAAAAGAAGTCTAAAAAAGCAACACTAGCAGCAAAGAAATGGCGTTGAAGGAGCCAGCCAGCGTGGGCGGGGAGAATTCAAGCAGCACAGAGCTGGCACCTCCTGGCCTAGTGACCATGGCCCACTGGGCAGTGGTGGAGGCTGAGCAGGGGGTAGAAGGGTAGAGGTGGTAAAGGGTGTGTTGCTGGTTACCAGATGCTGTGTCTCCTGCTGGGAACCCTGTGAAGGTGATCTTCCATACTCCCTGTCCTCCACTCTCCAACAGGAGTCCAAGATGGTCAATCTATGCTGCATTAGTTGATAAGGGACCTCTGCTCCGTATCTCTCCTCGCTCTCTGTTCTCTCTCGGTTTCTTATTCCAGTTGGTGCTTGGTTGAGTTTTTTATCTCTTCATTTGATGCGTAGGGTTCCAGTATTGACATTTCTGTTTTACTTAGTTTTTCAGGTCTTTGTTGTAGAGGGATGACGTGGTGCTTCTGTCTATAGCGCCGTGTTGGCTCTGCCTCTTCCCAGTGCTTCTTGATTCTGCTTATGGGGAAGTTCCACTATATGATATGAATGGCTTTCTTACGCCTGGTAGAGAAGTTGTGATTCTAAAAATCAGCTTAATAACTTGGACTTGAGAAAAGGTCACTGGCTTCTCTTCACAAAGTGAATAGAACACGGGCTGAAGGGTAAAACCTCTCGGAATCACCCCTGTGTCAGGGTGAAAGGGTGCTTGTGTGCTCTGGAAAAAGAACTTTCATCTATAATCAGGTGGTATTTTATTGCAACATTAAAAAAAATGTAGCTGTCCAGTTTTTCAAAAAGGAGGGTGATGGAAAAATTATGAGCCTTGGTATTTCATAAAATTAAAATGTTAATTTCTGCTTGTTTAATCCAATGAGCTTGACTCTTTTGTTTTATCTCAAAGGTAATGTATACAGTAGTTGGACCAGAAAAAAAGCTTATTCCTAAAATCCAAACTGACTGAAACTCCAGCAAATGTAAAATTAGAAAAGAATAGTTTTTGCCTATTTGTTTGACAGTAAACAGTTGTTTGTCTCTTAAATTAAATCTTTATAATGTGATAATTATGAGAGTTTAGGTTTTTTTATTCAGTCATTTAATTTCATTGTATATTGTTGGCAGCAAGCTCTTATGTAATGATTTTATTTTTTATAAAGCTCTGGGTTTTTTTTAAATATAGGAAGACATCGATGTAGAATCATCATTTTCATTAAATATGAACTTCAGCAGTAAAAGAACAAAATTTAAAATTACTACATCGATGCAAAAAGACACACCACAGGCAAGTGCTTTTAAATGTCATTTCTCTTGAAAATATTTAGGTGTTGTATTTTGTAAGTGGTAACATTGAGATAATGTAAACATTGCGCTCCAAAATTAATAATATGGTAATACATGTTTTCTGGTTTATCCTTTGCATTTACTAGCCTAATATAAACAAAAGTCCCTCCTAGTGTTTCAGTTTTTAAAAGAAGTAGCAATGAATATCTAAGGCAAAAGGTGTAGCAGAATCACATTTGATCTTAAACTGTATTAAAATGTGTAGCTTTGCTTTGCATTCTCTCCAAAGAGTCTCACCTTGAGAAGTAATACAATCTCCCCTCCCCCCTTTTTTCCGTTTATTGTTGATGTTAGTTACTGTTGAGTTGATTGCAACTCCTTCCACCCATGTGTGCAAAGTAGAACTGCTCCATGGGGTCTTTAGGGCTGTGACTTTCAGACGTTTCAGAAGCAGATTGCCAGGCCTGTCTTCTGAGGCACCTCTGAGAGAGTTTGAACTGTCAACCCTTGTGACTAGTAGTTGAGTGCTTAACTGTTCGTGCTACCCAGGAACTCTTTTCATTTACAGAATAAGAGAAATTTTTACAGCCAGTTTATTTCAGAGAAAGGCAGGCATGTAGAAAAATGCTTTTCAAACTTTAATGTGCAAATGAATCACCTGGGGATCTTATTAAAATGCACATTCTGATTTACTAGGTCTGGAGTGGGGCCCAAGACTCTGCATTTCAAACAAACTGCCAGATGAGCCACAGTTTGAGTAATGAACCTAAGCTGCTGATGGTTGTTTTAAATCAGCAGTGAGCATTGCTTTGTCCTGGGATAAACTATTCCTATCACTTAAGTTTCCTGATGGCTTCCTATGTGCTACCTTGTCCTTGGGCTCGTTGTAGGATATGAAGGTATATAATATGTTAGGTCCTCTCTCAGAAACTTACTGCCCTGTGGGGGAGACAAACAATTAATTGCCATTAAATATGAACCCTAAATTGGTCACGGTTTTATTTTTTTCCAGGCTACTGAATAACAACTTGTAATACATGAGTTGTATTTTACCTTTTACAAGCTGTCTTGAGACCCCTATTATGTGGCATCACTTCCTTGCATGCCTTGTTTCTACTGTGTTTCTTTGAGTTCTACGGAGATGAGCCTTTGTGGCCACCCTTCCTGGCTTTCCTACTTGACCAGACAGGACCCTTCACAACATTGCCCTTTGCAGCTTGATACAGTATGCCCTTGTGGCCAATTACTGCTCTTGCTACAACCTTACCTCAGAGCATTGTGGCGTAGAGTCTATCATCATTGATAGGACAGTGATCTGGAAAATTACTGTTTTATCATTTCAATCCTAGTTTATTCTGTATTTATATTAACAGTACAGTTAACTTTTCTCTAATAACCTTCCAACTTTAACCCTAGAAATTATATGTAACCCTCTGTAGATGATGTTTTGTGATATTGGGCACAATATAACTGGATAATTTGATGCTGGGTATTAACTGAGACTTATTTGAACTCACTGATAAAATGAATTATAAACAAGTTGAGTGACTTACTCTCTGATTTGCTAATCTTTGTTTTCCTGTAAAACAGGAAATGGAGCAGACTAGGAGTGCTGTAGATGAGGACCGGAAAATGTATCTCCAGGCTGCTATAGTTCGTATCATGAAAGCGCGAAAAGTGCTTCGGCATAATGCCCTTATTCAAGAGGTAAAGGGGACAGGTGTCTTTAAGACTGCTTGGGGTAGTGCACTTACCGGTGTGTGGATTAGCTTTGTTAATTTTCTTAAATGATGATGCAGAAATAATATGACCTGCATATAGCATAAAGAAATGCTTCATTACTTAATGAGGACAGTACTCACTTAAAATTTTAGTATTAAATTCCAGTTTACTTTGGCTTAAATTTAGAAATCTAAAACTTGCCATTTCATTGAAACTTTTGTCCAGTTATTGAAGAAAATTGACCACATCAAATATTTATTCATTCCATAAATATACGCGGACCAAACCCGTTGTCATCAGTTCCGACTCACAGCTACCCTATAGGACAGAGTAGGACTGGCCCATAGAGTTTCCAAGGAGTGCCTGATGATTCAAACTGCTGACCTCCTGGTTAGCAGCCATAGCTCTTCACCACTACACCGGCAAGGTTTCCGTAAATATACAAGTATCTGCCACATGATGGGTTACTATTCTGATCACTCGGGGTATATATAATACAGGGCAAAATAAGACAGTGTTCCTGTCCTTTTGGACTTTACAGCCTAATGGGGGAGAAATACATTATTGAAATGATATGCAAATAAATGTAAAGTTATATTAACATTTACTGCAAAAAAAGTATACAGCACTATGAGAACATACATAGAAGACCTGACTTGGGGTTTGTTAGGGAAAGTTTTCTCGAGAAATTGTGATTGGAGCTGAGAGCTGAACGTAAAGTAGAGGTTAAGTGGAAGCTTGGGGGGTGGGTGTATAAGTATTTAGGTAGATTAATTAGTTTACAGCTTCATTTAACTATACATGAATATTACTAGATTGTGCTGTATCTGTGTTCCACATTTTAATTCCTTCATAACAAAGGTTAAGCTTCTTCCTTACTTTGCATAGATTATTTTTAGACATCATGTCCAAATTGTCTCACTGTTCCTCTCCTTCTGTGCACTCACTGCCCTGCTCAATTTTAAAGTTTAATGTTGTCCGTGGTACTCACTTATTTGCTGTATCATGTCCATCCATTTAGATGATTTTGTTGAGTTAACGTAATTTTATTGTTATTTCAA
The DNA here is from genome assembly GCF_030014295.1 of Loxodonta africana. Lineage (NCBI taxonomy): Eukaryota > Metazoa > Chordata > Mammalia > Proboscidea > Elephantidae > Loxodonta > Loxodonta africana. The sequence continues at coordinate 188,166,604 of NC_087345.1, forward strand.
GTATCTCTTCCTGGGTAGATTTGGTTTGTTGAAAGTTCTTTTCTAGCTGATTGATAGAAGTAATTATGTGTGGGTGATTTATTAGCAGCAGTTTGACCTCCATTTCTCTCTCACACAGGTGATTAGCCAGTCAAGAGCTAGGTTTAACCCAAGTATCAGCATGATTAAGAAGTGTATTGAAGTTCTGATAGACAAACAGTACATTGAACGCAGCCAGGCGTCAGCAGATGAATACAGTTACGTAGCGTGATGTTGCGCCTCCTGCACATGGGTGTAAGAAGACCGTTGCCATCACCATTTGGTGTGTTCCTGTGGGAAGAAGCAGGCCTGTGCCTCCATAATTTGGTCATTTGGCAGCCCCTGTTTTTCTGCTGTTTACAACATCACCAGTGCCACGTCATGAGCGTCAAGGAAAATGCCTATAGATATTTCAAGCTCATGTCATTGTGACATTTCTTAAAACTATTAAAAGAATGAGTGAAGCATTGCTGAAATGTGGAAATTTGGTTGGGTACCATGCTTTTTCTCCCTTCACGTTTGCAGTTGATGTGGTTTTTTTTTTTTTTTTTTTTAATGTATCTTAAAGGACATAAAATAAAAAAACCTAAATATTGTAATATGACAGATAACCTAATAATTGTATCTACATTAAAATGACAAACATGATATTGCTGCTTGTCAAATAAAAAGAAATAAAGAAATAGTATGCTTTTTTTATGTGGATGGAATGTCAGGTTGGCTATGAAATTCTGTATGTAAATGTTGGTGAGTCATCAAACAGGTCATGGCAGCTTTAGTTGCCTTTTTGTCTGAATGGTTTAATTCACTTGTACTGCTTCTTAAATCCTACATGAAAAATGTCTAGATTATTGTTCCTGAATGTATAACAAAATACATTCGGTGTAAAGAATGCTTTATTTTTTATGGATTAGAACTGCATTGGATATGACCGTCTGAATATTGAGGATTTAATTCCATCAAGAGTTTCTGGTGATGTGCTATGTACACAAAGTATGGGGAATATGTGACAACCTCAGGTCTGGCATAGAAAGAGCTTTTCAGTCAACAGCCGTCTTCTGTTTTTATAATACGTTAATTCTAATTACAGCTTAATACCCTGGCTCTATTGTCTTGCCTTTTACCTTTCCTTGAGCCATAGGAGATCCTGTGATACCAGTTGTGTTCCTTTCATACTCTCTCTCCCTGCTATTCCCCTCATGCCCTTCCTTCTTTGACACTTCAGAGTCTAGATGCAGTCATATGTCACAGGTGTGTTTAGCAATACATAGCCTATATATTTTTGTATCTGCATAGTACATGACACTAGAAGCCACTTATATAGAGACATGAAATTCCATCATTTTGTTATATATATCGACAGCAGTATAAGATAGCCCAAAACCAAACCTATTACCGTCGAGTTGATTCTGAGTCATAGAGACCCTATAGGACAGAGTAGTACTACCCCATTGTATTTCCAAGGCCGTAATCTTTACAGAAGCAGACTGCCACATCTTTCTCCCACAGAGTGGCTAGTGGGTTTGAACCTCCAAACAGATGAGCTCTTAACCACTGCATCACCAGGGCTGCTTTTAGTATTAGGATACTTTGGTCTATTGTCATGTTATTTGTCTACCCACCCCCTACATACACACTTTTTTTTTTTTTAAGGTTTTACATTATTTAGTATATCCCAAATTCTTTCACTTGTAATACTTCAATTTGTATGTCTAACAGATACCAAACCTGTTGCTGTCGAGTCGATTCCGACTCATACAGATAAGGCCTTTAAAAAAAGTGATAATAACCACAATGGCATTATCAACACCTAACAAAAAGCCAAATGTCCACCCACAGGTATGGTATTTAGCTTATTATCTAAATAAACAATAATTACATAATATCCTCTAGTACACACTTAATATTCAAATGTTGCTTATTGTTGCAAAAAAAATGGCTTTTATAGTTGGGTTTGTTTGATTGCACTTTTTCTAACTGGCGTCTCTTACGTGTTTTAAAAATCTGAGCTTTTAATGATTTAAACACTGTATTTCTCATTTTACCTTTCTTCCTAGAAAAAATAATGACAAACTATATAAGAGTATTGTACATTCACTGTCAAAAAACAAACCCTTGTTTTGATAACTTGATAAAATTTTCCAAATTGATTTTTTTTCTTAAATATTTATAAGTGTTAAATTAAGTCTTGTCCTGGTATCTAATGTCAAGAAAATATACTGAAAATTGGACACAATATTGTGCTGAGGTATGTAGTAATGACTGACATGATTTTCTTCACATCTTTCCCCCATTTTACCAGAGGTGAAACGTAAGGCATGCTTGTGAATGAAGACGTTAAAGAGGCCAGACACACTTAAGGAAGTCACCATCCAGAAAAGGGGCAATGTTTAGAATCCATTTTAGCACATACCTTCGTCTTGAGGAGAATGAAGGGAAAGAGTTACAGTCTTATCATTTGGCCAAGGCAATCAGAGCAGCTGAGTGGGTAGTACCAGAGCACAGAGCTCAGAGTAACTAGCTGGAACGCCCTTGTCATGCAGTACCAAGAGCATGGGTGACTAGATTCAGAAAACAGCGGGAAAGGTTTTCTATGCTGTCTTTGAAAACAAAGATAATGTGAGCAAAAATCTCAAAACTTTTGAAAATGATTAACAATGGGGTAGTTAACATGTGTAAGTCAGTGATGTATTTTACAGCCAGACAACACACAGCTTTGAACACTATTCTTTCCCTTGGAAACCAAGTATTTTAAATGATACTGTAGGTGTGGATTTATACTAGGGTTTCATCCAGTTTTTTATGGTAATTTGCTTTAATATGAACAAAAAATAGATACTTCGGGATTTGTGTTTTGTTTATTATGCGATTGTACAAATTATGCTGCAGTGCTAGAAAGCTGTTCATCTTTTTAATCTTTACTGAGTGCAGGCTATGTGACAGGTACATCATTGTGTTATTTTGTTTAATCTTCAGACAGTCCTATTAGGTAGACAGTGTTTATCTTTCATAGATGAGGAAGCTTAATGAAGAAACTTTTCCAGGAGTCATTGCTGTCAATTGCAAAAGCTGAATTTAAATTTAAATATTAGTCAAAACTGTGGACCTAATAAGTGTGTGTGTAGATAAATAGATAGGTGTTGTAATTGTTAGGTGCCCTCCAGTTTTCTTCAGTTGGTTCTGGCTCATACCAGCCCTGTCTACAACAGAACGAAACACTGCCCAGTCCTGCACCATCCACACAATAGTTGTTATGCTTGAACCCGTTGTTGCAGCCACCTTGTCGGTGCACCTCATTGAGTGGCTGCCTTTTTCGCTGACCTTCTGATTTACCAAGCATGATGTCCTTCTCCAGGCACTAGTCCCTCCTGATAATATGCCCAAAGTATGTGAAATGAAGCCTTTCCATCCTTGCTTCTAACGAGCATTCTGACTACACTTCTTCCAAGAGAGATTGTTCTTGCAGTCCGTGGTATATTTAATGTTCGTTGTCCACACCATAATTCAAAGGTGTCAATTTTTCGGTCTTCATTATTCACTGTCGAGCTTCTGCGTGCATACAAAGCGATTGAAAACTCTGTGGCTTGGGCCAGGTGCACCTTAGTCCTCAAAGTGATATCTCTGCTTTTCAACACTTTAAAGAAGTCTTTCGAACTTTCTTAATGCAATGCACCATTTGATTTGACTGCTGCTTCCATGGCTGTTGATTGTGGATCCAAGTAAAATGAAATCCTTGACAACTTCAATATTTTCTCCATTTATCAGAATGTTGCTTATTGGTCCAGTTGTGAGGATTTTTGTTTTATGTTGAGGTGCAATCCATACTGAAGGCTGTGGTCTTTGATCTTCATCAGCAAGTGCTTCAAGTCCTCTTCACTTTCAGCAAGCAGGGTTGTATCATCTGCATGTCATAGGTTATTGATGAGTCTTCCTCCAATCCTGATGCCCCGTTCTTCATATAGTCCAGCTTCTCGGATTGCTTGCTCAGCATACAGATTGAATAAGTACAGTGAAAAGATACCACGCTGATGCACACCTTTCCTGTCTTTAAACCTCACAGTATCCTTTTGTTCTGTTGGAATGACTGCCTCTTGGTCTTTGTACAGGTTCTTCAGGAGTACAATTAAGTGTTCTGGAATTCCCATTCTTTGCAATGTTATCCATAATTTGTTATGACCCGTACAGTCTAATGCCTTGCCTAGTCAATAAGCCACGGGTAAACAATCTTTCTGGTATTCTCTGCTTTTAGCCAAGATCCATCTGACATCAGCAATGATGTCCCTCATTCCACGTCCTTTTCTGAGTCCAGGTTGAATTCCTGGCAGTTCCCTGTCAATGTGCTGCTGCAACTGTTTCTGAATTATCTTCAGCAAAATTTAACTTGTGTGTGATATTAATGATATTGTTTGGTAATTTCTGCATTCTCTTGGTGTAGACACAAGTATGGATCTCTTCCAGTCTGACGGCCAGGTAGCTGTCTTCCTAATTTCCTGGCATAGATGAGTGAGCACCTCCAGCGCTTCATCCGTTTGTTGAAACATCTCAGTTGTTATCCTGTCAGTTCCTGGAGCCTTGTTTTTTGCCAGTGCCTTCAGCGCGGCCTGCACTTCTTCCTTCAGTACCATCAGCTCTTGGTCATATGCTGCCTCCTGAAACCAACATTGAGCAATTCTTTTTGGTACCGTTACTCTGTGTATTCATCCCACCTATTGATGCTTTCTGTGTTGCTCAGTACTTTCCTTGTAGAATACTGCAATATTGCAACTGGATGTTTGAATTTTTTCAGTTCTTTCAGCTTGGAAAATGCTGAGTGTATTCTTCCTTTTTGGTTTTCTAACTCCAGGTCTTTGCACATTTCATTCTAATATAGAATAGCTTCTAAGGCAGATAGAAATAACTTCATTTTATGCATAAAGTACAGTGTCTCTGACTTTTCAGGATAAGACTTTGTTTCTGGTTAAATTATCTGATAATAAAACACTTCATATTTTAGTTTCTTTAAGATATTTAGAATATTGTAAGTTTACGTGGCTAAGGGACTTGGCTCACAGCTAATTCATGGCAAAGGATATTTGTGAGTTTAACATTCACACCTACAACTATAGAACATTTATTTCACAGTGTAATACTTAGCAAATCTTTATTTTAAAATATTTTGAGCTGTATAGTGTAGCAATGGATAATTTATTCCGCTCTTAAGTTTTGGTTATTAGGACAAAGTCTTGGTTGAACAAAGGCAAGGTAAAGATGTGAGTTTTTAAAATATTAGTCCTAAGGACTGTTTTGTGTGGGCCAGAGCTACATGAGCGCGATCTAATACGATGAGACCTACTGGGTGAGGATTCTTGCGTTGATGAAGCTTATCTAAGGCCAGAGCAATTAATCCTTATGTGAGATGTACAACCCCATAAAAAAAAAAAAAACCCATAGCCAGCATTAATTCAAGGTAGGATTTGCTGATGGGGAGACCTGACCATTTGCCTACGCGATGGCTGTGCTAACCAGGAAATTCTGTAAGGTTTTCCTTCCCACCCCCATTCACAACTCAGGTAATTCCTCTTCCTTTCTTCGCCTAGCAAGCGTTGGTGCCGGTGTGTTATGCTGGGCACAAGAGCTGCACTGATGAGCAAAAAAGATGTGAGTCCACAAGCTTTTAGTCTTGTAGCAATCAGTCACGAATACGCCGTTACAAATGTGGTAAGTGCTTATGAAGGAAAATGCTGGGAACTATGAGGAAGATTGCATAAAAGAAGTTTAAAGGACAAAGAGAAGGAAGGTCGTTGAGAGTATTTGAAACAGAAGTTAACAGCAAAGATCTTCAGGTGAGAAGCAGCAGCCGGAATCTACGGTCTTGGCGTGGCTAAATTATGTAAATTTTAAGGGGGGGGGTGTGATTTTTGTGACATTTGCATTAAAAAAATAATTGACGGTAATGTTTTAAGTACATGAATACTGATTTTATTATGCTTTATAGTGTACATGTTACATGTGAGTATATACACCATATTTTTTACACAAATAATGTGTGCCTTCTGCATTTGTGGGGGGAGGGCACAGCCAGCCAAACAAATGCAGAAGGAGCATTTTGTTTCCATAAAATATATGGGATATGTGTACATATAATTTTTAAATTTAATTTTATGTACATATAAATAATGTTTATTTCTCTTTTTGGTGTTGTGAACTATTTCATAAGAATGCAAGTTTTTGTAAAATGGATAACTTGATTCAATGTGAGGAATGGACTCTTGAGGACTAATGGATAGTGTGAGATTAGTTAGGAGAGCAGTAGTATTTTTTTTTTTTTCGTGGATGCTTTTATTACTGTGAGATTTAGAAAAAGTAATTGGAACCAAGATTACTTTCATGCACGGTGATCACAAATGTTAGACTTGGAAGAGATCTCAATATAGAAAGTTACAGTCATTGTCAAGCAGATGAAGTATAGAAGAGAAAACGGTCTTTTGTTAACTGGATTATTTACATACATGAGACACTGTTGATTCAGCCTCTGGCTCATGGTGACCCCATGTACAACAGAACAAAATGCTGCCTGGTGTGATCCATAGGGTTTTCACTGGCTGGTTTTTGGAAGTAGATTGCCAGGCCTGTCTTCCTAGTCCTCCTGGAAGCTCCACTGAAACCTGTTGAGCATTATAGCAACATGCAAGCCTTCACTGACAGACGGGGGGTGGCTGCACATGAGGTGAGCGGGTTAAGGATCAAACCCAGGCCTCCTGTATAGAAAGCAAGTATTCTGCCACTGAGCTATCACTGCCTCTTGGCAGTGGTATAACCAAACCAAACCCATTGCTGTCGAGTTGATTCCAACTCATAAAAACCCTGTTGGACAGAATAGAACTGCCCCATAGGGTTTCCAAAGAGCAGCTGTTGGATTTGAACTGCTGACCTTTTGGGTAGCAGCCGAGCTCTTAACCACTCTAGGTGAGTAATAATGGCACTGGCGGTAAAATTGACATGACTTAGTAATGGTTTGGAATTGAGTGAGGAAAGGGATTGACTCAAGGATGACATGTAGATTTTTGGCTTTCACCCCTAATGCCATAAAAAAAAAAAAAAAAATAGTGGGCCTGATTTTAGACACGTTGCCCCCGAACTTTTGAGATACCCAGGCAAATTATGCAGGTCTGAAACTACTGAACTGGATGCCCTGATCCTGAATCTTAGAAAGCAATCAGTTTAGACTTTTTGATCCATTCTCATTTCTTTGAATCTTTAGCCCAAGAATTAACACAATGTTCGGGTTAAATATGACTAAAGAATAATAAACAATTACCACCACATGAATGGAAATCCTGGTGACGGAGTGGTTAAGAGTTCAGCTGCTAACCAAAAGGTCTGCAGTTCAAATCCGCCAGGCGCTCCTTAGAAACCTTGTGGGGCAGTTCTACTCTGTCCCATAGGGTTGCCATGAGTGAGAATCAACCTGGTGGCACTGAGTTTGTTTTGTTTTTTTGTTTTAACCACATGAATATATTACCTTTTAAATGATAGACAAGCATTATAAGAGATGTGATTTTTGGCCATTTATATACATTCTAAAATTTGTCTTTGTACTTTAGTGAGTAGTCTTGCTCACCTCATTTTGAGGTTAGGACAGGTTTACAGATGTAAGGTAATTGAGCCAAAATTAAATCTGCCATATAATTATTTCTTCTATTTACCAATCTTTGTCAACTGGTTAAGCACTGCCTTAGAAGGAGAAATAAATGATGTTTTTCATCCTTCTATTTTTTTTTAGCAAGCTATCAGCAAAAGGAAGGAACCTTTCTCCATCAGTAGTAGTTTACTATTAATAGTTACAATAATTGAAGAATTTCAGCATGTGTTGAAGTTAGCAGTCCTAGGGAGAGGGTAAAGTTAGTGGATTGCTGTTTTTATCCTGTATGGCCAGATTAGTATTTTCCTTCAGAGAACTTTGGTTGTTGTAGGAAAAAGGTAAAAATTTTCTGTGACTTTTATAAGCAGCCCTGTTTGAATATGAACATAGCACTCAGTCCCGTAACGGGAGTCTGTTTCCTTAAGTAGGTGAGTTTTGTTTGGTTTGTCTTTTAGGGAAGAAAGGACAGACAGGGATATGCAAAGATCTACTTTAGCCGAAACAAAACTGGCTTAGCTTAAATGGTACCTGACAGGTGGCCTGAGGAGGTCAATGGTGCAGCTGAAAGCTCTGACATCAAAGGAGTAGTTGAACGCTGAATAGAAAAAAAAAAAAAAAAGCTGTTTTAGATTTTAGTTTATATATTGCTCAAGTGACTAAATTCGAATCCATGCTAGACTATGAAATAAATATCTGAGACACCGTGTTTAGATGGTACATTTTAAAACAGCTATCTCTAAGTTTTGACAGCCAAGTAAGACAAGAACTCCCAACCACTTGATAAAAGGGTTTGGTGAACATTTGGAAATGTGGAGTAAGAAGCCAGGAAGGTACATGTGCTCTTCATTTGTAAGTTATGTTTGACCCTGCCTGGGGCCACCATGTCCACTGCTGCATAAAGCAGGGAAGTGAGCCACTCAAGGAAGAGGTGCCCGTAGCCAACCACCCCAACTTTCTACTCTTTTTCACACTGGCATTGGCCCCCATGCCTAAAGGAAGACAGTTTGCATTTCTTACGAGGTCTACCTTTGCTCTAGAAAAGTCAGATCAGGCTCAGGACTCAGTAGTTTAATCCAATCTTACACTTGGTATCTGGTTAGATCTGGAAGCCGTGAGACCATTTGGAAATCCTTGAAGCAACCAATCTGGGATTCTTTGGGATGCAGATATAAAAGTAGGGAAGGACTAGCCAGATGACCACTTGTTTTATTTTTTTCCTGGCTAGACCATCAAAACTGCCAGGGACGACTCAGAAAAGGGCAAGTATTTGGCCAGCTGAGGAATCTCACGGGACACAGCTGAACGCAGCTATTAGAGTGCTGTGCTTTTTGAAAATACACTTGAAAAATATAGTGAAGTGTTATGTGAACTCAGAATTAGCGTAAGCCCTTTTCTTTTTGAAGTTTTCACTTTCTGCTTTGTTTTGCCTTGGGTGTATATATTCATTTTTATGATAATCATCTGATACCCTGCACTTAGTTACACATTGATTGTAGCTTCCTCTTAATTCTCTTTGCAAGTCACTTCAGTGGGTTAGCTTAAATTTATTTTAATGAGTTCTTTATGTTTGATATATTATGTTTTAATTAGATTCTACGTTGGTATAAGGGGTAGCCCTGGGTGGTACAAATGGTTAGTGCTTTTAGCTGCTAGGTATTGGCAAAACCAAGATCAATACTGAAGTCTGTTCACTTCTAAATTTCTTTCCACTGTATTTGATTGCCTCCTTTGGAATTAAAAACAAACAACCAACCAAACCTGTTGCTGTCGTCAAGTCAGTTCCCACTCGTAGCAACCCTGTAGGACAGAATAGAACTGCCCCATAGGGTTTCCAAGGACTGGCTGGTGGATTCGAACTGCTGACCTTTTGGTTAGCAGCTGAGCTCTTAACCACTACACCAGAGATCCTCCTTCGGACTATAGAGTTAAATTTTGAGTTTTACCAGGAATCTTTGTTTAGTAGCTTGTAACACTATAGCTTTGCTAGACTAGACAATTCTGCCCTTACTTGCCATAAGCATCTCAGTGTGCTGCTTCTCACCTTTGAAAACGTATGGAAGTGATCCATCAGAAGAACACACCTGCATTCTGGCTTCAGCAAGAACAAATCACTGCCATCAGGGGCTGATCCCTTGCATGTACCAACTTTGAATGCTGAGTGGAGATTCAGACTTTAGCCAATGCATAGCACATCTGCTCAGCTCATTTGTTCTAGCATTAACTTTCACCAGTGGCCCCAACTGATTAAATCTTTGTATTTAGGTAAAGATAGAAGGCCTGACTTCTAACGAGGGCCATGGTCTTAGGTCCAGTAATACCAGACTTAATAGTTTGTATGGTATAATTTCCAATGAAGATGAAGTTGTTATGGGTTGAATCATGCCCCTAAAAAGATATGCCAAAGTCCTAACTGACAGGACTATGAACGTGACCTTGCTTGGAAATAGGGTCTTTACAGATGTAGTTAACATGAGGCCATACTGGAGTAGCTGGGCCCTAATCCAAAATGACTGAAGTCTTTATAAAAAGAGAAGGGACACAGAGACATGCAGGTGCAGAGACCATCTTCCCTTGGTGTCTGTACCTATATCTCTCCTCTTTTTTTTAAGGACTCCAGTCATACTGGACTAGGGTCCACATACTCCAGCATGACCACATGTTAACTTCAACACCTGGGACTACCAGAAGCTGGAAGAGACAAGGAAGGATCTTACCCTAGAGCCTTTGGAGAGAGCATGACCCTGCTGGCACCTTGATTTTGAACTTGTAGCCTCCAGAACTGTGAAAGACTACACTTGTAAGTCACCCAGTTTATGATACTTTGTTAGAGCAGCCCTAGAAATCGAATATAATCACCTTAAGGACAGTATTTTGTGTGGTTTGTGTTTTCGGGGCTCTAAGAGCCTGAAAACAGTTCTCACATATTCTTCGTCCCTTTGCAATGGGGAGCCAGGGGAGAAGGCAAAGTGCACTTCTCAGGTAAGGTCCCTAGAGAGGTTGGGAACTTGAAACTACCCAGTGGCCCACGCTGAGCAGGTGAAGTATCAGGGAACTGAGCAGGGGAAGTATCAGGGAATGTGTTTTAACATGATGGGTTATCAGCAGGAGGCAGGCCCGGAGCAGATGGAATCTCTTAGCATCAGGGCTCCTAGCTGGCCATGGTGTCTATTACTCTGCACTCAGGCTCATCCAGCCTTTGTTTGGAAAGAGCTGGTGCTCAGGGAGAGATGGCGAGGATCTCTCAGCTGGCAATTCTTTCCTTTCTCCCTCTTTCCTGATAGTCAGTGACTAGTAGACTGTAATTACCAGGCTCATGGTAGATGTGAACTGTTAGAATATGCAGGGGAAACCATTCTTTTGGACAGCTGTGTATGAACAGAGCAGTCACCAGGCCAGTGATCAGCCCTGGAAATCCCCTCCCACTCCAGCACTGCACCAGTTGAAGCACTGTGACCTCTGACCCTTGCCACAGGGAGGACCTGTCAGCACTAATCCTTAGGTCCCAAGATTTCCTAGGTTTGGCCTTGGGAGTTAGGAACATCTCTTCCTCCACTCTGATCTTTGAATCTGTGGAGCCCTCTCTCTGGTTTAATTCCTCGTGGGCACTACTGAGAGATGAACCAGGTTCAATAGGGAAATGACCTCCCTTAGTTATCTTTCCACAGCTCTGCTCAAAATGTGGGGCATTAATTATAGGTTAAGTATGATATATGAACTTCCTGTCCTTTTTGACCTCCCACCTCACGCTGGTGTGGAGAATTAAAATCTGGCTTTCTTTTGTTTTTATTTTATTGTTATTTGAAGCAGTCTCAAATTTACAGAAAAGCTGAATACAGTACAAAAAAACCTTTTCTTTTTTTTCTGAATGATTTAGAGCATGTTGCTGTTCTGATGCTCCATTACCCCAGAATACTTCAGCAGGTGGTATCTACAAACAAGGACATATCCTTACATAACTACAAGAAAACCTGCAAAGTTAGGAAATTAACATTATATTTTAAAGTATTACCAATTGCTCCAATACCGTCCATAGTAAAAGGACCCAGCTCAGAACCACATGTGTCATTTAGCTGTCACGCCTCTTTAGGAAAAAAAAAAAAATATACAAACCCATTGCCATCATGTTGTTTCCAACTCATGGTAACCCCACATGTTTCGGAATAGAACTGCCCTCCATAGGGTTTTCAGTGGTTATGATCTTGCAGATCTTTCTTCCACAGCGCTGCTGCGTGGATTCGAATCACTGACATTTGCGCCACCCAGGAACCTTCATGTTTCTTTAGTCATCTTCAATTTGAGATGGTATCTCAGTCTTTGCTTGACTTTAATAACCTTGTCACTTTTGAGGGTTGTTTGTTAGCTGTGGTCAAGTCGGCTCCGAGTCATGGCAACCTTATGATAGCCAGGTATTTTGTAGAACGTTCTTCAGTTGGGGTTTGTATGATGTTTCCTCATCATTTGATCAGGGTTATGCATCTTGGGAGGATATCACCGAAGTGATGCTATGTTCTCATTGCATCCCATCAGGTGAGTATGGTGACACACAATTGCCATTTGTCCCATTACTAGTGGTGTACACTTTGATCATTCCTTAAGGTGGGGTTTCACAGTCTTCTGCACTCTAAGGTTGCTCTTTTCCCCTTTATAATTAGTAGGTATTTTATTGGGAGGTATTTTGAAACTTCTATTTATTCATGTTAGTATGGACTTGAGTTTCCTATTCTACTCAAAGGATTATCATTCATTTCTATCATTATTTACTTTGATGCTCAAAACTTCCCCGATTTGGCCAGGGAGAGCCTCTGACATGCTCCTGTCTATTTTTCGAGCACTTCCTTACTTTCTGGGACAGCAAGATATTCCAGGCTCATCTGTACTTTCTGAGCTCCAGTCCTGAAACCTGCCGCTTATGCAAGGAGAAGATCTGGCTTTTTTTCCTAGTCCTTGTACCAGGACTCAAATTCTCATGTTGGCTGAGAGTTTCATGGTTATATTTCAAAAAAAAAAAAAGAAAGTCAAGGGTAAAGCAGAGTCTGATGTGCCCAAATTGAGTTGCTACAAGACACAGGTATGTAGAAAGATCTCTGAGGCGACACATCTAGAAATGATCCAGAGGCACCTTCCACCTGTGTGGGATACACAAACTGGCAGATCTAAGATGGACACTGATTTAACTTTAGAAAATAATTTGGCTTGGAGTGGCTTTTCAGCAACCAGTTGAATACATTTCACTTAAATATGGTCCAAGAGATCTCATAGGCTCAAATCGTGAGCTAAGGGAATCCTGCAGTCAGTTTGGTCAACCTTGGACCAAAGGATGCAGAAATCTAGTGTCATCTGACCCCTGTTGAAAGAAGCTCTGTGCACTGGGCAGCAGCCAATCCTGCATTAGAACACCACGTTTTTACCTTATGGATCCCCTAGGTGGTGCAAACAAAACGCGCTTGGTTGTTAACCGAAAGATTGAAGCCACCTTGGGAGGTCTTGGTAATCTACTTTTGAAAAATCAGCCGTTGAAAACGCTGTGAAGCACAGCGCTACTCTGACACAAATGGGGTCTCCATGAGTCAGAGCCAACTTGACAGCAACTGGTAACTGGTTTTACCTTATGGGAAAGTTGAGCACTCAGTCATCATGTTGCAGCCTTTTGGCAGCTACACGAAACAGGACCAGCTTGGCTGCCTTGCTAAGGTTGAGCCGTCAGAAGGACTGTTCACTGGTCCACAGATCAGCACCATGCAGGAGCAAAGCCTCTGAAGGCAGAGGCACTCCCTTCCAGGAGGCCTGGCCCAGGGAGCTCTCACTCAAATTGCCCATCTTGAGCAGATTTTTATATTTACTAGTCTGGGACATGTCTTCAATTCAGTGACTTGTTTAGAAAATTGGGGCCAGAGTGTTAGTTTTGATCTAGAAACTCTTTTCCCAGGAATGTCCTAGGGATGGTACTTCCTTGGTAGGTAATTGGTTGACAGTATTGCCCTTTCTATGAAATACTTGTTTATATCCTTTGATTATTTTCTATTGTTTTCTTTTTTAACTGATTTTTAGGAGATCTTCATATAAAAAAAAAAATTTTATTTATTTGTTTTTTTCATATCTACTTGGTAGTCATCTTTGGCCAGTGATATCTATTGTAGATACCTTCTTCCAGTTTGTAATTTGTCTTTGTGTTTTCTGTTTTTCAATGTTGAAAATCACTCACCTGTTGGGTGTCTTTTTTGTTTGTTTTTTAAATGTGTTTGTGTGTTTTAAATTTTATTATAGAAAATTTCAAGCATATACGGAAGTAGAGAGTATCTGGTTTCGAAAGGTCATACCTTGAAAACTTTATGAGCACAGTTCTACTCTGCATACATGGGGTCACCATGAGTTGGAATTGGCTTGATGTTAACCAGTGCACACACACATACACACACACCCCAAACTTAATATTTTATTTTGATGAGTAGGATTGTCTCCTTTGTGGTCACGTTATTATTTACCCCTATTTTTCTAAATTTAAAACTAACTTTTATTTCTTTGTATTGCCACATCTTCCTCTCCATGTGGAAGGTGTGTGATTGCATTTCTTAGTCCCTCTTTATTATTTTAATGTTGTCTTCTTTTATATAACAACATCGCTGTTACCCTGTTTTGGGCTTTTTAAAAAATAATCTTGCTTTGTTTTTTTGGATTTCCCTGTCTGGGTTGACTTCTGGTTGCTCTGCCCAGTGTTCTAGTCCTGGGTTGATACCTGATATTATTGATTTTCTAACCAAAGAACTCCCTCTAGTATTTCTTGTAATTTTGGTTTGGTTTTTACGAATTCCCTGAAGTTGTGTTTATCTGGAAATGTCTTAATTTCACCTTCATATTTAAGAGACAGTTTGGCAGGCAATTTTTTTCCTTTAGTTTTTAAAATATGTCATCCCATTGCCTTCTTGCCTGCATGGTTTCTGCCGAGTAGTCCGAGCTTATTCTTACTGGCTCTCCTTTGTAGGTGACTTTTCATTTATCCCTTGCTGCTCTTATAATTCTCTCTTTATCTTTGGTTTTGGCAACTTTGATTATAATATGTCTTGGTGACTTTCTTTTAACATCTACCTTACGTGGAGTTCGATGAGCATCTTGGATAGATGTCTTCTCATCTTTCACAATATCAGGGAAGTTTTCTGCCAACAAATCTTCAACAATTTTCTCTTATTCCTCCCTGTTCTGGTACTGCAATCACTTGTAGGTTATTTCTCTTGATAGAGTCCCACATGATGGTTAAGGTTTCTTCATTTTTTAAATTCTTTTATCTGATTTTTCTTCAGATATTTTAGTGTCAAGTGATTTATCTTCGAGTTCAGAAATTCTGGCTTCTACTTGCTCAATTCTGCTCCTCTGACTTTCTGTTGAGTTGTCTACTTCTGTAATTTTATTGTTAATCTTCTGAATTTCTGATTGCTGTCTATGGATTTTTCCAGCTTATTGAACTTTTCATTATGTTCCTGAATAACCTTTCTAATTTCTTCGTTTGCTTTATCTGTGTGTTCCTTGGCTTGTTCTGTATATTGCCTCATTTCCTTCCTGATGTCTTGAAGGGTTCTGTATATTAAACTTTTGCATTCTGCATCTGGTAATTCCACGAATGCACTTTCATCTAGAAGATCCCTGGATTCTTTGTTTTGAGAGCCTGTTGAGGTGATCATGGTCTGTTTCTTTATGTGACTTGATATTGACTGTTGTCTCCGAGCCATCTGTAAGTTATTGTATTAGTTTATGCTTGCTTACTGTGTCGTAGATGCTTGCTTTGTTTTGCTTTGGTATACCCCTATGGGTTGCTTGAGTGAGCTAGCTTGATTATTTTCACCTTTGGAGCTCTGATGTCCTGTTCCCAGCTGGCTAGAGTTGTTATCAGGTTTATCAGTCTAGGAGTCCATTCAATTTTCTTGTATGAATTCTGCTCAGGTTTCCAGGTAGCTGATCATCAAGTGTGTGGTACAAGCTCTGTTCTACAGTCTTAAGAGGGGCAGGGGTGAATTGGCGTATATACCGGTATCTAATTGCAGCAGGGGGTCACCCTCTGAACAAGGCAGGGGGCTGAGAACCAAACCCCAAGTGTCTCTGAGGAAAATGCATCTCTGTTCCCTAGAGTGTGCTGGTGGGTGGGTTCTGCAGAGGGACCATGGGCACCCAAAATTTTGGGTTTAAGGACTGTGAGGTGCCAGTTATCTTTGGACCCCTGTCGCGGGTGGCTGGGTGACCTGAGTGGAGCTACCAGTCCTTAGGTCCCTGATGTGGGTAGGTGAGGACCTTGTTTAATAGGCAAAGCAATGTCGAACGTCAACACCCACCTCTCCACTGCACAGCTGAAATGGTTGGAGTTTGCCAACAAGGGCCTATTCTCCTGAAGTAGGCCCACATAGGTCCATGCAGAAGGGAAAGGTGCTCAAGGTCCACAGTCAGTTTATGCCTGGACAGGAGCCGCTTCTGTCCTGAGCTCCCCCAGTTAATGGAGCTAGCAAATTATCTTTTCCCCCCAGTTGCAAGTTTTTTCCTTCTCCAAGGCTGGGAGGATGGCTCTAGGTGCTCAACAGGACCTATCTCAGGCCCAGAGATTCAGCTGCTGTAGCCGGCTTGGGGGTGGGGGGATGCGGTAAAATGTACACAAGTACTTAGCTTTTGCCGAGAGCGCCGTTCTCCTCAGGTTTTGGAAGTGTGAGTAGACCGTGTGGCTGGCTGCTTCTCCCTGAGGAAACTGAGGCCCAACACTAGTACCAGCCTGCTGCCGCTGCCACCACTGCTCCAAAAATGGTGCCTGAGGGCTCCCCGCGATTCAGGTCCGGTAACTCCTCTCCACCTCTGAATGGTCTCTTCCTCCCCCACCCCTCAGTTCGTTGTCTAAGCTTGCCTTTCATGCTCAGGGCTCCCAGCTTGTCAAAAATAATACTCGTTTCACTTGTTTTTTCGAGTCTTTGTTGTAAAGAGGGCTGGCCAGAAGCATCTATCTATTCTGCCATCTTGGCTCCGCCTCTCCTCACACTTAATATAATGAATTCCCATGTACATATCACAAGTATTTAACAATTTTCAACATGTGATTTGAGACATTTTTGATGAAAAAAGTTATTAACTTTAAAGCAGTCAAGTTTATCAATATTTTGTTTTATCATTAGAGATTCTAGGGTATTTATTCAATATTTTATCAATATTTGTATAAATTTATATGCACTACATAAATTTATTTATATTTTGATAAATTTAACGTGTATTGTATTACATAATAAAATGTATTTTCTAAAACAGCTTTTTACTTCAGAATAATTTTTGATTTACAGAAAAGTTGCAGAGGTAGTACAGAGCTCATATACCCCTTGCCAGTTTTAGTTTTCTCTGATATTATCTTTTTTTAAACAGCTTTATTGAGATATAATTCACATACCATATAACTCACCCATTTAAAGTGTACAACTCAATGTTTTTTAGTGTATTCACAGATATGTGCAACTACCGCCACAATAAATTTTAGAACATTTTCATCACCTTAAAAAGAAAATTTGTACCCTTCAGCTATCACCCCCACATCCCTCTGTGTCTCTCCCCATCCCCCATCCCCACGCTGTGCCACTTCTTAACAACCACTAAGCCACTGTCTGTATCTATTGATCTCCCTGTTTTGGGCACTTCAGATGAATGGAATAATATAATATGTGATCTTTTGTGATGTTTTCAAGGTTCATCCACGTTGTAGCATGTATCAGTACTTCATTCTTCCTTTTTATAGTTGAATAATATTCCAGCGTATGGATATACCACTTTTTGTTTATTCATCAGTTGCGTTGTTTCTGCCTTTTGGCTATTATGAATAATGCTACTATAAACACTCAGATGCAAATTTTTTTGTGGAATTGCTGGGTCATATACTGGGTGCTGGGGTTTATACTAACTCTGTGTTTAATTGTTTGAGGAACTGCCAGTTTGTTTTCCAAAGTAGCTGAACTTTTTAACATTCCCATCAGTCATGTATGAGGGTTCTAATTTCTCCACATCCTTACCAATACTTATTATTACCGGACTTTTTGTTGATAGCCATTGTAGTGGGTGTGATGAAAGGAAGGCTTGCTGATCTATTTCTGAAAAATCAGCCATTGACAACCCTGTGGAGCAAAGTTCTACTCTGATAGATGGGGTCACCATGAGTTGGAGTTGACTCAAGGGCAACTGTTTGTTTTTAGTTGGTGTGAGGTGGTACCTCACTGGGGTTTTGATTTGCATTTCCCTGATGACTAATGATGCCGAGCATCGTTTCATGTGCCTGTTGAGTTGTTTTCATATTTTCCTTGAAGAAATGTCTACACATCCTTTATCCATTTTAAAATTTGGTTTTGTGTCTCTTTATTATTGAGTTGTAAGAGTTCTTTATGTATCCTGGATACAAATCTCTTATCAGATTTGTGATTGCAAAAATTTTCTACCATTCTCTGGGTTGTTTTTTCACTTTCTTAATGGTGTCCTTTGAAGCACAAAGGTTTTTAATTTGATGATGTCTAATTTATCTATTTTATCTTTTGTTTCTTGTTATTTTTGGTGTCATATCTACAGATCCTTTGTCAAATCTAAGGTCGTGAAGATTTACCCCATGTTTTCTTCTAAGAGTTTTATAATTTTAGCTCTCATATTTAGGTCTTCGATCCACGTTCAGTTAATTTTTGTATATGGTGTGAGGTAGGGGTCCAACTTCATTCTTTCACATGTGGTTATCCAGCTATTCCAGCACCATTTGTTGTAAAGACTATTCTTCTCCCCATTGGATGATATTGGCACTGTTATTAAAATCAGTTGACCATAGATGTGTGAGTTTATTCTGGATTCTCAATTCTATTCTGTTTAATCTATGTGTTTATCATTGTGTCAGTACCACACTGTTATGATTACTATTGCTGTGTAATAAGTTCTGGAATAGGAAGTGTGAATCCTCTTACTTTTTTCTTTTTCAAGATTGGGCTATTCTAGGTCTCTTGCAATTCCATATGAATTTTAGAATCAGGTTGTCAATTTCTACAAACAAGTCAGCTGGGATTCTTATCTGTAGATAAGTTTTGGAAGTATTACAATCTTAACAATGTTAAGTTTTCTGATCCATGAACATGAGATGTTTTCCTAATTATTTAGATCTACATTAATTTTTTTCAGTAATGTTTTATAGTTTTCAGAGTCGAGTTTTGTACTTCTTTTGTTAAATTTATTTCTAAGTATTTTTGTCTTTTTGATGCTATTGTAAATAGGGTTATCTCCTTACTTTCATTTTTAGATTCCTCCTTATAAGTGTACGGAAATACAACTAATTTTTAAAAAATAATTTTTATTGTGCTTTAAGTGAAAGTTTACAAATCAAGTCAGTTTCTCACATATAAACATATACACCTGACTACATACTCCCGTTTACTCTCCCCCTAATGAGTCAGCCTGCTTTCTCCTTCCAGCCTCTCCTTTCCTGACCATTTTGCCAGTTTTTAACCCCCTCTACCCTCCCATCTCCCCTCCAGACAGGAGATGCCAACACAGTCTCAAGTGTCCATCTGATGCAAGTAGCTCACTCCTCATCAACATCTCTCTCCAACCCATTGTCCAGTTCAATCCATGTCTGGTGAGTTGGCTTTGGGAATGGTTCCTGTCCTGGGCCAACAGAAAGTTTGGGGACCATGACCGCTGGGATTCTTCTAGTCTTAGCCAGACCACTAAGTCTGGTCTTTTTATGAGAATTTGGGGTCTGCATCCCAATACTCTCCTGTCGTCTCAGGGGTTCTCTGTTCTGCTCCCTGTCAGGGCAGTCATTGGTTGTGGCTGGGCACCATCTAGTTCTTCTGGTCTCAGGATGATGTAGTCTTTAGTTCATGTAGCCCTTTCTGTCCTTTGGGCTCATAATTACCTTTGAGCTTGGTGTTCTTCATTCTCCTTTGATCCAGGTGGGTTGAGACTCATTGGTGCATCTTAGATGGCTGCTTGCTAGCCTATAAGACCCCAGACGCCACACTTCAAAGTGGGATGCAGAATGTTTTCTTAATAGAATTTATTTTGCCAATTGACTTAGATGTCCCCTGAAGCCATAGTCCCCAAACCCCTGCCCCTGCTTTGCTGACCTTTGAAGCATTCAGTTTATTCAGGAAACTTCTTTGCTTTTGGTTTAGTCCAGTTGTGCTGATCCCCTGTATTGAGTGAATAGAGCTAATTTTTGTACATTCATCTTGTATTCTTCAACCCTGCTGAACTTATTTATTAGTTTTAATAGTTTCTTTAGTGATCCATTATGTTATCTTAAGGAGCCCTGGTGGTACAATGGTTAAGCACTTGACTGCTAACCAAAAGGTTGGTAGTTCAAACTCACCCAGTTACTCTGCAAGAGAAAAGAAAGACCTGGCAATCTAGTCCCATAAAGATTACAGCCTACAAAATCCTATAGGGCAGTTTCACTCTGTCACATGGGGTTGTTATGAGTTGAAATCGACTCAACAGCAACTAACAACAATATTATATTACTGTGGTACATTTGTTAAAAATAAGAGACCAATATTAGCACATTACTGTTAATTTTACTTCAGATTTTATTTGGAGTTTTTGAGATTAATGTCTTCTAAGATCTAATCCAAGAAACCACAATGCTTTTCATTGTCATATTCCCTTAGTACCCTATGGTTTGCGACAGTTTCTCAGTCTTTATTTCTTAATGACCTGGTCAGTTTTATTGAGCCCTGGTGGTGCAGTGGTCAAGAGATCAGTCTGCTACCCAAAAGGTTGGCAGTTTGAATCTACCAACTCCTTGGAAACTTTATGACGGCAATGGGTTTGGTTTTTTGGTTTTGGTCAGATTAGATTTTATTTATTTATTTATTTTTTAGATTTTATTTTAAAATCTTTCCTTACTCTGAAGTCACCTTTATTTTCTTCTAAAAGTTTTTTTTTTTTTTTTTTTTCCTTTTGGCATTCAAATTATTAATCTACTCAGGGATAATTTTTGTGGTATTTTTCATTTTGTGGTATTTTATTTTTATGTTCATTTTTATTCCATATAAATAACCTTTTTTTTTTTTGTCACTGAACAGTCTGTTTTTCCCAATAGTTTTCCGTGCCACCTCTGTAATAAAGTTCTTCCTATACATGGTTCTGTTTCTGGGCTGTGTATTTTACCCTATTGGTCAATTTATTACCATGCCAGTAATACAATTACCTTAATTATTATAGCTTTATAATAAGTTTTTATGTCTGGTAGAGAAAGTCTCTTCTCAGTCTTTTTCTTCAGAAGTATCTTGGGTATTCTTCTTTCTTATAAGTTTTAGAATTGGTTTTTCATATTTTACAAAAAGAAACTCTGTTGTGGATTTTGATTGGAGCTGCATTAAATTGATAGCTCATTATGTGAAATCTTGACGTTTTAAGGTTAAGCCTCCCTACTCCAAACATAATATCACTACATATATTTAAGTCTTCTTTAACGTGTTTCGGAAACCCTGGTGGCATAGTGGTTAAGAGTTACAGCTGCTAACCAAAAGGTTGGCAGCTCAAATCCACCAAGCGCTCCTTGGAAACTCTATGGGGCAGTTCTACTCTGTACTATAGGGTTGCTATGAGTCAGAACTGACTAGACAGCAATGGGTTTTAATGTGTTTAAATAAAGTTGCATAATTTTATATGTGTAGGGCTTGCATATCTTTTGTTAGATTTGTTTCTAGGTTCATTAAAATTTTTGTTACTATTAAATGGTGTCTTTTAAAAAATAAAATGTTCTAATTGAGTGTTTCAAGTGGATAGAATCACTATGACTTGGAATCAACTCGACGGCAGTGAATTTGGCTTTCTGGGTTTAGTGAATAGAATGCAATTGACTTTTGTATATTGATCTTATATCAATATGTGAACTAAACTCTTCATGTTGTATTTAATAATCTGTCCATTCTCTTCAGTTACTATGAAGACTATAATAAAATAAAATAAAAATGGTTTCATTTCCTCTCTTTCAATCCTTATGACTCGTCTTACTGTGCTGACTAGGACATGCTGAATAGAAATGGTGAGAGTGAGCATCTCTTTGTCTTCTTCCTGATTTTAAAGCATACTGTTCTTGCTATTTTTTTTAAATCAAAGTTATACTGGCCTCAGAAATGAGTTGGGCGGTAATGCTTTTTCTCTGTTCTCTGAAAAAGTTTATATAAGGTCAGAACGATATATTTCTTAAATATGTTGACTTGCCTGTAAAACTAACTGGGCTTGGTGTTTTCTTTGTGAGGAAAGAGCCAATTTCTCAAATCCATTATACTGTTTCGTAGGCCACTAATTTTACAAATGACAACCTATTTTTGCCATTCATTTTGCTAATTAACAAAGCCTTTCCTACTGATCAAGCTATGTACAGAAAAGCCTTTGTAGTAGCTGACTCTGCTGCGTGGTCTTTAGGTTAAACGTTAACGACTACTCTTGTAGGGCGAGTTTCTGATTAAAGAAACTGACTTCCTCTTAAGTGTAGCTTAAACTAACCCCCCCACACACAACTGATACATTTATATCATATTGTCTTTACCAAAGCATTTAAAGAAAATCACAATATTTTAAAGTAAGTTTTTTCTCTGTGTGTGAATTAAAAAAAAATCAATCTTGTGATCCCAGGTTGACTTCTTTTTGACACCAAGTTAACTTCTAATCATTTCCCTCCTGACTTGCTGAAACATGAATACATGGAAAGAAAAGCTGTCAGTGAAGCTGAGATTAGCTCTATGAGAAAGAGGAAGAAAGGTAGGCGTCTACAGCAAGCCTGAGCAGGTTTCTTAGGTCCTTCTTAAGATTTGGTCCTTGAAGAACAGATTAAACTCTTGCTCTGAAAGATATGATTAACTTTTTGGAGGAAATGTCAAAAATTTAAGAAATCAGAATAAAGGCTTTATTAGTCATTCCTTCATTCACGTAGCAGTTATTGAATGTCTCCTGTGTGCAAAGCACCACTGTGTTTAACAAAAACAAATGAAAGATATGGATAAGTGAATAAATACGGGAACAGCCCTTGCCCTCATGTAACTCAAGTCTGGGGCAGAATAAATGGATAACTACATCTGCAAGGGTATTATGGGAGTCAGAGGGGAGGTGTTCAAAGACAGCTTCCTGGAGAAAATGACGTTCCACATCATCAGTTAAGCCTGGAGACAACTCATAGAACATAATCGAGATTTCTTTTTCAGTAAAGAGTGAAGGATGACTTCCACTTTACCACTAGGTCTTCTTGCTGAAGCCAGGGAAAAAAGCTAGACAACATGTAAAAAAAAAAATCTTCCTAAAAGCATCAAAGAACTAAAAAGATAGCGAAGAGTCACGAGAGGACGAGATCTGGAACTAGACAGAAATCCAGAGAATCAAGTCCGGCGTTTAGGACTTGGATGTGAAGGAGGTAACTGTCTGAATGGCACTTGTGACAGCCTCTCATGGGCAGAGGACAGGGGTCTGTCAGGGCCTGCCG
The DNA here is from genome assembly GCF_030014295.1 of Loxodonta africana. Lineage (NCBI taxonomy): Eukaryota > Metazoa > Chordata > Mammalia > Proboscidea > Elephantidae > Loxodonta > Loxodonta africana. Next base: position 188,189,706 of record NC_087345.1, read on the forward strand.
GGGCCTGCCGGGGCCTGCCGGGGCCTGCCGGGGTCTGCCAGGGCCTGCCGGGGCCTGCCGGCATCTACCAGGGCCTGCCAGGGTCTGCCAGGGCCTGCCAGGGCCTGCCGGGGTCTGCCAGGGCCTGCCAGGGCCTGCCGGGGTCTGCCGGGGCCTGCCGGCATCTACCAGGGCCTGCCAGGGTCTGCCAGGGCCTGCCAGGGCCTGCCGGGGCCTGCCGGGGTCTGCCGGGGTCTGCCGGGGCCTGCCGGCATCTACCAGGGCCTGCCAGGGTCTGCCAGGGCCTGCCGGGGCCTGCCGGGGCCTGCCGGGGCCTGCCGGGGTCTGCCGGGGCCTGCCGGGGTCTGCCGGGGCCTGCTGGGGTCTACCAGGGTCTGCCGGGGTCTGCCGGGACCTGTCGGGGCCTGCCGGGGTCTGCCGGGGCCTGCTGGGGTCTACCAGAGTCTGCCGGGGTCTTCCAGGGTCTGCTAGGGCCTGCCGGGGTCTGCCGGGGCCTGCCGGGGTCTACCAGGGCCTGCCGGGGTCTACCAGGGCCTGCCAGGGTCTGCCAGGGCCTGCCGGGGCCTGCCGGGGTCTGCCGGGGCCTGCTGGGGTCTGCCGGGGCCTGCCGGGGTCTACCAGAGTCTGCCGGGGTGTTCCAGGGTCTGCTAGGGCCTGCCAGGGTCTGCCAGGGCCTGCCGGGATCTGTCGGGGCCTGCCGGTGTCTATGGGGGTCTGCCGGGATCTGTCGGGGTCTGCCGGGGTCTGCCGGGACCTGTCGGGGCCTGCCGGGGTCTGCCGGGGCCTGCCGGGGTCTACCAGAGTCTGCCGGGGTCTTCCAGGGTCTGCTAGGGCCTGCCAGGGTCTGCCAGGGCCTGCCGGGATCTGCCAGGGTCTACCAGGGCCTGCCGGGGTCTGTCGGGGCCTGCCGGTGTCTATGGGGGTCTGCCGGGATCTGTCGGGGTCTGCCGGGGTCTGCCGGGATCTGTCGGGGCCTGCCGGGGTCTACCGGGGTCTACCGGGGTCTGCCCGGGCCTGCCGGGGTCTGCCGGGGTCTGCCAGGGTGAGGACTTGTGTATTCCCTGTGCGTAGAACTGGGACCTTCAAAGGCGCACCTGAGGAGTGAAGAACACCCTGCAGTAACCTTCACGTGGACTGCAGCCTGGTGTCAAGTCACCTGAGTTGTCCAGAGACTCTCAGGTGTTAATACTACAGCGAGGCGATGGTGGGTTGTTAGAGCCCCAAAGGCTCTGCTAGAAACTTAAAAAAATTGTCTCTTCAGGAAAATAACATCATGCTTGGCCTCAATTTTTTTCTATAAATGATTGTAAAACTGTAATGACAAACACAAAATCAAATACAAGCCACTACATGAGGGGACCAGGCCAAATGTTAGAATCAGTACAAACAACAGATAACAGGAATGGGCTCACACATGTTGCCTATAATAAACAACCAACCTGTTTTGTTGCCATGGAATCGATTCTGACTCATAGTGGCCCTATAGGACAGAGTAGGACTGCCCCATAGGGTTTCCAAGAAGTGGCTGGTGGATTCAAAGTACCGACCTTTTGGTTAGCAGCTGAGCTCTTAACCACTGTGCCACCAAGGCTCCATATGTAGTAAATGACCTCAAAATGCCTCTGTGTATTGGCCTCAATCTGTTTATTTCTTCACAGCAAGCTGGGGCCCATTAGCAAAAAGCTTGCAGGAACCAAACTCAAGTTTTTATACATCCAATTTGCTTTAAAGTGAGCACAAATAAGATTTTTTGAAACATATTTAAAGCCTTCCTGCTTAGCAGACCCCATGAAACTGTGACCAATATCTGCTAGCCATAGACAAAATAAACCCTATAGTTAGTTATGAGGAGTCGTCCCTGGGTGTCACAATCCATTAAGCACTTGACTACTAATCAGAAGGTCGGTGGTTCAAATCCACCCAGAGGCACCTTGGAAGAAAGGCCTGGCCATCTGCTTCTGAAAGGTCACAGGCTTGAAAACCCTATGAAGTGCAGTTCTACTCTGCAACACATGGGGTCACCTTGAGTCAGAACTGCCTCTACGGCAACCGATTTTTAGTCTTACAGTTATAAGAACCACAAGATACTGCTGCTCTTCAGAACTCTCTGACCCAGAGGTTCCCCATTTTGCTGCCGAGGGGTCCCCAGGAATTCCCTTGCCTTCTTCCCTTTCTGGTGCTCCCTCTCCCCCCACTTACCATTGGAAGGTCTCCTGCTGTGAGTGACTTTCCCCTCAGGGAACAACTGTCAACTTCTTGGCCCCAATATATAGCTTATTGTGCAACACTGCCATCTCGTGGTCACATCTTTTTTCTTGATGAGCCCTGAAATCCCCTGAACTCACTACAAAAGATACTCCCCAGAACCCAGTGCCATCCGGTCTATTCCGACTCATAGCGACCCTGTAGGACAGAGTAAAACTGCCCCATAGAGTTTCCAAGGAGCGCCTGGCGGATTCGAACTGCTGACCCTTTGGTTAGCAGCCGTAGCACTTAACCACTACGCCACCAGGGTTTCCAAAGATACTCCAGATAGTGCAATTACGAGACAAACTGTAAAACAGCTATATTTATTGTGTTTATGGAGACAAAAGCCATACCTTAACATTTTCAGCAAGGAACTAAAACTATAAAAAGTGACATTGCCAGGAAAGGAGAGACTGGAAAGAGGGAGCGGGCTGACTCATTAGGGGGAGAGTAAGTGGGAGTATTGAGTAAGGTGTATATAAGCTTACATGTGACAGACTGACTTGATTTGTAAACTTCCACTTAAAGCACAATAAAAATTATTAAAAAAAAAAAAGTGACATTGCATATTTGGAGCACTAGTGGCCCAGTGGCTGCTAACCCAAAGGCCGGTGGTTAGAACCCACCAGCCACTCCATGGAAGAAAGATGTACTGGTCTGTTTCCATAAAGATTACAACCTTGGAAATCTTATGGGGCAGTTCTAGTCTGTCCTATAGGGTTGCTATGACTTGGAATCAACTCAGTGGCAGTGGGTTTGGTTTTGGGTTTAAGTGCAAAGAGGAAAGAGAAACCACACAGTAATTTAAACAGTGACAAGTTTAATATAAAGAACTATTAAATATAAGAGAACGAGTAATGAGGGGTGGGCTACGGAACTCCAAACGATGTAGAAATAGACGATATAAGGAGCAATCACTAACCTTAGGGCTGAGGTAGAGCACTCCAGGAAGAGCCCCCTACCCCCATGGATGAGATTTGATCTGGTTGGGGAGGGCATGGCTGGCTGTGGCTCACTGGATGGCAGAAAAGTCACTGTGATGCTGTGCGGGTGGAACTTACTAAAAACCTGACCTCTGGGACTTGTTGGAAAAGCACGCTCTAGGATGCTGGGGAAAACTTCACAGGAAGAGTCTTACTGGAAACACTTTGCTACAGAACTTCGAGGGGAAGTGCTGGGTGCACCACTGGATCCGGTCCTGGAGAGGCTGTATGTGCTGCAGGAGCTGAGCGCTGGGGAAGCTGTAGGTGCTGCAGGAGCTGGGTGCTGCGGAAGCTGTATGTGCTGCAGGAGCCGAGCACTGGGGAAGCTGCATGTGCTGCAGGAGCTGGGTGCTGGGGAAGCTGTAGGTGCTGCAGAAGATGAGTGCTGGAGAAGGAGTACGTGCTGCAGGAGCTGGGTGCTGGAGAAGGAGTACGTGCTGCAGGAGCTGGGTGCTGGGGAAGCTGTAGGTGCTGCAGGAGCTGGGTGCTGGAGAAGGTGTAGGTGCTGCAGGAGCTGAGCGCTGGGGAAGCTGTAGGTGCTGCAGGAGCTGGGTGCTGGGGAAGCTGTAGGTGCTGCAGGAGCTGGGGCTGGAGAAGGTGTCAGTGCTGCAGGAGCTGGGTGCTGGAGAAGGTGTAGGTGCTGCAGGAGCTGGGTGCTGGAGAAGGTGTTGGTGGTGCAGGATCTGGGTGCTGGAGAAGCTGTAGGTGCTGCAGGAGCTGGGTGCTGGAGAAGGTGTAGGTGCTGCAGGAGCTGGGTGCTGGGGAAGCTGTAGGTGCTGCAGGAGCTGGGTGCTGGGGAAGCTGTAGGTGCTGCAGGAGCTGGGTGCTGGAGAAGGTGTTGGTGGTGCAGGAGCTGGGTGCTGGAGAAGCTGTAGGTGCTGCAGGAGCTGGGTGCTGGAGAAGGTGTCGGTGGTGCAGGAGCTGGGTGCTGGAGAAGCTGTAGGTGCTGCAGGAGCTGGGTGCTGGGGTAGCTGCATGTACTGCAGGAGATGGGTGCTGGGGAAGCTGCATGTGCTGTAGGAGCTGGGTGCTGGAGAAGGTGTAGGTGGTGCAGGAGCTGGGTGCTGGAGAAGCTGTAGGTGCTGCAGGAGCTGGGTGCTGGGGTAGCTGCATGTACTGCAGGAGATGGGTGCTGGGGAAGCTGCATGTGCTGTAGGAGCTGGGTGCTGGAGAAGGTGTAGGTACTGCAGGAGCTGGGTTCTGGGGAAGCTGTATGTGCTTCAGGAGCTGGGTGCTGGAGAAGGTGTAGGTGCTGCAGGAGCTGGGTGCTGGAGAAGGTGTCGGTGCAGGAGCTGGGTGCTGAAGAAGGTGTAGGTGCTGCAGGAGCTGGGTGCTGGGGAAGCTGCACGTGCTGTAGGAGCTGGGTGCTGGAGAAGGTGTAGGTGCTGCAGGAGCTGGGTGCTGGGGAAGCTGTATGTGCTGCAGGAGCTGGGTGCTGGGGAAGCTGTATGTGCTGCTGGAGCTGGGTGCTGGGGAAGCTGTACGTGCTGCTGGAGCTGGGTGCTGGAGAAACTGTAGGTGCTGCAGGAGCTGGGTGCTGGGGAACCTGCATGCGCTGTAGGAGCTGGGTGCTGTGGAAGCTGCATGTGCTCTACAGGAGCTGGGCGCTGGGTAAGTCATGTGCTCTGCAGGAGCTGGGCACTGGGGAAGCTGCATGCGTTGCCGGAGCTGGGTGCTGGGGAAGTTATTTGCTCTGCCAGAGCCTAACTAACAAAACCAGAAAGCAAAACCCTTTTTCTGCAGTGTATCTCCATCCCCCTCTACCAAAAAAACTTCAGTGCCAGCTGGTGCAAGAAAAAAATACTTAAGGAATGAGATACATTTTCACAGAACAGCCTAAAAAGATGAATTTAAAGCTGAGAGGCTATAAATTTATAGCTGGCCCAAGAAACAGTAAGATTTTAAGACTGAAAAATAAAATGGCCAAGATTAGAAACATTGGACACAACTGAAGAGAGAATTAGGGAACTGGAAGACAGATTAGAAGGATGGACTTTACAGAAGATAGGGTAAGACAGGTTGAGGATAAAATTAGAAGATTCTGAATCTGCCCTGTCCAACATGGAAGTCACTAGCTGATGTAGCTATTTAAATTTTAGTTAAAAATCAGTTCCTTGGTCACACGAGCCACATTCAAATGCTCAACAGCCGCAGCTCTGAGATAGAACATTTCTATCATTGCAGTAGGCTCTACTAGACAGTGCTGGTCTAAACATTTGTTATGATATGAACACAGAAGAAAAAATTCAAGTATTTAGTAGTTTGAAGTTTTTAGGAGATATCCAACAACACAGATCTCAAAAAAGATTCTGAAATAAGGACTCAAGTGACAACTGAAGCCCCAAGGAGAAGCCTAAACCTGAGCTAGGGAAACGTGAACACAGCAAGCAGGAAAGTCCTCACTTGGAGACGTCCTCAGTTTTCAGTCCCCAAGCCTGCAGCTCTATCTGCTTTTGCATCCCCCGACCCTTCTCTGTTACAGTGAAGAGGGTTTTCCTTTTCTCATCTGTCTTATGCTCAGGATCCATTCATTATCTCTTCTCATTTTTGTATATTAACCTAACCCTTTCGACTGGAGCTTTCTTCTCTTCCAGTGTTCCTATCTCAGTCCAATCCACTGCCATCGAGTGGATTCCGGCTCATAGCGACCCTATAGGACAGAGTAGAACTGCCCCATAGAGTTTCCAAGGAGCGCCTGGTGGATTTGAACTGCCAACCTTTTGGTTAGTAGCCCTGGCACTTAACCACTATGCCACCAGGGTTTCCCCAATCTCAGTAGTTACTTGGTTAATGTTTGTCTCCCCACTTACTAACTGTAGTTACTTGGTTAATATTTGTCTCCCCACTCACTAACTGTAGTTACTTGGTTAATGTTTGTCTCCCCACTCACTAACTGTAGTTACTTGGCTAATGTTTGTCTTCCCACCCGCTAACATATAAGCTCTCTGAGGGCAGGCACATTATCTGATTGGATCACCCTCACATGATCAGGACTCACATGGGGACTGAACACATAGAATGTTCACACAGAATGGGCCTGGTCATGTAGAACATGCTCATAGCTTAATGCTCCCACCTATGCCTTTACTGACAATGTGATGTTTAGCGACTATCTTACTTTGTCCTGGGTTTCATTTCTTCAACTATAAAATGAGCTCTATTCCAGAATTCCGTGATTCCTTTAATCACTGAGACTGGCCCCTGTAATGCACAAGTCAGGGGCTTAGGAAGACGGTGAAGAGAGTAATATTCTCCCCACCCTGCCCCTCATACCGTCTTTTTCAAAGGAGGTACTGAAAAGATATGAAGCAAAAATTTAACTGAATGTCTACTATGTGCCAGGCTCTGTGATAGGCTTCTTGCTTCTTCCCCCTGTATTATTCACAGAACAACACTTTGGAGTGGATATGATTATTCCTTTTTTAACAGGTGCATGAACTGAGGCTTAGATAAGTTGAGTAATTTGCACAGGATCACCAGAGAATGTGACAGAGCTGTAACTGAACTTACTGCCCCAGGTCTGGTCAGAAGGCATAGGACATACGGAAAGGACATTGACCTTCGGCATTGGCCTCTGAGTTTGAAGTTGGCCTCTACTCCCTGCAGGCTGTAAGGCCTTGAGCAGACTATTTAACCTCTTTGAGCCTCAGGTTCCTCACCTGAAAATTAGGCAAATGTGATAATAACCTCAGTGCTCAGGGACAGGTTTTGCAGGGCTGGGAATTTGGGTGTGTTTCAGCCTCTGCCATTTCCTGTTCTCCAAGCTTGATATGAGCTGGGATATTGGATGCCTGGTTTATGAGGAAGGGCCCACCTTACCTGCACTGAAAACTCCAGGGAAGGATAAGACAGTCCCTGGGTCAGTAGTGAGTTGCCCTACCCCTAAGTCTCCACCACTTGACACACATGGTGTATTAGTGCCAGGACATTCCTCCAGTGCATTGGCCAGTACAAAACCCCCTCCCTTTTCACCCTTGGTGCCCCAAGGGTGTTTCTACCTTAAGCAACATCTGATCTTTCCATCTCCTTAAGTACTAACTTGGGCAATACCTGTCTCCTTGTGTCTTGTTTGGATACCTTGGTTCTGAAGAGGCTGAAGGCGTTCCAAGATCTCTGTGGCCTTGTTTCCATTCCTACTGCCTTTAGTTTCCCATCTCTTTTACAAAGTGTTGCTTATAGTCTCCACCCTTCTAATCTCTTAAAACCATTCTCTCAGCCTTTTCATTTAGAAATCTTACTCATTATTCAATGCTGAACAATGCCATCTTCCCTGATCTTTTCAACTTGAGTTAAAAGCCTTAAAAGCCCTTTGTTGCAAATGCCTACAATGCCTTTTCTCCACTTATATATGTCATGGAATTGGATTGTAAACTCTTTAAGGGCATTTTTCTCTGTCACTTCACTAAAGACTTGAATGAAAGAATAAGTGAGTAAATAAAGAATTGGTACTTCTTTTTGTGGTCTTAATTCCTCTCCTTCACTGCCGAGCAGCTTTAAACCACATTGAAACATCTCTTCCTGCCCTTTGCTCATTTCTCTCAATTTCTCTACCAACCACTCTCCTCTTCCCTCTCATATTCCTTCTCAAAGCCCAAAGCGCCACGTGTAGAGTGAGGTTCTCTGGCCAGGGTTGCTGTGGAGACGGCAGACATAACATACATGGCTATGTTGTTCCTAGACTGCCAAAGGTGGAGTAACTGGAATCTCCCTTCAGACCTCTAGAATGGGCCTCCCAAACCTGACCTCTCCTTTTGTGTGTTAGAGAAGGTCTTGTGGAAGCTTTTCTTTTCTCCCAGTTGGTCCTTCATTTCCCCAATCAGAAGTGCGATCTGGGAGAACAAAGATACACCACGGTCTGTAAGGACCACCACATGAGATGACACCCAGAACATTAGGCCTCTGCTCAGGCCAGGAATGCCCTCCCGGCACCTCCTCACTGCAGTTCTCTTTCTCACCCCTACCCTCTGCCCTAGTTTTGAAAGAGTAATGCCCAGCTAGGAAGAGCTGCTTTGTGGCTGAGTTGTGGGAACTCCCCGACAGTGACAGGCTGGCCTGTGGTCACAGCAGGGCCCTACAGGTTTGAAAGATGACAGAAAGGACTCAGCAAGAGTAAGAGAAAGAGAAAGAGAACTGGTTCTTATTCCTATCAACCACAGGGATAATAGAGGTATCAAATGACCTCAGAGTGTGTCATGAAACCCTCTGGATTTTCTAAACCATGGGGTTGAGCTCTGACTCCAAGAACTTCCCAAAAGACCCTACTCCCTGGTCCTATAGTATTTGGAGTCTAACAGCATGGGTGAGTCTCTGCATCTTGGTGCAGGCCATCACAATCTTGAGAACTTCTAGACCCAGAGACCTTATCACTACCAAACTGTACTCATGTGGATTCTTCTTGCCTTCAGGGACTTCTCGCAGGCTTGACTCTACCCAGCTGAATCTCCTGTCCCTGCCTGATTCTCCTTTACTTCACAAATCTTCTTGGTTCAGAGTTAGTGCTCACTTCAACTTAACAAATACTCCTACCACTTCTAAGAGGGTTGTGGTCACCACCTTCAAGGAGCTTTTACTTTTGTAGTGAAAACAAGACGCATTCACGAAAAGGAAATTGCAGGATGTGACCAGTGTTTCAGCAGATAGAGAAGCAGAGTTGCTGGCACCTAGAAGACAAATTAGTTCCAAGTGAGTAGAGGAAGAAAGGGCAAGAGAGGGAAGTCTTCTTAGAGGATGTGGCATTGAGCTGGGCCTTGGAGGACAAGCAGTGTTTCAGGAAGACCTGATGGGTGGAGAAGGACATGTGGCAAAGTAAGAGTATGGTTGAAGAATCACCAGCTTCCCAGTATGGCTCAAGTACAAGTTGAGTGATAGAGAGTAAGACTAGAAAGGAAGCTTGCAGTGATGTCATTGGGCAACTTTGTGCCAAGCTAAGAACCTTGAGCCTTTGTGGATAAAGGAGAACCAGTGAAGAGTTTGGAGTCAAGGAATGTCCAGTCCTCAATCTGGGAGCCATTCTTATCACCCTCAGTCAACAAATCTACATTGGTAAACTCTGCTAGAGTCACCCAAAGCCTTTGTTCCTGCCACTACCTTCTCTCACCTTGATTTACAGAATAGTCTTCTAACTAGTCTTCCAGTCTCCAACTCCTCTGTCAAGTTTCCTCCTCCTCATATATACACCTCCCCCCCTCCCCAGTAGGCAGACTAGGGGTAGTCCTTGGGTGGCACAAACAGTTAAGTGCTAACTATTAGCCAACAGGCTGGCAGTTCAAATACACCCATTGTTGTTAGGTGCTATCAAGTTGATTCTGACTCATAGTGACTCTATGCACAACAGAACAAAACACTGCCAGGCCCTGCACCATTCTTACAATTGTTGTTATGCTTGAGCCCATTGTTGCAGCCACTGCATCATTCCACCTTGTTGAGGGTCTTCCTTGTTTCCGCTGACCCCGTACTCTACCAAGCATAATGTCTTTCTCCAGGGACTGATCCCTCCTGATAACATGTCCAAAGTATGTAAGACAGAGTATCGCCATCTTTCCTTCTAAGAAGTATCCTGGTTGTACTTCTTCCAAGACAGATTTGTTTGTTCTTTTGGCAGTCCATGGTATATTCGATACTCTTCGCCAACACCACAGTTCAAAGGCGTGAGTTCTTCTTTGGTCTTCCTTATTCATTGTCCAGCTCTCACACGCATATCATGCGATTGAGAATACCATGGCTTGGGTCAGGTGCACCTTAGTGTTCAAGGCGACATCTTTGCTTTTCAAAACTTTAAAGAGGTCTTTTGCAGCAGATTTGCCTAATGCAACGCGTCTTTTGATTTCTTGACTGCTGCTACCACGGCTTTTGATTGTGGATCCAAGTAAAATGAAATCCTTGACAACTTCAATCTTTTCTCTATTTATCATGATGTTGCTCATTGGTCCAGTTGTGAGGATTTTCGTTTTCTTTATATTGAGGTGCAATCCATACCGAAGGCTGTGGTCTTTGCTCTTCATCAGTAAACGCTTCAAGTCCTCTTCACTTTCAGCAAGCAAAGTAATGTCATCTGCATAATGTAGATTGTTAACGAGTCTTCCTCCAATTCTGATGCCCTGTTTTTCTTCATATGAAGAAGAATGCACCCACAGGCACCTCAGAAGACAGGCCTGGTGACCTTCTCCCAAAAGGTCACAGCTTTGAAAGCAGAGAGTATAGTTTCTACTCTACACAGATGGGTTGACATGAGTCAGAATCAACTTGACAGCAACTAACAGCAGCCAAGCTGGGCTTTCTAAAAGTGAAAATCCAATTTTGTCAATCTCCTGCTTTGAAACTTTCAAGATTTTCATATTACCCTGGAGATAAATATTGTGAATATTATACACCTGTCCCTTTCTCCCTTCCTGTCTCCTGCCATTCCTGCTGACAATCTAAACTCTAATTCTGCAAGCTCTTCCTCAGTTCATTCTCAGAAGCCACATCTCCAGGACACCATCTCTGATCCCATCCCAGCCCCCGCCTCTTCAGCTCCCCTTGCTTCCTGCTACTACAGCATTTATCACGCAACACTGAATGGTGAGCTGAATTGTTTTCCCCAGCTTTTTGTCTTATCTTAGCATCTGTGTTGCCACTGAGTAGGTACTTGGGGCTCAAATAAAGGTCCCCCAAAAGATGAATAAATGACCACTTCCTCTCTTGGTTAGTGTCTCCTGCTGGCCTGCACTACCGACACCCTTGGGCAGGGCAGTGTGGTCTGCACAAATGACCTGCTCTTGTTTTCTTCTTCTCCTCCCTCCCATTGTCTTTCTGTCCCTGATTCTTTCCAAGCAGGCAACTGTGGTGTAGTAGAAAGAGCACTGGTTCCTACTTGGTTTAGTAGGAAGAGTACACACAAAGCACTTGTTTTAAAACAATGCAATAGCTGTGTAAAATGCCTGGAGTAAAACACCAAACTGGTAATAGTCATTGCCTTTGAGGAGCAGGACAATGAACAGTGTTCTATTTTTCCCACTCTTGTGTATTTATCAAACTTGCTGTATTTTGTAATGGGAAAATGCTTTTTTTTTTTTTTTTTAAGTAAGAAAGAGCACTAGGCCAAGACACAAAAAGCCTGATTAAGGTACATAATAGCAGAAGAGCCTGTATTGCACATACCATTTGTATAAAAAAGGAAAAAAAAAAAACAGATAAATAGATATTTGTCAAGTATCTCTGGAAGGACAGATAAGAAATAAATCATGTTGATCGCCTCCATGGAAGGGAACTAGGTGGCTGGGGGCAGGGAAAGGGAGACTTTTCACTCTAATCCAAAATTTTTAATTTGGAACTTTGTGAATGTATTACCTATTCAAAAAGTAAATAAAGACCTGAGGTTGAATTCTAACCTACTAGATAGGGTCGCCATGAGTCAGAATTGACTCAACCACAGTGGGATTCGGGTAGATAACTCTTAAAACCTCAGTTTCCCCATTTGTAAAGTAGAGAAAAGAGTGCCTACTCCACAGGCTTGCTGCAAAGAGTAAGTGATGTATGAGACTATCTTTGGTCCGACTACAAAGCACTGACAATAGAGGTGAGAATCGTCCTCTGGCCTTCCAGTCTCCCCCGTCCTCCCTCCTCCTCACCCCTTCTTGTCCCTCAAATGAAGCTGTCAAGGCCAAGCCCTTGTGGCTGCCAACACGCCCCCACCCCCCCACTCACCCCCATTCCAGAATTGCCGAACTTGGCTCTCTGCCTGTTGGAACAGAGCTATCAGCATGAAGGAAAAGCCACACTTCTAGGATCTGGGCATTTCAAAGCAGACAAACAGCTTTTTTGTTTTCTCAGGCTTTCAGCTCGCCAGCTAGTTCCACACATTAGAAATATTTTGGGTCAGCACTACAGTTTTCAACCATAGCAGACTCATTTTGTTTCACGACTACTTCCTTCTAATAGCTCTGGGAAAAACTGCGTTGGGCCTCATCCCAAACCACGTTCCTGGCGTTGCAAGCTGCATTCAAGATGGTGTCTTTGGGTGGTAATTCTAAAAAAAGTTGAAATCTCCTACAATGTACCAGGGTTTGGTCTGGTGAAAAGAGGGGCTGTTTGGGCTAAATTTCTGAAGGCTGTCATCACCCTGACCTTCAAACTGTCTGAGGCAGGAAGAAGAGCTTAATTTACCACGGCTCTGCCTGTTCTGATAACCCTGCTTTTCTCAGAAGCCCTGTGGGTTTTTTCTCCTTTGTGTGGATACTCACTGAGTGTTGATGAGAATTATGATGACAAAGCAGGTACTTTCTTTTTCGCCAGCGTTAAGTTTGCCAGATTGGCATACAAAAATACAGGATGTCCAGGTAAATCTAAGTTTCAGGTAAACAACAAATAATTTTTATTATAAGTATGTCCCATGTAATATCTGGGACATACTTATACTCAAAATGATTTGTTGTTTTTCTGACGCTCAGATTTCACTGGGTGTCCTGTATTTTATTCGGCAACCTTACCTGTGAAGGACGCTAGTAGAATCCTCTTTGATTCTACAGAGGAGACAAAAAGGTTCATACCTCTTGCTCTCTGGCCTGGTCCTATCTCTTTAGGACCCACCCCGGGCCACAAGATCTGAACCTAAAAGGGGCCCCAATATGCTTGTTCTATTCACATACTCCCTCCTGAACAGTGTGACTCACCTGCCTGGCTGATGTTTCCTGACTTGCACTGTTGGTTCCTGTCTTATCTCCGCGTTCTTCTACAGGCTTCCGCTCTCCCTGGACTCAATGACTGTCTCATACTGCTCCTCTCGGGCCGCCTGATTGTCTCTTACATAATAAATCTGCAGTTTCCCCCTTGGGTTTCTTTGCTTCCATTCTGAGGGGTAATTGAGCCTGGTTCAGCCCAGCTCCTGAGACCCTGCTCTGGCTCTGGGCCCTTTGATCCTACCTCTTATCAGATCTGTCCTGTCCTCTTAGGAAGGTACTACCTGCTGCCTTGGCATTGGGATTCAGCTCAGAGAGGAATTGAGTAATAAATGCAGACTAGAGGTCATACAAAGCCACTGAGACTGTATCTAAAAGCATGAGTAGATTCCCAAGGCAAAAAGTAAACATGCAGACATACCTGAATTCTAACACCATCTCTGAAGAAATCAGTCTGTTTTGGGAGGAGGTGGTGATTGGGGTACATTTTCTACTGTTTAATTCTGGTCCCATCTGTGAATCTCTGACAGAGTCTGTACCAGAGTTGTCAGAGAAAGTTGTGTCACCTGATAAAAAGGAGTTCAAACACTCTGAGTTGCTTCATGAAGCCAGATGCCTGATTGACTCCCGAGAGTCCATCCTCAGTCAATGACTTTCTGCAGCCAAGTTAGTTTTTGGCCTTGACTTCCTGCTTGATTTCTAATTGTGCTGGCTTCATGATGTGGCCAAGGACTTCCTTTCAAACAGAGGCCATGTGGGCCCATCTTACCAGCTGGTGGCCATCAATATGGTGTGCAAAGATGCCCCCTAGTGGCTTAGTGATGTCTAATGTTAGGTTCATTTCTGTGGTTTAGGCCATAGGACAACAAATGATGACCTGTAGGACAAACACTGCCCATGGACATGTATGCATTTCAGTCATGCATGTGTTAGAGACGGGATGGCTGGAGCTTAGAGCCGAAGAACCTGCCAAAGGTCACTAAGCTACTAAATAGCAGAGCAAGGGTTTGAACTCAGGCTTCTGTCATGGCAGGGCCCAACTCTTCAAGCTGCTCTCCTATTTCCTGGCCAGTTGACTACCTGCCACACACGTCACTATTCTGGGAAAGTCTGGGAGGAAACACACCTTTTTGTGGTTTCCTCTGGGGAAGGGGTGGTAGTGATGAAAGGGAGCCAAGCAGGCAAACCTTTAATTTGCTTGTGTACCATTTGATTTTGTTACAGTGCCAATTTATTACCTCAGTAATTTTAAGAAGCAATGAAAAATTAAAATTAAAACAACAAATCAATAAAATACCTATTTGAAGCCTGAAAGAAACTAAATGAAACTGGGGGCTCAGCAAAACAGCTACTTATCTATGTCCTTGACTTTCATAGTTTTTGAGAATAGTTGAATGTGTCACCGTAAATTGACCTATGTCAAGGGACCATTATTAGTGTAGCCGCTACGGTCTTTTAACAAACTTCAGCTCTAGATTTTGCCTAAGTATGTATTATTGTTTACCTTGTGATTTTTTCCCCTTGCTTTATACACAAACAAAAGTTGGAGAGCCCTTTAGAACACTGAAACTTAGGTCTCATTACCTTTTTTTACCATTTACTATGCGTGGTATCTCGGGCAAATTGCTCAAACGGTCTCATCCTTGATAGGCATTGTCGAATCCGTTGGAACATCTGGAAATAAGAGTAATAGATCATTTTTAGTATTTAGACTAAGCAAATGAAAAACAATTAAGAAATAAAAGTTATACAAGAAGGGAAGCATACAAAACAGTGCTTGACTCGAGAGTAAATATTTACATAAATCCATTGCTGTCAAGTTGATTCTGACTCATAGCAATCCCACAGGACAGAGTAGAATTGTGCCATAGGGTTTCCAAAGCTGTAAATCTTTTTTTTTTTTAACTTACTGTTACAGTTTTATTATAGCAAAAAAGGATACAAATGAATTGATGCATAAGGTGAGGTCTGAGAGAGTCCCCAATATGGAGTTCCCATGTCCCCAAAAGGGATGTGCTACCCTCCCATGTGCATTGGTGTCTGTCACCAACCAGGAAGTCCCGTAGAGCTCCCATATCCAGAGCCTTTATTGGGCCTCATTGCCTAGGCATGATTGATTGAATCAGTCTCCCTCCCCTAAGGTTGGCTGATATCTCACATTGGGTCTTTATGGCCTGGCCAGCCCCACCTGAGTTACCTCGTTAGCATAAAATGTAAGGTAGGTGTGCCCTGGAGCCCTTAAAGATAACAAAGACACTTCAGTTACTGGGGAAATTCCAAGGTTTTAAAGGCTATCTTTTAGGAACCAAGGACAAAGACAAAATTCTCTGGGTCAAATTAAATTTTTTACCCCACACATGCTAACAATTTTGTGAACCAGTGAGGACAGGCTACTGCTATTATTTTGCTTCTTGCGCAGGTGGGTGGGTAGCCCTGGGGTGGTGCAAACAGGTTAATGTGCTTAGCTGCTAACTGAAAGGTTGGAAGTTCAAGTCCACCCAGAAGTGCCTTGGAAGAAAGGCCTAGAAATCTACTTCTGAAAAATCAGCCATTGAAAACCCTATGAAGTACAGCTGTACTCTGACAGACATAGGTTGCTGTGTTAGGCTGGGTTCTCTGGAGAAGCAAAACCAGTGAAGCACATATATATATATACGTATTTTGAGAGAGAGAGAGATTTATCTCAAGGAAATGGCTCATGCGGTTGTAGATGCTGGCAAGTCCCAAGTCTGTGGGTCAGGTATCAGGCATCAGGCTGGAAGTTTCTCCTGACTCATGTAGCCCCAGGGACTGACAAACCTAAGATCAGCAGGTCAGATGGCAGGCTGCTGGCTCATGGCCTGTGGAGGCCAGTGAATCCCAAGATCAGCAGGTAAGATGGCAAGCAGCTGGTTCAAGTCCCAAGGGCTGGAGGTCAGATGATGACGAACCAGATGCAGGATCCAGAGCAAGCAAGTGAGCTTTGCCAGAACATCCGCATATATATGTGATGCAGGCCACACTCCTGAGGAAACTCCCCTTACAACTGATTGGCTGATCAATCACATCATATCATGGAGGATGACTATATATTACATAACTGCTAAATTACATCATTACATAACTGCCAAACTACGTTATTACATAACTGCTAAACTACACCATCACATAAGTACCAAATCACTGAGAATTGCAGCCCAGCCAAGTTGACACACAACCTTAACCATCACAGTTGGCATAAGTGGAAATCAATGGCAACTGGTTGTACAGGTAGGTGAATGCATCCCAAGAGTAAATCCCAGGTTACTGAGAAAGCTGGGGCTGAGCAAGGATGTGGATGGTACGACTCTGCTTTCCAGGCCAGAGCTGGCCTTTTATGGGGTCTGGGGGGTCAGCCTTGTTCCTAGCTTTGAGCTGAGAGGGGACATACAAGGCAAGGCAGGAGGCACTGGTTTTTCTAGTGACTCAGTTTTCCCATTTGTGCTCTGTCTCGTCTACCTTCACCACCCAATAGAATCGTTCCATGGTCTTTGCTGGAAAAATTAGGATTACATAGGATTATACGGGACTGGAAGGAGTTCTGGCATCTCAGTGGTTAGGTGCTCAGTTGCTAACTGAAAATTCAGCAGTTTGAACCCACCAGCCGTTCCATGGGAGAAAGATGTGGCGGTCTACTTCCGTAAAGATTATAGCCTTAGAAACACTATGGGGCAGTTCCTCTTTCCCATAGGGTTGCTGTGAGTCAGAATTGACTCAGTAGCAGTGGGTTTGGGTTTTGTGGTTGGTAGAAAGATTAATATGGCTAGAGGCCAAAGGGAGAAAATTAACCTATACATGATCTCAAAGGTAGTTGAGATGCATCTAGATTTTCCATGGCTCCCACCTCACTCGGGGTAAAAGCCAAAGTCCTCCTCATAGCCCTCAAGGCCCCCCAAGGCTGTAAATCTTTACAGAAGCAAACTGCCACATCTTTCTCCCAGGGAACAGCTGGTGGGTTTGAACCACCAACCTTTGAGTTAACAGCCAAATGCTTAACCACTGCACCACCAGGGCTCCTGCAATATTTACATAGTTAATACAAAATGGAAATAGTGGAAATGGTTGCACAACATGGTAAATGTAATGCTGTCACTAGATTGTGCATTAAAAAATGGTTAGATAGTAGGTGGAGCCAAGATGGCAGTCTAGTCAGATGCACCAAACCATCCCTCTGCCACAGAGACCTGAAAAACTAAGTAGAACAGATAGAAACATCAATCTTGGAACCCTGAACTTCAAATAAAAGGATAAACTATTAGATCGGAAGCCACTGAGAAGAATAAACTAATCAAAAAAACAGCAACTGAATAGAGATACAGAGTAGAGGTTACTTCCAATCGACATGGCATAGTGCAGCCATCTTGAGATGAAGCCAAAAACCCTGCACAAAGAGCACAGAAGGGCACCTTCACAGAACTTGCAAAAGAAAATAGAGGAATGGCACGGAAACACCCAGGGTGAAGTAAGGTTCCATTTGCTGGCCGCAGCTCAAGGAAGTGCCCAGACACCCTCACATGGTAACCAGAGGAGCATGCTCCCACAACCCCTACCCTTCTAGTGCGTAGTGGTAAGAACTGCCCCACACCAGCAGCCCCAACTGCCAAGGGCCACAGTACAAGACCCCCAATCCTCCCATCTGTACCAGTCCATGCCCCTTCCGTTCCCCCACCTCTCTCTTCCCACCAGTCATACCCCACTGTGCTGCAGCTGAGCAACCTGGCTCTGCACACCTCACTCACTGCCGGCTCCTCACTACCAGCTGCCTCACAGCGGAGCAAACTAGACCTATACCCTCTCCCTCCCTGCTGACTCTGAACCACAGCTGAGTGACCCAGCCCCTCACCCTGCCCCTCCACGGTCTGGTCCCACTGCGCCACAGCTGAGTGACCTGGCCCTGCATCCCTCCCTTCTTGCTGGGACTGTACAGGTATCCCACAGCTAAGCATCCCGGACCCTTGCCTTCATTACTGCTGGCTTGGTCTTGCTGCATTACAGGTGAGCAACCAGCCCTGCCCATCTGGACATAAGAGCTATCATGCCCACAGACAAGCAAGTAACAAAGCACATCCGGCCCACATGCCCAGACATACTGAAACAAAACAAATAAGTAAGATGAAAGAAACAAACATACAATCAATAAATACAGAAAATAATGCCTAAATGTCTTGGAGACAGCAGACAATATCAAAATGTATAAAAAGGTGGGACAAGATGGCTCCAACAAGTGACCAAAATAGAGAATCAGATAACCTTCTGGTAGAAGAAAAGGCAGTGGAAGTACCTGATATGGAATTCAAAAGACTAATATTTAGGGCTATCCAAGAGATTAGGAAAGAGATAGAGAAAAACGTAGTCCAAACCAAGGAAAAAATAGACAAAATCATGGAAAACACAGACAAAACCAGCGAAACCATAGCCCAAATCAAGGAAAAGACAGACAAAGCAATAGATATGTTCAGGAAAATACCAGCATTCTTATCTAGATGGAAAAACTAATCATTAACTTTATATGGAAAGAAAAGAGGCCCTGGATAAGCAAAGCATTACTGAAGAAGAAGAAGAACAAAGTCAGAGGCCTCACACTACCTGATCTCAGAACCTATTACACAGTCACAGTAGTCAAAACAGCCTGGTACTGGTACAACAGACACATAGACAAATGGAACAGAATCAAGAGCCCAGATGTAAATCCATCCACCTACAGTCAGCTGATCTTTGACAAAGGTCCAAAGTCCATTAAATAAGGACATGACAGTCTCTTTTTTTTTTAACAAATGGTGCTGGCACAACTGGATGTCCATCTGTGAAAAAAATGAAACAAGACCCATACCTCACACTATACACAAAAACTAAAAAAAAAAACTAAAAAATGGATCAAAGCCCTGAATATAAACGCAAGTGATAAAAGTCATGGAAGAAAACATAGGGACAAAGCTAGGGTCCTAATATTTGGTATAAATGCAGTACATAAACAGCAGAAGATAAGGTAGATAACTGGGTTATCCTAAAAATTAAACACTTATGCTCATCAAAAGACTTTGCCAAAAGAGTAAAAAGGCAACCTACAGACTAGGAAAAATTTTTTGGTTACGACATATCCAGCAAGGGTTTAATCTCTTAAAATATATAAGATAACTGCAACACGGTAACAACAAAAAAAACCAAATAAACCAATGGGCGAAGGATATGAACAGACACTTCACCAAAGAGAACACTCTGGTGGCTATCAGAGACGTGAGGAAATGCTCACGATCATTAGCCATTAGAGAAATGCAAATCAAAACTACAGTGTGATACCATTTCACACCGACATTACTGGCACTAATCAGAAAAACAGGAAGTAACAAATATTGGGGTGGTTTCGGGGAGACTGGAACTCTTGCACATTGCTGGTGGAAATGTAAAATGGCACAACCATTTTGGAAAACAATATGAAACTTCCTTAAAAAGCTAGAAATAGAAATACCGTGTGATTCAGCAGTCCCACTCCTAGGAATATATCCTAGAGAAATAAAAGCCATCCCACGAGTAGACATATGCACACACATGCTCACTGCAGCTCATTATTTGCAATAGTAAGAAGATGGAAACAACCTAGGTGCCCATCAACAGATGAATGGATAAACAAACTATGGTACATACACACAATGGAGTGCTACGCAACGATAAAGAACAATGATGAATCGGAAAAGCACCGCACAACATGGATAAATCTGGAAGGCATTATGCTGAGTTAAAGGAGTCAATTCACAAAAGGACAAATACTGTATGAAACCACTATTAAAAGAACTCACGAAAATGTTTACAGACAGAAAGAAACAGTCTTTGGTGGTTATGTGGGAGGGGTGGGGAAGGGGAAATCAGTAACTAGGTGGTAGATAAATGGTAACTTTGTTGAAGGGAAAGACAGTGCACATTAGAGGAGAAGTAAGCACAAAGTGACCATGGCAAAGTCATACAAATTTAAGAGACACATCCAAACACCTTGAGGGCCCAAATTACTGGGCTGAGCGCTGGGGACCAGGGTTTCAGGAGACACCTAGATTAATTGGCATAACATAGTTCATAAAGAAAATGTTCTACATCTGACTTTGGTGAGTAGCATCTGGGGTCTTAAAAGCTTGTGAATGGCCAGCTAAGATACATCTACTGGTCCCATCCTGTCTGGAGCAAAGGAGAATGAAGAAAACCAAAGAAACATGGGAAATGTTAGTCCAAAGGACCGATGGACCAAGACTACCACAGCCTCCACCATTCTGAGCCCAGAAGAATGAGATGGTGTATGACTATCACCACAGACCACTCTGACAGGGATCACAATACAGGGTCCCAGACAGATCAGGAGAAAATGTACAACAAAATTCAAATTCACGCAAAAAGACCAGATTTACTAGTCTGAGACTGGAGGAACCCCAGACACCCTTTTAACTCAGAACTGAAGTCACTCCTGATATTCACCCTTCAGCCAAAGGTTGGACAGGGTTATAAAATAAACAATAATGCAGGTGAGGAACGTGCTTCTTAACTCAGTCATGTAAATGAGACCAAATGGGCAACACCTGCCCAAAGGCAAAGGTGGGAAGGGGCGGGAAAACAGGTGGAATGGAAACAGGGAACCCAGGTGGACAAGAGGAGAGTGTTGACAAGTTGTGCGGATTGCAGCCAATGTCACAAAATAATTTGTACATAAGTTGTTGAATGGAAACTAATTTGTTCCGTAAACTTTCACCTAAAGCACAAAAATAGATACATAAAATGTTTAAAATGGCAAAATTTTATATGTATTACATTTAATTAAGAACACTTAATTGTGCTCATGAGGAATCTTTACATATATCAAGAGGCAGTTGTTCAGACAGAAAAAGGGGATACTGGTTGGTTTACAGTCAGGAAAGGTGTACATCAGGGTTGTATCCTTTCACCATACCTATTCAATATGTATGCTGAGCAAATAATCTGAGAAACTGGACTACACGAAGAAGAACGGGGCATCAGAAGGAGGAAGACTCATTAACAACCTGCATTATGCAGGTGATACAGTCTTGCCTGCTGAAAGTGAAGAGGACTTGAAGCACTTACTAATGAAGATCAAAGACCACAGCCTTCAGTAGGAATTGCACCTCAACATAAAACAAAAATCCTCACAACTGGACCAATGAGCAACATCATGATAAACAATTTTATTTGGATCCACAATCAACAGCCATGGAAGCAGCAGTCAAGAAATCAAACGACACATTGCATCGGGTAAATCTGCTGCAAAGGACTTCTTTAAAGTGTTGAAAAGCAAAGATGTCACCTTGAAGACTAAGGTGCGACTGACCCAAGCCATGGTATTTTCAATCGCATCATATGCATGTGAAAGCTGGACAATGAATAAGGAAGACCGAAGACAAATTGATGCCTTTGAATTGTGGTGTTGGCGAAGGATATTGAATATACCATGGACTGCCAAAATAATGAACAAATCTGTCTTGGAAGAAGTACAACCAGAATGCTCCTTAGAAGCAAGGATGGCAAGACTGAGTCTTACATACTTTAGACATGTTGTCAGGAGGGATCAGTCCCTGGAGAAGGACATCATGTTTGGCAGAGTACAGGATCAGCAGAAAAGAGGAAGACCCTCAACGAGGTGGATTGACACAGTGGCTGCAACAATGAGCTCAAGCATAGCAACGATCGTAAGGATGGCCTAGGACCGGGCAGTGTTTTGTTCTGCTGTGCATAGAGTTGCTATGAGTTGGAACCGACTCAACCACACCTAACAATGACAACATTATATTTTGTTATATATATATATATATATATATATATATGGAAACTCTGGCGGTGTAGTGGTTAAGTGCTATGGCTGTTAACCAAAGGGTCAGCAGTTCAAATCCGCCAGGTGCTCCTTGGAAACTCTATGGGGCAGTTTCTCTCTGTCCTCTAGGGTCACTATGAGTCGGAATCGACTTGACGGCACTGGGTTTGGTTTTTGGTTTTGGTTTATATATTGGGAGGATGCAAGAGGAAGAAAAGGTCGTCCTGCTAAATTCACAAAATCCTGTCAGGAAGTCAAAACATTGTATCTAAAATTGATATATACCAGAAGCATCAACTAAAATGGCTAAAAATGTTGCAGCTGATGGTTTCAGGTGACATCTAAGTCGATTGGCATAATAAAATCTATTAAGAAAACATTCTGCATACCACTAGCAAGTGGCCATCTAAGATGCATCAATTGGTCTCAACCCGCCTGGATCAAAGGAGAATGAAGAACACCAAGGACAGCAAGGTGATTACGAGTCCAAGAGACAGAAAGGCCCACGTACACCAGAGACTACATCAGCCTGAGACCAGAAGAACTAGATGGTGCCTGGCTACAACCGATGACTGCCCTGACAGGGAACACAACAGAGAACCCCTGAGGGAGCAGGAGAGCAGTGGGATGCAGACCCCAAATTCTCGTAAAAAGACTAGACTTAATGGTCTGACTGAGACTAGAAGGACCCTAGTGGTCATGGCCCCCAGACCTTCTGTTGGCCCAGGTCAGGAACCATTCCCAAAGCCAATTCTTCAGACATGGATTGGACTGGACAATGGGTTGGAGAGGGATGCTGGTGAGGAGTGAGCTTCTTAGAACAGGTGGACACTTGAGGCTATGTTGGCATCTCCTGCCTGGACGAGAGATGAGAGAGTAGAGGGGTTAGAAGCTGGTGAAATGGACACGAAAAGAGAGAGTGGTGGGAGGAAGCAGGTTGTCTCATTAGGGGGAGAGCAACTGGGAGTATGTAGCAAGGTGTATATAAGTTTTTGTGTGAGAGACTGACTTGATTTATAAACTTCCACTTAAAGCACAATAAAAAAAGAAAAAGGTGCAGCTGGAGTGTGGGGCTTAGGGCGAGGCATGGGGCTGCTGTTTGTAGTCCTTTTCGGCCTGGGTTTTTGGTTGAGACAACAGAATCCACCCAAGCATTTTTTTCTTAAGAAGAAAAGAGTTTAATAGGGAATATATATGTATATTCAAATCATTGGGAGGTCTGAAGAAAGACTCTAGGCTGAGCTTCCACAGCTCCACTGTGAAATGAATGGCCCACCAAGGGAGCAACTCCTGTGCCATGATCAAGAAGATACTACGCCAGGCCGTCCATGGCTATAGCTGTCAGCAATAGACACAACCTTCCTGGCCACAGCTCACAACAGCAACATGGAGGCCCTGAACCTTGCCTCTTTCCCCATTTGTTCAGCTTCAAGTTAAAGACGAGCAAAGACGACTGATGGGCAGAACTCAACTCATGGGCCTGTGTCTTATTGGGAAGGTGGCTTTACATTAAGTTGTTGTAGTTGCCCTCCAGTGGATTCTGACTCATGGTGACCTCATGTGTGCTGAGTAGGCCTGTGCTTCACAGGGTTTTCAAGGCTCTGACTTTTTGGAAGCAGATCACCAGGTGTTTCTTGTGAGGCACCTCTAGGTTTGTGAACCACGAACATTTCAGCTAGCAGTTGAGCACATAACCATTTGTGCCACCCCAGGACCGTTTACATTATATGGAAATGTTCACCAAAATGACTTTATTTGATTTTTTTAACCAAGTACACTTATCACTTTAATAAAATATAAGGAATAAAAGAGGAAAGGACTTAGGGATCTTTAAACAGAACCAACTTCTAGCCATGTCAAGTGCTTTTGTTTTATGGCATGAGTTGGCATTTTCAGGTGGGGTAGGTGGACAACTATCTGATGGTGTGGCTTTTATCTTAGTCCTTCGTTTTAAGGAATGCGGAGGAGCCATCTTGCTGGCTGGAGTTAAACAGAGGGCAGCCAATGAACTGTGTCTTTAATTAGGAAAGAAAGATACCTGGAAAGCCAGGGCCTTCTTCCCCAGGGTCCTGTTACAAGCTCATACCCCCGACCCTCCCCACACCCCAGCCCCCCTAAGATCCAGATCTGGGCCAACATTTGAAACTTGATTATTCTGAAAGCAGCCGTCTGAAATCGTGCGCATCTTTGGTCAGATGGCTGACTGAAGCTCCTACCGTGGAGAGGCGCTCATAAAAAGAAGGAGGACATTGTACTCTCACAAGCTGCGTATTTATAGTGGTTGGGTTACACAAAAATGCAACCACCCTCATCGTGAAGTTTTGTTTCCTGTGAGAACCTGCAGAATGAGTGAGCCCTGGAGTGAAGGGAACAGAAGAAGGGAGGGAAGAAAGGACCATTCATCACAGAAAGCCCTCAGAGATGGTACCAGCACCGCGTACTCCGTGTTACCTGTGAAAACGGACATGCCCTTAATTAACTGGCCACAGGCAGCCCGGAGCCAGTGCAACCACAACTGCAGACCGTGAAACACAGAGGGGAAGCCCAGGAGGAGCCGAGGAATACGTTTATAATAAAATAGGCTGTGCGAGGGAGGACTCTTCAAAGCAATCTCACATTTAATCAGGTTTTGAAAGTCACAGCTTGTTTTTTTTAGTAGTGTGAAGATCACTGGTGAATGGGGGATACCATACTGTATCAACTCCATAATCATGTTGTGTATCATGTAGTGAAAACTTACTGTCGGGGGACAGTCCCAGCGAGGAAAGACCCTCGCTGTGTGTCCTGGCAGATAATCCGAAGAGCTGACACCTAGCCCTTTCCAGATTCATACGTTTATTCAGGGAAACTTACTGACACTGGCAAGCAGCTGCTTTCTCCGGTGGCGGCTGGCTGGAGTATTTTCCGCAACCAGCTAGCAAGGGACCCAAGCTTATATACCATTCTAGCTGGGACCACGGCTCATTGTTTTCTCCCATGTCCCTGGGCAGTCAGTGTTCCCAGGGACTTCACATCCAGGCCCAGATGTTTTCCTTCTTGTTGCTAAGGCAGTCTTCAGCCTTGGCTGCTGGCCCAGTCATGCCACTCCCGGCCTCGTACCTTAGCCCGAGTCCACCCCGAATTCATCCCCAGCATGCTTCAGGGAAGGGCAAAGCTGATTCCCTTAGGGAGGGATGCATATAGCTGAATAGCATTACCCTACACTTACTTTTTCCTTTTCTCCTGACGGACTGAACAGCCTGACTTCTGGGCACTGAGAATGTAGTTCCCCTCTTCTCCCAAACATGGGGCCTGATTCACTCCAGTTTGTCTGTGATCCATAGACTGAATCCTTGGCAAGTTTGCCGCTGATGTAGATTGTGCTCTCTCTCCTGAAATACACTTCTGGAAGCAGATGGAACAGGGAGAACACTGCTTCTGTAATCAAAAACAGGCTGTAAATTTTGAAAACCACCTTCTAAAGGAGAAAGGGCTGGAAGGGAGAGACAGGAATTGTGCCTCTGCTCCAACTGCCTTGACCCCAGGTGGAGTGGGTAGCGTGGGTTTGGCCAGGGACCCAGACACCAGACAGGCAGATGCGGGCTCAGGTTGTTCCTTCATCACGCCTGGGTTCACTGCAAGTGCACCGCCAAGGAGAGAATTTGGCCCGCCAGGTTGGAAAGACATCAGCCCCGGTTAATGGCCACTGTTGTTCACCACCTAGGGCATGGGGCTTCTAAAGCCTGAGCCCAGCACTGGGGGAGCCCGTGCCCTCCCCCGGCAATGGAGCCTCTGGAGCAGGCTGGGCCTGCCTCAGAAAGAGGAGAGGCCCGAGGAGCCGGCACAGCTCAAATGACTGAGAGGACTGAGTCCAGAAGTCAAGAGTGACCCATACTCAAAACCAAAAAGAGGTTTTTTTTTTTCTTTCTTTCTCAAAAGAGAAAAAGCTAAAAGAAACACTACATCACTAAAATGAGAACTGGATCTATTTCTCATTCCCTAGGTTCCTTTACATTAGTTGATTACTGATGGTGGTCGGGTTGTGGCTTTTAGGCTTTGCACTGGGTAGTTAGGTAAGCCCAGTGTGAGGGTTAAACAACAACAGAGGCCTGCGCCTTGGATTCTTCCAGGTGGCTCACAGTGAAAGGAAAAAGCAGAGTCCCCTCACCAAGCTGACAATGGTCTGGAAAAAAAGATGTTCCCTGAGGCCCTGACTAAAGGGGAGAATGGTGTGTATCATACCTCCTGTGTCCTTTCCCGATTTACTCCTTCCCCTCCCCTTGCCCTGGTCCCCCAAAGCAAAGAACACAAAAGTGACGAAGGTAGCTAGCTGACAGCTGTGAAAAAAATACAAACTAGATTTTCAAGTCCCCCTGGATTCCCAGCCCTGGTTATGCGACTTTCCGAGTGGTTAAATCAATGATCCCCAGCCCTGATTTGAGGACACCCCCAGGAGTCTTTAAAATAAGCGCACACCTTGTACTCTCTCAGACCGTGCACTCTGAGAGGGGAAAGAGATTGTGAAATCCCGCAGACAAAACTTGGCCCAATTCCAGCAGACTGGCTGTGAGAATCATAATACCACTTTATATTTGCGTAACACTTTGCCATTTCTATAGCACTTCGGGATTACTGTGTTAGTGTCTATACTTTTAAATTAATACAAAAAATGCCTGTTATAGCCTAAGCATCACACTAGTGGTAAAAGTCGAGCAGTGCCCTCCTTGGGCACAAAGCAATCGGTGTGGAACAGCTCATCTGTGAGATGTCAGTTTCTATCAACAGCTGGTAGAGGCACCGTTTGAAGGGAGAGTTGTGGCAGAATTCTGGACAGCAGTGGCGTTGTTTGAGCGAGACAGACATGGCGATGGGGGCATCAGTCAAAGACAAAGGATGGGAAGGCAACCCACACCACTTTCCCACTGAGCCTGAGCTCCTCGGTCAGTTGAAATCCCTGGGGCCAGGCAGTGCAGCTTGCCAGGTGTCCTGCCTGGGAAGGAGCTCTCCCTCCACGCTTGCACGTTCCCTCGCCGCCACTGTCAATTTGGACAGTTCCCAGCGCTTTGTTTTTGAATGGGAAAGGGAAGTCATCAAGCCCATAGAGTTCAATGTCTTTGTCCAGGACTGTGACTGCCAGTGCTGGTTCCTTGTATTTCTCCTCCAGAGTGTGGCTGGGGCTCTGGGGGGGCTAGTGAGGAACCCCTTTCTGGAGCCCCTGGGGAGAAGCTGGTGGGATTGGAGTCAGACTGTGGGGAGGGGAGCCTGACCTTCCTGAGCCACCAGCAAAGCTGGGAGAGTGAGCAGGCAAACTGCCCCCATTGGGGATGAGAGGCTCGCTGCAGCCGCACCCACTAGACTCCAGTGGAGGACTGTGTTTCTAGAAAGCAGCTATAGGGCTTCCATTCAAGGAACGCAGAGCACTCCTCACCACCTGATCCACAGCCGTGGCAATTTCCCCCGTTTTCCCAAATGGGAGCTGGGAGTCTCCAGGCCGTCAGGTGGGAAGGAGAAGGAGTACTTGGGGACTGAGAGAGCAATTTGGGTTTCCTAGGTTCTTCCAGTGCAAGGGCTTCCCACCAGTCTAAATGTGTTGCTAATGTAACGTTCTTATACTACTTTACCATTTACAAAGTTGTTGGGCAAATATCAATTCATTTGTTGTTGTTAGCTTCCATCAAGTTGGCCCTGATTCACGGTGACCTCATGCACAATGGTACTAAATGCAAGCTGGTCTTGACCATTTCCATGACCAGACCGTTGTGATGCATAGAGTTTTCATCAGCTGATTTTTAGATGTTGATTGCCAACCCTTTCTTCCTAGTCTGTCTTAGTCTGGAAATGCTACTGAAACCTATTCAGCATCATAAACCAAAACCAAACCCGTTGCCGTCGAGCCAATTCCGACACACAGCAACCCTATAGGACAGAGTAGAACTGCCCCATAGTGTTTCCAAGGAGCGCCTGGCGGATTCAAACTGCCGACTCTTTGGTTAGCAGCCATAGCACTTAACCACTATGCCACCAGGGTTTCCGTTCAGTATCATACCAGCACACAATTCATTTAGTCCTCCAAATAACCCTGTGAGATAATGATCTTATACTAATGACACCTACAATATAGTGGCAAATACTTTGCCAAGGGCTTTACATTTGTTGTCCCTCATGGCAGGGAAGGGTTACTCTTTTTCCCAGTTTGCTGATGAAGAGATGTGAGGGTAAGTAAGGAATAGAGCCATTGAGCAGCAAGGCCTCGACTGAAATCCAAATCTGTTTTGTTCTAATTCTTATACTCTTAACCAGCCTGGTAGATAGTCCAGTGGTATAAATACTAAAACTGGGTTGTTGTATTAGCATCCTTGGGCTGCAGTAACAAAGTACCTCAGACTGGGTGTTTAAAATTGTTTTAAGAAATATATTCTCTCAGGGGCTGCAAGTCTGAATTCAGGGCATCAGCAGGACCGTGCTCTCTCTGAGGGCTCTAGGGAAAGACCCTTCTTTGAGTCTTCCAGCTTCTGGTAGCCTCGGGCTTTTCTGAGTCTGTGGCGGCATCACTCTAATCTCTGCATCCGTCTTCACATCTTCGCATGGCCATATTCCCTCTGCGTTTCTTCTTATAAAAAAAACAAACAAACCCATTGCGACCCTATAGGACAGAATAGAACTGCCACATAGGATTTCTGAGGCTATAAATTTTTATGGAAGCAGA
The DNA here is from genome assembly GCF_030014295.1 of Loxodonta africana. NCBI lineage: Eukaryota > Metazoa > Chordata > Mammalia > Proboscidea > Elephantidae > Loxodonta > Loxodonta africana. The sequence goes on from NC_087345.1 coordinate 188,218,098, forward strand.
CTGCCACATCTTTCTCCTGTGGAGTGGCTGATGGGTTGGAACCACCAAACTTTTGGTTAGCAGCCAAGCACTTAACCACTTTTTAGTTAGCAGTCAAGAGCTTAACCACTGTACCACCAGGGCTCCTTCATTTTTGTAGGAACACCACTCCCATTGGATTAGGGCCCACAGTGGGTTTGGCTTTTTTTTTTTCTGCTCCAGTATGACTACATGTGAACTTAATTATGTCTGCAAATACCCTTTTTCCAAATAAGGTCATATTCACAGGTACTAGGTGTTGGGACTTCAACATATCTTTGGGGGACACAAATCAACCCGTAATAGTTCTATGCAGAGAAACAAGGGTCTGCTTTGTGAGAGCATCAGTGTACTTGCATCCATAAATGGAAAAAAAAAAAAACTCGTTGCCGTTGAGTCGATTCCGACTCATAGAGGCCCTTTAGGACAGAGTAGAACTGTCCCGTAGGGTTTCCAAGGAGCACTTGGTGGATTTGAACTGCCCACCTTTTGGTTAGCAGCTGTAGCTCTTAACCACCACACCACCAGGATTTCCTTGCATCCATAATAAGTTGATATTTACATTTTAAAGCACTACCATGGAAATCAGGAAACCCTGGTGGTGTAGTGGTTAAGAGCTACTGGCTGCTAACCAAAAGGTGGGCTGTTTGAATCTATCAGATGCTCCTTGGAACCCCAATGGGAAAGTGCTGCTCTGGCCTAAAGGGTCACTATGAGTCGGAATTGACTCTACAGCAACAGGCTTTTACCGTGGAAATCAGAGTACTGAGAGCAAACTTGGTTTTTTTTTTTTTTATTATTGTGCTTTAAGTGAAAGTTTACAAATCAAGTCAGTTTGTCACACAAAAACTTGTATACACCTTGCTACATACTCCCAATTACTCTCCCCATAATGAGACAGCCTGCTCTCTCCCTCCACTCTCTCTTTTCGTGTCCATTTCTCGAGCTTCTAACCTCCTCCACCCTCTCATCTCCCCTCCAGGCAGGAGGTGCCAACATAGTCTCAAGTGTCCACCTGATCCAAGAAGCTCACTCCTCACCAGCATCCCTCTCCAGCCCATTGTCCAGTCCAATCCATGTCTGAAGAGTTCGCTTAGGGAATGGTTCCTGTGCTGGGCCTACAGAAGGTCTGGGGGCCGTAACCACTAGGGTCCTTCTAGTCTCAGTCAGACCATTAAGTCTCGTCTTATGAGAATTTGGGGTCTGCATCCCACTGCCCTCCCGCTGCCTCAGGGGTTCTCTGTTGTGTTCCTTATCAGGACAGTCATCGGTTGTAGCCGGGCACCATCTAGTTCTTCTGGTCTCAGGATGATGTAGTCTCTGGTTTATGTGGCCCTTTCTGTCTCTTGGGCTCATAATTACCTTGTGTCCTTGGTGTTCTTCATTCTCCTTTGATCCAAATGATGCATCTTAGATGGCCACTTGCTAATGTTTAAGACCGCAGACGCCTCTCTCCAAACTGGGATGCAGAATGTTTTCTTAGTAGATTTCATTATGCCTATTGACTTAGATGTTCCCTGAAACCATGGTCCCCAAACTGCCCTCCCCCTGACCCCGCTACACTGGCCTTCAAAGCATTCAGTTTATTTAGGGAACTTCTTTGCTTTTGGTTTAGTCCAGTTGTGCTGACCTCCCCTGTATTATGTGTTGTCCTTCTCATCACCTAAAGTAGTTCTTAGCTACTATCTAATTAGTGGATACCGCTCTCCCACCCTCCCTCCCTTCCCCCTCTTGTAACCATCAAGAATATTTTCTTCTCTGTTTAAACTATTTCTTGAATTCTTATAATAGCGGTCTTATACAATATCTGTCCTTTTGCAACTGACTAATTTCACTCAGCATAATACCTTCCAGATGCCTCCATGTTATGAAATGTTTCACAGATCCCTCACTGTTCTTTATCGATGCGTAGTATTCCATTGTGTGAAAATACCATAATTTATTTATCCATTCATCCATTGATGGGCACCTTGGTTACTTCCATCTTTTTGTTATTGTAAACAGTGCTGCAATGAACATGGGTGTGCATATATCTGTTCGTGTAAAGGGTCTTATTTCTCTAGGATATATTCCAAGGAGTGGGATTGCTGGATCCTATGGTAGTTCTATTTCTAGCTTTTTAAGGAAGCACCAGATCGATTTCCAAAGTGGTTGTACCATTTGACATTCCCACCAGCAGTGTATAAGGGTTCTAATCTCTCCACAGCCTCTCCAACATTTATTGTTTTTTTTTTTGTTGTTGTTGTTGGAGTGAGATGGAATCTCATTGTGGTTTTGATTTGCATTTCTCTAATGGCTAATGATCATGAGCATTTCCTCATGTATGTTAGCCACCTGAATGTCTTCTTTGGTGAAGTGTCTGTTCATATCTTTTGCCCATTTTTTAATTGGGTTATTTGTGTTTTTGCCATTGAGTTTTTGCAGTATCATCTAGATTTTAGAGATCAAGTGCTGACCAGAAATGTCATAGCTAAAAACTTTTTCCCAGTCTGTAGGTAATCTTTTTACTCTTTTGGTGAAGTCTTTGGATGAACATAGGTATTTGATTTTTAGGAGCTCCCAGTTATCTAGTTTTTCTTCTGCATTGTTAGTAATGTTTTGTATACTGTTTATGTCATGTATTAGGGCTCCTAATGTTGTTCCTATTTTTCCTTCCATGAGCTTTATCGTTTTAGATATTATATTTACATCTTTGACCCATTTTGAGCTCGTTTTTGTGCATGGAGTGAGGTATGGGTCTTCTTTCATATTTTTGCAGATGGATATCCAGTTATGCCAGCACCATTTGTTAAAAAGACTGTCTTTTCCCCACTTAACTGTTCGGGGCCTTTGTCAAATATCAACTGCTCATATGTGGATGGATTTATGCCTGGATTCTCAATTCTGTCCCATTGGTCTCGGTATCTGTTGTTGTACCAGTACCAGGCTGTTTTGACTATTGTGGCAGTATAATAGGTTCTAAAATCAGGTAGAGTAAGGCCTCCCACTTTGTTCTCTTTTTTCGGTAATGCTTTACTTATCCAGGACCTCTTTCCCTTCCATATGAAGTTGGTGATTTGTTTCTCTACCTCATTAAAGAATGTCTTTGGAATTTGGATCGGAATTGCATTAAATGTATAGATCGCTTTTGGTAGAATAGACATTTTTATAATGTTAAGTCTTCCTATCCATGAGCAAGGTGTGTTTTTCCACTTATGTAAGTCTCTTTTGGTTTGTTGCAGAAGTGTATTGTAGTTTTCTTTGTATAAGTCTTTTACATCTCTGGTAAGATCTATTCCTAAGTATTTTGTCTTCTTGGGGGCTACTGTAAATGGCATTGATTTGATGATTTTCTCTTCGATGTTCTTTTTGTTGGTGTAGAGGAATCCAACTGATTTTTGTATGTTTATCTTATAACCTGAGACTGCCAAACTCTTCTATTAGTTTCAGTAGTTTTCTTGAGGATTCCTTAGTATTTTCTGTGTATATGATCATGTCATCTGCAAATAGAGATAATTTTACTTCTTCCTTGCCAATCTGGATGCACTTTATTTCTTTGTCTAGCCTAATTGCTCTGGCTAGGACCTCCAGCACAATGTTGAATAAGAGTGGTGATAAAGGGCATCCTTGTCTGGTTCCCAGTCTCAAGGGGAATGCTTTCAGAGTCTCTCCATTTAGGATGATGTTGGCTGTTGGCTTTGTATAAATGCCCTTTATTATGCTGAGGAATTTTCCTTCTATTCCTACTTTGCTGAGAGTTTTTATCATGAATGAGTGTTGAACTTTGTCAAATGCCATTTCTGCATCAGTTGATAAAATGTGATTCTTTTGTTTTATTTATGTGACGGATTTCATTAATTGTTTTTCTCATGTTGAACCATGCCTACATACAAAAAAAATTTCCTACATACCTGGTATGAATCCCACTTGGTCATGGTGAATTATTTTTTTGATATACTGTTGAATTCTATTGGTTGGAATTTCGTTGAGGATTTTTGCACCTAAGTCTTGAGGGATACAGGTCTGTAATTTTCTTTTTTTTTGCTGTCTTTACCTGGTTTTGGTATCAGGGATATGCTGGCTTCATAGAATGAGTTTGGGAGTATTCCATCCTTTTCTATGCTCTGAAATACCTTTAGTAGTAGTGGCGTTAACTCTTTTCTGAAAGCTTGGTAGAACTCTGCAGTGAAGCAGTCCGGGCCAGGGCTTTTTTGTTGTTGTTGTTGGGAGTTTTTTGATTACCTTTTCAGTCTCTTCTTTTGTTATGGGTCTATTTAGTTGTTCTACCTCTGTTTGTGTTAGTTTATGTAGGTAGTGTGTTTCTAGGAATTCATCCATTTCTTCTAGGTTTTCAAATTTGTTGCAGTACAATTTTTCATAGTAATCTGATATGATTCTTTTAATTTCAGTTAGATCTATTGTAATATCACCCATCTCATTTCTTATTCGGGTTATCTGCTTCCTCTCCTGCTTTTCTTTTGTCAGTTTGGCCAATGATTTATCAATTTTGTTGATTTTTTCAAAAAACCAGCTTTTGTTCTTGTTAATTCTTTCAATTGTTTTTCTGTTTTCTATTTCATTTAGTTCTGCTCCAACTTTTATTATTTGTTTTCTTCTGGTGCCTGTGGGTTTCTTTTGTTGCTCTCTTTCTATTTGTTCTGGTTGTGGGGATAATTCTTTGATTTTGGCCCTTTCTTCTTTGTGTATGTGTGCATTTATTGATATAAATTGACCTCTGAGCACTGCTTTTGCTGTGTCCCAAAGGTTCTGATAGGAAGTGTTTTCATTCTCATTTGATTCTATGAATTTCTTTATTCCATCCTTAATGTCTTCTATAATTCAGTCTTTTTTTGAGCAGGATATTGTTCAGTTTCCAAGTGGTTGATTTCTTTTCCCTGCTTTTCCTGTTATTGATTTCCACTTTTGTGGCCTTATGGTCAGAGAAGATGCTTTGCAATATTTCAGTGTTTTGGATTCTGCTAAGCCTTGATTTATGACATAATATGTGGCCTATTCTAGAGAATGTTCCATGTGCACTAGAGAACAAAGTATACTTGGTTGCTGTTGGGTGGGGTGTTCTGTGTATGGCTACGAGGTCAAGTTGGTTGATTGTGGCATTTAGATCTTCCGTGTCTTTGTTGAGCTTCATTCTGGATGTCCTGTCCTTCACCGAAAGTGGTGTGTTGAAGTCTCCTACTCTTCTTGTGGAGCTGTCTATCTCACTTTTCAATGCAGATAAAGTTTGTTTTACGTATCTTGCAGCCCTGTCATTGGGTGCATATTTAATATGGTTGTATCTTCTTGGTATATTGTCCCCTTAATCATTATATAGTCTCCTTACTTATCTTTTATGATGGATTAACTTTAAAGTCTATTTTGTCAGAAATTAATATTGCCACTCCTGCTCTTTTTCGATTGCTGTTTGCTTGATATATTTTTTTCCATCCTTTGAGTTTTAATTTGTTTGTGTCTCTAAGTCTAAAGTGTGTCTTTTGTAGGCAGCATATAGACGGATCTTGTTTTTTAATCCATTCTGCCACCCTCTGTCTCTTTATTGGTGCATTTAGTCCATTTACATTCAGCGTAATAATGGATAGGTATGAATTTCGTACTATCGTTTTGATGTCTTTTTTTGTGTATTGTTTACAGTTTTTTTCCCACTTAATTTTATGTGCTGAGTAGATTATCTTTATATATTGTCCTTTCCTCATATTTGTTGTTATTGATTTTGTTTGTGCTGAGTCTCTATTTTTTTTCTTGTATTTTATTTTGATGAGTAGGATAGTTTGTCTCCTTTGTGGTTACCTTATTATTTACCCCTATTTTTCTAAATTTAGACCTAACTTTAATTTCTTTGGATCACTGTATATTCCTCTCCAAATGGAAGGTCTATGATTGCATTTCTTAGTCCCTCTTTATTATTTTGGTGTTGTCTTCTTTTATATAATAACATCACTGTTACCCTGTTTTGAGTTTTTTTTTTAAATCTTGTTTTGTTTTTTTGATTCCCCTGCCTGGGTTGACTTCTGATTGCTCTGCCCAGTGTTCTAGTCTTGGGTTGATACCTGATATAATTATTGATTTTCTAACCAAAGAACTCCCTTTAGTGTTTCCTGTAGTTTTGGTTTGGTTTTTAAGAATTCCCTAAACTTCTGTTTATCTGGAAATGTCCTAATTTCACCTCCATATTTAAGAGACAGTTTTGCTGGATATATGATTCTTGGCTGGCAATCTTTTTCCTTCAATTTTTAAATAAGTCGTCCCATTGCCTTCTTGCCTGCATGGTTTCTGCCAAGTAGTCCGAGCTTATTCTTATTGGCTCTCCTTTGTAGGTGACTTTTCGTTTACCCCTAGCTGCTCTTAAAATTCTCTCTTTATGTTTGGTTTTGGCAAGTTTGATTATAATATGTCCTGGTGACTTTCTTTTAACATCTACCTTATGTGGAGTTCAATGACCATCTTGGATAGATACCTTCTCATTTTTCATGATATCAGGGAAGTTTTCTCCCACAAAGCTTCAACAATTCTCTCTGTATTTTCTGTTATCCCTCCCTGTTCTGGTACTGCAATCACTTGTAGGTTATTTCTCTTGATAGAGTCCCACATGATTCTTAAGGTTTCTTCATTTTTTAAAAATTCTTTTATCTGATTTTTCTTCAAATATGTTAGTGCCACGTGATTTATCTTCAAGTTCAGAAATTCTTGCTTCTACTTGCTCATTTCTGATCCTCTGACTTTTTCTTGAGTTGTCTACTTCCGTAATTTTATTGTTAATCTTCTGAATTTCTGATTATTGTCTGTCTATGGATTTTTCCAGCTTATTAAATTTTTCATTATGTTCCTGAATAATCTTTCTAATTCCTTCAATTGCTTTATCTGTGTGTTCCTTGGCTTGTTCTACATATTGCCTCATTTGCTTCCTGATGTCTTGAAAGTTTCTGTATATTATGCTTTTGTATTCAGCCTCTGGAAACCCTGGTGGCATAGTGGTTAAGGGCTATGGCTGCTAACCAAAGGTTTACAGTTCGAATCTGCCAGGTGCTCAGTGGAAACTCTATGGAGTAGTTCTACTCTGTCCTATAGGGTCCTATGTGTCAGAATCGATTCTACGGCACTGGGTTTGTTTGGATTCTGCCTCTGGTAATTCCAGGAAAGCATTTTCATCTAGAAGATTCCTGGATTCTTTGTTTTGAGAACTTGTTGAGGTAATCTTGGTCTGTTTCTTTATGTGACTTGATATTGACTGTTGTCTCCAAGCCATCTATAAGTTATTTTATTATTTTATGTTAGCTTACTGTGTCTTAGCTTCTTGCTTTGTTTTGTTTTGATATGCCGAAATGGTTTGCTTGAGCAAGCTAGCTTGATTTTTTTCGCTTCTGGAGCTCTGACATCCTGTCCCCATCTGGCTAGAGCTGTTATCAGGTATATCAGTGTAGGAGTCAATTCACTTTTCTTGTATGAATTCAGCTCAGGTGTCCAGGTAGCTGATCATGAAGTGTGTGGTACAGGCTCTGTCTTACAGTTTTAGAGGTGCTGGGGTGATTGGTGTAGGTACTGGTATCTGGTTGCAGCAGGGGGTCACGCTCTGAACAAGGCAGGGGGTTGAGAACTGACCCCCGAGCGTCTCTGAGGAAAGCGCATCCCTGTTCCCTAGAGCGTGCAGGTGGGTGGGTTCTGCAGATGGACCACGGGCACCCAATGTTTTTGGTTGTAAGGAGTGAAAGGTATCAGTTACCTTTGGACCCCTATCGCAGGTGGCTGGGTGACCTGAGTAGAGCTACCAGTCCTTAGGCCCCTGATGTGGGTGGGTGAGGACCCTGTTTAATAGGCAAAGCAATGTCAAATATCAAACACCTACCTTGCCACCGCACAGATGAACTGATTGGAGTCTGCCAACAAGGGCCTATCCTCCTGAAACAGACCCACACAGGTCCATGCAGAGGGGAAAGGTGCTCAAAGTTCACAGACAGTTTATGCCTGGAGAGGAGCCGCTTCTGTCCTGAGCTCCCCAGGTTAGTGGAGCTGGCAAATTATCTTTTCCCCCAAATGCAAATTTTTTCCTTCTCCAAGGCTGGGAGGATGGCTCTAGGCGCTCAGCAGGGCCTATCTCAGGCCCAGAGAATTCAGCTGCTGAAGCTGGTTTGCGGGTGGGGGGGGTGTGGTAAAATACACACAAGTACTTAGGTTTTGCCAAGAGCGCCATTGTTCTCAGGTTCTGGAGGTGTGAGTAAGCTGTGTGGCTGGCTGCTTCTTCCTGAGGAAACTGTGGCCGACCGCTAATACCAGCCTGCTGCTGCAGCTCGGGAAATAGTGCCTGAGGGCTCCTTGTTGTTCAGGTCCGGTAACTCCTTTCTGCTTCTGAACTGCCTCTTCCTCCCCCTCCCCCTCTGTTCATTTTCTAAGCTTGCCTTTGATACTCAGTGCTCGTAGCTTGCCATAAATATACTTGTTTCACTTGTTTTTCAGGTCTTTGTTGTAAAGAAGGCTCGCCAGAAGCATCTGTCTATTCCGCCATCTTGGTTCCACCTCCCCCAAACTTGATTTTTAAAGAAAATAAATACAAGACAAAAACTGAGAGAAAACCATCTTTGTACTGGAAACGAAGTCTGGAGAGGTTCAGGAAGTCCCCTTCTACTTAACTGAACAAAGCTATTCTTTCTCTAAGGAAACCTGTTGTTTTAGTGGGCAAAGTGCTAGGCTGTTTAACCAACAGGCCGGCAGTTCGAACCCACCAGCCACTCAGTGGAGAGAACTATATGGCAGTTTGTTTCTGTAAAGATTACAGCCTTGGAAGCCTTGTGGGGCAGTTCTACTCAGTCCTATAGGGTTGCTATGAGTTGGGATAGGCTTCATGGCAATGGTTTTTTTTTTTTTTTTTGGATCCTTTCCCCTCCTCTTACCTCTGGTTTCATCCTGCTCAGCACCTGGACCCACCTTGTCTAGTTTCGAGGGGTAAAAAGCCTGTGGGGCAGAAGCAGCGTGTTTTATTTGTGGTTTGACACCCTGGGGGACAGAATGGCCAAGGAGCCCCTCGCATGAAAGGAACAATTAACTGGGCAAATGGCCGAGGTGAGAGGAACTGCTCAAATGGCTGATCAGACCAGGTAGACAAACTTAGCAAATAATGTGATTTATGAGGCTTTGGGTGTTTGTCTCCAGAAATCTAGTCAGAAGGGCATATTGAGTGTTTAAAAAATGAATTAAACTTGGAAATATGGAAGTGCATGTTGTACCAATAGTTCTCATGACCACATGTATGACATTCACGTGTACTACACATGATTATACTAAATACACTTTCTGACCCACAGGTGAAAATAATTATGCAAATAGTAATTTTGATGGTCCTGACAGCTGTAGACATGCTCCCGGAATTTGGCACAGTTTATGGATATTTTGGGCAATCACAGCTACAGCTGTATAAGTACATCAAGGCTCAGTGTTTCAGTTCAGGGATGATTTAGCTGCTCTATTATTTCATATTTTACTCTGAAAAAAGATGGCTACAAAGTCTTTGTGATAAAAAAAAGTACATTTCAGAAAAATCTTTATTTCTTCTTTAAGTCAACCTTATCTGGCTGGCTACTTTTAATTTATTTTAGTATTCTTGCCAGGTGTAGCTGGATCTGGATAAAAAGAGCTGTCATTCCCCGGAATACTACATACATCATAGGAAGTGAGGTCACTCTGCATTCACACCGACAGACAATTACAAATGGGAAACTCCGGAATTCAGATTCTACTTCATTTTCTGCACTATTCTGTTAAAGCAAAATCTATTTATTTGAGAAGTTAGATATATTTAAATTTTCGACTAAAAGATGTACAGAGAGTTGTCACTGTTCACATGTAGCTTCAAACACCAGAGAATGTTCTTCATACAATGTTTTGTTTTCACTTGCTTATTAGCTTCCATTACTGGGTTTGGTGGGAGGGACATTTCTGGAAATTACTTCGTCAAGAATTCAGCATGATGAATGTAATTCGTGTCACTGAGTTGTACATGCAAAAAAAGTTGAAATGGTGAATGTTTTTTATGTATATGTATTTTTTACCACAATAATAATAATAATCACATGCACATAAAGGATTGTGCACCACTTAGTCTCAGGATAATCTTTCAAGAATCGAGAATGATCTTCAGATTTCCCTTTCTCTCTCTCAGTCCTGGCAGTTTGCTACATGTGTGTAATTTTGCCTACTAATGTGTATATTATTTTATGATGACTCAGGCAAATTCAGGCTGCTCAGTGTCTTTAGAAGGTTTGCATCTTTTGTAATATGGACAATGCCATATGAGTAATTTCTGGATGGCAACTCCATCCTTCTAGTGGCCCAGGTCAAAAACTTTGGAATTATTCCTGACCCCAGTGTTTCACATCCGACATCCAAAGCATCGGGAGGTCCTTTTGGCTGAACGTTTGGAATATATCCAGAATCTTACCACTGCTCACCGTTTCCATTCCCATTATTGTCCAGGTGCTGATTCAGTTCACTGGTCCCCTAACTGGTCTCCCTTGACCTCTTTCAGTCTACTTTCTGCACAGCAGCCTTTTAAAACATAAGTTGGATCATGTCACTGGTCTGTTCAAGCCCTGCCATGGCACCTATTTTGCTCAGAGTAAAAGCTAAAGTCCTGACAATGGCTGACCACACCTGCATGCTCTGCCCTAACCCTTGCCCCTCCCTCCGTCTGTCCAACCACTGTCCCCCTCCATTGCTCTGCTCCAGCCGCAAGGGCCTTTGTCCTTCCTCAGATGTCCCAGGAACGCTCCTGCCTTAAGGCCTTTGATCAGCCCTTTCCTCAGCCTGCAATGTTCTTCTCCTAATTATCATTTGTCTGACTCCTTCAAGTCTTTGCTTAAATTTCACCTTCTGAGTCAGACCTGATTTAACACTGCAAAATCACCCTGTCCATAAACCCTGTCCCCCAAAGAGTACACCCATCTCCCTTACCTTACTCTACTTTTTCTTTCTGTAACACTTACCTTCTAGCATACTGTATATAATTTACTTATTTATTATATTTTTTGTTTCTTTTTTCACCTCACTGGAATGCATGTTCCTTGAAGGCAAGGGTCATTTTCCGTGTTTTTCACTGTTGTTGTTAGGTGCCATCGAGTTGGTTCTGACTCATAGCGACCCTATGTGTAACAGAACAAAACACTGCCCGGTCCTGCACCATCCATACGATTGGTGTTATTCTTGAGCCCATTGTTTTTCTCTGATATATTCCAAAACTCTGCTATTGTACCTGGTCCATAGCAAAGGCTCGATAAATACTTGTCGGAGGAGTAAATAGGATGTCTTGTGATGATACCTACCAGAGCTGCAAAGCATTGCAGAGCTGGTAAAAGCCTCAGGAGAACCCCTGGCCCATCCCCCTCTTGGGCTGGACTACAGCTCAATCTCGTGCTTAACCCTTTTAGCTGAATCTAATTTTTTTTTTTAAGCGTCTTGTAGATGCCCATGTGGGAGAGCCTGTTTGATTTCTTTTTCTTCTTCCCTTCTTAGCACCTTCAATTATTACCATCCCCAGTTTTTAAATCTTGAAAAACATTTCCCATGTGACAATAAATGTAACTCTTTCTAGCATGGATCATTTTATTCTTATTTGAGTGCTTTCCCAGGTCTGCAGCAGGTTTGGCCTTATAAGTAAACCACACATGTAGTCCTTGAAGGGTCTGTAGAGGCCCAAATGGTTCTATATCTTCCTACTGGTGGGATGGCCCACCAGCAGATTAAATGGGGTGAGGGTGAGCAGTACTTAAAGATTTGTGATAACTTCCAACAAAATGCACATCTTTTTTATTTGAATATTTTATTGTTTTAGGTAAAAGCTTACACAGCAAATTGGATTCCCATTCAACAATTCATATACAGATTGTTCTGTGACATTAGTTACAGACCCTGCAATGTGTCAGCTCTCTCACCATTTCTACCCCACCTGCCCCATTTCCATCCATCCAGTTTCTCTGCCCTTTCTTGCCCTTTTATCTTTGCTTTTGTGTAAATGTTGACTGTTTGGCCTCACACTCTTGATTGTTTAAAGGAGCACATTCCTCTCTGGTATTCTTGTTTGTTTTATAGGCCAATCTATTATTCGGCTGAAAAGCGAACTCCAGGAGTTGACTCAGTTCCAGGTTAAAAGGGTATCTTAAGGTGATAGTCTCTGAGTTTCCTCTACTCTCTGTCAGTCCATTAAGTCTGGTCTTTTCATGAGTTTGAATTTTGTTTTGCATTTTTCTCTCCTTCTAACCAGTACCTTCTATTGTGTCCCTGATCAGAATAGTCAGTAGTGGTAGCCGGGTACCATCTAGCTCTTCTGGTGTCAGGCAAGAAAAGGCTGTGTGGTCTGTGTGGACTATTAGTCCTGTGGACTAATTTCTTTCTTGAGTCTTTGGTTTCCTTTATTTTCCTTTGCTCCAGACAGAAAGAGACAGTAGTGGTCTCATACGACATTTGTCCTTTTGCAACTGACTTATTTCACTCAGCATAACCCCTTCCAGTTTCCTCCATGTTATGAGATGTTTCACAAATTCATAGTTGCTCTTTTTTTTACTTTTAATTTTTATTGTGCTTTAAATGAAGGTTTACAAATCAAGTCAGTCTCTCACACAAAAACTTATATACACCTTGCTACATACTCCCAGTTGCTCTCCCCCTAATGAGACAGCCTGCTCCCTCCTTCCACTCTCTCTTTTCATGTCCATTTCTCGAGCTTCTAACCCCCTCTACCCTCTCATCTCCCCTCCAGGCAGGAGATGCCAACATAGTCTCAAGTGTCCTCCTGATCCAAGAAGCTCACTCCTCACCAGCATCCCTTTCCAACCCATTGTCCAGTCCAATCCCTGTCTGAGGAGTTGGCTTTGGGAATGGTTCCTGTCCTGGGCCAACAGAAGGTCTGGGGGCCATGACCACTAGGGTCCTTCTAGTCTCAGTCAGATCATTAAGTCTGGTCTTTTTATGAGAATTAGGGGTCTGCACCCCACTGCTCTCCTGCTCCCTTAAGGGTTCTCTGTTGTGTTCCCTATCAGAGCAGTCATCCGTTGTAGCCGAGCACCATCTAGTTCTTCTGGTCTCAGGATGATGTAGTCTCTGGTTTATGTGGCCCTTTCTATCTCTTGGGCTCGTAATTACCTTGTGTCCATGGTGTTCTTCATTCTCCTTTGATCCAGGTGAGTTGAGACCAATTGATTCATCTTAGATGGCCATTTGCTAGTGTTTAAGATCCCAGATGCCACTCTCCAAAGTGGGATGCAGAATGTTTTCTTAATAGAATTTATTATACCAATTGACTTAGAAGTCCCCTGAAACGATGGTCGCCAAACCACCACCCTCCCCCCCACCCCTGCTATGCTAGCCTTTGAAACATTCAGTTTATTCAGGAAACTTCTTTGCTTTTGGTATAGTCCAGTTGTGCTGACCTCACCTGTATTGTGTGTTGTCTTTCCCATCACCTAAGGTAGTTCTTATCTACTATCTAATTAGTGAATATCCCTCTCCCACCCTCCCTCTCGCCCCCCTTTCGTAACCACAAAAGAATGTTTTCTTCTCAGTTTAAACTATTTCTTGAGTTCTTATAATAGTGGTCTTCTACAATACTTGTCCTTTTGCAACTGACTAATTTCATTCAGTGTAATGCCTTCCAGATCCCTCCACATTATGAAATGTTTCACAGATCCATCACTGTTCTTTATCGATGCCTAGTATTCCATTGTGTGAATATACCATAATTTATTTATCCATTCATTCATGGACGGTCACCTTAGTTGTTTCCATCTTTTTGCTATTGAAAACAGTGCTGCAATGAACATGGTTGTGCATATATTTGTTTGTATAAAGGCTCTTATTTCTCTAGGATATATTCCAAGGAGTGGGATTGCTGGATCGTATGGTAGTTCTATTTCTAGCTTTTTAAGAAGCACCAAATCGATTTCCAAAGTGGTTGTACCATTTTACTTTCCCACCAGCAGTGTAGAAGTGCTCCAATCTCTCCACAGCCTCTCCAACATTTCTTATTTTGTGTTTTTTAGATTAATGCCAGCCTTGTTGGAGTGAGATGGAACCTCATTGTAGTTTTGATTTGCATTTCTCTAATGGCTAATGATCGTGAGCATTTCCTCATATATCTGTTAGCTACCTGAACATCTTCTTTAGTGAAGTGTCTTACAATTGTTGTTATGTTTGAGCCCATTGTTGAGGCCACTGTGTCAATCCACCTCGTTGAGAGTCTTCCTCTCTTCTGCTGACCCTGTACTCTGCCAAGCATGATGTCCTTCTCCAGGGACTGATCCCTCCTGGCAACATGTCCAAAGTATGTAAGATGCAGTCTCGCCATCCTTGCTTCTAAGGAGCGTTCTGGTTGTACTTCTTCCCAGACAGATTTGTTGGCTCTTTTGGCAGCCCAAGGTATATTCAATATTCTTTGCCAACACCACAATTCAAAGGCGTCAGTTCTTCTTCAGTCTTCCTTATTCATTGTCCAGCTTTCACATGCATATGATGCGATTGAAAATACCATGGCTTGGGTCAGGTCCACCTTAGTCTTCAAGGTGACATCTTTGCTTTTCAACACTTTAAAGAAGTCCTTTGCAGCAGATTTACCCAATGCAACGCATCTTTTGGTTTCTTGACTGCTGCTTCCACGGCTGTTGATTGTGGATCCAAATGAAATGAAATCCTTGACAACTTCAATCTTTTCTCCATTTATCATGATGATGCTCATTGGTCCAGTTGTGAAGGTTTTTGTTTTCTTTATGTTGAGCTGCAACCCATACTGAAGACTGTGGTCTTTGATCTTCATTAGTATGTGGTTCAGGTCCTTTTCACTTTCAGCAAGCAAGGTTGTGTCATCTGTATAACGCAGGTTGTTATCGAGTTGTCCTCCAATCCTGATGCCCTGTTCTTCTTCATATATTCCAGCTTCTCGTATTATTTGCTCAGCATACAGATTGAATAGGTATGGTGAAAGGATACACCCCTGACGCATACCTGTCCTTACTTTAAGCCAATCAGTATCCCCTTGTTCTGTCTGAACAACTGCCTCTTGATCTATGTAAAAGGTCCTCATGAGCATAATCAAGTGTTCTGGAATTCCCATTCTTTGCAATGTTATCCATAATTTGTTATGATCCACACAGTCGAATGCTTTTGCATGTTCAATAAAACACAGGTAAACATCCTTCTGGTATTCTCTGTTTTTAGCCAGGATCCTTCTGACATCAGCAATGATATCCCTGGTTCCACGCCCTCTTCTGAAAATGGCCTGAATTTCTGGCAGTTTCCTGTCGATATACTGCTGCAGCTGCTTTTGGATGGTCTTTGGCAAAATTTTAATGATATTGTTCTATAATTTCCACATTCAGTTGGATCACCTTTCTTGGGAATAGGCATAAATATGGATCTTTTCCAGTCAGTTGGCCAGGAAGCTGTCTTGTATATTTCTTGGCATAGACAAGTGAGCACCTCTAGCACTGCATCTGTTTGTTGAACCATCTCAATTGATATTCCATCAATTGTTTTTCGCCAACGCCTTCAGAGCAACTTGGACTTGTTCCTTCAGTACCATTGGTTCCTAATCGTATGCCACCTCTTGAAATGGTTGAACATCGACTAATTCTTTTTGGTATAATGACTCTGTGTATTCCTTCCATCTTCTTTTGATGCTTCCTGCGTCATTTAATATTTTCCCCACAGAATCCTTCACTACTGCAACTTGACGCTTGAATTTTTCTTCAGTTCTTTCAGCTTAAGAAACACTGAGCGTGTTCTTCCCTTTTGGTTTTCCATTTCCAGCTCTTTGCACATGTCATTATAATACTTTACTTTGTCTTCTCGAGCCACCCTTTGAAATCTTCTGTTCAGTTCTTTTACTTCATCATTTCTTCCTTTTGCTCCAGCTGCTCGACACTCTAGAGCAAGTTTCAGAGTCTCCTCTGACATCCATCTTGGTCTTTTCTTTCTTTCCTGTCCTTTCAATGACATCTTGCTTTCTTCATGGATGATGTCCTTGGTGTCATTCCACAACTTCTCTGGTCTTCGGTCCCTACTGTTCAATGCATGAAATCTATTCTTGAGACGGTCTCTAAATTCAGGTGGGAAATACTCAAGGTCATATTTTGTCTCTCTTGTATTTGCTCTGATTTTCTTCAGTTTCGGCTTGAACTTGCATATGAGAAATTCATGGTCTGTTCCACAGTCGGCCTCTGGCCTTGTTCTGACTGATGATATTGAGCTTTTCCATCGTCTCTTTCCACAGATGTAGTCGATTTGATTCCTGTGTGTTTCACCTGGCAAAGTCCATGTGTATAGTCACTATTTATGTTGGTGAAAGAAGGTATTTGCAATGAAGAACTTGTTGGTCTTGCAAAAATCTATTATTCGATCTCCACCTTTGTTTCTATCACCAAGGCCATATTTCTGAACTACTGATCCTTCTTTGTTTCCAACCTTCACATTCCGATCACCAGTAATTATCAATGCATCCTGATTCCATGTTTGATCAATTTCAGACTGCAGCAGCTCATAAAAATATTCAATTTCTTCATTTTTGGCCTTAGTGGTTGGTGTGTAAATTTGAATAATAATCATATTAACTGGTCTTCCTTGTAGGCATATGGATATTATCCTATCACTGACAGCATTGTACTTCAGGGTAGATCTTGAAATGTTCTTTTTGACAGTGAATGCAACACCATTCATCTTCAAGCTGTCATTCCCAGCATAGTAGACTATATGATCGTCTGATTCAAAATGGCCAATGCCAGTCCATTTCAGCTCACTAATGCCTAGGATGTTTATGTTATGTGTTCCATATCATTTTTTAAAATAATTTTTATTGAGCTTTAAGTGAACGTGTACAAATCAAGTCAGTCTGTCACATACAAGTTTATATACACCTTACTCCATACTCCCACTTACTCTCCCCCTAATGAGTCAGCCCTTCCAGTCCCTCCTTTCATGACAATTTTGCCAGTTTCTAATCCTCTCTACCCTTCTATCTCCCCTCCAGACAGGAGATGTCAACACAGTCTCAAGTGTCCACCTGATACAAGTAGCTCACTCTTCATCAGCATCTCTCTCCTACCCATTGTCCAGTCCCTTCCATGTCTGATGAGCTGTCTTCGGGAATGGTTCCTGTCCTGTGCCAACAGAAGGTTTGGGGACCATGACCACTGGGATTCCTCTAGTCTCAGTCAGACCATTAAGTCTGGTCTTTTTATGAGAATCTGGGGTCTGCATCCCACTGATCTCCTGCTCCCTCAGGGGTTCTCTGTTGTGCTCCCTGTCAGAGCAGTCATCGGTTGTGCCCGGGCACCATCTAGTTCTTCTGGTCTCAGGAGGATGTAAGTCTCTGGTTCATGCGGCCCTTTCTGTCTCTTGGGCTCATAGTTATCGTGTGACCTTGGTGTTCTTCATTCTCCTTTGATCCAGGTGGGTTGAGACCAATTGATGCATCTTAGATGGCCGCTTGTTAGCATTTAAGACCCCAGATGCCACATTTCAAAGTGGGATGCAGAATGTTTTCATAATAGAATTATTTTGCCAATTGACTTAGAAGTCCCCTTAAACCATGGTCCCCAAACCCCTGCCCTTGCTCCGCTGACCTTTGAAGCATTCAGTTTATCTCGGAAACTTCTTTGCTTTTGGTCCAGTCCAGTTGAGCTGACCTTCCATGTATTGAGTATTGTCCTTCCCTTCACCTAAAGTAGTTCTAATCTACTAACTAATCAGTAAATAACCCTCTCCCACCCTCCCTCCCTCCCCCCCTCGTAACCACAAAAGTATGGGTTTTTCTCAGTTTATACTATTTCTCAAGATCTTATAATAGTGGTCTTATACAATATTTGTCCTTTTGCCTCTGACTAATTTCACTCAGCATAATGCCTTCCAGGTTCCTCCATGTTATGAAATGTTTCACAGATTCATCACTGTTCTTTATCCATTCGTAGCGTTCCATTGTGTGAATATACCAGAATTTATTTAACCATTCGTCCATTCATGCACACCTTGGTTGCTTCCAGCTTTTTGCTATTGTAAACAGAGCTGCAAGAAACATGGGTGTGCATATATCTGTTCGTGTGAAGGCTCTTATTTCTCTAGGGTATATTCCGAGGAGTGGGATTTCTGGGTTGTATGGTAGTTCTATCTCTAACTTTTTAAGAAAACGCCAGATAGCTTTCCAAAGTGGTTATACCATTTTACATTCCCACCAGCAGTGTATAAGAGTTCCAATCTCTCTGCAGCCTCTCCAACATTTATTATTTTGTGTTTTTTGGATTAATGCCAGCCTTGTTGGAGTGAGATGGAATCTCATCGTAGTTTTAATTTGCATTTCTCTAATGGCTAATGATCGAGAGCATTTTCTCATGTATCTGTTAGCTGCCTGAATATCTTCTTTAGTGAAGTGTGTGTTCATATCCTTTGCCCACTTCTTGATTGGGTTGTTTGTCTTTTTGTGGTTGAGTTTTAACAGAATCATATAAATTTTAGAGATCAGGCGCTGGTCGGAGATGTCATAGCTGAAAATTCTTTCCCAGTCTGTAGGTGGTCTTTTTACTCTTTTGGTGAAGTCTTTTTTAGATGAGCATAGGTGTTTGATTTTTAGGAGCTCCCAGTTATCCAGTTTCTCTTCGTCATTTTTGGTAATGTTTTGTATTCTGTTTATGCCTTGTATTAGGGCTCCTAACGTTGTCCCTATTTTTTCTTCCATGATCTTTATTGTTTTAGTCTTTATGTTTATGTCTTTAATCCACTTGGAGTTAGTTTTTGTGCATGGTGTGAGGTATGGGTCCTGTTTCATTTTTTTGCAAATGGATATCCAGTTATGCCAGCACTATTTGTTAAAAAGACTATCTTTTCCCCAATTAACTGACACTGGGCCTTTGTCAAATATCAGCTGTTCATATATGTATGGATTTATATCTGGGTTCTCAATTCTGTTCCACTGGTCTATGTGCCTGTTGTTGTACCAGTACCAGGCTGTTTTGACTACTGTGGCTGGATAATAGGTTCTAAAATCAGGTAGAGTGAGGCCTCCCACCTTCTTCTTCTTTTTCAGTAATGCTTTACTTATCCGAGGCTTCTTCCCCTTCCATATGAAGTCGGTGATTTGTTTCTCCATCACATTAAAAAATGCCATTGGAATTTGGATCGGAAGTGCATTGTATGTATAGATGGCTTTTGGTAGAATAGACATTTTTACTATGTTAAGTCTTCCTATCCATGAGCAAGGTATGTTTTTCCACTTATGTAGGTCCTTTTTAGTTTCTTGCACTAGTACTTTGTAGTTTTCTTTGTATAGGTCTTTTACATCCTTGGTAAGATTTATTCCTAAGTATTTTATTTTCTTGGGGGCTACTGTGAATGGTATTGCTTTGGTGATTTCCTCTTCGATGTTCTTTTTGTTGATGTAGAGGAATCCAAGTGATTTTTGTATGTTTATCTTATAACCTGAGACTCTGCCAAACTCTTCTATTAGTTTCAGTAGTTTTCTGGAGGGTTTTCTGTGTATAAGATCATGTCATCTGCAAATAGAGATAATTTTACTTCCTCCTTGCCAATCCGGATGCCCTTTATTTCTTTGACTAGCCTAATTTTTCTGGCTAGGACCTCTAGCACAATGTTGAATAAGAGCGGTGATAAAGGGCATCCTTGTCTGGTTTCCGTTTCCAAGGGAAATGCTTTCAGGCTCTCTCCATTTAGAGTGATGTTGGCTGTTGGCTTTGTATAGATGCCCTTTATTATGTTCAGGATTTTTGTTCAATTCCTATTTTGGTGAGAGTTTTTATCATAAATGGATGTTGGGCTTTGTCAAATGCCTTTTCTGCATCAATTGATAAGATCATGTGGTTTTTGTCTTTCGTTTTATTTACATGGTGGATTACATTAATGGTTTTTCTAATATTAAAACATCCTTGCATAAAAAACCATCCTTGCATACCTGGTATAAATCCCACTTGGTCGTGGTGAATTATTTTTTTTATATGTTGTTGAATTCTATTGGCTAGAATTTTGTTGAGGATTTTTGCATCTATGTTCATGTGGGATATAGGTCTGTAATTTTCTTTTTTTGTGCTGTCTTTACCTGGTTTTGGTATCAGGGAGATGGTGGCTTCATAGAATGAGTTAGGCAGTATTCCATCATTTTCTATGCTTTGAAATACCTTTAGTAGTAGTGGTGTTAACTCTTCTCTGAAAGTTTGGTAGAACTCTGCAGTAAAGCAATCCGGGCCAGGGCTTTTTTTGTTGGGAGTTTTTTGATTACCGTTTCAATCTCTTTTTTTGTTATGGGTCTATTTAGTTGTTCTACTTCTGAGTGTGTTACTTTAGGTAGGTAGTGTTCTTCCCAGAATTCATCCATTTCTTCTAGGTTTGCAAATTTGTTAGAGTACCATTTTTTCTAATAATCTGATATGATTCTTTTAATTTCAGTTGGGTCTGTTGTGATGTGGCCCATCTTGTTTCTTATGCGGGTTATTTGTTTCCTTTCCTGTATTTCTTTAGTCTGTCTGGCCAATGGTTTATCAATTTTGTTATTTTTTTCAAAGAACCAGCTTTTGGCTTTGTTAATTCTTTCAATTGGTTTTCTGTTCTCTAATTCATTTAGTTCAGCTCTAATTTTATTATTTGTTTTCTTCTGGTGCCTGATGGATTCTTTTGTTGCTCACTTTCTATTTGTTCAAGTTGTAGGGACAGTTCTCTGATTTTGGCTCTTTCTTCTTTTTGGATGTGTGCATTTATCGATATAAATTGACCTCTGAGCACTGCTTTTGCTGTGTCCCAGAGGTTTTGATAGGAAGTGTTTTCATTCTCTTTGCATTCTATGAATTTCTTTATTCCCTCCTTAATGTCTTCTATAACCCAGTCTTTTTTCAGAAGGGGATTGTTCAGTTTCCAAATATTTGATTTCCCTAATTTTTCTGTTATTGATTTCCACTATTATGGCCTTGTGGTCTGAGAGGATGCTTTGTAATATTTCGATGTTTTGGATTCTGCAAAGGTTTATTTTAGTACATAATATGTGGTCTATTCTAGAGCATGTTCCATGTGCGCTAGAAAAAAAAGTATACTTTGCCGCAGTTGGGTGGAGAGTTCTGTATAAGTCAATGAGGTCAAGTTGGTTGATTGTAGTAATTAGGTCTTCCGTGTCTCTATTGAGCTTCTTACTGGAAGCCCTGTCCTTCTCCGAAAGTGGTGTGTTGAAGTCTCCTACTATAATTGTGGAGGCGTCTTTCTCACTTTTCAGTTCTGTTAAAGTTTGTTTTATGTATCTTGCAGCCCTGTCATTGGGTGCATAAATATTTAATATGGTTATATCTTCCTGGTCAATTGTCCCTTTAATCATTATGTAGTGTCCTTCTTTATCCTTTGTGGTGGATTTAACTTTAAAGTCTATTTTGTCTGAAATTAATATTGCTACTCCTGCTCTTTTTTGCTTGTTGTTTGCTTGATATATTTTTTTCCATCCTTTCAGTTTTAGTTTGCTTGTGTCTCTAAGTCTAAGGTTTGTCTCTTGTAGGCAACACATAGACGAATTGTGTTTCTTTATCCGATCCGTGACTCTCTGTCTCTTTATTGGTGCATTTAGTCCATTTACATTCAGTGTAATTATAGATAAGTATGTGTTTAGTGCTGTCATTTTGATGCCTTTTTATGTGTGTTGTTGACAATTTCATTTTTCCACTTACTTTTTTACGCTGAGACTTTTTCTTTGTAAATTGTGTGTTCCTCATTTTTGTAGTATTTGACTTTATGTTTGCTGAGTTGTTATGTTTTTCTTGGTTTTTATTTTGAGTTATGGAGTTGTTATACCTCTTTGTGGTTATCTTAATATTTACCCCTATTTTTCTAAGTAAAAACCTAACTTGTATTGTCCTATATCGCCTTGTTTCCCTCTCCATATGGCAGTTCTATGCCACCTGTATTTAGTCCCTCTTTTTGATTATTGTGATCTTTTACATATTGACTTCAATGATTCCCTGTTTTGAGCGTTTTTTTTTAATTAATCTTAATTTGTTTTTGTGATTTCCCTATTTGAGTTGATATCAGGATGCTCTGTTCTATGACCTTGGGTTGTGCTGGTATCTGATATTATTGGTTTTCTGACCAGTTTCCTTTAGTATTTCTTGTAGCTTTGGTTTGGTTTTTGCAAATTCTCTAAGCTTGTGTTTATCTGTAAATGTCATAGTTTCGCCTTCATATTTGAGAGAGAGTTTTGCTGGATATATGATCCTTGGTTGGCAGTTTTTCTCCTTCAGTGCTCTGTATATGTCATCCCATTGCCTTCTTGCCTGCATGGTTTCTACTGAGTAGTCTGAACTTATTCTTATTGATTCTCCCTTGTAGGAGACCTTTCTTTTATCCCTGGCTGTTCTTAAAATTTTCTATTTATCTTTGGTTTTGGCAAGTTTGATGATAATATGTCTTGGTGATTTTCTTTTTGGATCAATCTGAAATGGGGGTTGATAAGCGTCTTGGATAGATATCCTTTCATCTTTCATGATGTCAGGGAAGTTTTCTGCCAACAGATCTTCAACTATTCTCTCTGCGTTTTCTGTTATCCCTCTCTTTTCTGGGACTCCAATCACACGCAAGTTATCCTTCTTGATAGAGTCCCCCATGATTCTTAGGGTTTCTTCATTTTTTTAAATTCCTTTATCTGATTTTTTTTCAGCTATATTGGTGTTAATTCCCTGGTCCTCCAGATTTCCCACTCTGCATTCTAATTGCTTGAGTCTGCTCCTCTGACTTCCTATTGAGTTGTCTAATTCTGTAATTTTATTGTTAATCTTTTGGATTTCTGAATGCTGTCTCTCCATGGATTCTTGCAACTTATTAATTTTTTCACTATGTTCTTGAATAATCTTTTTGAGTTCTTCAACTGCTTTATCAGTGTGTTCCTTGGCTTTTTCTGTAGATTGCCTTATTTCATTTCTGAGGTCATCCCTGATGTCTTGAAGCATTCTGTAAATTAGTGTTTTATATTCTGTATCTGGCAATTCCAGGATTGTATCTTCATTTTGGAAAGATTTTGATTCTTTTGTTTGGGGGGTTGTAGAAGCAGTTATGGTCTGCTTCTTTATGTGGTTTGATATCAACTGCTGTCTCCAAGGCATCACTAAGATATTGTAGTGATTTATTCTATATTTGCTCACTGAGTCTTATCTTGTTTTGTTTTCTTTCAATATACGTAGATGGGCAACTAGATTGCACTGTCTTGATTGTTGTAGCCTTTGACTCACTTATGACCTATTACCAGCTGGTTTGGGCTGTTACCAGATATATATGCCTGAGTCCATTCACTATTCTTGAGTAGAATCTGATTTTGGGTCATCAAGTGTGTGGTGTAGACTGTCACCTATCCACCTAGAGAAGTAGTGGTGATAGTTGTGTGCACCAGATTCTAGTAGCAGCTGGGGTTCACACTCCGGGGGGGAGGGGGCAGGATGCTGACAGGCTTCCCCCAGGTGCCAGTGAGGTAGGTGTGTCTCTATTCCTAAAGCACCTGGGTGGGTGGGTTCTGCAGCTGTACCTTAGGCCTCCAATGCAAGTACCTCTACAGATTGGTAGGTGTCACCCTCCTTAGACCCCTAAGGCACAAGGCTAGGTGGTCTGGGGGGAGCTTCAGCCCTCAGTTCCCTGTTGTGGGTCAGTGAGGGCTCTGTTGAATAAGCAGAGATATCAGACCTGGGAAACTTGTCTTTCTAGTAGTCCGCTAAAACAATTGCAGTCAGATCCCTATGAGAAATGCCTTTGCATTATAATAGCCACCTTGTTCTCTGTAGGGATGAAAGCCCAAGACTGTGGATCACATATGCTTGGCTGGAGTTGGTTCTGTGTTTTTAGTCCCCATTTCATTTTTGATGATTTCCAATTTTCCTAGATTCATATTTTGTACGTTCCAGGTTCTGATTACTAATGGATGTTTGCAGCTGTTTCTTCTCATTTTGAGTCATGCCACATCAGTGAGTTAAGGTCCCAGAAGGTTTACTCCATCCAAGTCATTAAGGTCGACTCTACTTTGAGGTGGCAGCTCTTCCCCAGTCGTCTTTTGAGTGCCTTCCAACCTGGGGGCCTCATCTTCCAGCACTATATCAGACAATGTTCCGCTGCTATTCATAAAGTTTTCACTGGCTAACGCATTTCAGAAGTAGACTGCTGGGTCCTTCTTCCTAGTCTTAGTCTGGAACCTCAGCTGAAACCTGTCCTCCATGGGTGACCCTGCTGGTATCTGAATACAGGTGGCATAGCTTCTAGCATCACAGCAACACAGAAGCCCCCACAGTGTGACAAACTGACAGACACTAGCCATTACAGAAATGCAAATCAAAACCACAACGAGACACCATCTCACCCTGGCATTACTGGCATGAATCAAAACAACGGAAAATTACAAACGTTGGAAAGGTTGCAAGGTGATTGGAATGCTTATGCACTGCTGGTGGGAATGGAAAATGATACAGTTGTTTTGGAAAACGATATGGCACTTCCTTAGAAAGCTAGAAATAGAAATACCATATGATCTAGCAATCCCACTCCTAGGAATATAGCCTAGAGAAATAAGAACATCACACAAATAGACATATGCATACCCATGTTCATTGCAACTTTGTTCACAATAGCAAAAAGATGGAAACAACCCAGATGGCCATCAACAGAAGAATAGATAAACAAACTATGATATACGTACACGAAGGAGTATTATGCAACGATGAACAATGGTGGATCTGAGAAGCATTTCATAACATGGGTAAACCTGGTGGGCATTACACTGAGCCAAATAAGTCAATCACAAAAGGACAAATATGGTTGGAGACCACTACTGCAAAAAGTCGTGAAAAGGTTTATACACAAAAAGAAACAGCCTTTGATGGTTCCTAGGGAGGGGAGAGATGGGGATGGAAAAACAATAAATAGACAATAGATAAGTGGTAACTGTGGTGAAAGATAAGACAGTACACAGTACTGGGGAAGTCAGCACAACTTGTCCAAGGCAAGGTCATGGAAGCTCCGTAAACACATCCAAACTCCCTAAGGGACCAAATTGCTGGGCTGAGGTCTGTAGGGACCATGGTCTCAGGGAACATCCAGCTCAATTGGCATAACATAGTTTATAAAGAAAATGTTTTACATTCTACTTTGGTGAGTAACATCTGGGGGTCTTTAAACCTGTGAGTGGCCGTCTAGGATGCTCTACCTGTCTCACTCCTTCGGGAGCAAGTGAGAATGAAGAAAACTAAAGATACAGGGAAAGATTAGTCCAAAGGACTAATGGGCCACAACTACCACAGCCTCCACCAGACTGAGTCCAGTACAACGAGATGGTGCTCGGCTACCACCACTGACTGCCCTGACAGGGATCACAAAAGAGGGTCCCGGACAGAGGTGGAGAAAAATGTAGAACAAAATTCTAACTCACTAAAAAAGACCAGACATACCGGCCGACAAAGACTGGAGAGACGCTGAAAGTATGGACCCCGGACACCCTTTTAGCTCAGTAATGAGGCCATTCCTGAGGTTCACCCTTCAGCCAAAGATGAGACAGGCCCGTAAAACAAAATGAGACTAAAAGCGCACACCAGCCCAGGGACAAAGACTAGAAAGGGTCAAGAAAGGGGACAAGAAAGCTGGTAATAGAGAACCAAAGGTCCAGAAGGGAGTGTGTTGACATGTCGTGGGGTTGTTAACCAATGTCATGAAACAATATGATAACATTAGCAAATTACGGCTGTAACATATTACTAATGATAAAAAAAAAAAAGAATGATAAGGTGTACAAAACAAACAACTTCGTAACTTCAGTACATTGTAAGTTGGGGACTACTTGTATGTATCTATACCTATAGCTGTACCTGTGTTTATATCTATAACTATATCATCTCTCTCTATCTTTATCTCTATCTACCTACCTATGGGCCTACCTACCTATCTACCTATCTGCATGCCCTTTTATACTGTTTAATTTAATGTGATGGCACACTATTGTTAAAAGCTAACTAAACAAAACAAAAAACTAGATGAGTGGTGAACAATGGCTAACAAAGGCCAGAGGAAATTGGATTTTTTAAGGAGAACCAGCCAAGAAAGGTCCAAAGTCTTTGAAATTTACTTGAACGCATTTACTGTTAATGAGATGTAAAAAGCTAACTTTTCCTGGAGACAACGCTTTCTAACTATCATTTCAAGATAGGCTTCTGACCAGGGTATGGACCTTCCATAAATCCCGTTAGGAAGCAGGCAACATAAAACCTAATCCATGCAAAATAAGCTGTGAGTTAAGACATGTTTAAATGTAAGTTGGGAATGGAAGCAGAATCACAACCATCAGTGTGTAGTCATGAAGGAAAGGGAATCAGGGTCAGAGTTGCTATGTGACTGCGTTGTGTCAGAGGTGGCTGTCCTGGCTGCTGACACAGGTCCTCCTGTAAGCTTGGCAGAAGCGTTGAAGCCATCCCCACAATGGATACTGCAGGCTATCTACTCCATAAAAATATCCTTTAAGGATATCAGATTTCCTTTGTTCTATCTTTATATTCAGTAAGTAACTTTCTTACCTTCATTTGAGTTTCCAAGTGAGTTTGCCCCCTGGGGAGAGACAACATGGTGACTGGTTAAACAAATTCTGGCATTATGCATGTCTCCCAGGGAAGACGAATAGCTTAGCATTTGGCAATGCCTGCGCTCAGTCTTGAGTGAGTTTAGGGAGTCCCTATCTTTTTTATCATGTATGGGGGGTCCTTGGATGGTGCAGACGGTTAATGTGCTTAGCTGCTAATTGGAAGGTTGAGGCTTGAGACCACCAAGAGATGCCTGAGAAGAAAGGCCTAGTGATCCATGTCCAAAAATTGGCCATATGGAGCACAATTCTACCCTGACACTAGTGGTAGTCCCCTCGATGTGACTGGTTTATTGGGTATGGGACCAACACCGGCTTTGCAATTAGAGAGACTCAGGGTCCATTCTTAGCTTCTCTACTCACTGATGTGTAATCTTGACTTTGGTACTTCTGAGCTTCAAATCCCTCAGGTGTAAAATAGTAATAAAATTTTGCAGAACTTGGGTGAAAATTGAGATAATATAGGGAAATCACTTGAGCTAATGTAATATGGTAGACACTCAATAAATGGTGCTATCGATATATGGCCCAAGAGCCCTTCTGGGTAAGCTGGATGTGCAAGCCACCCCAGTCATGTGCATTAACCTTTGAGCCCCTCAAGAATCAGCCTGCCAACTTCCTGTGGCATTTATTTCATTTGGGTGTAGGACATCAGATGAAGCTCCAAAGGCAAGGGTCCTGGAGCTAGATCTGGTTCTACCATACCTTGTTCCAGGAATGATTTGAGACAGATAGTTGGACCAGATGATTTCTAAACCATTTTTATGCTCTAAGGTGATGTGTTCTTGGCCATGTGTACGCTTCATATTCCCCTGGAGTATGCCAGCCTGAGAGTGGGAAGGTAGGGCATTACTCTGAAGAACCTGCTCCTTTTTCCTTCTTACCTTCTGGAATTCCCTTACTTTTCTTTCTGCTGTTCCTGGCGAGACGCAAGTCCTGGGAGAACCAGCTTCTCTTTTACTTCTCCTTGGGCATATCCTAGGTGATTGGGTGTAGCGGAATCATATAGGGAGCTTGTTGGAACCGAGATTCCAGCCCTTCCTCCTGTCCATTCTGATCGGTCAGCCTGGGGTGGGGCCGAAGGACTGGCATCAGGAATGCCTCTAGGCAATTCTGAGGAAAATGATCTGTGGACCACATTGCACTGGGTGGTTGCTTCTCCTCATGCTCTTTCCTGCTGCTTCAGTTCTGCTTCTGGCCGGAGGTAGGATGGGAACAAGAGGCTCTTGCTGCCTGATGAGAAAGGAAACCTTGCTCTCTGGGGAAGGCTGAATGGTGTCTGAATCAGCGCCAAAAAGCAGTTCATGATTTTGTCAACTGGGACTCCTGAGAGACAAAGAGAACATTTCAAACCACAAAGAACAGAAGGTGGGAGTAACAGCAGAGAAAAAGGCATCAAGTCAAAGACACTGAAATGACGGGTTGTGTTTCCAGCAAGCCCTGTCTTCTCCCAGAATCCTGTTTTCCTTGGTGCTGACTGACGACACCTGCAATTGCGGCCTTTGGTGGTGGCTCCAGAACAAGTGTTCTGGGTAGGAAAGGAAAGGGTCTGTTTGAGAACATGCACTTAACCCGTGTCCAGGGTAGGAATGGTGCCGGGCGTGAGCTCCTCTGAAGTTAGTCAGAGTAGTAACTTCTTTTCAAATTGTCCGCTGTGGTGTTTTCCCTGCAGGAAAGGCTGATCCTTAAGAGAAAACATTTTCTGGCTTTTGTTGACATTTTTATAACTGGAAGTTTTGTATCAGAAGACAGATAGAAATGCTGCTGGATAATAAAGGACAATAACAGAAAGGCTGCATTTGTCTTTACTCATTTGCTGACAACCCACAGAAGAGAGTAAGATGGTAAGGTTTAGATGGATGTGATTCAGTCCTCTTTCTCAAAAACAGGTCCACAACAAGGACACTTCTGAATGGAAAGCGGCCATAAAGGCACGTACCACTGATTTGGATATGCCATTGAGGGACAGGAAGATATTCTGATTCTGTGACATGGTTAGCTGGGGTCAGAGAGGGGTGAGGAGCCAACAGCAATTTGGAGAGAAAAGGGACTGAAAAATTAAAGGCTGTTTTCCCCCAAAGTCTGCTCCTCACATGACTTCTCATTTCAGTCAACAGCTCCACCTTTTTGGTCGCTCAGGACAAAAAACCAGGCATCACCCTCAACGCTTTCTTTCACATCCTACATTCAATCTGTCGGCAAATCCTTTTGAATCTTCAAAATGTATCCAGATTTTAACAGCTGCTAATCACCGACATGACTCAGGCCACGGTCGTCTCTTTATGGGATCATTGCAGTAACTTCCTAACTGATTTTCCTGCTTCAATTGTACTACCGCTGCCCCAATCTATTCCCAAAGCAGCAGCTAGAAGGAGTCCTTTAACACTAAAACTGATTGTGTCACTTTTCTGCACGAATTCTTTCTACTGGCTTCCCATCTCTCACAGAGGAAGGTCACTGTCTTCAGATATCGCCTACAGGGCCCTGTAAAATCTGTCTGCACTCCTCCCCCGCTCTATGACCCCCTTCCACTATATCATCCTTCCCTGCCATCTTACACACGCAGACACCGTCACCACGACTGTATCTCTTCATCTTTGTCTTCCTTCACTCCACCCTGCTCACACTGGCTTTCTGGCTCTTTCTCACGCAGGATTTGCATATGCCTGTTCTCTTCGTGGGAGTCCTGGTGGCACAGTGCTTAAGCATTTGGCTGCTAACTGAAAGGTCGGCAGTTTGAATCCACCAGCCGCTCTTGGAAGCCGTATGGGGCAGTTCTACTCTGTTCTACAGGGTTGCTATGAGTCGGAATAGACTCAACGGCAGTGGGTTTAGGTTTTTTTTGTTGCTGTTGTTCTCTTCCCAGAGTCTCTGGATGACACAAATGGTTAAATTCTTGGCTGCTAACTGAAAGGCTGATAGTTCAAACTCACCCAGAGGCACCTTGGAAGAAATGCCTGGCAATCTGCTTCTGAAATAGCAGCCATTGAAAACCCTATGGAGTATATTTCTACCCTGATACACATGGGGTTGCCCTGAATCGGAGCCGACTTAATGGCAACTGGTTTGGGTTCCCTTCCTACTTTCAGGTCTTGACTAAAACATTGTCCTCTCTGTGAGGCCTCCCCTAACCACCCTATTTGCGATTGCAGCCTCTCCTTCCCTGTCCTTTTTCCTATGTCATTTTTCTCCATAGCACTTTTCGACATCTAGCATTCTGCAGTTTCCTGTTCGTTTATTGTCTGTCTTCTGCCACTAGAATGTAAGAATATAAGTTCCATGAGAAGTCCCTAGATGGTGTTAACAGTTAACACTCTCAACTCCGAACTGAAAGGTTGGAGGTTAGAGGCCACCAAGAGGTGCTTCAGAAGACAGGCCTGCCTGGGGATTTACTTTTTTTGTGTGTGTGCTTTAACCAAATGTTTACAAATCAAGTCTGTCTCTCATACAAAAAAATTATACACACCTTGCTGTGTGTTCCTAGCTGCTCTCCCCTTAATGAGACAGCACACTCCTCCTCTCCTTCCCCATGTCCATGCAACCAGCTCCTGTCCCCCTCTGCCTTCTTATCTCACTTTCAGACAGGAGATGCCACATAGTCTCATGTGACTACTTGAGCCAAGAAGCTCACTCCTCACCAGTATCATTATCTATCTCAAAGTCCAGTCCAATCCCTGCCTGAAGAACTGGCCTCAGGAATGGTTCCAATCTTGGGTTAACAAAGGGTCTGAGGACCATAACCTCCAGGGTCCCTGTAGCCTCAGTCAGACCATTAAACCTGGTATTTTTAAGAGAATTTGAGATCTGTACCCCACTGTTCTGCTCCATCAGAGATTCTCTGTTGTGTTCCCTGCCAGGGCAGTGATTGAGGGTAGCTGGGCACCATCTAGTTCTTCCAGTCTCAGGCTAATGCAGTCTCTGGTTTATGTAGCCCTTCCTGTCTCTTGGGCTCATCTTTACCATATGTCTTTGGTGTTCTTCATTCTCCTTTGCTCCAGGTAAGTCGAGACCAATTGATGCATCTTAGATGGCCACTTGCTGGGGATTTACTTTTGAAAAATCAGCCATTGAAAACTCTGTGGAGCGCAATTCTACTCTGACACACATAGGGTCAACATGAGTTGAAATCAGCTCAACTGGTATTTTTTTTAAGTTCCACAAGGGCCGGGATTTGTCTGTTTTGTTCATTACTGTATCCCCAGTGCTGAAGACAGTGCCTGGCATCTAGTGGTGCTCTGTGAATACTCACTGAGTGAATGAGTGCTTATTTCTTTAAATTTTGATTGGAAAGCACAATCTTAATATTGCATTCCTTAATACTGATGTACATAACTGATTTTAAGTAAAGATTTTTACTGTTTAGAGGATAATCACTTTTAATCAGCCCCACGGGTAGCTGAATCCAGGTTTTTTGAGCCACAGTCATCTCATAGTAGACTACTCTTAGTTGCAGGCAAAATTCTGCCAAAAAAATAAAAAAAGGAAAGAAATGTCTTGAATGCAGAGTTTACAAGCCTTAAGGGAAAGTAACATTATTGCACTGTTACTGATTGAATTGTGTTCCCCAAAAACATGTAAATCCTAACTGCTATACCTGTGGTTATAAGCCCATTTGGGAATGGGTTTTCTTTGTTAATGAGACAGTATTAGTGAAGGGTGTGTCTTAAATCAATCTCCTCAGAGATCTGTTGTTGTTGTTGTTAGGTGCCGTCCAGTCGGCTCTGACTCATAGTGACCCTATGCGCAACAGAACGAAACACTGCCTGGTCCTGCCCCATCCTTATAATCCTTGTTATGCTTGAGCTCATTGTTGCAGCCTCTGTGTCAATCCACCTCCTTGAGGGTCTTCCTCCTTTCCGCTGACCCTGTACTTTGCCAAGCATGATGTCCTTCTCCAGGGACTGATCCCTGCTGACAATATGTCCAAAGTATGTAAGACGAAGTCTCGCCATCCTTGCTTCTAAGGAGCATTCTAGCTGTACTTCTTCTAAGACAGATTTGTTCCCTCTTTTGGCAGTCCATGGTATATTCAATGTTCTTCGCCAGCAACACAATTCAAATGCATCAACTCTTCTTCGGTCTTCCTTATTCATTGTCCAGCTTTCACACGCATATGATGCGATTGAAAATACCATGGCTTAGGTCGGGCACACCTTAGTCTTCAAGGTGACATCTTTGCTCTTCAGCACTTTGAAGAGGTCCTTTGCAGCAGATTTACCCAATGCAATGCATCTTTTGATTTCTTGACTGCTGCTTCCATGGCTGTTGATTATGGATCCAAATAAAATGAAATCCTTGACAACTTCAATCTTCTCTCCGTTTATCATGATGTTGCTCATTGGTCCAGTTGTGAGGATTTTTGTTTTCTTTATGTTGAGGTGCAATCCATACTGAAGGTTGTGGTCTTTGATCTTCATTAGTAAGTGCTTCAAGTCCTCTTCACTTCCGGCAAGCAAGGTTGTGTCATCTGCATAACGCAGGTTGTTAATGAGTCTTCCTCCAATCCTGATGCCCCGTTCTTCTTCATCTAGTCTAGCTTCTCATATTATTTGCTCAGCATATGGATTGAGTAGGTATGGTGAAAGAATACAACCCTGACGCACACCTTTCCTGACTTTAAACCAATCTGTATCCCCTTGTTCTGTCTGAACAACCGCCTCTTGATCTAAATTCAGAGATCTAAGAGAGATTAAACAAGCAAGCGAGCAAGCAGAGATGGGGGAAGAGAGGTGCCAAGCCACATGAACATCTCCCAAGAGCAGAAGCTCAGAAGAGACAAGGACCTTTCCCCAGAGCCTACAGAGAAAGAAAGTCTTCCCCTAGAGCAGGTGCCCTGAATTTGGACTTCTGGCCTCCTAAACTGTAAGAAAATAAATTTGTTTGTTAAAGCCACCCATTTGCAGTAATCCTGTTATAGAAGCATTGGATAACTAAGACAAACATTTTTTATTGTGTTTTAAATGAAAATTTACAATTCAAGTACATCTTTCATACAAAAACTTACACACACCTTGCTGTGTACTCCTAGCTGCTCTCCCCCTAATGTGACAGCACACCTCCCTCTCCATCCTGTATACCCCGTGTCCTTTCAGCCAGCTCCTGTCCCCCTCTGCCTTCTCATCTCACCACCAGACAGGAGCTGCCCACACAGTCTCATGTGTCTACTTGAGCCAAGAAGCTCACTCCTCACCAGCATCATCTTCTATCTTATAGTCCAGTCCAATCCCTCTCTGAAGAGTTGGCTTCGGGAATGGTTACAGTCTTGTGCTAACAGAGGGTCCGGGGGCCATGGCCTCTGGGGTCCCTCCTCTCAGTCAGGCCATTAAGCCTGGTCTTTTTACTAGAGTTTAAGGTCTGCATCCCACTGTTCTCCTGCTCCATCTTGGATTCTCTGTTATGTTCCCTGTCAGGGCAGTGATTTTTGGCCAGGCACCACCTAGTTCCTCCGGTCTCAGGCTGATGGAGTCTTTGGTTTATGTGGCCCTTTCTGTCTCTTGGGCTCATATTTTCCTTTTATCTTTGATGTTCTTCACTCTCCTTTGCTTCAGGTGGCTTGAGGCCAATTGATGCATCTTAGATAGCTGCTTGCTAACAATTAAGATCCCAGACACCACTCACCAAAGTGGAATGAAGAACATTTTCTTAATACACTTTGTTATGCCAATGGACCTAGATGTCCCCTGAAACCATGAACCCCAGACCTCACCCCTGCTACTCTGGCCTTCAAAGCATTTGGTTGTATTCAGGAAACATCTTAGATTTGGTTTAGTCCAGTTGTGCTTACCTCCCCTGTATTGTGTGCTGTCTTTCCCTTCAGCTAAAATAGTTCTTGTCCACTATCTAATTAGTGAATACTCGTCTCCATCCCTCCCCACCCTTGTAACCATCAAAGAATATTTTCTTCTGTGTTTAAACTTTTTTTTGAGTTTTTTAATAGTGGTCTCACACAATATTTGTCCTTTTGCAACTGACTAATTTCACTCAGCCTAATGCCTTCCAGATTCTTCCATGTTATGAAACGTTTCATAGATTCATCGCTGTTCTTAATCATTGTGTAGTATTCCATTATGTGAATATACCATAATTTATTTATCCATTCATCCATTGATGGGCACTTTGGTTGCTTGCATCTTTTTGCTGTTGTAACCTGTGCTGCAATGAACACGGGTATGAGGGTTCTTATTTCTCTAGGATATGCTCTAAGGAGTGGGATTGCTGGGTCGTATGATAGTTCTATTTCTAGCTTTTTAAGGGTGCCAAATTGATTTCCAAAGTGGTTATACCATTTTACGTTCCCACCAGCAGTGTATAAGTGTTCCAGTCTCTCCACAACCTTATTATAAATAATGACATTTATTAGTTTGTGTTTTCTGGATTAATGCCAGCCTTGTTGGGGTGAGATAGTATCTCGTTGTAGTTTTGATTTGTATTTCTCTGTTGGCTAATGATCATGAGCATTTTCTCATGCATCTGTTAGCTACCTAAATATCTTCTTTGGTGAAGTGTCTGTTCATATCCTTTGCCCATTTTTTAATGGGGTTATATGTCTTTTTGTTGTTGAGTTTGTTACTGCAAATCGCGGATTCGAGCTGCCTGCTGCAAATGCGATACTGAGACGGGGAAGGTAAGCAGCAAGAGGGTTTTATTGAACACTGTGTTCAAGAGACAGAGGGGGCTAAATTTCCCCCAGATTCTATCTGCCCCAAGAGGGCTGCAAGAGGATTTTATAGGGAGAGGGTCAGGGTTTAGAGATTTCCAGGAATGCTGAATTTTCTTTGAGAGGGACATAATGATAAAGTGACTTGTTGACGTCTTGTAGACCTCTTTACACCATCCTGGTTTTGGTCACAAGATGGGTCAGGGTTTTGTTCAATTATATCGGGTCCTGATGGTATCACTCATTATTTTTGTCACCTCGGAGAGAAACATGGTTTAATCAACAACAAAAAAATCTTGATTACCTTGTTTTTCTACAACAGAATTTGTTTTTTTACAGAGGAACAATTGTGAGACAGATTCCAGAGCAAGTAATTGACGTTTTCAAAGACTAGAGATTTAATCACAGCTTATACAGCTAAACTAGAAAATATATTCTCTCTTGAATACTAAAACACTACCGAAAAAAATGTATTTTCTCTACTTCAAGTTTTTTGCAGTATCATGTAGATTTTAGAGATCAGATGCTGACTGGATATGTTATAGCCAAAAACTTTCCCCCAGTCTTTTAAATCTTTTGGTGAAGTCTTTGGATAAGCATAGGTGTTTGATTTTTAGGAGCTCTCAGTTATCTAGTTTCTCTTCTGGTGTTTGTGCATTGTTAGTAACGTTTTATATACTGCTTATGCCATGTATTAGGGCTCCTAGTGTTGTCCCTGTTTTTTCTTCCATGATCTTTGTCGTTTTAGATTTTATATTTAGGTCTTTGATCCATTTTGAGTTCGTTTTTGTGCATGGTGTTAGGTATGGGTCCTGTTTAATTTTCTTGCAGATGATGTCCAGTTATGCCAGCACCATTTGTTAAAGGGAAACCCTGGTGGTGTAGTGGTTAAGTGCTATGGCTGCTAACCAAAGGATCAGCAGTTTGAATCCGCCAGGTGCTCCTTAGAAACCCTACGGGGCAGTTCTACTCTGTCCTATAGGGTTGCTGGGAGTCGGAATCGACTCCATGGCACTGGGTTTGGTTTGTTATTTGTTAAAAAGACTGTCTTTGGGCAGGGACAAGATGGCTGACTAGGTAGAAGCTACCTCAGATCCCTCTTGCAACAAAGACTCAGAAAAACAAGTGAATCGGTCACATACATGACAATCTACGAACCCTGACCATCAAACACAGATCTAAAGAGTTGATCTGAGTGACAGAGACTGAGAACAAACAACCACAGGGAAGCAACGACTGTTTTCGGAGCCTGGAGCCAGCGTCCCAGTCAGGAACCGTGGGCGCCGGGCTTTGGACTGGGCGCAGGGGAGCTGAGCACAGCATCCTGAGACGGCGCAAACACGGGACACAGCCCTAGCCCCCAGAAGTGACCTTGGGGGAAGCCCAGCCAGTGCACACAGGCAGCGCAGCGACGCGGCTGACAGGAGAAGTCACCGGGAGGCAACGACTGGTTTTGGAGCCTGGAGTGCAGCATCCCAGCCAGGGAACTTTGGCACTGGGCTTTGGACTGGGAGCGGAGGAACTAACCACGGCTTCCGAGACAGCGCAAGCACGGGACGCAGGCCTGACCCTCGGGGGCAATCTCTACCCAGCCAGCGCACACAGTCAACACACCCCTCCTTGGGAATCTCAGATAAAACAGTCATCCCAAGCAAGATAAGTAACTTTGTCTATATTCCAGGGTGCTACTCTCTCCTATTTATCTGAACCCTCCCCTCCCCTTCCCAGGTGGCTTCATTAACATTGGAATTTCCTGAGCCAGAAAGTGAAGTCTGCTTTGGTTTTTCTTTTTCTTTTTTTTTGGTCTTTTCCTAACCCATTCTCCTGGCCTGAAAGAAGCAGCTACAAAAAACCCAGGGACCAAAAATCCTTCCCTAATTGGACTAAAAATACAGAACTAGCTACAGCCAAACATATGAGATCCATAGTCTTGGGCTTTCATCCCTACAGGGAACAAGGTGGCTATTATAATGCAAAGGCAATTCTGATAGGGATCTGACTGCAATTGTTTTAGCGGACTACTGGAAAGACAAGTTTCCCAGGTCTGATATCTCTGCTTATTCAACAGAGCCCTCACTGACCCACAACAGGGAACTGAGGGCTGAAGCTCCCCCCAGACCACCTAGCCTTGTGCCTTAGGGGTCTAAGGAGGGTGACACCTACCAATCTGTAGAGGTACTTGCATTGGAGGCCTAAGGTACAGCTGCAGAACCCACCCACCCAGGTGCTTTAGGAATAGAGACACACCTACCTCACTGGCACTTGGGGGAAGCCTGTCAGCATCCTGCTCCCCCCACTCCTGGAGTGTGAACCCCAGCTGCTACTAGAATCTGGTGCACAACAACTATCACCACTACCTCTCTAGGTGGATAGGCGACAGTCTACACCACACACTTGATGACCCAAAATCAGATTCTACTCAAGAATAGTGAATGGACTCAGGCATATATATCTGGTAACAGCCCAAACCAGCTGTCATAGGACATAAGTGATTCAAGGGCTACAACAATCAAGACAGCGTAATCTAGTAGCCCATCTACGTATATTGAAAGAAAACAAGATAAGACTCAGTGAGCAAATATAGAATAAATCACTACAATATCTTAGAGATGGCTCGGAGAGGGCAGTCGATATCAAACCACATAAAGAAGCAGACCATGATTGCTTCTACAACTCCCCAAACTAAAGAATCAAAATCTTTCCCAAATGAAGATACAATCCTGGAATTGGCAGATACAGAATATAAAAAACAAACTTACAGAATGCTTCAAGACATCAGGGATGACCTCGGAAATGAAATAAGGCAATCTACAGAAAAAGCCAAGGAACACACTGATAAAGCAGTTGAAGAAATCAAAAGATTATTCAAGAACATAGTGGAAAAATTAATAAGCTGGAAGAATCCATAGAGAGACAGCGTTCAGAAATCCAAAAGATTAACAGTAAAATTACAGAATTAGACAACTCAATAGAAAGTCAGAGGAGCAGACTCGAGCAATCTGGAGGACAAGGGAATTGACACCAATATAGCTGAAAAACATCAGATAAAAGAATAAAAAAAAACTGAAGAAACCCTAAGAATCATGGTGGACTTTATCAAGAAGAATAACTTGCGTGTGATTAGAGTCCCAGAACAGGGAGGGATAACACAAAACACAGAGAGAATAGTTGAAGATCTGTTGGCAGAAAACTTTCCTGACATCATGGAAGGCAAAAGGATATCTATCCAAGATGCTCATCGAACCCCATATAAGGTTGATCCAAAAAGAAAATCACCGAGACATATTATCATCAAACTTGCCAAAACCAAAGATAAAGAGAAAATTTTAAAAGCAGCCAGGGATAAAAGAAAGGTCTCCTATAAAAGAGAATCAATAAGAATAAGTTCAGACTACTCAGCAGAAACCATGCAGTCAGGAAGGCAATGGGATGACATATATAGAGCACTGAAGGAGAAAAACTGCCAGCCAAGGATCATATATCCAGCAAAACTCTCTCTCAAATATAAAGGCGAAATTAAAACATTTACAGATAAACACAAGCTTAGAGAATTTGCAAAAACCAAACCAAAGCTACAAGAAATACTAAAGGAAACTGGTCAGAAAACCAATAATGTCAGATGCCAGCACAACACAAGGTCACAGAACAGGACGCCATGATATCAACTCAAATAGGGAAATCACAAAAACAAATTAAGATTAATTAAAAAAAAAAAAAAAAAAAACGCTCAAAACAGGGAATCTTTGAAGTCAATATGTAAAAGATCACAATAATCAAAAAGAGGGACTAAATACAGGTGGCATAGAACTGCCATATGGAGAGGGAAACAAGGCGATATAGGACAATACAAGTTAGGTTTTTACTTAGAAAAATAGGGGTAAATATTAAGATAACTACAAAGAGGTACAACAACTCCATAACTCAAAATAAAAACCAAGAAAAACATAACGACTCAGCAAACATAAAGTCAAATACTACGAAAATGAGGAACACACAATTTACAAAGAAGAAGTCTCAGCCTAAAAAAGTAAGTGGAAAAATGAAATTGTCAACAACACACATAAAAAGGCATCAAAATGACAGCACTAAACACATACTTATCTATAACTACACTGAATGTAAATGGACTAAATGCACCAATAAAGAGACAGAGAGTCTCAGACTGGATAAAGAAACACGATCCGTCTATGTGTTGCCTACAAGAGACAAACCTTAGACTTAGAGACACAAGCAAACTAAAACTGAAAGGATGGAAAAAAATATATCAAGCAAACAACAAGCAAAAAAGAGCAGGAGTAGCAATATTAATTTCAGACAAAATAGACTTTAAAGTTAAATCCACCACAAAGGATAAAGAAGGACACTACATAATGATTAAAGGGACAATTGACCAGGAAGATATAACCATATTAAATATTTATGCACCCAATGACAGGGCTGCAAGATACATAAAACAAACTTTAACAGAACTGAAAAGTGAGATAGACACCTCCACAGTTATAGTAGGAGACTTCAAAACACCACTTTCAGAGAAGGACAGGGCTTCCAGTAAGAAGCTCAACAGAGACACGGAAGACCTAATTGCTACAATCAACCAACTTGACCTCATAGACTTATACAGAACACTCCACCCAACTGCTGTAAAGTATACCTTTTTTTCTAGCGCACATGGAACATTCTCTAGAATAGACCACGTATTAGGTCATAAAACAAACCTTTGCAGAATCCAAAACATCAAAACATTACAAAGCATCCTCTCAGACCACAAGGCCATAAAAGTAGAAATCAATAACAGAAAAGTTAGGGAAAAGAAATCAAATACTTGGGAACTGAACAATCCCCTGCTGAAAAAAGACTGGGTTATAGAAGACATTAAGGAGGGAATAAAGAAATTCATAGAATGCAACGAGAATGAAAATACTTCCTATCAAAACCTCTGGGACACAGCAAAAGCAGTGCTCAGAGGTCAATTTGTATCGATAAATGCACACATCCAAAAAGAAGAAAGAGCCAAAATCAGAGAACTGTCCCTACAACTTGAACAAATAGAAAGTGAGCAACAAAAGAATCCATCAGGCACCAGAAGAAAACAAATAATAAAATTAGAGCTGAACTAAATGAATTGGAGAACAGAAAAACAATTGAAAGAATTAACAAAGCCAAAAGCTGGTTCTTTGAAAAAATTAGCAAAATTGATAAAGCATTGGCCAGACTGACTAAAGAAATATAGGAAAGGAAACAAATAACCCGAATAAGAAACGAGATGGGCCACATCACAACAGACTCAACTGAAATTAAAAGAATCATATCAGATTATTACAAAAAATGGTACTGTAACAAATTTGCAAACCTAGAAGAAATGGATGAATTCCTGGAAAACACTACCTACCTAAACTAACAAAATCAGAAATAGAACAACTAAACAGACCCATAACAAAAAAAGAGATTGAAAAGGTAATCAAAAACTCCCAACAAAAAAAAGCCCTGGCCCGGATGGCTTTACTGAAGAGTTCTACCAAACTTTCAGAGAAGAGTTAACACCACTACCACAAAAGGTATTTCAAAGCATAGAAAATGATGGAATACTCCCAAACTCATTCTATGAAGCCAGCATATCCCTGATACCAAAACCAGGTAAAGACAGCACAAAAAAAGAAAATCACAGACCTATATCCCTCATGAACATAGATGCAAAAATCCTCAACAAAATTCCAGCTGATAGAATTCAACAACATGTCAAAAAAATAATTCACCACGACCAAGTGGGATTTATACCAGGTATGCAAGGATGGTTTAATATTAGAAAAACCATTAATGTAATCCACCATGTAAATAAAACAAAAGACAAAAACCATATGGTCTTATCAATTGATGCAGAAAAGGCATTTGACAAAGTCCAACACCCATTTATGATAAAAACTCTCACCAAAATAGGATTTGAAGGAAAATTCCTCAACATACCAACAGCCAACATCACTCTAAATGGAGAGAGCCTGAAAGCACTTCCCTTGGGAACGGAAACCAGACAAGGATGCCCTTTATCACTGCTCTTATTCAGCATTGTGCTAGATGTCCTAGCTAGAGCAATTAGGCTAGACAAAGAAATAAAGGGCATCTGGGTTGGCAAGGAGGAAGTAAAAATATCTCTATTTGCAGATGACATGATCTTATACACAGAAACCCTAAGGAATCCTCCAGAAAACTACTGAAACTAATAGAAGAGTTTGGCAGTCTCAGGTTATAAGATAAACATACAAAAATCACTTGGATTCCTCTACATCAATAAAAAGAACATTGAAGAGGAAATCACCAAATCAATACCATTCACAGTAGCCCCCAAGAAGATAAAATACTTCGGAATAAATCTTACCAAAGATGCAAAAGATCTATACAAAGGAAACTACAAAGTACTAGTGCAAGAAACTAAAAAGGACCTACATAAGTGGAAAAACATACCTTGCTCATGGATAGGAAGACTTAACATAGTAAAAATGTCTATTCTACCAAAAGCCATCTATACATACAATGTACTTCCAATCCAAATTCCAATGGCATTTTTTAACGTGATGGAGAAACAAATCACCGACTTCATATGGAAGGGGAAGAAGCCTCGGATGAGTAAAGCATTACTGAAAAAGAAGAAGAAGGTGGGAGGCCTCACTCTACCTGAT
Source organism: Loxodonta africana (assembly GCF_030014295.1). Classification (NCBI taxonomy): domain Eukaryota; kingdom Metazoa; phylum Chordata; class Mammalia; order Proboscidea; family Elephantidae; genus Loxodonta; species Loxodonta africana. Next base: position 188,259,043 of record NC_087345.1, read on the forward strand.
TTTAGAACCTATTATCCAGCCACAGTAGTCAAAACAGCCTGGTACTGGTACAACAACAGACACATAGACCAGTGGAACAGAATTGAGAACCCAGATATAAATCCACCCACATATGAGCAGCTGATATTTGACAAAGGCCCAGTGTCAGTTAATTGGGGAAAAGATAGTCTTTTTAACAAATGGTGCTGGCATAACTGGATATCCATTAGCAAAAAAATGAAACAGGACCCATACCTCACACCATGCACAAAACTAACTCCAAGTGGATCAAAGACATAAACATAACGACTAAAACGATAAAGATCACGGAAGAAAAAATAGGGACAACGTCAGGAGCCCAAACACAAGGCATAAACAGAATACAAAACATTACCAAAAATGATGAAGAGAAGCCAGATAACTGGGAGCTCCTAAAAATCAAACACCTATGCTCATCTAAAAAAGACTTCACCAAAAGAGTAAAAAGACCACCTACAGACTGGGAAAGAATTTTCAGCTATGACATCTCCGACCAGCGCCTGATCTCTAAAATCTGTATGATTCTGTTAAAACTCAACCACAAAAAGACAAACAACCCAATCAAGAAGTGGGCAAAGGATATGAACACACACTTCACTAAAGAAGATATTCAGGCAGCTAACAGATACATGAGAAAATGCTCTCGATCATTAGCCATTAGAGAAATGCAAATTAAAACTACGATGAGATTCCATCTCACTCCAACAAAAAAAACTAACAAGGCTAGCATTAATCCAAAAAACACAAAATAATAAATGTTGGAGAGGCTGCGGAGAGATTGGAACTCTTATACACTGCTGGTGGGAATGTCAAATGGTACAACCACTTTGGAAATCTATCTGGCGTTATCTTAAACAGTTAGAAATAGAACTACCATACAACCCAGAAATCCCACTCCTCGGAAGATACCCTAGAGAAATAAGAGCCTTCACACGAACAGATATATGCACCCATGTTTCTTGCAGCTCTGTTTACAATAGCAAAAAGCTGGAAGCAACCAAGGTGTCCATCAATGGATGAATGGTTAAATAAATTATGGTGTATTCACACAATGAAATACTACGCATCGATAAAGAACAGTGACAAATCTGTGAAACATTTCATAACATGGAGGAATCTGGAAGGCATTATGCTGAGTGAAATTAGTCAGAGGCAAAAGGACAAATATTGTATAAGACCACTATTATAAGATCTTAAGAAATAGTATAAACTGAGAAGAACACATACTTTTGTGGTTACGAGGTGGGGAGGGAGGGAGGGTGGGAGAGGGTTATTTACTGATTAGTCAGTAGATAAGAACTACTTTAGGTGAAGGGAAGGACAATACTCAATACACGGAAGGTCAGCTCAACTGGACTGGACCAAAAGCAAAGAAGTTTCCGGGATTAACTGAATGCTTCAAAGGTCAGCGGAGCAAGGGCGGGGGTTTGGGGACTATGGCTTAAGGGGACTTCTAAGTCAATTGGCAAAATAATTCTATTATGAAAACATTCTGCATCCCACTTTGAAATGTGGCATCTGGGGTCTTAAATGCTAACAAGCGGCCATCTAAGATGCATCATTTGGTCTCAACCCACCTGGATCAAAGGAGAATGAAGAACACCAAGGTCACACGATAACTATGAGCCCAAGAGACAGAAAGAGCTGCATGAACCAGAGACTTACATCCTCCTGAGACCAGAAGAACTAGATGGTGCCCGGCCACAACAGATGACTGCCCTGACAGGGAGCACAACAGAGAACCCCTGAGGGAGCAGGAGATCAGTGGGATGCAGACCCCAAATTCTCATAAAATAAGACCAGACATGATGTTCTGACTGAGGCTAGAGGAATCCCGGCGGTCATGGTCCCCAAACCTTCTGTTGGCCCAGGACAGGAACCATTCCTGAAGACAACTCATCAGACATGGAACGGACTGGACAATGGGTTGGAGAGAGATTCTGATGAAGAGTGAGCTACTTGTATCAGGTGGACACTTGAGACTGTGTTGGCATCTCCTGTCTGGAGGGGAGATAGGAGGGTAGAGAGGGTTAGAAACTGGCAAAATTGTCATGAAAGGAGAGACTGAAAGGAGGGAGCGGGCTGACTCATTAGGGGGAGAGTAAGTGGAAGTATGTAGTAAGGTGTATATAAGCTTATATGTGACAGACTGACTTGATTTGTAAACTTTCACTTAAAGGACAATAAAAATTATTAAAAAAAAAAAAAAAGACTGTCTTTTCCCTATTTAACTGACTTTGGGCCTTTGTCAAATATCAGCTGGTCATACGTAGATGGATTTATGTCTGAATTCTCAATTCTGCTCCATTAGTCTATGTATCTGTTGTTGTACCAGTACCAGGCTGTTTTGACTACTGTGGCTGTATAATAGGTTCTAAAATCAGGTAATGTGAGGCCTCCCACTTTCTTCTTCTTTTTCAGTAATGCTTTACTTATCCGGGGCCCCTTCCCCTTCCTTATGAAGTTGGTGATTTGTTTCTCCATCTCATTAAAAAATGTCATTGGAATTTGGATTGCGATTGCATTGTATTTGTAGATTGCTTTGGGTAGAATAGACATTTTCGCAATGTTGAGTCTTCCTATCCATGAGCAAGGTATGTTTTTCCACTTATGTAGGTCTCTTTTGGCTTCTTGCAGTAGTATCATGTAGCTTTCTTTGTATAGGTCTTTTATGTCTTTGGTTAGATTTATTCCTAAGTATTTTATCCTCTTGGGGGCTACAGTAAATGGTATTGATTTGGTGATTTCCTATTTGATGTTCTCATTATTGGTGTGGAGGAATCCAACTGATTTTTGTATGTTTATCTTGTATCGTCATGCTCTGCTGAACTCTTCTATTAGTTTCAGTAGTTTTCTTGAGGATTCTTTATGGTTTCCTGTGTATAAGATCATGTCATCTGCAAATAGAGATGCTTTTACTTCTTCCTTACCAACCTAGATGCTCTTTATTTCATTATCTGGCTAGGACCTCCAGCACAATGTTGAATAAGAGCGGTGATAAAGGTCATCCTTGTCTGGTTCCCAATCTCAAGGAGAATGCTTTCAGGGTCTCTCCATTTAGGATGATGTTGGCTGTTGGCTTTGTATAAATGCCCTCTATTATGCTGAGGAATTTTCCTTCTATTCCTATCATGCATGGGTGTTGGACTTTGTCAAATGCCTTTTCTGCATCAATTGATAAGATCACTTGGTTCTTGTCTTTTGTTTTATTTATGTGATGGATTACATTGATTGTTTTTCTAATGTGGAACCATTCCTGCATACCCGATATGAATCCCACTTGATCTTGGTGAATTTTTTTTGGATATGTTGGTGAATTCTATTGGCTAGAATTTTGTTGAGGATTTTTCTGTCTAAGTTTATGAGGGATATAGGTCTATGATTTTCTTTTTTCGGGGGTGTCTTTACCTGATTTTGGTATCAGGGATATGCTGGCTTCATAGAATGAGATTGAGAGTATTCTATCCTTTTCTATGCTCTGAAATATAAGACAAGCATTTTTAAGAGTCAAGATTTACAGTATTAAAGAATGCTTTTAAAGACAAATTGTTGTGACAAAAGTTCATTTGGAAAAGAAAAACTCAGCTTCCCACCTTCCACCTGGTAACTGAAAAGGCTTTCTTAGGAACATAAGAAGTTTGCTTTTTTCTGGGATTGGAATACCACTTGGAGAAATAATATGGGCCGTGGGGTTCTTGCCATCTCAGGATCTCCTTGGGACTTACTTGTAGAGAAAAGAAAAATTACCAAGAAAAGTAGCAGTTATGATGTCTTCCTAAAGAATTTCTGGGAGCACAAACGGTCAAGCAGCTGAGTGCTCATCTGAAAGGTTGGAGATTTGAGTCCACCCAGAGGTGCCTGGGAAGAAAGGCCTGGTAATCTACTCCCAAAAAATCAGTTGTTGAAAACCTTATGGAGCCCCTGCAACTATTGCCCTGAGATAATATTTAAACCTTAAACCAAAAATATCCCCTGAAGTCTTCTTAAAACCAAACTATAGTTTAAGTAGTAAAGAATGTCTGTCTTGAACAGTGTGCTCTTTTAAGATCTATCTATATAGGATCAAAGTGACAATAGCAACTTGAAAAATCAAACAGGAAATTTAGGGGCAGTGAGTTTATGTTAATGGGGGAGGAACAACTCAAAAAAGAAGTATGAGAATGGTTGTACAACTCAAAGAATGTAATCAATGTCACTGAATCGTACATGTAGAAACTGTTGAACTGGTGTATTTTTTGCTGTGTGTATTCACAGCAAAAAAAGGAAATAAAAAAAAAACCCTACGTTACACAGTTCTACTCTGACACACGTGGTGTCGCCATGAGTCAGCATTGACTCTACGGCAACAGTTTTTGTTTTCTTTTAGTGATGTTTTCCCAGTGCCCTTCGTGGGCCTGCTGAGAGCACTTCCCCAGGAGGCCTATTGCAAGCAGCCTGGTTTCCAGGCTTCTTTATCTTGCTGCCAAACCCACCCTGACCCCCATAAGGAAGGCTGACAGGCCCACAGCTGCAGCCAAGTGTTATTAGAACATCATGTACCAATACCTCCTGTGGAGGCCACCGGCATTTTTTGCTTCAGAACCTCCCCTCCGGGAAAAGCTTCCTATGAAACATTAAAAATGTTATAAGGACACAAAAAATACTATTTCTGACAGAGAGGCAGGAAGAGCCAGAGGCTCTTGGTGAGGAGTGTCTCCGAGGAGTTCAGCTCTGGCCTGCTCTGCACTCACTAACTCAGTGCAGAACTTACCCCTGCAGCTGGTCCTTCTGAGGCCAGAGTGTACAATGCGCTGGCTGTGACAAAGCACATTCCCATCGACGGAGAGCTGGTTATGGACAGGCAGGTCTCTGAGCTTGGCTCCTGCCAGCCCTTGCCACTCCAGCAGAGGCGTATCTAAGGTACGGCAGGTATGGAGAGTGCCCTGGGCGCCCCTTGGGGTGGAGGCACCAATGAGCAGTTTCTATTGCTCATGGCAGTTTCCATGGCCAACGGTGAGAGATCATTCAGCAATTTACCACTAATTGCCATAGGCACTATTTTCCACAGATAGGCCTCTGATTTACTGTGAGGTCTCATTGACTCCAGCTCATCCCCTTCTCTTGATGGATGTCTTCACTCATTTCTAAACACTTTCTGAATCAGGCTGCTAAGTAAGGTGACTTCAGCCATAGATGGCAGAAAAAGAGTAAAAGACCTATCTTCAAGAAAACTGAAGCACTTCACATCCATAACAAGTCTTAAAAGAAATTCCCAGGCTTCAAAGGCCCGGATTGCTTTCTGTCCCTTACTGTGGGACTCTGGGTGGAGATAAATGATTCATTTCATGTCATTTAATATATTACTTAATTTTGTCTCAGCAGTACACAAACACAGTTTAAAAAACTCAAACAGCACAGAAGGGCTTCATGAAAAGCAACACACCTCCCTCCACCTCTCTCTGCCATTCTCTCTACCTCTCTTTCCCCTCTCAACTTAAGGAAGTGCATTTTTTTTCAACAGTCACCGTCACCGCTATTTAATTCCGAAACGTTTTCATCGTGCCTAACAGAAAGTCAGTGCGCCTAAGCAATAACGCCCCGCTCCCTCCGTCGCCCAGCCCACGGCAGCCACTCATCTACTTTCTGGCTCCCTGCACCTGTCCTCTCTGGATATTTCACGTAAATGGGATCAGACAGTATCTGCCCTTTTGTGACTGACTTCTTTCACTCAGCATAATGTTTTCAGGGTTCATCCATGTAGTAGTATGTATCAAAACTTTACTTCTCTTTATGCCTGAGTAAAAGTGCATTGCATGGATATACCACATTTTATTCATCCACCCCTCTGCTGAGGGACCTTTGGGATGTATCCACCTTTGGGCCATTATGAATAATGCCGCACTGAACACTGGTGTGCTGGTATCTGTTTGAGTCCCTGTAGTAAGAAGTGTACTTTTAATTTTACCTTGTCATGGTCAACATCCATACTCTCCTTTAAAAACAAATTAAATCTTCTGTGCCCTGTCTATAGATTTATTTCAAAAAAAATTAAAACAAATAAACAGTGTTTGTTATGTAAATGTCAAGGCCTTTTGGTGTTAGCTCTCTGAGGGGTGTGCCTGTGTGTGATTAGGAAACAGAGCTGTGTCGTGGCCTACCCCGTTATCTTCCGATCACGCCCTTTGGGGTGGCAGAAGCCGTGCAGGCGGTGGCGGATCCCTTCATGTGGAGACTCTTTCTTGTGCACGTATCTACGAGGCGTGGGACCAGATTTGCCAGGCCCAGCCCAGGAGTTGTGTAATTACTGGGAGGTAATTACTGTGTCTTGTTTGCTGCCTTGCAGTAAAAATCAGGGAGATTTTGATTCCACAGCTCAACCACGTTCAGGTCCACAGGTCTGGTCCAGACTCCTGAGCATGAGTTCTAGGACAGGGAGCCAGTGGAGATAGAAATCCAGGCTTCTGGTTAGTTGTCAGTGCCTGTTGCCATCGTCATGCATAAGCAGCAAAAAATAAAATAAAATACTACTACTACTACTAAAAAACGATGTTCCAAAGCCTTTGGTAGAAAAAATAAATTAAAAAAAATGCAGAAATCTCCTTCATCAAATAATGGCTATCAGGCACCTACACTCAGGGCATAACACAGTGAATCCCAAGAGTACAGGGAGGGCTCTGCTTTTATTTTCAGAACCACAGGGTGAAAAGTACTCAGTTCCAGACTCAGGTGGACCTAGGTTTGAATTCCTGGCTTTGCCCCTTACTAGCTGTTGGCTGTTGGTCAAGTTACTTAATCTCGTAAGCCTGTTTCCAAAGGTGTAAAGGGTACCCACCTTACAGATCTTGTGAAAATAAAATTTAATGGGATAATGAACCTAAAATGCCCAGCATACTCTGTTGTGTCAGAAGGACTAAATAGCAGCTCTTGCCTTCCCTCACCTTCCCTCTATTCTGCACCATTCCAAGTTGACTTTTTTTGTGTGTGCTTTAAGTGAAAGTTTACAATTCAAGTCAGTTTCTCATACTAAAACATATACACATTGTTATGTGACCCTAGTTGCGTGTTCTCCCTACAATGTAACAGCATACTTCTTCTCTTTGCCCTGCGTTTCCCGTGTCCATTCAACCAGCTCCTGTCCCCCTCTGCCTTCTTATCTCTCCTCCAGACAGGAGCTGCCCGCATAGTCTCATGTGTCTACTTGAGCTAAGAAGCACACTCCTCGCCAGTATCATTTTATGTCTCATAGTCCAGTCTAATTTCAGGAATGTTTTTAGTTTCGGGCTAACAGAGAGTCCGGGGGCCATGTCCTCTGGGGTCCCTCCAGTCTCAGTCAAACCATTAAGTCCGGTCTTTTTACCAGAATTTGAGACCTGCACCCCACTTTTCTCCTGCTCTAACACGGATTCTCTGTTGTGTTCCCTGTCACAGCAGTCACTGGTGGTAGCTGGGCACCATCTAGTTCTTCCGGTCTCAAGGTGATGGAGTCTCTGGTTTATGTGGTCCTTTCTGTCTCTTGGGCTCATATTTTCCTTGTGTCTTTGGTGTTCTTCATTCTCCTTTGCTCCAGGTGGCTTGAGATCAATTGATGCATCTTAGATCTTTGCTTGCTAGCTTTTCAGACCCCAGACACCACTCAACAAAGTGGGATGCAGAACGTTTTCTTAATACACTTTGTTATGCCAATGGACCTAGATGTCCCCTAAAACCATGGTCCCAAGACCCCGCCACTGCTACTCTGTCCCTCGAAGTGTTTGGTTGTATTCAGGAAACTTCTTAGCTTTTGGTTTGGTTCAATTGTGCTGACTTCCCCTGTATTGTGTGTTGTCTTTCCCTTCACCTAAAATAATTCTTGTCTGCTTTATCTAGTTGGTACCAAGTTGACCCTTATGCTCTTTACTCTGTTGTTAGTTGTCAAGTCAGCTCCAGTACATGGCAACACCACATACAACGGAACAAAATGTTGCCCAGCCCTGCGCCACCTTCATAATAATTGGTATGCTCAAGTTCATTGTTGCAACCACTGTGTATTTTGAGTGTCTTCCGACGTAGGGGGTTCAGCTTCCAGCACTGTATTGGACAATGTTCTGTTGGGATCCATAGCTCTTTCAGTGGCTAATTTTCAGAAGTCGATCACCACACCTTTCTTCCTAGTCTGTGTTAGTCTGGAAGCTCTGCTGAAACTTGTCCACCGTGGGTCCCCTGCTGGTGTTTGAAATACCGGTGACATAGCTTACAGCATCCCAGCCACACAAGCCACCACAGTATGACAAACTGATAGACAGGTGGCGGTCTTTATTCTATGTCTATCTTATTTCAGACAGTGTTAGGTCAACAGCTGCAGGCTGGCCTTGTCTTCAAACACATTTTTTCAGCTTCGCTTTCAGGAAAGAATTTCAGCTGTCCCTCCATCCTGCTTTTACTGCCTGCAATTACCTTTCCCAGGTGGGTTAAAAGCACTACTTACTTTTTCATTTCTTGATGTACAGCACTATAAGCATTTGGAGAAATGTGCCTTAATCTCAATCACTATAAGCTAGTGAGATGGAGGGAGAATGAGATGATAAAAATTCTGGTATTTTAGGATTATCTAATAAGATGGAGATCCCAGAATGTGTGAGCAAGTGTGCACTGGTTCCATAGGATGAAGCGTGATTCTACTTGGGCCTCGTTTTAGTGTTAAGGATTAATTTCCTTGGGCAAGTGTTAAAGAAGGTGTCATAAACAAGAAAGCCTTTATAGGATCTCTCCAGTTTCTATTGAGTAAGCATCAACAGAAGTGATACTACGGAAAATACCACTATCTCATCCATAATAATTGTTATATATGTGTATATACAGTATATATGTGTACATATATGTTTTTTTCCAGTTGATTCCGACTCCTTGCCACCTGAAGTGTGTCAGTGTAGAACTGTGCTCCGTAGGGTTTTCAATGGTAGATTTTTCAGAAGTAGAGTGCCAGGTGTTTCTTCCCAGGCACCTCTGGGTGGACTTGAGCCTCCAACCTTTTGGTTAGTAGCCAAGCGTGTTAACTGTTTGCACTACCCAAGGACTCAGTATATATACATACTTGTGCCATCCATGTGGTAGATTGAATCCTACTTCTTTTGACACGACTGAGGGAAATCCATCATCTATTTAATTCAACTCTATTCCACCTGTTCCCAACTCAGCAGCACATGCAGTTCTTACCCTCTGACCTTGATCCCAAGGTAAGTCAGACCTCACATGTGAAAGGGCACAGGCCTGTACACCACCGAGTCTGCCCAAGACTTCAGATGCCAGCTGCAAGCTTGGCAGTCCCCACGCCACCTCCCTGCTGACCTGCTGGGAAAACAAATTCAGGGTTTTCCCACTACTCCTTTAGGATGCCAGCCATAGGCTCAGGGATTCCCAGGGCCCCTCGCATTTCTGACCTGCAAGTTACAAATTCAAGGGTTCTTTCTACGCCCTTGAGATACCAACCATAAGCTCAGGGGTCCCTAGGCTGGTTCCCACTGCTTCCTTGGGTTTGATAATATGCTAGAATGACTCACAGAACTCACATAAAGTGCTGTATTTAGGATTACAGCTTTACTATAGCAAAAACGATACAAATAAAGAGACTCATGAGGTGAAATCTGGGGGGGTTCCCAATGGGGAGCTTTCTTGTCCCGAAAAGGGACACGCTACCCTTCCATGGAGAGGCCCGTGGAGCTTCCATATCAAGACCTTTATTGGGGCCTTATTACATAGTTGTGATTGACTGAATCATGCACCCCTCACCTGAGGTAGGCTGATATCACATGATAGGTCTTTCTGGCCTGGCTAGCCCCCACCCAAGTCACCTCATTAGCATAACTTGTTAGGTAGATACGGTCTGGAGGTCTCATCAAAGACACTTCAATCACTGGGGAAATTCCAAGGTTTTAGAAGCTCTCAGAACTGAAGACAAAATTTGGGTAATGTTAAACTCTTTATCTCATACCACCTTTCCATTTAAAACCGAGTGATAGTAATTGAAATAAGGAAACATTAGTAATAGGTATCAATGTAGACTAACAGTCCACTGAAATGTACCATCGTCACTAAGTAAGCTGTACATTCAGGATTAATAAGTAATAAAATAATTTTTTTGCTTTTTAACTTAACATGATTTAAAAGAAATTTTTTTGTCGTAGTAAATATACAGGTAACAAAATGTTCGCCATTTCAACACTCTTCACATGTACAGTTTAGCGACAGGAAATGTGTTCATCATGTTGTTGAACCATCTCACCCTATGTTTTAAAGTTCTATTTCTCTTATTGAAACTCACTTAAATGCTTACAGGAAACTTCCAAGTCATCTTGGATCTTCTTCAAGCTTTCCTTTGTGATAATAATTAAATGAAGAGAAATAGTCTTTCAGAGTTTAGACATCCAGACACTGGGTTGTTCTGCCTTTTTGGTAAGTCAGTTTCCTTTTATGGCAGTTACTGCAAGCGTCTTTTTCTTTTTTAATAAACTTTTTGCTTAAGAGCAGTTTTAGATTTACAGAATTATTGTTAAGATAGCATAGAGAATTCTCATCTGCCCCACACCCAGTTTCCTTTATTATTATCTTATGTAAGAATGGAACGTTTGTCACAACTGATACAACAGTATTGATACAATATTATGAACTAAAGCTCACACTTTATTTGAACTTCCTTGGTTTTTACCTAATGACTCTTTTTTGTTCCAGGGTCCCATCCAGGATACCACATTACATTTAGTCCTCATGTTTCCTGAGGCTCCTGTTGGCTATGGTAGTTTCTCGGACTACTTGTTTTTGATGACCTTGACAGTTTTGAGGAGTCCTGGTCAGGTATTTTGTAGAATGTCCCTCTATTGGGATTTGTCTGATGTTTTTCTCATGATTAGACCGGGTTGTGGGTTTTTGGGAAGAAGACCACAAAGGTAAAGTGCCATTCTTATCACATCGTACCAAGGGCACAAACTAGCAACACGACTTGTCATTGTTGATGTTGACATTGATCATATGGCTTGGGATGGTGTCTATCATGTTTCTGCCCTGTAAAGTTACTCTTTTTTTTCTCCTTTTCCATCCTCTTTTTATTTTTATCACACAGAAAACATCTCTGTCCTCACTAAACTCATTCACAGCGCTGTCTACTTACTCATGATCATTTATTACGCTAAAGTTTTCTTATGGAGTTAAGAACATTGTCTCTGAAAATCCCTAAGGACAATCTTTTTTTTAATGCCTTTAGTGTGTCTGTTAGCATATTCTGTCTAAGGTTTGGTGGGTAGCAGTGGTCATATTTTGGTAGGAACACAAAGGAAAGAAAATTCTCAACATGAAAATTCTCCAGGTATAGAAGGTATTCCCGTGGATCTTTAAGGTTATAATAATCATTATAATTTTCTCCCTATGCTGCAAATAAGTCCTCCCATTAAAAAAAAAAAAAAAAAAACACACCACAGGCTCCATGTTGGCTTCCAGGAAGGACTCTCAAGACCATACTCCAGCAGTGGAAACCAGGGGAACCATTGGTCCTGCCAGCATCAGGAAGCCACCTGCAGAACTGGGAAGACTCTTCTTGAGCAGCTGACACCAGAACCACCCTGGCTCAGTTACTCTCAACACTGGCAAATTGGAGCCCTCGTGCCCTGTCTCTAACCCTATTTAACTTGTTCTACATCCAGGTCTTGAAGAGTGTGTTTAATTAACAGAAACTAGATATCATCCAGAACCCTAGCTGCTGGGGAACTTGTGCGATGTCCTTTCCTATTCTAGCTGCCTCAAGAAGGCACACTAAAATGAGGCTGGAGTATGTAGAGTGAGCAAATCCAGTGTCTGTCACATGGCCCTAATAACATTGCTCCTCAGGTGAACAAGATTTTCTAGGCAAGGCTATTAATAGGACGGGGGCTAGTATGTGTCAGAAATCAAGCTCAGGAGACTTATCATGAGAAGTCAGCAGGTTGGAGCTTGTAGACAGAGTGAGCTACATAGTCAAGGCCTTAAGTCCAGTTAGCAAAGGGAAGGAGGATCTGGGACACCATAAGTTTGGAATCTAAATTAAGGTTAAATCTAAGTTAAGGATAGAACATAAGTTCTTTTTTCCATGTTTCCTGTGATTAATTGGTAATGGCTTCCTGGAGCACTATGTTAAGAACTTTCTAGGTTCAATTATTGTTACAGGTTTTATTACTACGCCTTCTACTGCTATTACCTCTGCTGTAGGCACAGGTAGGGGTGACTTGTGTGAAGTATTTGCTGTCTTTCTCATGATGGACCAGGACATCAGCAACAAGATTGAACTTAGAATCCTCAAGCTCCTTGCCTATGTCCGGGAACAAAGAGAGCGGTAGTGGCAGTATGAACCTAGAGCTTGAGCTAGTTAGAAATGACTCACTCAACTAGAGTGAGAGAGCAAAGCAAGGTTGCTACTGAAGAAGGAAAGTGGTAGTGGTTGGAGGACGTCTGTACCTCTACGTATACAAGCAAGATCATAATATAACAGAAAATGATATGCAAATTGGCAACCATTCATCTTAAAGTCAACAACCCAAGTCATTTTCTTTATGGCAATGGGACAGCTGAACTGTTTACTTATTTAAGGAAAAAAAACAGGGGTAGTTAATTCAAGGAGTCCCTGTGTGGTGCAAACAGTTCAGACCTTGACTGCTAACCAAAAGGATGAAGGTTCTAGCTCACCCAGAGGTGCCTTGAAAGAAAGACTAGACAATCTACTTCAGAAAAATCAGTCATTGACAATCCCAATGGAGCACAGTTCTACTCTGACACATTCGGGGTAGACACGAGTCAGAATCAACTGGACGGCAACTGGTGGGTGACTCAAATAATGGAAATGTTCACCCTGACTCGATTCATCATCTCAAGAGCTGTCAGAGGTGACAAAACCATGTTGGCCTGGCTTCCTTCTTAATGCCGGATGGCAGCAGGATGCCTGGAACGGCTTGGGCCCCGCATCCTTCAGAACAATTCCAGACTATGGTTCAGTAAGTGCAGGATTCTGCAGGCACCAATCTTATTTTCAGACAATTAAGCAAAAGGGCAATACGAGTTACAATTTTTTTTTTTTTTTTAGAACATCTGTACAAAATGCCTAGAACTAAAGTAGGCCAGAAGCAGTTCTACGGGAATTGGCTGTAAATAACTCTTAAGGGTAATTTTTAACTAAATATTTCCAAATTGTTTTAGGATTCTGGAGAAGTTAAAGTTGCTGAAACATTCCACTGTCAACCTTATTTTTACCTTAAATTCTCTCTCTGGCTCTTTTTTCTGTCAGTTCTCTTCACTTTTTCTGACTTCTGCTTTTTTGTGAAATAAGCGTAATTCATAGGAAAATATATAATATTATTTTCAAGACGACAAATACATGCTGGAATAAAAAAACTTAAACCGTTGAAGTATATAAAGAAAAACATGAAAACTTCACCCTCACACTCATTCCCATAAGTAACCACTGTTAATATAAGTATTTTTTTTTTAAAAAAGAACCTTGTCTATAATGAATAAGGCTTTATATTCCTTCATAAACATATACGATTTACATTTTTCTGTCAAAGAGAGATTTCCTCAATCTGTTTATTATATTAGCCAAGAACAATCCAGTATGTGAGAATACTTTTTAAAAATTAGGTGTATTTTATCTTTATTCCTCAAACACACACACACACACACACACACACACACACACAGAGAGACACGTGTCTTAGTTTCTTAGTGCTGCTTTAGCAAAGAGAAATGTATTTTCTCAGTTTAGGAGGCTAGAAGTCCGAACTCTAGGGGAAGACCCTCTCTGTCCAGTCTGGGGGAAAATCCTTGGGTCTTTCAGCTTCTCTTTCCAGGTTCCTCGGTGATCTTTCTCCATTTGTGCCTCATCTGCCCCTTTTATATCTCAAAAGCGGTTGCCTTAAAACACACCCTACACTGACATGCCCTCGTTTAACATAACAAAGAAAACCCTATTCCTAAATGTGGTTATACCCACATGTATCGGACTTAGGATTCCAACACATATTTTGGGTGGGACAGAATTCAATCAGTAGCAATACATAAACTATAATCTCTAAAATTATCTAACTTAAAACTTATTATGAAAAAAAATTTAAATCATGGAATATTTTTACAACTGTTATTACCAGTTGTCTTAGTTATCTAGAAACTAATACCACAAATGGGAGGCTTTAAAAAAAATTTTTTTTTTTCTCATAGTTTGTTGTTGTCACGTGTCATTGAGTCCGTCCTGGCTCATAGCAACTCTGTACGACAGAACAAAACACTTCCCAGTCCTGAGCCATCCTCACAATCGTTATGTATGAGCCCATTTTTACATCCACTTTGTCAATTCATCTCATTGGGGTCTTCTTCTCTTTTGCTGATCCTCTACTTTACCGAGTGTGATGTCCTTCTCCAGGGCCTGGTCCCCCCTGATGACATGTCCAAAGTATGTGGTGAGATGAAGTCTCCCCATCCTCACTTCTAAGGAGCATTCTTTTTCTTTTTTATTGTACTTTAGGTAAAGGTTTATAGAGAAAATTAATTTCTCGTTAAACAATTAATACACATATTGTTTTGTGACATTGTTTGCCAACCTGGCAATGTGTCAACACTCTCCTCTTCTTGACCTCAGGTTCTCCATTTCCTTTCATCCAGCTTTCCTGTCCCCTCCTGTCTTCTCGTCCTTGCCCCTGGGCTGGTGTGCCCATTTAGTCTCATGTCATGGTTGAGGTATGCGTACTATTGTTTGTTTTATAGGCCTGTCTAATCTTTGGCTGAAGGGTGAACCTCAGGAGTGACTTCAGTACGGAGTTAAAATGGTGTTTGGGGGCCATACTCTCAGGGTTTCTCCAGTCTCTGTCAGACCAGTAAGTCTGGTCTTTTTTTGTGAATTTAAATTTTGTTCTACAGTTTTCTCTAGCTCTGTTCAAAATGCTCTATTGATCCCCATCAAAGCAGTCAACAGTGATAGCCAGGCACCACCTTGTTGTACTGGACTCAGTCTGGTGGAGGCTGTGGTAGTTGTGTTCCATTAGTTCTTTGGACTAACCTTTCCCTTGTGTCTTTGGCTTTCTTCATTCTTCCTTGATCCACAGGGTTTTTCACTGGCTGATTATTTAGAGTAGATTGCCAGGCCTTTCTTCCTTGCCTGTCTTATTCTGGAAACTCTGCTGAAATATGTTCAGCAACACAACAACATATAAGCCTCCGCTGACAGACAGGTGGTGGCCATGCACGAGTTACACTGGATGGGAATCAAACCCGGGTCTCCCATACAGAAGGAAAATGTCTAAACTCAGATATTAACCCAACTTCAAAATTCATGCTATGTTCTTTAGGACACACTGCCTCTTCCAGTAGAAGGCTGCCAGGTTTGCCAGGGGGACACATTTGGAAGAGAGAAGCTGAGGCAACTGACCAGGATAAAGCCCTCCCCTCACCCTTTTTTTTTTTTTTACTTAGAATTGTGAAAAAAGAATGAGAATTTTATCATCCACCAAAGAATTTTACTAGCTTCAGGTTTTCAGGTTACCTACCAAAGATACAGATTTAAGAAGCATTAAATTCCAGTCATGCATCCAGCAGCACTGGATTCAAAAAAGCTGTATTAAAAAAACAATCCATAAATACAAAATAAGATCATTGACACCTCACGAAACTCAAAATCCAGCCTGGTACAACCCACTCTGCGGGCTACACGTCCACGGCACAATAACTATTACACTGTGCGAGACTTTGGTCAGCTAACTAAAATGTTGGCTGTTTCGCCAGTATTTACAAAATAAATCACCTAAAATAACCAACCTAAGAGATTCTTTAAGTTACTCATCTTTTAAGATGGGGTGGGACCAGAAGCCATATCTTAGATGGCCACTCACAAGCTTTTAAGGCCCCAGAGGCTACTCACCAAAGTAGGTTATAGAACATTTTCCTTATAAACTATGTTGTGTCGGTTGAGCTAGATGTCCCCTGAGACCACGGTCCCCAGCCCTCAGCCCAGTAACTTGATTCCTGTGGGAGTTTGGATGGGTCTATGGAGCTTCTGTGACTTTGCCTTGGTCAAGTTGTGCTGGTTTCTCCAGTATTGTGTACTGCCTTATCTTAAGGGCCATTCTGGCTGTATTTCTTTTAAGACAGATTGATTCATTCTTCTGGCAGTCCATGGTATATTCAATATTCTTTGCCAACACCATAATTCAAAGACATCAATTCTTCTTCAGCCTTCCTTGTTCATTGTCCGGCTTTCACGATTGAAAATACCATGGCTTGGGTCAAGCACACCTTAGTCCTCCAAGTGACATCTTTGCTTTTTAATACTTTAAAGTGGTCTTTTGCAGAGGTCAATGTACTATGTCATTTCGTTTCTCTTTTTTCTTTTCATTGTGCTTTAGGCGAAAGTTTACAGAGCAAATTAGTTTCTCATTCAATAATTTATACACAAGTTATTTTATGACATTGGTTGCAATCCCCACAATGTGTCAGGTCTCTCCCCTTTTCCACCTTGGGTTCCTGTGTCCATTCGTCCAGTTTTCCTGTTCCTTCCTGCCATCTTGTCTTTGCTTCTGGGCATGTGTTGCCCATTTGGTCTTATATACTTGATTGAACTAAGAAGCACTTTCCTCACTTGTGTTATTGTTTGTTTTACAGGCCTGTCTAATTTTTGGCTGAAAGGTAGACTTCAGGATTGGCTTCAGTTCTGAATTAGCAGGGTGTCCAGGGAAGATAGTCTCAGGGGTTCCCCCAATCTCTGTCAGACCAGTAAGTTTGGTCTTTTTTGTGAATTTGAATTTTGCTCTACATTTTCCTCCGATTTTGTCCAGGACCCTCTATTGTGATCCCTGTCAGAGCAATCGTTGGTGGTAGCCGGGCACCATCTACTTCTTCTGGGTTCAGAGCTGGTGGAGGCTGTGGTTCATGTGGCCCATTAGTCCTTTGGACTAATATTTTCCTTGGGTCTTTGATTTACTTCATTCTCCTTTGCTCTGCATGGGATAGGACCAATAGATGTATCTTAGATGGCTGCTCGCAAGGTTTTAAGGCCCCGTATGCTACTCACCAAAGTAAGATGTAGAATATTTTATGAACTACGTTTAACCTAGACATCCCCTGAGACTACGGTCTCCAGCCCTCAGCTCCAGTAACTCAGTCCCTCAAGATGTCTGGATGTGTCTAGAAAGCTTCTATGACTTTGCCTTGGTCAAGCTGTACTGACTTCCCCTGTATTATGTGTTGCCTTTCCCTTCGCCAAAGATAACACTTGTCTACTATGTAGCTAGTTATCATTTGGTTTCTTGGCTGCTGCTTCCATAGGTGTTGATTGTGGATCCAGGTAGAATGAAATCCTTGATAACTTTAATATTTTATCTGTTTATCATGATGTTGCTTATTGGTCTTGTCGTGAGGATTTTTGTTTTCTTGATGTTCAAGCGTAATCCATACTGAAGGCTTAGTCTCTGATTTTCATCAGTAAGTGCCTCAAGTCCTCTTAGCTTTTAGCAAGCAAGGTTGTATCATCTGCATATCATAGATTGTTAATGGGTCTTCCTCTAAACCTGATGCTGCATTCTTCATATAGTCCAGCTTCTTGGATTATTTGCTGGATTGAAATTCAAGCCATATTCAGAAGAGGACATGGAATGAAGAATATCATTGCTGATGTCAGACGGATTCTGGCTGAAAGCAGAAAATACCAGAAAGATGTTTACCTGTGTTTTATTGACTATGCAAAGGCATTCAACTGTGTGGATCGTAACAAGTTATGGATAACATTGAGAAGAATGGGGATTCCAGAACACTGACTTGTGCTCATGAGGAACCTGTACATAGACTAAGAGGCAGTCATTTGAGCAGAACAAGGGAACACTGGGAGGTTTAAAATCAGGAAAGCTGTGTGTCAGGGTTGTATTTTTTCACCATAGTTATTCTCAAAGTTTAGGAGGCTAGAAGTCCAAATTTAGGGTGCTAGCTCTAGGAGAAGGCTTCCACTCTCTGTCCACTCTGAAGAAATATCCCTGTCTCATCTGAGCTTCTGTTTCTGGGTGATCTTCATGTGGCTTGGCATCTGTCTTCCCCCATCTCTCTTTCTTTCACTTGCTTGTTTAATCTCTTTTATGTCTAAAAAGAGATTGACTTAAAATATGCTTTATGCTAATCCTGCCTTATTAACATAACAAAGACAACCCATTCCCAAATGGGATTATAACCGCAGGCACAGAGGTTGAGATTTCAACACATACTTTGGGGGACACAGTTCAATCCATAACACCAGTCACACTCGTACTCTTTACGTACAGAACCACCATCTCTCACATTCATAAGTAAGGTTATGTCAGCTCATATTACTGAAAAAGTCTGCTCATATTTCTTGATGACATAGTTATTGCTACCTGCCCTAATAAAAAATACCTGTCTCTTAATAAAATGTTTACTACTTAAATAATGATGTAAATTAGATGAAAAACTAGCTCTTGGATTACGTTTTAAAGAAAGAAGGCTCCGGGGTGTGAATGACGGCATTGTAATTCCTGCTTAATGCATTGTCCAGGACAAGCACCAAGGACCCAGGGGTGCAATTAGGATAGTATCGCTGGTAGCCTGGAGTTATTTTGTGTGTTTTATTGTAAAATCCTGAATACATTACAAAAGCCCTGAAAAATGAAAAACAGCATACAGTTAAATCTTTTCAAAGTGCCTCTGTGGATCGCAAATTTAATCAGAGTCCCCAGATGCTCTGGAATATGCAGTAAGTTCTGTCCCCATCAACACAGACCTCAGCAAGGCTGGTGCCTTGCTCTCACCACTGACGCCAGGCTCCAGTCTATCTGTTCGTGTCCTTTGGCAGCCAGGTGCAGTTCAGGTTTAGGCCATCGTCTAAGTCAGAGAAAGCATGCACTTTGAAAGAGGGGCATTTTGAGAATTTGAGGACTAGTTCCTTAGTAATAGAAATTGGTCTGCTCAATAGAATATTTTATTAACATTTGCTTCCATCCTGCATATTTTATTGAAAAGAAGGCTCGTCTTCTACCCATTAAAATGTCGCTTGTGACTAATCCAAATCATTGGGGTGGTTTGTCAGCTTTGGCCTCAGTAACTGCATGGGCTCACTGCATACCGTGTGAATCCATGAGGGAATTCAGACTGTTTTCCTCACAGCTGCCTCCTGTCAGAGAGTGAGTTCTGATGAAGAACAAAGTGACCAACGGCCATCAGAAGCCTTGGTCTTGGAATCATGTGTCTGTTCACTATGGGTCCACTTTCAATATCAATATCAGTGCTAAAGAAAGGCAGAATAAGAAATAAACATGCACTGCAATTAGAATAAAACCTGAGTGCTCCTTAGACTTGAGAATGGTGAGACTTTGGACATGTTATCAGGAAAGACCAATTGCTAGAAAAGGACATCATACTTGGTTGAATAAAGGGTTAGTGAAAACAAGAGGAAGCCTCAGTGAGACGGAATGACACAACAGCTCCAACAGTAGGCTCAAACATACCAACCATCATGAAGAAGGTGCAGAACCAGCCAACGTTTCATTCTGTTATATATGGAGTTACCACGAGCCAGAGCTAACTCAAGGCAACTAACAACAACGATAACAACAACCAGCGCAAGAGAAAGGATGTAGTTGTTTTGCTTAAAAAAAAAAAGTCAATAAGATGGTAATAAATTCAGACTTTCTGATTAAGGTTTCAGGAATATACTTCATGCAGGGACTGCAACCAATGTCACAAAACAATTCGTGTATAAATTTTTGAATAGAAAACTAATTTGTGCTGTAAACTTTTACCCAAAACACAGTTCAAAAAAAAAAAAAGTTTATACTGCAGAATCTCTTTCTCTTAGAACAGATATCCCAGCAATTCCTTATAAGAGTCCCCTTTTCCACTTGACATCCTATTAAAAAGTCAGAATTTTTTTTTGTGTAGAATATCTTTCCTAATGGGCTACACTGAATTTTTTGTTTCTTTGTTTTTTGTAAAATAAGGAGTTAACCGCTCCTTTCTCTGTCAGTTACAGATATGCAGTCTTTTTCAGTTGGAAAATTGTGAGTCTTAGGACTCAGGATTTTTACAAAAAGATCTTGCCACTTCTGCAAATTGGGGAAATCAGCAAGATGGGCGTACTTCAGATTGGTGTGCTAGTGCCAGGGCCAGAGGTGTGGTTAGATGGTGATGAGGACAATTGCAAAGGAGAAATCAGAGGTTGGAGGCCTGTAGAGTCTCTGACATTACATCAGCACAAAATGGTGACAAGGAAAATGTATTTGAAGGCCATGTTGCAAATGAAATTGACAGAATTCGGCAGCTGAGAGGGCAAGGGTAAGGGGAAGTCAAAGTCAAGTATGAGGCCAAGGCCTCAGTGACCAGAAGGACAGTTTGCTAGAGCACCTGCAGTAGCACTAAACCTCAGCCCCATGGGCACTTGAATCAGATTCCATCCTCCCTCACCAGGATCACACATCAAGTTAATGACAAGGCTGGGATTAGACCAGGCTTTCACAGATAAGCCCAGCCCTCATCCAAGGCTGAAGTGCTTCCTTGAGGAATCCCCTTGGCATTCTATGGTGGATTATCTCCCATTTCTTAAAGACCCCTTGGGTTCATGTCTGCCTTTAGCTTCTGCCCTTCCTCTACTCCTCTTTACAAACCAACTTCTCCCAAGGCCGCTGCCTCTAGTTCCACCTATTAAAAAAGGATTTCCACCCCAACAAGACAGACTGCCCGCAATAAGGTCACCAAGGAGGGTCACGTGGCTAAATGTAATGGAGGTATTTCCAGTATCCTCTTAAATCACCCTTAGCATCACTTAATGGAGATATCACTTCCTTTACTCACCCTTCTTCCCTCATCCTGCCTCCCCAAACCTCCTTCATCACCCCTTCTCTCTTTCCCTAACCCTCTCTCCTTCTACCTCACGCTTTCTCCTTACAGCATCCTTTTTTCCTCACCCTTGGTCTCTCCTCACTCCCTTCTTCCTTCTTTCTCTCCCTTCCTCCCTTTTCCTCCCTCCTTCCTTCTTTTAACCTCCTTAATTCCTCCCTCTTTCTTACCATTCTTTCACCCCCCTGTTTCCATGGCAACAGGCTTCTGGTTTTCTTCTTTGCCTTTGCCCACTGCTTCTTGGTCTGCTTGTTGGCAGCTTCCTCTCAGAGCTCAGTCCTGGGCCATCTTCTCTTCTCCCTCCATCCTCAGTCCCCAGTGGATTGATCTGTTTCGGTCAGCATACTGTCCAGGCCTAAATGTATATTACCAGACCTCTTTTTTTGCTCTCGGCTCATGTAACCAGCTGCCTCCATTATATTTCTACTTGGCTGTGCCATAGGCATTTCAAATGTAATATGTCCCAAACTTTTTGCCTCGTTTCTTCCCTCATCCTACAATCTGTTCCCCTTCCAGGATCTCTATTTCTCATGTCCTCCATGCCCAAGTCATTCTTGATATCTTTCTCTTCTCTTACCCTGTTCATTAGGAAGTCCTAATTTTACTCACAAAATCGACGTTAAGTCAGTCCAGTCCACTGTTTTCCACTCCCCCATTCTAGTCCAGGAAACCATTTTTTAAACTGTGAATTAGATGAAGTTTCACAGAGTAAATTAGTTTCTCACTAAACAATTAACACACATATTGTTTTTGACATTGGTTGCCAACCCCGTGATGTGTTGACACTCTCCCCTTCTTGATATTGGGTTCCCCATTTCCATTTGTCCAGCTTTTCTGTCCCTTCGTGCCTTCTTATCCTTGCCCCTGCACTGGTGTGCCTATTTAGTCTTGTATACATGGTTGAGCTATGTGTATTATTGTTTTATAAAACCTGACAAAAACCTGTTGCTGTTGAGTTGATTCTGACTCATAGCAACATTGTAGGACAGAGTAGAACTGCCCCATAGGGCCAGGAAACCATTTTTTGTCTGGACAATTTACTGCAGGAGCCTCCTAACTGGGCTCTCCGCTTGGTCTTTTGCTGCCCCACCCCACCACCAATCCACTATCTACTAAGCAACTGGAGAAATACTTTAGGAAAAGAATCTAATCATGCCATGCTCCTTCTTAAACCCTTAAGCAATCACTTGCATTTGAAATAAAACATAAAATCCTTCGTCAGCTTTAATGCGGCCTTTTCCTGTGTCTGCAGCCTCACCTTGATCTGCTCTCCCTGTGCTAATGACGGTCAAGCCGTGCCAGCCTCCTCCTAGCTCCTCAATCCATCAAGCCCTCAGGGTCTTTGCAAACACTGTTCGCTATGCCTAGAACTCTCTTTCCCACATTCAGCCTGGTCATCTCTCATCTATCCTTCAAGTCCCAGTTTAAATGTCAGAGAACTACCCTAACTCTTCTACTTCCCCCATCTGGCCCCCATGTAATCTCCCACTTTTTCCTGGTAGCCCTTATCACATTTTGCAATTTACGTATATATTCGTGTGACTATTTGTATAATGTCTGTTTCCCTCATCACTGTGTGTGCTCCATTCATGCTTTTGCTCACTGCTGTATCTTGGCTTATAATAAAAATATATATATATATATATATATATATATATATAATAGAGACTCAGAAATTTGATGAATGAATGAGTGAATAAATGATTACTAACGTGGTTTCATCGTCAAAAACAATATTTCAAGACCTGTCCTGAAATAAAATGCTGAAATATCCTGAAATGTCCATACGCCTATAAGGAAGACTAGTTAATATGACTATTATTTGAATTTATGCACCAGCCACTAAGGCCAAAGATGAAGCAAGTGAAGATTTTTACTAACTTCTGCAATCTGAAATTGATCATACATGCAATCAAGATGCATTGATAATTACTGGTGATTGGAATGCCAAAGTTGGAAACAAAGAAGAATTGGTAGTTGAAGAGTATGGCCATGGTGGCAGAAATGACACTGGAGATGGCATGACAGAATTTTGCGAGACCAACGACTTCTTCATTGCAAATACCTTCTTTCAACAACATAAATGACAACTATACACGTAAACGTGGACCTCGAGAGACGGAATACACAAGAATCAAATTGATGACTTCTGTGGGAAGAAACAATAGAAAAGCTCAGTATCATCAATCAGAACAAGGCCAGACGGTGACTGTGGAACAGACTATCAATTGCTCATATGCAAGTTCAAGCTGAAGCTGAATAAAATTAAAATAAGTCAAAGTATGACCTTGAGTATATCCCACCTGGATTTAAAGATCATTGATTTGACACACAGAACACTAATGACCAAAGACCAGATGAGTTGTGGGATGACATCAAGGAAATCATACATGAAGAAAGCACAGGGTTATTTAAAAAGATAGAAAAGACCAAAATGGATGTCAGAAGAGACTGTGAAACTTGCACTTGAATGCAAAATAACTAAAATGAATGAAAGAAATAATGAAGTAAAAGAGCTGAACAGAAGATTTCAAGAGCAGCTTGAGAAGACAAAGTAAAGTATTATAGTGAAATGCTCAAAGACCAGGAGTTAGAAAACCATAAGCGAAGAACACACTTGGCCTTTCTCAAGCTGAAAGAACTGAAGAAAAAATTCAAGCCTCCAGTTGCAATATTGAAAGATTCTCTGGGCAAAATATTGAACAATGCAGAAAGCATAAAAAGAAGATGAAAGAATACACAGAGTCACTGTACCAAAAAGAATTGGTCGATGTTCAAGAATTTCAGGAGGTAGCATATGATCAAGAACCAATGGTATTAAAGGAAGAAGTCCAAGCTGCACTGAAGGCACTGGCCAAAAAAACAGTGTCCAGGAATTGATGGAATATCAATTGCAATGTTTCAACAAACAGATGCAACACTGGATGCGCTCCCTTGTCTATGCCAAGAAATTTGGAGGACAGCTACCTGGTCAAATGACTGGAAGAGATCCATATTTGTGCCCATTCCAAAGAAAGGTGGTCAAACAGAATATAGAAATTATCAAACAATATCATTAATAGAATCCCTGGGTAAAATTTCACTGAAAATTATTCAAAAATGGTTGCAGCAATACATCAACAAGGAAGTGTCAGAAATTCAAGTCAGATTCAGAAGAAGATATGGAATGAGGCATATCATTGCTGATGTCAGATGGATCCTGTTTGAAAGTAGAGAACACCAGAAAGATGTTTACCTGTGTTTTACTGACTATGCAAAGGCATTCGACTGTGTGAATCATAAGAATTTATGGATAACATTGCCAAGAATATGGGAATTGCAGAACACTTAATTGTGCTCATGCAGAACCTGTACATAGAAGGAGGCAGTAGTTTGAACAGAACAAGGGGTTACTGTGTGGTTTAAAATCAGAAAATGTGTGTGTCAGGGTTGTATCCTTTCACCGTACCTGTTCAATGTGTATGCTGAGCGAATAGTCCTAGAAGCTAGACTACATGAAGAAGAAGGGGGCATCAGGATTGGAGGAAGACTCATTAACAACCTGTGATATGCAGATGACACAACCTTGCTTGCTTCAAGCACTTACTGATGAAGGTCAAAGACTATAGCCTTCAGTACGTATTGCACCTCAACATAAAGCAAAAATCCTCATGACTGGACCAATAAGCAACATCATGATAAATGGAGAAAAGACTGAAGTTGTCAAGGACTTCATTTTACTTGGATCCACAATCAATTCTCCTGGAAGCAGCAGTTAAGAAATCAAATGAAGTATTCCATTGGGCAAATCTGCTGCAAAAGACCTCTTTAAAGTGTTAAAAAGCAAAGACATCGCTTTGAGGACTAGCCCAAGCCACGGTATTTTTAATCACCTCATATACATGTGAATTTTGGGTAATGAATGGACAAGACCAAAGAAGAATTAAGGCATTTGAGTTATGGCATTTGCAAAGAGTATTGAATATACCATGGACTGCCAGAAGAACAAACAAATCTATCTTGGAAGAAGTATAGCCAGAATGCTCCTTAGAAGCAAGGATGGTGAGAGTTCATCTCACAATCCTTGGACATGCTATCAGGAGGGACCAATCCTGGAGAAGAGCATTATGCTTGGTAAAGTAGAGGGTCAGCGAAAAAGAAGAAGACCCTCAGGGAGATGGATTGACACAGTGGCTGCAACAATGGGCTCAAGGATCAGGCAGTGTTTCATTCCACAGTGCATAGGATCACTACAAGTTGGAACCAGCTGGGCAGAGCCTTGATTCACTACAAGGCTCTAGGGATGACTTCATTTATCTAAATAGGTGACATGGCATCCTACAGTCTGTTTTGTTAGAATAGCTAAACATAAATGGTCAATGTGCGATGGGGCTGATATTTCAGAAACACCTACCTCCTGAATTAGAGATCACAGTTTCCTCCAAACGGTCAGTCACGTGTTCCAATGGTCCTTCTCAACCCAGATACCTGCAGAGTGAAGAGTAGCCTCACAGGGTCACTATGAGCCAAAAGTTTAAATGAAGATTACCCACTACTGTTGGGTTGATTCTGACTCATAGCAGCTCTATAGGACAGAGTAGAACTGCCCCATCGGGTTTCCAAGGCTGTAAATACTTATGGGAGCAGACTGCTGTATCTTTCTTCTACAGAGTGGCTGGTGAGTTCAAACTGTTGACCTTTCAGTTAGCAGCCAAGTGCTTTAACCACTGTGCCACCAGGGCTTCTTAGAACGAAGGTTACCTACCTACCCTGTAATACCTTTCCTGTCATCTTCAGTTTTCCTTTTCTAGTTTATTTCTTACAGTTCTCCAGCTTTCAGTAAAATAAAATGTCACAAGAAGCATAAAACAACCACAACCTTAGTGGGATCATTATGACTGATTTGTTTACTTCCAGACAGCAGATCTTTTAAGGAAGTCCTTGCCTTTTACTCTCTGGTCATGGATCAAGAGCTTCTATGTGTGGGAATGCCAAAATCACATAGATTCACGTACTGCCTGAATTTACAAGGCCTCACATCATTTACTTAAACTAACATCCTCAATTAAAACTGGGCTGGAATTTAAGAGGGAAGATGGCTTCAGCTAAATGGGGCACCCCAGAGCTAGAGAGGAAAGGCCAATGCTGTCAACAGGGAAGAAGCCCGCATTTTATAGACAATGAGTTCAATTTCAGCAAAGGTTACACTTTCCTGCAAAATCTGGTTCTCAGAGAGATTATTTGCTTTCATCTTCAAGCGGTTCAGCAAAATCAAGACCTCAAGACCACAAGTCAGGAAACCCATGTTTTTACCCATTTCTAACTGAGATTATCTTCTTCCTAGCAGATTGTCAAGGCCCTGGTCTTGGGCCTAGGCTGGCTCTCAGCAGCTGGTGTTGGCCTGAAGCTGGGGCAGGAGCTAAGGGAAAACAAATGACAGTGTTGAGGTTAAATTGAAGGCAGTGATGGTTCAGTGGTAGACGTCTCACCTTCCATGTGGGAGACCCAAATTCGATCCCTGGCCAATGCAGCTCATCTGTCAGTGGAGACTTGCGTGTTGCTATGATGCTGGACAGACTTCAACAGCACTTCCAGACTAAGACAGGCTGGGAAGGTAGGCTTGGTGCTCTACTTCCAAAAATCAGCCAGTGAAAACCCTATGGATCACAATGGCCCAAAACGCAGTTGATCAAGGGAATGGTGGAGGGCTGGGCAGTATTTTGTTCCATTGTGCATGAGGTTGCCGTGAGCTGAGGCCAACTCGATGGCAGGTAACAACAGGGATAAAAAGCCAATATGTACAGGGACCAAGTATTATGAAAGGCAAAGCTACCACAACGTTTTGCCTACAATACACATATTAAAAATGGCGATGCTGCAAGCCAATTGAACTTGGAAACGTTGCCCAGAGAATGTGTTCAGGTGAAATTATAATCCCTCCAGACGCAGCCATACGGCTGTCTACTTCCCAAACAGTAATAGCTGGTCAAACATTTAGAAGGGGCTGCTTCGCCTCCATTTGGACCGCTCTGAAGAGCTACTGAAATAGTAAATGCCTTTTTGGCTGGCTAGGCTTGTTTCAAATGAATCCAGCAGGAAATTGAAAAGCAAATGCCCTCTGTCTCTTCTCTAGGCCTGTCCTTGCCCCTCAGCCCAGCCTTCCAACATTGATGGAACCAGAGCTGCCTTGTATTCAACCCTGTGTGAGGGGGCAGCTGGCCAGGTTTGAGTGGAGCCAAAGTCTGTCTGCCCCCAACCCCTCACCTCCACTCTCATCAGTTGTTGGGAATCCCACCATGAAAGATATTCCTCTGGGGTTTCTTAGTGACTCTGCATCAGGAGCCATAAACAAGCCAGTGCAAGCCCTGGTGGCACAGTGGTTAAGCACTGAACTGCTAATAGAAGGTTGGTGGTTCAAACCCACCAGGTGCTCCACAGGAGAAAGATGTGGCAGTCTGCTTCCGTCAAGATTACAGCCTTGGGAACCTTAAGGGGAAGTTCTACCCTGTCCTATAGGGTCGCTATGAGTTGGAATCAACTTGAGAGCAATGGGTTTGGTTTTGGGTTTATGGCCTGGGAGGGTAATTTAAACATGCCATTTTTATTAGGCCAGATTCAGTGATCAGATTCCTAAGAAGTTACCTTGAGAGACAGGTGAGAGAACAGGAAACACTTACCGTAAGGGGAAGACAAAGCCTGCTCATTCTTTTGTGATGTACTGAATTGGGGAATGTCTTAGTGCCCGGGTGGTGCAAACAGTTAATGCACTTGACTCCTGACCAAAAGGTTGGTGGTTTGAATTCGCCAAGAGGTGCCTCAGAAGAAGGTCCTGGCGATCTGCTTCTGAGAAATCAGCTATTGAAAACCCTATGGGGCACAGTTCTACTTTGACATATACGGGGTCTCCGTGAGTCAGAGCTGACTGGACAAACAACTCGTTTTTAGTTTCCTAATGATGCCATAACAGAAATACCCCAAGGGGGTGGCTTTAAAGAATAGAAACTTATTTTCTCACAGTTCTGAAGTCTAAACGTCCAGACCAGGGTCTTGGCCATGTTGATTTCCTCTTGGTTGGCAGTCCCCACTGTTCCTTGGTTCCTTGGAGTACCTCACGTGCCACCTGTCTTCCCCTACCTGTGGCTTATCTGTTCTTTTTATAAGTCAGAAGTGATTAGACTTAGAACCTACCTTATTGGGGTATGATCTAATTAACACATCAAAGAAAACCCTATTTCCTAACAGGATTACATTCATGGTATAAACAACAACAACAATGGTATAGGGGTTAGAATTCCAACACATAATTGGGGCAGGGGGAACCAAACCAAAACCAAACGCAGCGCAGTGGAGTGGAGTTGATCCTGACTCATAGCAACCCTATAGGACAGAGTAGAACTGCCCCATAGAGTTTCCAAGGAGCGCCTGGCGGATTTGAACTGCTGACCCTTTGGTTATCAGCCGTGGCACTTAACCACTATACCACCAGGGTTTCCTGGGGCAGGGAGAGCAAAATTTTATTCATAACAGGGAGACAAAATATTCAGGGGGTGAAGAAAACACCCAGAAAGGATGGGGGAAGAGGCCTAGGGTCTCTAAAATCTAAAACACAGCATCCCCAAATTCCTGGAAAGCAGTTGTTGCCGTTATGCAATTTACTGTTTGAAAGATTTCTGTTTTTTAAGTAGCATCCAGCTTCTTCTCTGTTTGCTGTGAAAAGTGCCATCCCCATCCTAACACTCTTTGGCTGGAAGGAAATAAATTCTGTGTACTGAAAGCAGATAGATAAACAGGAGTAGCTTATGTACAACACTTTAGGTCAAGTTCAAGGGCAGTTATAATTCTTTGCCTAATAAAACAGTTTTTAAGCTACTCTAATAAGATGTTGGTTTTTTCATTTAATCTATAAAGAAATTTGGAAATTTGACATTTTCATTTCCTTCAGAAACTGCTTATGTAACATTTAATTATAAAGTACCCCCATGTTTTCAATAAGTCTCCTCATTGTCTATCTGTCTAGCTCTGGGATTCCTCCAAGTGTAGAAATAAGCAGATGAGAGCCAGTATTGAGAAAACAGACAAGAAGCGTGATGAGAAAATAAGGGAATGGATAAGGGAGATGGTTGACCAGAGTGGTGAACTTAATTAGTGTCATCGAACTGTAATAGGAAGATGGTTGAAACAGCAGATGTTTCATTACATACATACTTACCATCATAAAAAAAGAAAAAAGACGTAATTGCTTTTTGGGCCAATGGGACTTCCTTGAAGGATAACAATTAATTTGATTTGCTGATCTGAAACCAAACACAGGAAAATAGGGAAGAGTCTTGGCTTTGATGCACAGTGCCTAAAGGACAATGATTGATTTTTTTTTTAAATCCACTATTTTTTCTCAGAAATCATAAAGAAACAGCTCAAAATGCAAGTGTTGTCTGCAGTGAGGCTTTTCCTGTGAAGGGTGACATTTCTGAGCCAGCCCAAAGCCTCAGCCCTTTTCCGCTGGCCTCCACCTGGGCCGGCAGGGCTAGTCAGGCTCTTCCAGGTAGCCCCTACTATGCAGGTTCCCAGTCTCCTCATCAAAAAAGGAAGGGGGAAGCACTGCGTGCTGGGCTCAGTGTGGAGTGTCTGATGAGTTTTTGAGTGAAAGGATGCAGGCATGTGTACATTAGCAGGGTGTGTGCTCCGTGGTGAGGTGGAAGCTCTAGAGGCTCGCAAACTTGAAGATACATTCGTTTATGGGATTTATTATTGAGTGCCTCTTAGATGATGATGGTAGCTTTCCACTCTGACTCATGGCGACCTTATGTACAGCAGAACAAAATGTTGCCAGTCCTGCATCATCCTCACAATCGCCAGAGTGTCCAGGTCCATCGCTGTGGCTATTGTAACAATCCATCTCACTGAGGGTCTTCTTTGCCCTCGCTGGCCTACTTCACCAATCAAGATGTCCTTCTCTAGTGACTGATCCCTCCTGATAACAAGTCCAAAGCAAGTGAGCCGGACAATGTTCTGTTGTGATCCTTAGGTTTTCATTGTCTAAAGTTTGGAAATAGATCACCAGGCCTTTCTTTCTAGTTTGTCTCAGTCTGGAAGCTCTGCTGAAGCCTGTCCACCATGGGTGACCCCGCTGGTATTTGAAATACTGGTGACATAGCTTCCAGCATCACAGCAACATGCAAGCCACCACAGTACAACAAACTGACAGACAGGTGGTGGAGTGGCCCTTTACTGAGTGCCTACTTGTTGAGTGCCAGAAACTTTCTAGGCACTGGAGCTATGGCTATGTTCCTGCCCTCATGAGAGGTACATTTAGTGGGGAGAAGACAAACAATAAACAAGTAAACAGAAAGGGATACATGCTATGGAGGAGACAAAAGGTTTAGTGAAGCGGACTGGGAGTATGGGGCATGTATGCAAGTGTGGGGATTGTTGCAAGCTGAGGATGGGAAGTTGTTTAAGTAGGCATAACCCCTTGTTCAGCCTGTTTATGTGGAACAAGCAAGGTCTTTCAGCCCTTGGGTCACAGCTCTGTTCTTCTCTACTTCTGGCTGTCATATTAGTGACTGCGAATGTCCAGATAATCAAGAGGATTTTTCAGCTTAGACAATAGGAACATTGACTTGGAGTGCGAAGGGGAAGGTACAGGGCAGGGTGATTTAGGACACACACAGTATTCAGGAAGTTTCCTATGTCTCTCAACACCAGGAAATCCAGAGACATTTACGGCCACAATTATGCATATTTTCCATAGGACACTTGTTGTTGTTAGATGCCATTGGGTTGACCCTGACTCATGGCCACCCCAGGCAGGAAATGCAGTGACACCGTGGAATGAAACGCTGCCTGGTCCTTCACCATCCCCATGATTGCTTGTGGACTGGAAAATGTTCCATAGTGATCTATAGGGTTTTCACAGGGTAATTTTTCAGAAGTAGGTTGCCAGACCTTTCCTTCTAGTCCATGTCAGTCTGGGAGCTCCACTGAAACCTGTTTAGCACCATGGCAACACGCAAGTCTCCAATGATAGAGGGGTGGTAGCTGTGCTTGAGGTACATTGGTTGGAATCAAACCCAGGTCTCCTACATGGGAAATGAGGATTCTACCATTGAACCATCAATGTTGCACACTCATAGAATAGTAGTTTCTGAGAATTTCAGAGAAAGACCCCACTGAAAAGCAGAATTATAGCCCCTTGATCAAAGATTTCATAGAAGAATCCTGATCAAAAGGGGGAAAATGTAGAACAGATTTTCAAATTTTCATGGAATCCAGATTTCCTGGAGCCATGGATGCTGGAAAAACCCCTGAAGCTATTGCCCTAAGATAAGCTTTAAACCTTAAACTAAAAATATCCCCTGAAGTCTTCTTAAAACCAAACAATAAAAAAAAAAAAAAATTTTTTTTTTTAATTTAGCTTAACTAGCAAAGAACATCTGGCTTCAGCCTTATACCCTTTTAAGATCTATCAATGGGGGATCAAATTGACAACAACAACTTGAAAGATTAGATGGGAACTGTCTTAGTCATCTAGTGCTGCTATAACAGAAATATCACAAGTGGATGGCTTTAACAAAGAGAAGTTTGTTGTTCCACAGCCCAGTAGGCTAGAAGTCTGAATTCAGGGCACTGGCTCTGTCGGCTCTGGAGGAAGGTCCTTGTCATCAGTCTAACCTTGGTCTGGGGGCATCTCAGCGCAGAAACCTCAGGTCCGTAGGATGCGCTCTGCTCCTGGCACCACTTTCTTGGTAGTATGATGTTCCCATTCTCTGCTTGCTTTCCTTTCCTTTTATCTCTTGAGAGATAGAAGGTGGTGCAGGCCACACCCCAGGGAATCTCCTTTTACGCTGCATCAGGGATGTGACCTGGGTTAGGGTGGTGTTACAATCCCACCCTAATCCTCTTTAACATAAAATTGTAATCACAAAATGGAGGACAATCACAGAATACTGGGAATTGTGGCCTAACCAAGTCGACACATATTTTTGGGGGGACACAATTCAGTCCATGACAGGAACCTTAGGGGACAGTGAATTTATGTTAATGGAGGAGGAACAACTCAGGAAAGGAGAGTGAGAAAGCCTGCACACTCTAAGAATGTAATCAATATCACTGAGTTGTAGAAATGGTTGATTTTGGTATATGTCGTGCTGTGTATATCCTCAACATTAATAACAGCAAAAATAAATCATTAAAACAGTTACAGCCTCCTCTTCTGTGCGAATGGGTTAGGCTTAGACCTCACCACACTCCTGCACCACAACACAGCTCAGGTGTGATCATGGAGTGATGGTAACTGTTTAGCAACCAGCTCTCTGAAAAAAGTATATATATAGGTATCGATGTCATTACATATTTTACTGATATAAAGAATATGTAGTACACAATTTACAAATAATAATGAAATATCCAATTTTTACAATATTTTATTGTAAATTCCTCATAGCCAACTCTGTAATTCTCACAGAATGCAATTCTCAACAATCTCGTTGATTTTTTATCAAACTCTTGTATCCAGAGCCAACCTATGGTTACAAGTGAAGAGAAAGTGTGGTTTCATCATGAACATTGGTTGATACTGCCCTTTAAGTTAATAACTAAGGGGAAAGTAAAACAAAAGAATGTATGTTGGAACTTCGCTCATTCGTCGATGACATGAGTGACTTATTTGTTGAACTAGATAATACGTGGTTTCAAAAACTGAAAAAAATACCTCCTCAATTTTCTGTGTTATTCACAATGTAAGGTTTTTGTTCTTTTTTGTTTGTTTGCTGTCAGTTTCTAAGTCTAGAAAATCAACAAAACAACAAATCAAATCAAGCTTTGATGTGCAGTGTTTGCCAATTTCCACAATACAAATACTCCCACCATGCCTGATTCCAAGCTGTGCAGTAGCACACCACTGTACAGTATTTCTGCTGTACGAGTACTATAAACATAAGTAACCTTGAGGGCAAAGATAATAACGAAATGTAATAAATTCGGAAGTGATGAGTTTTGAGGATTTATTACCTTTGTTTTTAGTATAATTTGTTTAAATGGAAATTTACATAACTTACT
Organism: Loxodonta africana; assembly: GCF_030014295.1. NCBI lineage: Eukaryota > Metazoa > Chordata > Mammalia > Proboscidea > Elephantidae > Loxodonta > Loxodonta africana. The sequence goes on from NC_087345.1 coordinate 188,291,950, forward strand.
TTTTAACAATGTCTGTGTTTAGCGATCAGTTTTCGAATTACTGAAAACAGTGGGCTTTCCTGAGCAGGTATGATATGTTCACTTCTTAACCCATCTCCTTGCTTCTGCCCTTCTGCCCTGTGATCTATTGTCAGCGTGATGACCCCATTCACGTGTAATCAGGGCATGTCTCTCCTTTGTTTAAAACCCTCTGTTGGCTTCAGCACCCCACTGGGCATGACCATACCTGAGGTGTCTTAACTTTCGTGCTTTTTTTTTTAACAAAACCCTGCCTGAACATTACGCTGAGTGAAATTAGTCAGAGGCAAAAGGACAAATACTGTATAAGACCACTACTATAAGATCTTGAGAAATAGTATAAACTGAGAAGAACACATACTTTTGTGGTTACGAGGGGGGGAGGGAGGGAGGGTGGGAGAGGGTTATTTACTGATTAGTTAGTAGATAAGAACTGCTTTAGGTGAAGGGAAGGACAATACTCAATACACGGAAAGTCAGCTCAACTGGACTGGCCCAAAAGCAAAGAAGTTTCCGGGATAAACTGAATGCTTCAAAGGTCAGCGGAGCAAGGGCGGGGGTTTGGGGACTATGGCTTAAGGGGACTTCTAAGTCAATTGGCAAAATAATTCTATTATGAAAACATTCTGCATCCCACTTTGAAGTGTGGCGTCTGGGGTCTTAAATGCTAACAAGCGGCCATCTAAGATGCATCAACTGGTCTCAACCCACCTGGAGCAAAGGAGAATGAAGAACACCAAGGTCACACGATAACTATGAGCCCAAGAGACAGAAAGGGCCGCATGAACCAGAGACTTACATCCTCCTGAGACCAGAAGAACTAGATGGTGCCCGGGCACAACCGATGACTGCTCTGACAGGGAGCACAACAGAGAACCCCTGAGGGAGCAGGAGATCAGTGGGATGCAGACCCCAGATTCTCATAAAAAGACCAGACTTAATGGTCTGACTGAGACTAGAGGAATCCCAGTGGTCATGGTCCCCAAACCTTCTGTTGGCACAGGACAGGAACCATTCCCGAAGACAGCTCATCAGACATGGAAGGGACTGGACAATGGGTAGGAGAGAGATGCTGATGAAGAGTGAGCTACTTGTATCAGGTGGACACTTGAGACTGTGTTGGCATCTCCTGTCTGGAGGGGAGATGGGAGGATAGAGAGGGTTAGAACCTGGCAAGACCATCACAAAAGGAGAGACTGGAAGGAGGGAGTGGGCTGACTCATTAGAGGGAGTGTAAGTGGGAGTATGGAGTAAGGTGTATATAAGCTTATATGTGACAGACTGACTTGATTTGTAAACTTTCACTTAAAGCACAATAAAAACTATTAAAAAAAAAAAAAAGAAAACATTCTGCATCCCACCTTGGAGAGAGGCATCCGGGCTCTTAAACGCTAGCAAGTGGCCATCTAAGATGCATCAATTGGTCTAAACCCACCTGGATCAAAGGTGAATGAAGAACACCAAGGATACAAGGTAATTACAAGCCCAAGAGACAGAAAGGACCACATAAACCAGAAACTACATCAGCCTGAGACCAGAAGAGCTAGATGGTGCATGGCTACAACCGATGACTGCCCTGACAAGGAACACAACAGAGAACCCCTGAGGGTGCAGAAGAGCAGTGGGATGCAGACCCCAAATTCTTGTAAAAAGACCACACTTAATGATCTGACTGAGACTAGAAGGACCCTAGTGGTCATGGCCCCCAGACCTTCTGTTGGCCCAGGACAGGAACCATTCCTAAAGCCAACTCTTCAGACAGGGATTGGACTAGACAATGGGTTGGAGAAGGATGCTGGTGAGGAGTGAGCTTCTTGGATCAGGTGGACACTTGAGACTATGTTGGCTTCTCCTGCCTGGAGGGGAGATGAGATGGTAGAGGGGGTTAGAAGCTGGGGAAATGGACACGAAAAGAAAGAGTGGAGGGAGGGAGCAGACTGTGTCATTAGGGAGAGAGCAGTTGGGAGTATGTAGCAAGGTGTATATAAGTTTTTGTGTGAGAGACTGACTTGATTTGTAAACTTTCACTTAAAGCACAATAAAAATTAAAAAACAAAACAAAACCCCTGCCTAGAAAAGGAAAAAGGACTGCTTTTTAACTGAGGGAGAGAGAGTGAAATGGTCTTTTATTTGTTGAGAAGAAATGCTTTCTCTAATGAGATTCTATGTCCACTTAAAGATGTACAGAAAGGTTTTGTAGCAACTTCATATTTCTATATTCATAAAAGTTAAAAAGTGAAACAACTAATATCTCCATTTTGAGTAGATCAGATAAATTAATTGTGGTGTATTTGTATATGGAATACTACCCAGCCTTGAAAATGAATGAACTGTAGCTTCATGCAACAACATGGGTGAATCTCACATACATAAGGTTGAGTGAAATAAGACAGACAAAAATATATACGTACTGTTTGAGTCCATTTATGTAAAATTCAAGAACAGACAAAACTAATCCACGGTGTTAGAAGTCAGGATGGTGGTTACCTGTGGGGAGGTGTTGACTGGGAGAGGGGGCGAGGCACTCTTCTGGGTACAGGAAATATTCTGTATGTTGATGTGTGGTGGTTATATGAGTATGTACATCAATAAAATTTGAGCTCCATATCTGAGATTTGTGCACTTGACTGAGTATGTGCTATACTCTAAGAAAAAGCTATCAAAATGCTTCTTCCTTCTAAAATTATACTTTTAAATTTCAAATTTTTTTTTTTATACCAAAAAACCAAACCCAGTGTCGTTGAGTCGATTCTGACTCATAGAGAACCTACAGGACGGGGTGGAACTGCCCCATAGAGTTTTCAAGGAGCACCTGGTAGATTTGAACTGCCGACCCTTTGGTTAGCAGCCGTAGCACTTAACCACTATGCCACCAGGTTTCCTCAAAAACTATAGGCTTGAATATAAAGTGTTACAGACATGGACAAAAGTTTGGTGGTTCTTCAAAAAGTTAAACGTAGAGCTACCATAAAACCCAGGAATTTCACTTGAGATATATGCCCAAAAGAATTGAAAGCGGGAATGCAAACAGACACATGTACGCTGGTGTTCTTTGCAGCATGATTCACAATAGCCGAAAGTTGGAAGTAAGCTAAATGTCCACCAACAGATGAGTGGATAAACAAAGGGTAGTATATTATACAATGGAATATTATTCAGCCATAATGATAAATTAATTTCTGAGGCACATTATGACATGAATGAACTTTGAAAACATGCACCTTCCCCACAGAACTATATCACGATTGGGGCTTTTGTAAACAAACTATGCTTTAAATCAGAATCCTTTTTCCCAATACCCATTATCAGGGGACAGAGGGTAACTAAGCTATGGCAGGTAGGGTGAGCGCCCTCGGTGGCGCTTGAGAAGGGGCGCTAATGAGCAATTTCTATCAGCCATCGCAGTTTCCATCGCCAGCTGAGAGTGATCATCCAGCAATTAAAAACAAATCACCACAGGAGATAGGGGCTTGTGAAAGAAACCAGAACAGCTAAAACCAAATTAAGATACTATATATCCTTTAGAGTGGTACGGATTCAGAATTCATGACTTGGCTTATGAATTATCTTTAGCAGGCCAACAGTGCCTTGACAAATTATCCTTTTAGATTCTTAAACAAAGAAGGTTGCTTATTACCTCTTCTTGTTAAAGGGGGCTTGATGTCTACCAAACCAGAGCCAGACTTTCTAAACATGCTAGTTCTGCTTACCCCTCCTGGGCCTCAGTGGTAGTTTACATTCTCAAAATTAAATACACAGTCTGGCCTGCCACTTCTGTCACTATCCTGTTGCTGTCGAGCTGATTCCAACTCATAGCGACTGTATAGGGCAGAGTAGAACTGCCCCGTAGGGTTTCCAAGGCTGTAGTCTTTACAGAAGCAGACTGCTACATCATTCTCCTGCAGAGCAGCTGATGAGTTTGATCTGCCAAGCACATAACCACTGTGCCACCAGGGCTCCTTCTGTCACTATAGCAAGGACAGAAACACACAACCTCACAGCAGCTACACACCTAGATATTTACCCAGGCGAACTGAATACTTATATCCACACAAAAACCTGCATGCAAATGTTTACAGCAGTTCTATTTGTAATTGCCCAAACCTGAAAGCAACCAAGATGCTCTTCAGCAGGTGGATAGGTAAACAAACTGTGGTATAGCCAAGCGATGGAATACTATTCAGCTATAAAAAGGAATGAGCTATTGATTCACACACAACATGGATGAATCTTAAATGCATTTTGCTGAAGAAGCCAGACTCAAAAGGCTACATACATATTTATTGTATCACTCCATTCATCTGACATTCTAGAAAAGGCAAAACTACAGGGACAGAGAACAGATCAGGGTTGCCAGGGCCTGGGGCAGGGGGCAGTGACTGACTACAAAGCAGAGGCACGGGGGGATTTTGGGATGATGCAATTGTCTTGTAAGGTGTGGGGACAGTGGATACATAACTGCATTTGTCAGATGTTGCCATAGGACTGTACAGCACTGTCATAGGCTGGGTTGTCTAGAGAAGCAAAAGCAGTATATATAGAGAGAGATTTATATCAAAGAAATGGCTCATATGGTTGCAGAGGGTGGAATGTCCCAAGTCCATGGGTCAAGAGAGAGGCCTCTCCTGAATCATGCAGCCACAGGGGCTAGTGAATCCAAGATCAGCAGGCCAGAGAGCAGGGCTCCTCCTCACAGGCTGGGAAGATGGACGAATCGCAAAATTGGTGGGCAAGACTGCAGGTAAGCTGCTAGCTCAAATCCCAAGAACCAGAGGCCAAATGAGCAGGAGCCAGCCGCAGGATCCAGAATGAGGAAAAGCCACAAGCCTTGCCAGAATGTCCACTTATATTCAATGTAGGTCACACGTCCAAGGAAACCCCCTTTCAACTGAATGGCTACTCACAGCAGATCCCATTATGGAGGTGATCACATAATATTAAATCACATCATAGAAGTGATCACAACAGCATAGAACTATCAAACCACTGAGAATCACGGCCCAGCCAAGTCGACACACCACCTTAACCATCACAATCAAAAACAGTGAACTTCAATGTATGCAATTAAAAAAAAAAATCAACTAGGATTTTGGGAGATTCCAGGTTAGAATGTAGACTTTGACAAAAGAATCTAAATGTATTACAATTATATGATATAACGTCACTGAAGGGATGGGGGAAAAAGGGCTCATCTAAGTAACTTTCAGAAACAGGTGTTTCGACCTGGAATTGTAAGGCTAAAGACAAAAGGAACCTATACCTAGACACTCCTCCAGCTGGTAGATTGTTTCTCCTGGGAGTACAGGTTAACAGTTCTGAAACTGCTTCACGTGTATATTGGGGTTGAACAAATCAGTAAAGAGATGGTGGATAGTGGGAGCCAGGGTTTTTACTATCACAGCAAGGCATGACAAAGGAACCCCATGGCACTGGATTTGAGTCAGAGACATCAGTGTGAACTCCTATTAGCTTAATATGTATGACATATGCACAGGTAGATAGATACAGAAATAATTATTGATTTGCATGTACATAAGGGTTGCTATGAGTCGGAATCGACTCAACAGCACTGGGTTTGGTTTTTTTTTTTTATGGGTTAGTGAATATACATATGTATACCCAGAAACCCGGGGCTGTCCAGTTGATTCCGACTCATAGCGACCCTATAGGACAGAGTAGAACTGCCCCACAGAGTTTCCAAGGTGCGCCTGGTCGAATCGAACTGCTGACCCTTTGGTCAGTAGCTGTAGCACTTAACCACTACGCTGCCAGGGTTTTATATATGTGCATATATGTACATATATAATATGTTACTATATATGTACATACATACACACAAACATATATAGAGACATCTCGACCCTGTAGGGCAGAGTAGAACTACCCCATAGGGTTTCTAAGGAGTGGCTGGTGGATTTGAACTTTTGACCTTTTGGTCAGCAGCTGTAGCTCTTAACCACTGTGCCACCAGGGCTCTATATATGTGTGTATGTATGTGTGTGTGTGTACATACATATATACATATTTAATGGAGTTCCTGGGTTGTGCAAATAGTTAATGTACTTGGCTGCTAACAGAAATGTTGGAGTTTCCAGTGCACCCAGAGGTTTCTCGAAAGAAAGGCCTGGTGATCTCCTTCTGAAAAGTCAGCCATTGGGAACCCATGGAACACAGCTCTATTCTGACACACCCATTTGTGTCTCTGTGAGTCAGAAACACCTCAACAGCAACTGGTTTACTGGTTTATCTATCATCTATCTGTCTCTATCTCTCTCTCTATCTCTCTCTTTATCTCTCTCTCTATCTCTCTAACTCTCTGTCTCTCTGTCTCTCTATCTCTCTCTCTGTCTCTCTCTCTATTTCTATCATCATCTACCTATCATCTATCTATCTATCATTTATCATCATCTATCATCTATCTATCTATCATCCATCTATCATTTGTCTGTCTATCATCTATCTACCTACCTACCTACCTACCTACCTACCTACCTACCTACCTACCTATCTATCTATCTATCTATCTATATATCTATCTATCTATCTATCTATCTATCTATCTATCTATCTCCAAGGAGCCCTTGTGGCACATGGTTAAGCGCTCAGCTGCTAACCGAAAGGTTGGCAATTCAAACACAACAATGGTTCCTCAGGAGAAAAGACCTGTCGATCTGCTCCTGTAAAGATTACAGCCTAGGAAACTCTATGGCGGAGTTCTAATCTGTTGAAACATGCCTATTACTGAGCAAAATATCTTTGGAAAGATTTACAACAAAATTGGAATTGGGTGGCTAAGGGGCTGAGGTGGGAGGAAGATTTACTTTTCATAAAATAAACAACAAAAATTAAACAAGTGAGAAAAACAAAACAGACAAAAAAAACAAAGGAAAACTGTAGGCTTCTTTTAAGAAGCCAAACAAGCAAGCAAGCAAACAAACAAACCACCAGAGGAGTTTAAAGGAAAAACCCAGCCATCGCTCTACCCTTTCTCTCCCCTCTTTCTAGTGTAACAGTTTGCTCATTGCTAATCTTTTACTCAATCTTTTTTTTTTTTAACTGATTTTTGAATTTTTATTGTGGTAAAATATATACTACAAAATATTTGCGATTTCAACTATTTTTATGCATGTGACTCAGTGGCATCAATTACGTTCCCCGTGTTGTACGACCATCACCACTATCCATGTCCACATTTTTCCATCGCTTTTAACAGGAACCCAGTGCCCCTCCCACCTGCCCCTGGTAACCACTGATGAACCAGCCTCTGTGCGTTTGTTTGCTTATTCTAGATATTCCATATTCAGCTTCTGCTCATTCTTTTTTTTCTTTAGTAATTTAACAATTTTTATACAAATCATTCTATGACATCAGTTATAATTTTTACAATGTGTCAGCACTCTCATTATTTCCAGTCTGGTCGTTCTGTTTCCGTTGAGCCCTTCCCCTCCTTGCCTTCTCATCTTTGCTTTTGGGTAAACGTTGAGAATTTGGTTTCATATAATTGATTGTTTAAGGGAGCACATTACTTATGGGTGATACCGTTTATTTTCTAAGCCAATCTATTGTTTGGCTGAAAGGTGACCTCCAGAAATAGCTTCAGTTCCAAGTTCAAATGTTATCTTGGGTGACAGGCTTGGGGGTTCCTCTAGTCTTTATCGGTCCAGTAGGCCTGGCCGTTTTTAAAATTTTAAATTTTGTTCTGTATTTTTCCCCCATTCTATTCAGAACCTTCTGTTTGGCGTCTGGTCAGAATGGTCAGTAGTGGTAGATGGGCACCATCTAGTTCTTCTGGTGTCAGATTAGAAGAGGCCTGGGTTTGTGCAGACTATTAGTCCTGTGGACTAGTTTTTTTCTTTGAGCCTATGATTTCCTTCATTGTCTTCTACTCCATACTAGTAGAGACCAACAGTCGTTACCTTAGATGGTTGCTCAAAAGCTTCCACTCATTCTTGTTGCTCATGAAAACAGACACAAACATGATTCCGTCTAACTCACTTTCAAAAAAAGAGCCTGAGTGTAGCTCCTTCTCATCACCTCCACTGGTATGGTCTTGGTCCAAGGCATGATCATCTTTTGTGGGAATTACTGTAATCATTTCCTAACTCATCTTGCTTCTGCCCTTGGGCCTCTGTAGTCTATTCTCAACATGGCAGCTGAGTGATTCTGTTAACACATGATTAGGGCATGTCTCTCCTTTACTTAAAACCTTCTCAGTCTACTTAGAGCAATAGCCAGAGTCCTTACAGTGGCTACGAGGTCCTGCATCCTTTTACCATGCTCCCTTTCTGACTTTATCCCTTATAATCCATCCCTTTTTCATGGAACTCCAACCCCAGTGGCCTCTGCTCTTTCTCCCACATGCCAACATTCTTGAGCTTGTTGGTGTTGCCTTTCTGCCCCAAACACTCCTCCCCCAGATGTCAGCATGACTCACCTCTCATTTCTCTTCCTTCAGGTCACTCCTCAGTGTCATCTTCTGAGTCAGGCATTCTTTGACCAAGCAATAGCAAATAACAAATAACAAACACTAACCCCACTCCAACCTTATCTGTCCCCTATCCCAACTTATTTCTCTTCATTCTTATCATCTTCTGACATTCTACACATTTACTTCTTTGTTGTTTATTGTCTAGATTTGTTTATTGAAAGAATTAATGAACTAGCGAATGGGTGAATGAGTGAATGTAATCTTGTTGTGCTCTTTCTACCTGTAAGTATTCTGCTGTGGTCTGATTTTATTCTAGCGGTTGGCTGATGCAAGCTTAGAGAGCCTGTCTTGCAAAGTATTAGCAAATGAAGCTGTCAGTGACCACCCTAAGAAGTCTCCATTGGGTTTTATGAGACTGTGGGGCTTGCAGAGCCTAGGAAGTAGTAAAAGAAAATAGATCATGAAAACTGGGCCCTTGTTCCTGCCTTCTTTACACTTAAGTCAGACTAGCATAAGCCCATTGACTACTGTGCTCCCATCTTTCAAAAACGAGATAAATACATGCAAATTGCATATCATTAACAAAAAGTTGGTGCTGTGAATGGGGGTGCCAGCTGCTGTTGGCCGTATTAAAATGGAGTGTTATGGCGTTATAATTCTGTTAACTGCAAAACCATCTTGAAGCGAGTGGAAACGAATGAAGAATGAATCTCATTAAATACAAGGACTTAATCAGACAGCTCCATCAAACTCCCTCAAACGCCACTTACTGTGAGCCTGGGAGACCCGGGGGAAATGCTCCTCCCTTGACGTGTTCCAGGCCGGCAGCTGCACGGAGTAGAACAAAGCTGCCACTCCATCGCACTTTCTGCTGCTGATGGAAAGTGAGGGTGGCTGCGTGGAATGACACAGCCGTATTTCTGAGGCTGTGTGCACTAGGCTGACAAAAGGAGCCCTTAAATGCATGTTTCTTGATGAGACTGATCTTGTAATGATGAGTTCAAGGGTTGGACTTCTCAGGAAAAAGAATGAACAGAGAAGGTGTCAGAGCTAGGAGTGAAGCTGGTGGAGGAGGGGGGCTCCTCTTTCCTGGGGCAGCTGTGAGGTTCTCGCGGGAGGTGGTTACCCTGGAGAACGACTGATTTACACAAAAGGAGAGCAGCTGAAAAGGGGGCCTCTGAGGAGTCACGGCCCCAAATAGCCACCAACCTGGCAGGCCGGGGAAGGCAGGGTTCCCCAAGCTGGGCTGCCAGGTGACAGCTGCAGCTCCAGCCCCAGCAGGTCCTCACAGGGTCATTTTCCAGGGATGGAAGCTGGAAAAGTAGGGCTGGTGACCCTGGTTCAGCTGTCTGGGTAATTCCGAGCATTGGCCTTACAGCTGGCGGCAGTGATTTGGTTACCGTGTTACATATTTCATCCTATGTCGGGTGTTAAGGGATGAAGTCAGCCCCTAAAGATGCAGGGAGTGTGGAGAAAGGACCCACTTCTGAGCAGGTCCCACTGCCACAAGGTCAATATGCTTCTATGGCTCCCACAAAAACTCTTCTAATTGCAGCCATGGCTCTGGTCCGAGAATGCATGACATTTCTTTCCCTAATAATCACTGTATTATTATAGACACTTCATTCAACTCCTACTGGCGGTGCCCCCATGCCCTGGCCGTCTTTCCACTGAGGTCCAGACGTGCCAGGAGCAGCTCGCACTGGTACGCTTTTCCCCAGAAGCAATTGTCTGTTGGAACACAAAGTTTTTAATGTCAGTCCCACATAGTTTAGTATTAGCTCTGTGAAAAGAGAAAATGTCTAATGCTGTAATCAAGTCCTGAGAGTACATAGTTAGATGAAAGACAATACATATGTGACACTAAATTGTTACTGCCAGGTTACACACGGGGAAGGGAAAGAATCAGGAAATGACTCTGGACTTTACAGAGCAGTGGGTGTCAGTGCAAAGAATGTGGGGTTTGGAGCCAGGAGACCTAGGTTTGTGTCCAGGTCCTGCTTCTCACAAGCTGGATGGTTGTGAGCGAGTCCCTCACTTGCTGTCCTTACCTGTAATTGTGGATAACAGCACTCCTTGCCCGGTTGCTGTGCCGTCCAACGAGGTGGGTCATGTGAAAGTACTTGGAGAACCGTGCCAAGTAGTACAAATGGCAGGCGGTGTCCTTCTTGTGGAGACAGTAAGGCTTTCTGGCATGGCTTCATGTTGGCATGTCCCTGTCCTCCCCTGAACCCCACGCCTCTCCAACACAAACTGTTTTCTCCCGTCTCATCTTTTTTCTCACTTCCACGCCCTCCACCTCATCTTCATTGCCTTCTCCTGGCCACCTTCCAGACCCTACTCTTGCTGAGTGTCAGCTAAAACCCTTTCTTCCAGGACAGGTTTCGCTGCTGTCCCTCTCCTCTGTGTGTCCTTACACACACACACACAGAGGTATGTGTAAATTGACAACACACGTACTCTATATTATTAATAGAAATTAATATATTTTACCCACCACCCGTCTGTCAGGTTGTCACACTGTGGTAGCTTGCGTGTTGTTATGATGCTGGAAGCTATGCCACCAATACTTCAAACAACAGCAAGGTCACCCAGGGTGGACTGGTTTCAGTGGAGCTTCCGGACTAAGACAGACTGGGAAGAAAGTCGTGGCGATATACTTCTGAAAATTAGCCAGCGAAAACCCTATGGATCACAATAGGATATTATCCTATATACTACTGGAAGATGAGCTCCCTAGGTTGGAAGGCGCTCAAAATACACAGTGGCGGCAACAACGGACTGGCGCATGCCAGTGATGGTGAAAACGGTGCAGTGTTGGGCAACGTTTTGTTCTGTTGTGCGTGAGCTACAGCTGGCTCAACAGCAACTAATAACAAGAGCATTTTATTTCATAAATAAAATTAGATATACGTATAATTAGTATATTTGTTGGAGCCCTGGTGGCACAGTGGTTACGAGCTATGGCTGCTACCTAAAAAAGGGTTAGCAGTTCAAATCCTCCAGCCACTTCTTGGGAACCCTGTGGGGTAGTTCTACTCTGTCTTACAGGGTCACTATGAGACAGAATCGACAGCAATCTTTTTTTTTTTATATATATATTTATGGCCCATGCACACAGTTTAGCACTCAGGAGTGACACTGTGCTGCTCTGTGTCTCCCTGGATAGATCCCTAAGCCTCAGAGCACAGAAACAGTGTTTTATAATGTATCTAGTTGGGAGAACTCAACAAATATCTGAGTATCTACTTTTCTGATCACAGAATTGAGATAGTGTTGTGAAAATTTTATAATAAAAAATGATTAAAATGGCAAATTTTGTATGTATTTTACCACAATAAGCATATAGATATAATAGTTTTGCAGGGTTTCCTGTTACTCTTACCCAAGTTGGTTTTAAATGTCCTACCTCTGAATAGGCGCCCTGGTGGAGCAGTGGTTAAGACTCACTGTCATTGCCTTGAGAAGATGGAGAAGGGGGACAGGCCAGCCAGATGCAGACTGTCCCCAAGTGGCAGAGAGGGGAGCTAAGTTGAGCTGGTTGCTCTGGACTGGCCAGCCAGCCCCAGCCAGCACTGTTTGGACCTGGGCATTTGAGGAGCTAGATCAAAGCTTGGAAGAGGGCACAGCAAATGCCAGAGACCTCTTCTGTTTTCCAGAAACAAGGGACTGACTTATTATGACTTTCCTTTTAATTCCAAAATATCTACTAAGCTTTCACAATGAGCCAAATACTATTTATAGGGTATCTAATAAGACAGTCCTTAGTTGCAGAGTTGGTTTTAAAAGCACAGTAATCACAGTTTTTCAGATGGTAAAGAAATTTTGTTTTCCCAAGTTCTGACTGGCTAAATCCGCCCATGCTCCAGTTTCCTGCTGGTTATACCCACAGGGCCTGCCACTGGCAAAGCCGTGCCCATAGAGCCTGTCTTTCTCACCTCCCATCTAACTCCCATAAGCCCCTTCCCCGGGGTTTAAAGCCCTCTTGCTGACTGGAACCTCTACTGCTGGGCTCTGAGCAAACCTTTCTTCCCCAAGGAGTACCCTGAGCCAAGAGCTCCCTCTAGACACCCCTTGTTGTTGTTAGTTGCTGTCGAGCTGGCTCCAACTCATGGTGACTCCATGTAGAACAGAAAAAAACGTTGCCTGGTCGTGTGCCACCTTCTTGATCTTGGTATGCTCCAGTCCACTATTGTGGCTGCTGTGCCCTCCTAACTAGGGAGCTCATCTTCCAGCACTGTATCAGGCAGTGTTCTGTTGTGATCCACAGGGTTTTCACCAGCGGGTTTTTGAAAGTATGTGGCCAGCTGTTTCTTCCTCATCTGTCTTAGTCTGGAAGCTCTGCTGAAACTTGTCTACCATGGGTGATTATGCCGGTATTTGAAATATAAGTGGCATAGCTTCCAGATTACAGCAACAGGCAAGCCAGCACAGTGTGACAAACTGACAGACGGGTGGTGGAGACACCTCTTAGTAGGTCTTATTCTAAATGATGTCGCTTTCCACTACGAGGGAAGGCCTAGTGGAGCAGCAGTTAAAGCAACCAACTGCTAACCAAAAGGTCAGTGGTTCAAAACCACCGGCTACTCCACAGGAAAAAGATGTGGCAGTCTGTCCTCATAGATTTACAGCCTTGGAAAACCTATGGGGTCACTGTGAGTCGGAATCGACTTGACGGCAATGGGTTTGGTTTGGTGGGTTTTCACACTAGGATGAACTATATGAAATTACCATTCAAGAAGGGCAAAACCCGTCCAATATTAGCAATCTCACATAGTTCAGCTAATTAGATGTCAGTCTGAAAGAAGCTGTTAAATTTGTTTTAGTTAATACGTAGGAGCACGGCTCGGGAATCAGAGAGGCCTGAGTTCAGATTCTGTCACTGCCATGTGCTGGCTGTTAAACATCGGTATATTGCCTCCCCTCATTTACCAAATGGAGATAATAATACCTACCTTGTAAGTTTGGTGTGAGGCTTAAAATCCACAATCTAGAAAATGCTCCCGATAAATGTGAGGTATTCACTTCCGGTAAGTTTTGATGATATGTTGGCAATAGGGCAGATCTTAGGCAATTGTGTTTTCCTTACTTTGTTCAGAAGGTGTACTGAGTGCACCCTATGTGGCAAGCACTATTCTAAGTAGTTGGCATGTATTAATTTCCATATCTCTCCTAATAAATCTACAAGATAGATGCTATCATTATTATTCCCACTTTACAGATGAGGAAATCGATGGAAGCACAGAGAGGGAAAGAAACTTGCCCAAGACCACACAGCTGGAAAGTGGCAGAGCTGGGATTCCAGCTGAGGCAATCTGGCTCCAGAACCCACCCATGTAATCACTCTTTTACCTTGCTTCTCTCTAGTATCTATAACCCAATAGAATAAGAAATGGTTTTAAAAAGATTATCCTTGGGGTACAAAAAAGATTTTGGAATAACCCTTTTCTTAAGTCCTTTTGGAGTCTTTGAGTGACACAAATGGTTAACGTGCTCAGTTGCTAACAGAAAGGTTGGAGGTTCAAGTCCACCCAGAGGCCATTCAGAGGAAAGGTCTCGTGATCTACATTAGAAAAATCAGCCATTGAAAACCCTGTGTCACAGTTCTGCTCTGACACACGTGACATCACCATGAGTCGGAGTCAACTTGATGGCAATTGTCTTTTTTATTTAAGTCCCTCTAGGGTCTAACTTCTGCTCTGAAAAGAAAAACAATCTCAAACACTAACTCAGAGCTCACCATAGAGATGTAGCTCCTTGCCAATGTTCTTTGCATATCAGTAAGCAGCAATTTTATATTAACATATGATAATAAAACATGGAGCAAAATGGTGGTGGGGAGACTCTAGATATTAGCGTGGCCAACATGGCTTCCTAGTAATCTAGGCCTAGGTTTTTCAGGTCAAGGCTCTTGGTTTATTAGGTCTTTGACATATTTGTGAGCAAATAGTGTGTGGGCTCATGTCAGGCAACCCCATGTGAAGGAGTCAGAAGCATTTTGGAAAATCCAGGCTGTTAGTGAAATCAAGAAATGAAACACACGCAGAAGCATCAACACTGTGCCGCTCGGAGACGATCTAGACACAGCTGACGTGGAACTGATGCGCGCGGGCGGGGACAGCCGGAACGCTCATTCTGGCCTTGGTTTCTTCCTTGTATCACAGCACTGAAACACACAACACGTAAGCCTGCTGACAAATGGACTTTGACTAAGTTTCAGGGCCTGAACACACTGGTCCAAGCTTAAAAGAACTCAGACTAGAGGAAAAATTGAAAATGCCATTTGTTCTGTGGATATGGTGGTTTGCAGATAGTACCTCTCCCTGCCATCAAATACGACTTTTGAACATTTCATGCCTGAACTATTCTACAGATTTATAAGTTGAAATTCTAGAATCCTGTCTTCAGGAACCTGAGAGCATATCCTGTAATTGTCTGTAGAGTAAAGCTCTTCTGTTGTCTGTGTAGGAGCCCTGATTTGTGAGTTCATTCAGTTAGAGGGGAGGATAAATCACTTGATGTCTTCTGGATTTCTATTTTCTTTAAAGGACACTTTATCCCAGATTCTTGTGAGGTAGCCAAATACCCCAGCCCATTGCTATCGAGTCCCTTCCAACTCATAGCGACCCTGTAGAACAGAGCAGAACTGCCCCATAGGGTTTCCAAGGGTCGGCTCGTGGATTCAAACTGCTGACCTTTTGATTAGTAGCCAAATGCTTAACCACTGCACGATCAGGGCTCCAGGGTGGCCAAATGGTGATGCAGAAACTCACCACCCAGGAATCACCTTTGTTTTTTGCTTAGAGCAGATAATAAAAGCATCCAAAAAATGCTGAGTTTTATTCTTTTTTTTTCCTCCAGTTTTACAATTGCTTTAGATGTAAATTCCTTGGGGGTAACATTTGCTTCCATTATCCATATCTTACTGGACCGTTTTCCTGCTATCATGCTTAGTGTTCCCCTAGAGTCAGTTATATCCTGTTTCTATGAATAACTAAGGAGCCTTGGTGATGCAGTGGTGAAGTGCTCAACTCCTAATAGAAAGGTCAGTCGGTTGTAACCTACCAGCTGCTCTGCAAGAGAAAAATGTGGCAACCTGCTTCCATAAAGATTATAGCCTAGGAAAACCTATGGGACAGTTCTACTTTGTCCTATAGGGTCGCTGTGAGTTGGAATCTACTCGAGAGCGTTGGGTTTGGGCTTGGTTTCTGTGAATAACTAGCTTTTGCAATGGAGAAGAATGTGTAGAAAGAACTCCTAATTTTTGTCTTCTGTAAAGAGCACTTACTGTTTGTGAAATTTGCATTCTCCTGGGCAAAGGGAATTGTTTTCGTCTCAGAGGGAGGGCAGCAGGCTGAGTAAGAATGCTTTATTAGAACACATTTGTTTCATTAGAACACAAAGACACTTGTGTTTGTTATTAGGAAAAGTAAAACTAGTTTTCAGTCTGGCAAAAGGAGCAAGTAAATATCATTACTGGAGGACTTTCCTGAAGACTTTGGTACTTTTTCTCTGGATGTCATACTTTCTAGTTGCCACTGAGTTGAGCTGATTCAGAGAACACTGTTCTTCATAGGGTTTTCAATGACTGTGATCTTTGGGAAGTAGATCACCAGGCTTTTCTTCCAAGATGCCTCTGGGTGGATTTTTGGTTAGTAGTCAAGCACTTCTCTGTTTGTAGCTCCCAGGGACTTCAGATATTCACCATTTTATCTATAGCTCTACTGAAGAGATGCTAAAGGAAATGTTTATCATTTGAACTACTCGATCATCTACTCAAAATGATAAAAATTGATTTTCCAAGAGGCTGGGTAATGTGTTCCACGTTCATTTCTTTATCATGCTGGAGTAATTTGGACTTATGGAGGCTAATTTGAAAATATCTTAAGATGAAACTATGAGATAATAATTTTTAATTAACAAGGAAAATGTTCCCTTTTTATTCTTCCCAATTATCCCAAATGTGATGTCAGGTGGTCAGCCACCAGGGATGACAATGTTCTAAAAACCAACCTGCTGCCGTTGAGTCGATTCCGACTCATAGTGACCCCATAGGGTTTCCAAGGCTGTAAATCTCTATGGAAGCAAGCTGCCACCTCTTTCTCCCTTGAAGCAGCTGGTGGCTTTGAACCGCAGACCTTTCGGTTAGGAGTCGATCACTTTAACCACTGTGACGATGCTGTAAGGAAAAGCTGAAAGCCCAGGCTATCAGGCTCTGGGTTAATGACCATGCACAATACCACCCTATGAGTTCAGTCTGGGCAGTTAATCAAATGTCAGCCTTAGTTAATAGCTGGAATAAAACTTTTCAAGGTTAAGCATCAAGATAGTTTTCCCAACTATCACCTTTCCTAGAAGTTCATATTTGTGAAGCTTCTTTGCCAGGGTGTGTGAGTATGTGAGAGAGTGAGTGAGAGTGAGAGGGTAAGAGAGTGAGTGAGTGAGTGTGTGAGTGAGTGTGTGAGAGAGTGAGAGAGAGGGAGAGTGAGTATGTGAGAGTGAGCGAGTGTGTGAGAGAGTGCGAGTGAGTGTGTGAGAGAGTGAGCAAGTGAGTGAGTTGTGAGTGTGAGTGAGTGAGCAAGTGAGTGAGTGAATGAGTGTGTGAGAGAGTAAGTGAGAGCGAGTGAGTTGTGAGTGAGAAAGTGAGAGAGTGAGTTAATAGTATGTGAGAGTATGTGAGTGAGAGCGGGTGTGAGTGAGTGAATGAGTGAGTGTGAGTGAGTGAGAAAGTGATAGTGAGTGTGTGAGAAAGTGAAAGTGAATGAGAGTGAGTGACTGTGTAAGACCGAGAGAGTGAGAGTAAGTGAATGAGTGTGTGAGAGAATGAGTGAAAAAGTGAGAGTGAGTAAGTGAGTGAATGAGTGAGTGAGTGAAAATGAGAGTGTGTGAGTGAGTGAGAATGAAAGAGTGAGAGTGTGTAAGAGTGAGTGAGAGAGTGTGTGAGAGGGTGAGTGAGTGAAATAGTGAGAGAGTGAATGAATGAGTGAGTGTGTGAGGGTGTGAATGAGTTAGTGTGTGAGGGTGTGAATGAGTTAGTGAGTGTGTGAGTGAGTTAGTGAGTGTGTGAATGAGTTAATGAGTGTGTGAATGAGTTAGTGAGTGTATGAGTGTGTCAGAGAATGAGAAAGTGAGAGTGAGTGGGTGTGAGAGAGTGAGTGGGAGAGTGAGAGTGTGAAAGTAAGAGTGTGTGAGTGAGTGTGTGAGTGAGTAAGAATGAATGAGAGTGAGTGAATGAGTGTGTGAGTGATAGTGAATGAGCGAGTGTGTGTGAGAGTGAGTGAGTGTATGAGTGAGAGTGTGTGTAAGAGTGAGAGTGAGTAAGAGTGAATGAGTGAGTGTGTGAGTGAATGAGTGAGTGATTGTGTCAGTGAGTGAATGAGTGAGTGAGAGTGAGTAAGTGAACGAGTAAGTGAGAGAGTGAGCGAGTTGAGAGAGTGAGTGAGCAAGTGAGTGTAGGCTCCCTGCTCCTCTTCCAGGACCAAACTGCGCTTTGCCGAGGTCGCTGCAGCAGGCGCTAAGGATTAGTGCATTCTTCTAAGGAGGGGGTGATGTGCAACATGATGAAATCGAGGAATGGGCTATGGGGGAACTGGCTTAAAAGCCTGGAAAAACACTTAAAAGCGGTCCAGCTCTAAAAAAACTGGCATTTGTTTGGTTAAATCCAGAGGGGCATCAAAACACTCAAAGCCTCGGGATGAAAAGTCGTGGGGGAAAAGAGAGTTCAATGGTAGCAGCTCCCAGACCAATCTGTAATTTTCTGTGGCTCATGGCCGTGTGCAACTGAACAAAACAAGTATTATGGACCTGCTGGTTTCTTGCTGAATTAGCTCATCAGAAATATGGTCGATTTTCTCCCCTATGAGCTTCACGGTGCCCTACATGAGGAAATCAGCAAATATATACATTTGAAACACCGCAGAGAAATGATTACTCCCCTGGTATTTTCTAAATGGCAGTGTTTAGCTTCGTATTTAGGCTTAGTGTTGGACATTAAGGATCTGAATTTCATTGTAAGTCACAGATGTTTTTAGCTGTCATGCCTACACTTATTGGAGCTGACTCAGAAAATGTATAATTTTAAATTTGTTTGTATTTACTATGCCTGGCAAAAATAACTGTATGGAGGGGATGTTCCTTGTCATAAATTTTTCTTACACAGTGAGAGACAATGTGGTCAGGCTAGTTGCTAGATTAAGCTTGCCCCTTATCAAGGTCAGCTGATTAATTTTAAAGGTTACTGACAATTGACATTCTTAGGAATATTTAACCAGGCTCATGAGTACTCTTAAAATAGAAATCTTATGGTAATCACATTCTAAGCCTGATGAGTAAAAATATGCCATGTAAAGACCCACAAAAGGAAAAATAACAGCATAGTTATATATACACATATACACATACATATATATAATTTTAGCTGAAATCCTATAATTTGTTGTACATGGATTGTACAATAAAAACAAATAAGGAAACGATTTAGGCGCTGATGAAATTTTAGCAATAAAACATGTTAGAACGGTTTGTAGCATATTTAAATAAAGTTGAAAAGAAAATCCTTCCACCGCGATACGTAATAAATGCAGAGACACATACCCTGGTTGACTGTTTTCGAATGAGTGACACTCAGATGCACAGGACGTCCCCTGTAATCGCCAAGGCCTTCTTTAACTTTAAGAATATGGTCCTTTTGCAAGAGATTCCAACATTCATGTCACATATACCCCCAAAGCATGAAGGTTCAGTCGGCTGGTTTTCCTTACGTGGTAACAAAACGATCTGATCTCTAACCTCTCATTTTTACCGTTGGCGGAATGTGACTGTACTCTAACCAAGAAGACATCTGGTACCAATTTACAGTCTCCGAGTGGCCCACTTCATCTGAAACTCTGATTCATTTTTTTACAAAAGTTAGCTCATGTAGGTGGGGGTGAGGGAAGTCAGCTCTCTGCTGGGGGCCCCGCGGAAGAGCCTTTCTCTGAGGGTGGGTTAGAGCTCTGTGCTCTGCCTGGAGGGATTCAGTCGTCCTGAGCTCCAGGTCTCTGGGCTGACAGAGCGGGGCGGTGGTAGGCCGTGGAGTAGGCATTGGAGCTGCCCACGTTGGGCCTGAGATTTGATGCTTAGAATTGACCCTCCTGCCTGCTCATCCTGCTTTCTTTAATGTTCTCTCTCACAGAGGACTATATTCTGACTTTACAGAAGACTGTGTGTTATCTATTTTTATCGTGGTGAAATATGCCTAATAAAACACTGGCCGTTTCTTTTTCACATGTTCAGTTTGCTGGCGTTAATTACGTTACCACTTTGTACAACCATCACCACTATCCGTTTATAAATTTCCCATCACCCTGAACAGAAACTCAGTACACCACAGGCAATAACTCCCTCTCCTCCTCCTGCCTGCTGCTGGTAACTGCTGGTAAACTTCGGACCATTCTAGATATTTCACACAAGTGGGATCATGCAAGAAGACTGTTTCTGAGGACATAAAACTGGAAGAAAAAAAAAAAAGATGCACGCACATTGGAACTAAAGGAAAAACCGCAAGCCTTGAGCTCACACAGACCAGGCTGCAGATCTAGGTTCAGTTTACTCATAGTTCTGTGACCTTGTTGTGGTTGTGTGCCATTGAGTTGATTCTGGCTCACAGCAACCCTCTAAGGACAGGGTGGAATTGCCCCATAGGGTTTTCTAGGCTGTAATCCCTATGGGAGCAGATCAACAGGTCTTTTCTCCTATGGAGTTGCTGGTGGGTTTGAATGACTGACATTTTGGTTAGCAGCAGAGTGCTTAACCATTGTGCCACCAGGGCTCCTTTCTGTGACCTTAGGGAAATTAATCAACTTTCTAGTTTCCTTATTTATAAAACTAAAATAGTGTCTACCTAGATGAAGAGGATATGAACTACGTAATATTCCTGGAACAAAGGAGAGTATTATTTTATATGCCTGGGGCACCCCTCCCTCTCCCCATTGTGGAGCTATTTAGGGGAAGCTCTATTTTCGGCCCTGATATTTGCACAAATCCATTTAGAGGACAGGTTTTCTTATTTCTCCTTTACTGCTGCCAGAAGAAAAACAAACTGTAAACCGGTGTTAAGTTTTGCTTTGTGTCCATTTCGTCCCTACCTAAATACCTGGGTGGGTCTTAGAGTGGAAAGAGATACTCGGGCTGTGGCCAGTTTTTGTGTGAGTGTGTTTCAGAGTTGCCTGATCTCTTCGACCTTCAGTTTATTCATGTAAACTGCAGTGATTAATATCTAACTTACAGAAACATTTAGATATGATAAATAATACATGTAGCACGAATGGTTCCTACTATTTTTACCCTCAAATTACTTAATATTTCTAAGAACAGGCAGCAGTTCCTCAGAGGATGCAATCTCCAGAGAAGAGGACAGACTAATTATGCAAAACACTGATAACCTTGAATGAAAAGAAATACCTTCAGCTGGGCATATGGTTGTTTTCCAAGAACAAATATTTCCAAACCATTGATGATCTATTTCAGATTTTATTTATCTACTCTATGTAGAGCCCTGGTGACGCAGTTGTTTTAGGAGCTCAGCTGCGCACCAAAAGAACAACAGTTCAAATCCACCAGGCACTTCTTAGAAACCCTATGGGGCAGTTCTACTTTGTCCTATAGGTGGCTTGGCAAGGGTTTTTTTTTTTTTTTTAAATGGGTGGACAGAAAACTTAAATCTTGATCCATACTCATCCCTAATTATCTGTGTCCTCAGGAAATAGAAACACATTTTAATAAGTGGATCATTACAGCAATTTTATATATATGCCAATGTCAAATACATGTCGTTTTAGGGTTATTTGACTTTGTTCACTATAGTCTTATCTTCTCTCTTATTTTATATTCTCCTCTCGTATTTTATAGGTTTTGTAAACTTAAGGCAAGACGCAAGGTTCACTTTCAGGAGCCAGTGGTGCTCAAGGGAAGGATGGGGGAAACTAATTTTCTGGGCAGGTCGTTAGTTCTACAAGGCATGGAACGCCTCCTCTAGCTCTTGGCCCCACAGGACCAGACTCAGCTTTTCAGGATTCTACTGAGGCCCAACCTCCTGGCCTTCGGAGCCTTCTCAGGCCCCAGATGTCAGCCACTCCAGTTTCTATTCAGTTTCTGAGAAGGGTGCCATAAGCTTCACCCATGCCCCTGCTTGAGAGTTTCAAATACTTAGCATTTCAAGTGCAAGACTCTAGGCTCTGAAGGGCCTCAGGACATAGAGAATGTATGACGATGTAAGAGGAACACAGGTTTCAATCAGAAATTAAATTTGGTTGTAGAACTATGAAGCTTTCCTTTGCTTCTACACCTGAGTTACAAAAGTGATTTAGAACACAAATAGACTTACGAACATCCATGTTTATTGCAGCACTATTCACAATAGCAAAAAGATGGAAACAACAGAAATGTCCATCAACAGATGAATAGGTAAATTATGGTACACATGTACAATGGAATAGTATGTAACGATAAGGAACGATGATGAATCCGAAAAACATCTCACAACATGGATGAATCTGGAGGGTACCATGCGGAGTGAAGTAAGTCAGTCATGAAAGGACAGACATTGTATGAGACCACTATTATAAGAACTCAAGAAAAGGTTTACACACAGAAAAAAAAAATTCTTTGATGGTTATCAGGGTGGAGAGCGAGGGACAGGGGAAATCACCAACTAGGTAGTAGACAAGTGTTAGCTTCAGTGAAGGGAAGGACAACACACAATACAGGGGAAGTCAGTACAACTGGACCAAAGCAAAAGTATAGAGGTTTCCTAGACACATCCAAACACTCTGAGGGACCGAGTAGCTGGGGCTGGGCCTGGAGACCATAGTCTTGGGGAACATCTAGGTCAACTGGCATAACATAGTTCATAAAGAAAATGTTCTGCATCTACTTTGGTGAGTAGTGTCTGGGGTCTTAAAAGCTTGCAAGTGGCCATCTGAGATACATCTATTTGTTCCATCTCACCTAGGGCAAAGGAGAATGCAGAAAATCAAAGACACAAGGAAAATAGTAGCCCAAAGGACTAAAGGACCCTATGAACCGGAGACTCCACCAGCCTGAGACCAAAAGAACTAGACCGTGCCCTGCTTCCATCAGCGACCGCCCTGACAGGAATCACAACAGGAGTCCCAGACAGAGAGGGAGAAAAATGTACAGTAGAATTCAAATCCATGTAAAAAACCAGACTTGCTGGCCTGACAGAGATTGGAGGAACCCCTGAAACTATGGCCCCCAGATACTCTGATAGCCCAGAACTGAAACCATTCTCGAAGCCCACTTTTTAGGAAAAGATTAGACAAGCCTACAAAACAAAAAATAACACGCTTTGAAGAATGTGCTTTTTAGTTCAATCAAATATGTGAGACCGAATGGGCAGCTCTTGTCCAAAAGCAGGACAAGAAGGAAAGAAGGGATAGGAACGGGAAGAATGGACACAGGAAATCCTGGGTGGAAAGGGGGAGTGTGCTGTCACATTGTGCAGATTGCAACCAATGTCACAAAACATTACATGTATAAATTTTTGAATGAGAAATTAACTTGAGGTATAAACTTTCACCTAAAGCACAATTTTTAAAAAAGTAATTTATATCTACTACACAGGCAACATGAGTAATGACTTTGGTTAAAACTATACAGGCCTGAGTATGTCCAAAAAACACTGTATAGCAGGGAGGCCTACAAAGGACTGAAGATATGTTTTGTTTTGTTTACAGTGAATAAAATGAGAAAGAGCACCAGGTTGGCAGGCAGAAGACAGGGTTTCTCGTTCCAGGAGAGGTGGCCTTGTGGAATCGCCCAACATCCAATGAGAAATTGGACTGAATGACTTTGAAGGTCCCTTCCATTCCCTGGACCTGTGAGATTTTAAAACCATTTCCCTGTCTGGGTTTCAGAATCTTCTATGAAACATAATGATAACGTTTACAGGCCCTGTAAGATCCCTGTGAAATTTGAACTTCCTTGCTTCTTACCAGGATACAAGTTGGAGCTTTCTGACATCTTTTTTCAAAGGGAATAAATCTTATTATTTTTTGGTATTGGCTGTCTTAGTTTCTTGGTGGTGCAGTGGTTAAGAGCTCAGGCTGCTCACCCAAAGGTCAGCAGTTTGAATCCACCAGCTGCTCCTTGGAAAACCTATGGGGAAGTTTTGCTCTGTCCCATAGGGTCACTCTGAGTTGGAATTGACTTGATGGCAACAGGTTTGGTTTTTTTGGTTTTTAGTCTTAGTTTCTTAGTGCTGCTATAACAGAAATACCACAAGTGGTGGCTTTAATGAACAGAAAATTATTATCTCACAGTTAGGAGGCTAGAAGTCCGAATTCAAGGCACTAGCTCTAGGAGAAGGCTTTCCTTGTCTGTTGGCTCTGGGGGAATGTCCTTGTCTTTTTTCATCTCCTGTTCCTCAGTCCCTTGGCGAGCTTCATGAGGCGTGCCATCTATTTTCCCCTACCTCTGCTTCTTCCTTCTGTGCCTAATCTGATCATTTTGTATCTCAGAAGTGATTGGTTTAAGACGCACTCTGCACTGACATAGTCTCATTAACATAACAAAGAAAACCCTATACCCAAATGGGATTACATCCACATATTTTGGGGGGACACAATTCAATCCATAATATTACCCCACAGGTTTAAATGAGTCCTGTGTGCTGAACGAGCAGGTGTTGATTGTTGGAGAAGCAGTCTTCTGAAAAGATGTTAATTTTATTTCTGTTAGTTTATACTCACTCCCGTAGGAGACGTCCCATTGAGAGAAGTTTCCATGTTCGGTGTGAGGTGTGCACCAGGTTCTCATTTCCTATTTTACTGGATTGATGGAGTTTTTTAAAAATAGGCTGGCCCATTACCTGTAAGCGCAGCAGGCGTTTCTGCTAAGGAGTCCACCGTTTCCATGTATCAGTTTAGGATGTTTTCGGATGCAAATAAAAGAAAAAGCAAATTTTACTGCCTAAAACAGTTAGGAAATTTGTTACCCCACGTAATTAGAGGTCCAGAGGAGGCTTTGGGGCTGGCTAACTCAGTACCTCGATACTGTCATAAGGGCCCCACATTCTCTCCATCTTTACTCCTCCGGCCTCAGCGTGAACTCTGGCCATCTCACCTTGTGTTCGCAGACAATGGCTGCACGCCCAAACCGCATATCCAGACACAGCAACTTTGATAGAAGAAAAAATGATCACTCCTTCGCCCATGACTCTTTTTATAAGAAAATGTTTCTTAGAATCCTCTCCCATCCACAGAAGGCCTCCCCTTATATCACATGTGGCCAGAAATGAGGGACAGTGACATCCCTAAATAAATCATTGGCAAGGGGAATGGAGCCACTAGGATTAACTTAAAATAGTCAGGTTTCATCCATGAGTCACAGAGGGGACGGGTAGACTAAATTAGGGCTCTCCTGTGTGAAGAAGATGGGCCAGTGGTAGTGGTTAGCCAAGCAGTAAAAAAAAAAAAAAAAAAAAAAAAACCAAACCCATTGCCATCGAGTTGACCCCAATGCGTCGTGACATCCTATGTGCCACAGAGGAACTGTGCTCCATATGGTTTTCAGTGGCTGACTTTTCAGAAGCAGATAACTAGGCCTATTTTCCCAAGGTGCCTCTGGGTGGGTTTGAACTGCCAACCTTTTGGTTAATTTGTTTGTGCCGTTCAGGGACTCCTAGTGCCTATTGCACTGTGTGAAATATCTCCAATTTGCTTTAGAGGCTTTTCTGTTCTCATTAAGAACAGTATTTTTTTTTTTTTAATTTTATCATGTTTTAGGTGAAAGTCTATGACACAAATAGTTTCTCATTCAAGAATTTATAAACACATAGAGGGCCCTGGACAGAGTGGAAGAAAAATGTAAAACAAAATTCAAATTCACAAAAAAAGACACGACTTACTGGCCTGACAGAGACTGGAGGAACACCGCAGACTATGGCTCCCGGACACCCTGCTAACTCAGAACTGAAGTCCGCCTTTCAGCCAAAGGCCTATAAAACAACGCATGCTTCTTAGTTCAGTCAAGTGTATGAGACCAAATGGGCAACACCTGCCCAAAAACATTGACAAGAAGGCAGAAAGGGACAGGAAGACCAGAGGAGAGCAGGAGAACAGGTAGGGAACCCAAGGTGGAAAGGGGGAGAGTGCTGACACATTGCGGGGACTGCAACCAAAGTCACAAAGCAATGTGTACAAGTTTTGAATGAGAAACTAATTTGCGCTGCAAACTTTCACCTAAAACAATAAAATTAAAAAAAAATTTATGCATAAATTGTTTTGTGACATGGGTTGCAATTCCCACACTGTGTCAGCACTCTCCCCCTTTCCCTGTTCACCCTGGGTTCTCTGTGTCCCTTCGTGCAGTTTTCCTGTCTCTTCCTGCCTTCTCGGCTTTGCTTTTGAACAGGTGTTGCCCATTTGGTCTCATATACTTGATTGAACTACGAAGAATGTTCCTCACGTGTGTTATTGTTTTATAGGCCTGTCAGGTCTCTGGCTGAAGGGTGCCTTCAGAAGTGACTTCAGTTCTGAGTTAGCAGGGTGTCTGGGGGTCATAGTCTCAGGAGTTCCTCCAGTCCCTGTCAGACCACTAAGTCGTTTGTTCTTTTTGTGAATTTGTTCTACATTTTTTTAAGAATGGTATTGATAATGTTTAACTGCTTCTGGTTCTGCATAAAGAGGGAAAACCTTGGTCCCTGTTATTTCTCAAGTCTCACAAGGGACATGCTGAGGCTGCCGGTTAAATATAGGGACTTGAATCTGCCTTCGAGTGTTCCCTCTGGCCCATGGCCCCTCTGTGTTCATCTGACCATGTGTTCATGAGCCTCCTCCTTTTTAACATATTTTCTGAAGTCTGGATGGGTCGCGGTCTGGAATTTTTGCTTCCATTCCAACTTGACCCATTGGCTCTTACACCCATCAGTTGTAAAGCCATAGCACTGGCTTGTAGTTCAAGGTACAGAGTCATCCTTACCATAGGCTAATGATAATGAGACTCTTCATAAATACGTCTCAAGTGGCTATAATGATATTGTATGTTTATTTAACATTTATATTTATGTCATATATTTGTAAATAAATACATAAATATGTCTCTTGGGCATAAGGGACCAATGTAGTCCCTTATGTTTATGAATCAAACTTGGGATGTTCTACTAGGATGGAATTCATTTTAGTCACATTTGTTCTTAATGACCTGAACTCAGGTGAGCATTTCTTTACCTCGAGTGTGCTGATGAGATGACAGGTTTATGATACATAGCCACCCATCCCAAAGTGTCTTTCAATTTTATAGTAAAGGTAGTATGAGCTATCACATTACTTAGAAATAAAGCAACTCTCCTGTTGTTTTAAGAATAGAATTCGCCTCAGCACAGTCCTGGGTATTCTGAACTAATTATAACCCAAGTTTATACCTAGCCCAGAATTTTGAAAATGCACCGTTGGAGAGCTCCTTGTTTTCGCTCTAATTTGCGTGTCTTCCATCTTCTACCCCAAGTGGCAGATGCTGTTATAATCTGCCAGCCCCATCAGAGCAAAGGCAGGCCTCAAGTCTGAGCTTGCCCTCTGCAAATTGGCTTTCATTCTGTGTCGTTCACTGAGTTAAGCAAAGCCCTGTCTGAAGGGAGTGAGAATGCACCTTCTCTCTAATCCTGGTCCAGCTGGGACCTAGAAAGAGATTGGAATCGATTCTTTGTAACGCAAGGCTGAAAACCTCCCAATTCTCTGCTCTTTATCTTGTCTCTGGCTATAAACTGGAATTGTGTTCTCTGAAAATTTTCCATGAAACCACACCCTTCTCCCCTTACCCCATCCTATTTTGAAAATAAGTAACTCTTTGCCTGTGTGCTGCATAACAGCCCACATCATCTGATGGAAGGAAAAATGAATAGAATAGCTTAAAAACCAACCAAGCAACAAATCAAAGAGTCCTTTGGTGGTGACTATTCTAACATTTGCAGTCCTCCACACCCAAGCCTGGCAGAAGGCTGAACTCTGGGAGGGTCTGGGAGATGTGAGCCAGTGTCTAAATATGGCGTCAAGGGATCAGAGTTGACAGCAGTTCCCTGAAGCTGGATCTGACCCAGCCTGAGACAAAGTTAAGCCTGAAAGAGGAGAGCTGCTAAAGGAAGCTTCTGCCAAGGGGTAGTGTCCTGCAAAGTTCTGGCTGCCGAGTTCCCTTTAGAATTCATGGAACACACTCCCTTCAGGTGAAGGGCAGGAAGAGGAGGCTGTTGGCTAACCAGTAATTTTTGGCAGATAGACCCAGGCTTACAAGCACATCCTCAACCAGGCCCAACCTAAAAGAGGAGAAAACCCTGCAATACTGGATATTGGAGTATGTATGGAAAACTTGGCAATCATGATTGAGACAAGGCTCTCCTAAGAATATGCTGATTTTACAAATATCACAGCTAATACTGTGGTAGAAATAACCAACAAGTTGCTGTCGGGTAGCCTCTGACTTATGGCGACCCCTTGTGAGTCAGAGTAGAACTGTGCTCCACAGGGTTTTAATGACTGATTTTTCAGAAGTAGATCGCCAGGCTTTTCTTCCAAGGCACTTCTGGGTTGACTTGAACTTCCAATCTTTATGGTTAGCAGCTGAACATGCCGTTAGCACTACCAGGGGCTCTGTGGTAGAAACACCATGTACCATGTGGATCCCCAGCCCCAGTACTACCAGACTAGGCTGATTGTTAAAACTGCAGAAAATTACTTATGGTGTTTTTATGAGGAACACTAAATGCTTATTAGCTCTGCCCCCCCCCCCCCCTCCGCCCGAATCCGTCCTTTAACAGGTCACACAAGCTCAAATGCTCGAATCATTTAGTTGCACTAGGAGTCAAGGCAACCCACAATTAAAATACAAGTATATTACCCTAAAGGGTATCACAGGAAGCCATAAACACCCCTTACAGATAATTGAAAATGTCATTTGTCCAAATCGGCAGCCACTCAGAGGAGGAGCCTGAGGCACAGAGGGTGATTTTGAGGGAAAGTACAGGAAAGCTCTGGAACTGATACCGTGCAAAGAGAAGAGGCAGTAGGGGCAGTGAGGGGCCTTGGGCTACCTGGCCAGGAAAGAGGGCTGTGAGAGAAAGTGCTTCCTGAGCCGTTCATTAAAGGGCCCAATCAATGAATGTCTGGGTCAGGCGTTTGGGAGAGGAGCATGCTGTCAGCTGTGCCCAGATTCAGTGCCCAGGGCTCATCTCAGATAACTGGTCAAGATTAGAAGACTTATATCAGAGGGCATTTTTAAACAGTAACCACAAAATTCTCAGAAACCCTGGTGGCGTAGTGGTTAAGTGCTACGACTGCTAACCAAACGGTCGGCAGTTCGAATCCGCCAAGCGCTCTTTCGAAACTCTATGGGACAGTTCTACTCTGTCCTATGCTTCGGAAATGACTTGACGGCACTGGGTTTGGTTTTTGGCCAACCATGAAATTACCCCAAAATATTTTATATTTAATTTTTTGAAAGTTACGTTATTTCTTACAGTTTTTGCACTAACAAATGAGATTGACTTGTGGCTTTCTTTATTCCTTTCTTTTTTTTTTTTTTTTTGCAAACTCTCTTGGGTTTTGAAGTCAATGTTATATTTCATAAAGTAATTTAGCACTTTTCGTTCTTTTCTAAGCTTTGGAAAGATTTAAGCCAAATTCAACACTGTTAACTATTTAAAGACCTGTTAGATTTCTCGGGGAAACCAACTGGACCCAGTATTTTTGAAGAAACTCCTCGACAACTTTCTCTATTTCTTGTATAGAAACCAGTCTATTTTAATTTTCTTTCCCTTTGGAAGGCAGTTTTACTAAATGATATTTTCCAAGAAAATTACGTGTTTCATCCAGATTTTCAAATTCACTGTCATAAAGTTAAGCAAAGTAGTTCCTTATGATTATTTTAATGTAATTTATTTTTATGGTTATTTTCCCCTTATTTTGTATTATTATGTTTGCTACTTTCTCTTTACCTATTTCTTTGTTTTTCCCCCAAAGACCCAGCTTATTTTTCATTAACTTATTTCTGTTTTCTAACTCAATAAATTCTATTTTCTTTAATTCCTTCTTTCTATTTTCCTTTATTTGTCTGTTTTTAACTCTTTTAGCTAGATGCTTGTTTCACTTTTCTCTTTTTCTTTTTTTATTAATTTAAGCATGTAAACCTGTGAATTTCCCTTTGAATACTGTTAAGTCCTAAAAAAGTTAAGTCCTAATAGGTAGGAAATTTAGTGTTGTTATTGTCATTTTCTAGTTCTGCAATTTAGCTTTATATTTCTCTTTGTTCCATTAGTTAAGAGAGTTTTTTTTTAATTAAAATTCTTTTAAGATCATACTCTAAAGTTTCCAGGTGGAAGGGATTTTGTTATCTGATTTAAAAAAATAATTAGTTATCACATAGTAATCAGAGAGTATTGCCTATATTATTTCTACTTTTTGGAATGTATTCTGATTTTCTTTGTGGCCTAATATGTGGTCAATTTTCCTGAATGTTGCATTCTTGAATATGCTTGAAAAAAAGATTATCCTCTATAGACAATGGGTTTTATATATATATATTAAAAAAAAAAAAAAAAAACATTGCCGTAGAGTCGATTCAGACTTATAGTGACCGTATAGGAGAAAGTAAAGCTGCCCAATAGAGTTTCCAAGGAGGGCCTGGTGGATTCGAACTCCCGACCTTTTGACTAGCAGCTGTAGCACTTAACCATTACACCACCAGGGTTTCTAACCTAACCTAACCTAACCTAACCTAACCTAACCTAACCTAACCTAACCTAACCTAACCTAACCTAACCTAACCTAACCTAACCTAACCTAACCTAACCTAACCTAACCTAACCTAACCTAACCTAACCTAACCTAACCTAACCTAACCTATTGCTGTGGAGTGGATTCCAGCTCATAGCGACCCTATAGGACAGAGCAGATCTGCCCCGGAGAGTTTCCAAGCAGTGCCTGGTGGATTCCAACTGCTGACCCTTTTTTGGTTAGCAGCTGTAGCTCTTAACCACTACACCACCAGGGTTTCCATATATATATATATTTATGTAAGCTACCATGTTTGACATATGTTACGTATGAGATCTATGTTATTGCTTTTACTTTTATCCACTTGACTCGTCATAGATTGAAGACAGGGGCATTAAATCAACATGTTTCTGTTTATTTCTCCTTTTATCTCCTATAATTTCAAGTTTATGAAAACTGTTGTTTTGTTATTTGGTGCTTAACTATTTATAACTGTTACAGTGTCACTGTGAATCACACACTTTAGCATTATAAGGTGTTTTTATTAGTCTTGTTTAATCATTTTCTTTGGCCTGGATTTCAAATTACCTAAAATTAAAACTATGACTTCTGCTTTCTTTTGGTGTTCTTTCCCTTAATGTATCTTTACCCATCCTGTTATTTTCAATATTCTGATTTGTTTTAGGTGTGTTCCTTGTGTATAGAGTTATGTTTTGCTTTGTGATTTAATCTGAAAGTATTTTTCTCTAAGTTGGAGCCTTAGTCCCATTTGTATTTATTGGTATAGCTAAGATATGTTTAATCTTAGTTGTATTATATTGTTTTATGTTATGACTTACTTTTGGAGTTTTTTTTTTTTAAGTCAATACACAGTCTCTTGTGTTTGTTTGCTTTTATTTTTTATGTGTAATTATTCTGATATTTAGAAAGATTAATATATTAGCTCTAGTAGTTATGTTTATAAGGATAACTTTATATAATACCCTCAATCCTCTATTTGTTTAGAAAGCATCCATTAGTTCCCAAACTGGGCGGTACAAACGGTTAAGCACTCAACTACTAGCTGAAAGATTGGAGGTTGGAACCCACCCAGAGGACCCTCAGAAGACAGGCCTGGCAACCTGCTCCCGAAAGGTCACGGACTTGAAAACCCCGTGGAGCAGTTCTACTCTGCACAAGTGAGGCCGCCAGGAGTCAGAGTCAGCGCGACTGCAATTACTAACAATAAATAAGCAATGGTAAAATTAGTATGTTTCTCTTCCTCCCCATTCTACTGCTACTGATTTTGGACAATAATAGTACCATTAATCTTTGTTTTGTTTTTACTGTATTTATAATTTGATTATGTGAGTTGTCAGTTTTTATATCAATCAGAGTCCAGGAAGACAGAAATCCTGCTGAAGATTTAAAACAGAGTGATTTTAATCTAGGAAGCTGGTTATACAGACGGTAGAAGAGCTGAGAAGCCAAGGTGGCTCTGAAGAAACCCAGAGGTTTGTAACAACAGAAAGCTGCTACTTCTCCTAGGTGGAAGGGAGGAGGTCATGTTACTGGAGTTCAGGGATCAGGGCTACCCCAGGCAGTAGCTTCAGTGGAAGGAGAGCTTGCTGGATGGAGCTGGAACCCCAGAGAAGATGCAGCTGCTGCTGGAAATGTTGCCCAAGGCTTCTATCTTCCTCCTACCTTCTAATCTTCCGCTAGTGCCCAGCCAAATCTAGCTAGCCTGACAGCCTAGAAACACAGGGATCAATATTGCAGGGATCAGCCCCTTTGCAATACTGAGCAGAGCAGCAAAAGGGTGAGGGAACTAAAGTAAGCAGGCCAAGGACCAGCGTAGCTTTAAATGGTGTCCTTTGACTTCCAGTTACTACAGATGAAGGGATTTTATTTATCAACTTACTCTATTTCAAAGAATTTATTCTGTTTACCACCTTATTTCCCACCTTCCCTTTCAATTCGTGTTGGTGGTATCATTCCTGCGTTGTCAAACACATAGCATTTATATTCTGTTCTATCATCTTAACTTCACGATTTTTTTAGTCATGGTTCTCCTATTATGTATGTTCAATAGTTACTGAAGATCCTTTTACTATCATTTTCCCAGTCTTCTTTTACTTGGTTGTAGTTTCGTCAAGGACGACTCAAGAAAACAATATATTCTGTGTTTCTTCACATTTAGAACTGTGTCTCTAGCCTTTACGCTTGAATGAAAGTTTGGCTGGATATAAAATTCTTGACCATTTCTTTCCTTGAATATCTTGTTGATGTTGTTCTACTGTTTAATGGCTTGAAGTACTGTAGAGAAATCTGAGGTCAGCTTGATTTTTTTTTCCCCCTTATAAGTGACTTGATTTTTTTTTTTTGCCAGACTGCTCAAATGAGTCATTTCATTAAAAGTCCGATGACTTTTCTAGGACAGTTATCCATGGTAGCTGTTCTGGGTCAATTTTCAGTGACCCATTATGTCCCCCTTTTTTTTTTTTTTTTCATTTCACAAAGGTTTTCTTGAAATTTTCTCTAGGTATTTGTTCCTTTATATTGTTTTGTTTTGCTTTTTCAGGAATTCTACCTTGTGGTAAAATTCATAAAGGGTGGTAAGATAAAATTGCACTTCCAGAGTTTGACCAACCCAAAAAAAACCAAAGCCACCACCATCGAGTCGATTACCGACTCATAGAGACACTATAGGACAGAGTAGAACTGCCCCATAGAGTTTCCAAGGAGTGCCTGGCAGATTTGAACTCCTGACCTCTTGGTTAGCAGCCATAGCACTTAACCATTACACCACCAGGGTTTCCAAGAGTTTGACCAGGCAAAGTTATATGTTCCCCATGGGCACAAGTATACGCTTATATACATATCTAGGTGAGTGCTGTCTTAGAAGGACCCTGCCCAAGAGTTTGCCTGCCCGGGCTGGTGGCTCCTACAGAAAAGGTAGAGAGATACTACTACAGGTAGGTACTAGGACATGGGGGTAATAAGTGGTCGATGAAGGTGGTATTGTCTGCTGTAGCCATTGGTGAAAAGGAGGCAAGTTTACCAGTCAAGAAAAGCTTTTTCCTTCCCAACTGACCCCAGTCCTGGAGGAGCCACAAGCAGCATAGTGAATG
This sequence comes from Loxodonta africana, assembly GCF_030014295.1. Taxonomy (NCBI): domain Eukaryota; kingdom Metazoa; phylum Chordata; class Mammalia; order Proboscidea; family Elephantidae; genus Loxodonta; species Loxodonta africana. The sequence continues at coordinate 188,325,267 of NC_087345.1, forward strand.
GAAGAAGAGAAGAAGATAATGTAGATAAATAGTAAAGAAGACAGCTATCACCCCCATATTCAATGAAGGTTTCATAGATTGAATCAGGCCTAAGATCTGAGAGAGGAGGGAAAGCTTTTAATTAAATGATATATTGCAGAGTTTTATTCGTTTATGAGTTCTTAAAGTATTATTTATGTACAAAAAATTCACCCATTTTTTAGTCTGATGAATTTTTATAATTGTATACAATCTTGGAACCCTAACTACTATAAAGTATAAAATGGTTCTCTCACTCTAATAAGTTTTCTCCTGCTCCTGCAGTTGATCCCTTCTTTCTACCACTGGCCCCAGGCAACCAACCACTGATCTGTGGTGTCACTGTAGCATTTCATAACTGGATCAGCCCCCACACAAAATAAATGTTTGTGTTTGACTTCTTTTATTTAACGTAATGCTTTTGAGAATCATCTGTGCTGTTATTGCTTCATTCCTTTTTGTGAATTATGTATTATGTACTAATGCTTCATTCCTTTTTATTACTGAATACTATTTTATAGTATGGATATGCCGCTATTTGTTTATCCATTCACCAGTTGATGGACACTTGGGTTTGCTTCCAATGTTTGATTATTATGAATAATGCCACTGTGAATATTCATGTACCCATCTTTGTGTAGACATGTTTTCATTTCTCTGGAAATCCTAGGAGTGGAGTTAGTGGGTCTGATAGGAAGTATGGAAACTCTGGTGGCACAGTGGTTAAGAGCTATGGCTGCTAACCAAAAGGTTGGCAGTTCGAATCCACCAGGTGCCCCTCAGCAACTATGGGGCAGTTCTACTCTGTTCTATAGGGTCTCTATGAATCAAAATCGACTCGAGAGCAACTGGTTTGGTTTTTGTTTTTTATAGGATGGAAAGTATGTGTTTAACTTTATAAGCTACCACCTTATTCTTTTCTAGAGCCTGGCGGTGTAGTGGTTAAGAGCTCAGGCTACTAACCGAAAAGTCAGCAGTTCGTATCTCTAGGAGGTGGTTCTACTCTGTTGTATAGGATTGCAATGAGTCGGAATCGACCTGACAGCAACGGGTTTGGGTTTTTTTTTGGAGGCGGGGTGGTTATTCTTTTCCAAAGTGGCTCTATCTTTTTAAATTACCGTCAGCAAAGCATGGGAGTTCCATTTGCTCCACATCCTTAACAACACTTGGAACTTTCAATCTTTTTAACTTTAGCCGTTCTAGCAGTGTGTAGGGATATCTCAACATTGTTTTAATTTTAATTTCTCTGATAACTGCTGCTGTTCAGCATATTTTTATATGTGTATTGACTATTTGTATATCTTCTTTGTGAAGTGTCTGTTCAAATTTTTTTTACCATTTTTTAAAAATTAGGTTGTCTTCTTTCTATTGAGTTTTGTATATGTATAAGGCCTTTGTTGGATATATGTTTTGAAAACATTTTTTCCCAGCCTTTAGCTTATATTTTTATGTTCATAACTATATCTTTTAAGACCAAACATTTTTAATCATAATGAAATTCATTTAATCAATGTTTTCTCTTAGTCTCTGCTTTTTGTGTCCTGTTTAGGAAATCTTTGCCTTACCCAATGTTACAAAGATTTTCTGTAATGTTTTCCTTAAGATGTTTACTAGTTTAGCTCTTGTAATTAAGTCAGAGTTTCTCAGCATTGTCGCTATTGATGTTTTGGGTTGGACAATTCTTTGTTGTGGAAAGTTGTCCTGTGTGTTACAGGAGGTTTAGCTGCATCCCTTGCCTCTAGACACTGGATTCCAGTAACATCTCTCCAGTTGTGACAACTTAAAATGTCCTCAGATATTGACAAGTATCACCTGAGGGGAAAATTTCCCCCCAATTGAGAATCACTGATTGGGGTCTGTGATCCATTTTACTAAATTTTTTTGTGTGTAGTGTGAGTAAGGACTCCTGGCAGCATAGTGGTTAAGAGCTATGGCTGCTAACTAAAAGGTCAGCAGTTCGAATCCACCAGGTGCTCCTTGGAAACTGTGTGGGACAATTCTACTCTGTCCTATAGGGTCGCTATGAGTTGGAATCAACTCAGTGGCAACAGGTTTGGTCTTTTTGTTTGTTTTTATAGTGTGAGGTTAATTTTTTTTCCATGTAGATACTTAATGGTTCCAGAAATATTTATCTAAAGATTATCCATCCCACACAGAATTACCTTGCCAGTTTTGTGAAAAATCAATTCCTTGGATAAGCGCCACTTGATCATGATGTATTATTCTTTTTTAAATTATTTTTATTGTGATAAATACATATGTAACAAAACATTTGCCATTTCAACAATCTTTGCATGTACAATTCAGTGACATTAATTATGTTCATCATTTTGCTCAACCATCATCCTTAATCATTCCCAAGTTTTCCATCATCCTTCACAGAAGCTCAATGTCCCCTAAGCATTGGGCCTTCCTCCCCCCCGCCGGCCCCCCCGTCTATCCCTGGTAACCACCAAAAAACTTTGGTCTCTGTACTTGCGTATTCTAGATATTTCATGTAAGTGGGATTATACAATATTTCTCTTTTGTGACTGAATTTTTATATTGTTGGATTCAATTTGCTACTCTTTTGTTAAGATTTGCATCTATATTCATGAAGTATATTGGTCTGCAGTCCTCTTATGTGAATATCTTTGTCTGGCTTTGAAATCAGGTTAATACTGGCTTCATAAAATAAGTTGAAAAGTTTTCCCTTCTCTGAAAGAGTTTATGTAGGAGTGGTGTTATTTTTTCCTTAAATGTTTGATGGAGTTTACTAGGGAAGTCATATGTGTCCGGAGTTTTTGTTATTGAATATTTGTAATTATTAACTTAATTTGTTTAATTGATACTAAATTAAATTTCTTTTGGATATCTTCTTGGTTCAGTTTTAATAGTTTATTTTATTTTATTTTTTTACAAATTCATCCATTTCACGTAGGTTGTCAGATTTATTGGAATAAGGTTATTCACTATATTTATCATCCTTTTAATAACTACAGGATTTTTTCATCCCCTAAAATGACAAATTTGTGTTTTTTCTTTCGTTTTCTCCTTCTTGATGAAAGGATTATCAAATGTGTTGATCTTCTCAAAGAACAAGCTTTTGGTTGTATGGATTTTTTCAATTATTTTTCTGTTATCTATTTCATTGATTTCTGCTCTTTATTACATTCTCCTTTCTGTTTGCTTTGGTTTAATTTACTCTCTTTTCTCGTTTCTTTAATTGAAAGCTGAAGTATTTTAATAGGCATTTAAAGGTATAGATTTCCTTGTAAGCCCTATTCTGACTGCATCCACAAATTTTGATATGTATATTTTAATTATCACTCTGCTCAAAACATTTAAAAAATTTCCTTGTGATTTATTCTTTGATCCAAAGTTATTTAGAAGTGTGTTGTTTAATTTCCAAATATTTAGGGTTTTTCCTATTTATCATTATTGATTTCTAAAGAACCTAGCCAGTATGATTTCAGTCTTTTGAAATTTACTGAGATTTGTTTTATGGCCAAGAATATGGTCTATCCTGGTAAATGTACCATGTGCACTTGAAAAGATTATTCATTCTCTCGTTAAATGTAGCATCAATAAATATTAAGTCAAGGTGTTGATAGGACAAGAATTTTTGTTCTATCAATTGCTGAGAAGAATGTTAAAGTCTCCAACTATTATCTTGGAATTTCCTATTTCTCCCACTATTCTGTCAATTTTTACTTAATAAATTTTGAAGCTCTGGGGACATATACATTTGTGATTTTCCTGTCTTCTTGGTAAATCTGCTCTTTTTCTTTTTATCTTCAATAATATATTTTGTTTTGAAATTTATTTTGTCTGCTATCAATATAGGCACTCCAGCCTTCTATGCTTGTTCTTTGCATGATTTATCTTTTTCTATACAATGCTCTCAGTTTATCTGTGTCTTGTAGAGAGCATACAGTTGGATCTTTATTTATGTTAATAATCTCTATTTTTTAATTGGAGTCCTTAGTCCACTAGTGTTTGATGTAATTATTGAATCCACCAATTTATTTTTAGTTTTCTACTTGTCTTCTCTGTTCCTCTGTTTCTCCTTTCCTTGGATTATTTTAATATTTTTGGAATTCCATTTTAATGTTCTTTGGGTTTTTTTTGCTATACCTCTTTGTGTTATATTTAAGGGTTTCCTTAGAGATTATAATATATGTTCTTGATGTTTCACAGTTCGCTTACAGTTATTAATATAAACATTTTCTAAAATATAGCAAATTACAGATTTATAGGTCCATATTCCTTCTGCCCATATTTTACAATTGTTACATGTATTATAGCTACTTACATTATAAACCCCTCAAGACAATGTTATATATTTTGCTTTAATCAGTTGTATGGTTTTTAACGAAATGAGGAGGAAAAGGGTGGAAAAAAATACCCTTTTGTATTTCCCCAGGCATTTGCCATTTCCAGTATTCATTAGATATTGAGGATCTGTGTTTCCATCTGATATCATTTCCCTTCTTTCTTAAAAACTCCCTTTAGAATTTCTTATAGTGTAGGGTTGAAAGTGATGAATTCTCTTAGCTTTAATTCATCTGAAAAATGTCTTTTTTTACTTTCACTTATAAGGGATTTTTTGATGAGTATAGAATTCTGGGTAGACAGTTTTGTCTTTCAGCGCTTTAAAGACGTTTTCCATCTTCCTCCGATCTTCATGGTTTTTTGATGAAAAATCAGTTATTAATGGAATTGTCACTTCCCTATATATATTATTTTGTTTTTCTCTTATTACTTTCAAGATTTGCTCTTTATCTTTGGCTTTTAACAGTGTGACTAGGATGAACTTCAGCATAGGCTTATTTGTGTTTATTCTGCTTGGTGTTTGCTTATCATCTTGTATCTACAAATTTCCATGTTTTATCAAATTCAGGAAAATTTCAACTTTTATTTCTTCAAGTATTTTTCTGCCCCATTCTCTCTCCTCTCCCTGTATTCTAATTATAAAATGTAATTTGTTTTATATCATTTAACAGGCTCTTGAGTTTCTGTTTGAAACTTCAAAAAAATTGTTTTTCTCACTGTTCTTCACCATGGATTTTTCTTTTTTTTTAATTTTAGTAAATGTTTTATTTAACCTAACATATCCAAAAATGTTATTTCAACATGGAATCAATATAAAAAATGTACTGAAATATTTTACATTCTTTTTTTGGTGTTAAGTCTTCAAAATCCAGTGCGTATTTTACAATTCAGACTAGTCACTTTTTTTTTTTAATTATTGTACTTTGGATGAAAGTTTATAGAACAAACTAGCTTCTCATTAAACAGTACACATATTGTTTTGTGACATTGGTTACTAACCTCACGACATGTGAATATTCTCCTCTGTCGAACTTGGGTTCCCTATTCCCAGCTTTCCTGCCCTCTTCTGCCTTCTAGTCCTTGCCCCTGGGCTGGTGTGCCCCTTTAGTCTTCTTTTGTTTTATGGACCTGTCTAATCTTTGGTTGAAGGGGGAACTTCAGGAGTGACTTCATTACTGAGCTAAAAGGGTGTCAGGGGGCCATACTTTCGGCCATACTAGTCTCTGTCAGGCCAGTAAGTCTGGTCTTTTTTGTGAGCGAGAATTTTGTTCTACATTTTTCTCCAGCTCTATCCAGGACCCTCTATTGTGACCCCTGTCAGAGGAGTCAGCGGTGGTAGCCGCGCACCGTCTAGTCGTACTGGACTCAGCCTGGTGGAGACTGTGCTCCATGAATAGTTTTTATTGGTTTAACTTGAAGTTTATTTAGTCTTTCCTCTGCTGTGGCCCTTTGGCTGTAAGTCTGTCCCTGGTAATTTTTGTTTCAAAAATTTCATTTTTCAGTTTTAGGGTTTCCATTTAGTTCTTTTTAATTGTTTCTATTTCTCTGATGAGATTTCTTAGTTCTTTGTAGAGATTTTCATTTACCGAGAATATGTTTTCTTTTACTTCATTGATGCTAATATAACATCCATTTTAAAGTTTTGTCAGTAAGTTCCAATTTGAATTTATCTTGGAATCTGACTTGATTTATTCTCTTTTCTCTTGGAATCTCTTGCATTTTCTTGGTTCTTCATAGGACAGATATTTTAGATTGATCTTGCATATTATGAATGTTAAGGTGTAGAGATTCTGGATTTTGTTTTTTTTCTTCAGTGAGTGTTTTTTCCTTTGTGTTAGCAGATCATTTTCTTGGCTGGGCTTGTACTTCATAATTTTTTTTTTTTTGGATGGCAGCTCTGGCCTCAGTTCAGATCATTTTCCTTAGCTGAGCTGCTTTGGGCCTCTTCCATACATGTGTGGTCCATGGGTGTGTCAGAGATATGGATAGACAGAGTTAGAGCATTTCCTTTCTGAAATTCCCCCAGTCTCCTCAGCATTCATGGTTTCTTGGCTTCACTGACTTTGTTTTTCTTATTTCCCAGGCCAGAAGGACAGTGGGCTTTTCAATGTATGTCACTGTTACTGCTGTGCATGCCACATGGACTGCACATAGCCACAGGCAAAAGGTCAGAGTTGAGAATTTACTTGTATGGCTCCCTCTCTTCCCTCCTCCCAGCAAGTGTGCACTCCCCACCGGAGTCTCTCTGCTTCAGTTCGCTCTCCAGACCTTCAAGTGGTTGCTTTTAATATTATGTTCAGGTTTTATCATTGTTTTCTACAGGGAAGTTTGTCTAGTTGGGTCTTAGTCCGTCATACCAGAAGTAGAATCTACACTGCAGTTTTGATATCAGAATGGACATGATTGGGCTTTTAATACCTGAAAGTTAGACTGCCTAATATTACCTGAAAGTGACTATAGATCTGTGTGACACGTTTTCATGAGTGGAGAAAAGTGCTTCAATAGCACGTGGTTGAAAAAAGATAGTCGTTTGATAAAAATGAAGTTTGTCTCTGCTAAATCATTCCATAAACAGGTTACTAATGGGAGATGAGGGTTTAGTTCTCTTCCATTCCACATGCAGGTCACTTTCCAGGCACCCCTTCCCATCTTAGCTATAGGGCTACAACACAAATTTTTGTTAAATTAATATTGTTTACATTTTTATGAGCTTGTATAATATTATTCATAGTAGATCTCCTAAGTATACTACAAAGACATTTCTTGTACTACTTTTCCTATGGAGATAAAATTTTTTTGGATTTTACTTGTTTTTTCATTTGAGTTATTATTCTCTTAGTCTTACATCTACTTTCACCAATTCACCCTCTAAGTTTCTTGACAGCACAGTAAACCTACTAGACCAGTAAGGATCATTAAGTAATCTACTGAGTTCATGTTTGTTTGTTTTCTTTTCCCTTTCAATAGGTGGAATAATGCCCGCCTCCCACAATGATGTCCACATCCTAGTCCCTAGAACCTGTGAATATGTTACCTTGCACGGTAAAAGGGACTTCGGGGTTATGATTAAAGACCTTGTGGTGGGGAGATTACCTTGAGTTACCCAGGTGGGTCCAATATAGTGACAAGAACCCTTAAAAGAGAGAAGGCAGTGTGATGATGGAAGCACAGTTAAGAGAAATTTGAAGATGCTATGCTGCTAACTTTGAATATGGCAGAAGGGCCATGAGTCAAGAAAAGCAGGTGGTCACTAGAAGCTGAAGAGGCAAGGAAAAGGGTGTTCCCTTCGGGCGCTCAGAAGGAATACAGCCCTATTGTCTTAGGCTGGGTTTTCTAGAGAAGCAAAACCAGTAAAGCAAATATATATATATATATATATATATATATATATATATATATATATATATATATATATATGTTCACATATATATACATATATATGTATACTAAAACCAACCAAACCCATCGAGCCGATTCCAACTCATAGCGACCCTATAGGACAGATTAGAGTTGCTCCATAGGGTTTCCAAGGAGCACCTGGTAGATTCAGACGGCCAACCTTTTCTTTAGCAGCTGTGGCACTTAACCACTATGCCACCAGGGTTTCCTATACATGTATAGTGGTTAGCGTAGTGGTAAAGAGCTATGGTTGCTAACCAAAAGGTCAGCAGTTCAAATCCACCAGGGACTCCTTAGAAACCGTATGAGGCAGTTCTACTCTGTCCTGTAGGGTAGCTCTGAGTCAGAATCGACTCAGCGGCAAAGGGTTTGGTTTTTGATATACGTGTGTGTGTGTGTGTGTGTGTGTGTGTGTGTGTATCAAGGAAATGGCTCATGCAGTTGTAGAGGCTGAACCGTCCCAAGTCCATTGGTCAGGCTGGAGGCTTGTCCTGATTCACATAGCTGCAGGGGCTGGCAAACCCAAGATCAGCAAGTCAAACAGCAGGGCTCTGACTCATAGGCTGCAAAGACTGATGAAGCCTAAGATCAGCAGGCAAGACAGCAGGTAAGCTGCTAGCTCATGTCCCAAGAAATGGAGATGAGATGAACAGGAATCAGCTGCAGGATCCAGAGCCTTGCCAGAAAGTCCACCTATATTGGATGCAGGCCACACTCCCAAGGAAACTGTCTTTCAACTGATTGGCTACTCACAGCAGATTCCATCATGGAGGTGAACACATTATATCATATCTCATCATGGACATGATCACATCATCATAAGACTGCCAAACTACACCATAACAGCTAAATCACTGAAGAATCATGGCCCAGCCAAGCTGACACACAACCTTAATGATCACACCTACTGACACCTTGATTTTAGCCTATTGTTGTTGTTGTTAGGTGCTGTCGAGTCACTTCCGACTCATAGCAACCCTAAGCACAACAGAACGAAACACTGCCCGGTCCTGTGCCATCCTTACAATCGTTATGCTTGCGCTCATTGTTACAGCCACTGTGTCAATCCACCTCATTGAGGGTCTTCCTCTTTTCTGCTGACCCTGTACTCTGCCAAGCATGATGTCCTTCTCCAGGGACTCGTCCCTCCTGACAACATGTCCAAAGTATGTAAGATGCAGTGTCACCATCCTTGCCTCTAAGGAGCATTCTGGTTGTACTTCTTCTAAGACAGATTTGTTCATCCTTTTGGCAGTCCATGGTATATTCAATATTCTTCGCCAACACCACAATTCAAAAGCATCAATTCTTCTTCGGTCTTTCTTATTCATTGTCCAGCTTTCACATGCATATGATGTGATTGAAAATACCATGTTTTGGGTGAGGCACACCTTAGCTTTCAGGGTGACGTCTTTGCTCTTCAGCACTTTGAAGAGGTCCTTTGCAGCAGATTTACCCAATGCAATACGTCTTTTGGTTTCTTGACTGCTGCTTCCACGGCTGTTGATTGTGGATCCAAGTAAAATGAAATCCTTGACAACTTCCATCTTTTCTCTGTTTATCATGATGTTGCTCATTGGTCCAGTTGTGAGGATTTTTGTTTTCTTTATGTCGAGGTGCAATCCATGGGACTGAAGGCTGTGGTCTTTGATCTTCATTAGTAAGTGCTTCAAGTCCTCTTCACTTTCAGCAAGCAAGGTTTTGTCATCTGCATAACGCAGGTTGTTAATGAGTCTTCCTCCAATCCTGATGCTCTGTTCTTCTTTATATAGTCCAGCTTCTCATATTATTTGCTCAGCATACAGATTAAATAGGTATGGTGAAAGAATACAACCCTGACACACACCTTTCCTGACATTAAACCTATCAGTATCCCCTTGTTCTGTCTGAACAACCACCTCTCGATCTATGTAAAGGTTCCTCATGAGCACAATTAGGTGTTCTGGAATTCCCATTCTTTGCAATGTTATCCATAGTTTGTTACGATCCACACAGTCAAATGCCTTTGCATAGTCAATGAAACACAGGTAAACATCCTTCAGGTATTCTCTGCTTTCAGCCAGGATCTATCTGACATCAGCAATGCTATCCCTGGTTCCACGTCCTCTTCTGAAACCGGCCTGAATTTCTGGCAGTTCCCTGTCAATATACTGCTGCAGCCGCTTTTGAATGATCTTCAGCGAAATTTTGCTTGCGTGTGATATTAATGATATTCTATAATTTCCACATTTGGTTGGATTAACTTTCTTGGGAATAGGCATAACTATGGATCTCTTCCAGTCAGTAGGCCAGAAAGCTTTCTTCCATATTTCTTGGCATAAACGAGTGAGCACCTCCAGTGATGCATCTGTTTGTTGAAATATATAAATGGATATTCCATCAATTCCTCGAGCCTTGTTTTTGGCCAATGCCTTCAGAGCAGCTTGGACTTCTTCCTTCAGTACCATCAGTTCCTGATCATATGCCACCTCTTGAAATGGTTGAACATCGACAAATTCTTTTTGGTATAATGACTCTGTGTATTTCTTCCATCTTCTTTTGAGGCTTCCTGCATCGTTTAATATTTTCCCCATCGAATCCTTCACTATCGCAACTTGAGGCTTGAATTTTTTCTTCAGTTCTTTCAGCTTGAGAAAGACCGAGTGTGTTCTTCCCTTTTCGTTTTCCGTCTCCAGCTCTTTGCACATGTCACTATAATACTTTGTCTTCTCAAGACACCCTTCGATATCTTCTGTTCAGTTCTTTTACTTCATCATTTCTTCCTTTTGTTTTAGCTGCTTGACACTCAAAAGCAAGTTTCAGAGTCTCTTCTGACATCCATCTTTGTCTTTTCTTTCTTTCCTGTCTTTTCAATGACATCTTGTTTTCTTCATGGTTGATGTCCTTGATGTCATTCCACAACTTGTCTGGTCTTCGGTCACTACTGTTCAATGCATCAAATCTATTCTTGAGTTGGTCTCTAAATACTCAAGGTCATATTTTGGCTCTTGTGGACTTGCTCTAATTTTCTTAAGTTTCAGCTTGAACTTGCATATGAGCAATTGATGGTCTGTTCCATAGTTGGCCCCTGGCCTTGTTCTGACTGATGCTATTGAGCTTTTCCACCGTCTCTTTCCACAGATGTAGTCAATTTGATTTCTGTGTGTTCCATCTGGCGAGGTCCATGTGTGTAGTCGCTGTTTATGTTGGTGAAAGAAGGTATTTGCAATGAAGAAGTCATTGGTTTTGCAAAATTCTATCATTCGATCTCTGGCATTGTTTCTGTCACCAATGCCATATTTTCCAACTACTGATCCTTCTTCTTTGTTTCCAACTTTCACATTCCAATCGCCAGTTATTATCAATGCATCTTGATTGCATGTCCGATCAATTTCAGACTGCAACAGCTGATAAAAATCTTCTATTTCTTCATCTTTGGCCCTAGTGGTTGGTGCATAAATTTGAATAATAGTCATATTAACTGGTCTTCCTTGTAGGCATATGGATATTATCCTATCACTGACAGTGCTGTACTTCAGGATAGATCTTGAAACGTTCTTTTTGACAATGAATGCAAGACCATTCCTCTTCAAGTTGTCATTCCCAGCATAGTAGACTATATGATTGTCTAATTCACAACGGCCAATACAGTCCATCTCAGCTCATTAATGCCTGGGATGTTGATGTTTATGTGTTCCATTTTATTTTTGACGATTTCCAATTTTCCTAGATTCATACTTCGTACATTCCAGGTTCCAATTATTAACGGATGTTTGCAGCTGTTTCTTCTCATTTTCAGTCATGTCACATCAGCAAATGAAGGTTCCAAAAGCCTACTCCATCCACTTCATTAAGGTCGACTCTACTTTGAGGAGGCAGCTCTTCCCCAGTCATCTTTTGAGTGCCTTCCAACCTGTGGGACTCATCTTCCAGCACTATATCAGACAGTGTTCTGCTGCTATTCATAAGGTTTTCACTGGCTAATGCTTTTCAGAAGTAGACTGCCAGGTCCTTCCTCCTAGTCTGTCTTAGTCTGGAAGCTCAGCTGGAATCTGTCCTCCATGGGTGACCCTGCTGGTATCTGAATACCAGTGGCATAACTTCCAGCATCAGAGCATCATGCAAACCCCCACAGTATGATAAACTGACAGACACTTGGGGGGATTTTAGCCTAGTAAGACCCATTTTGGACTTATGACCTCCAGATCTACAAGATAATAAATTTTATGTTGTTTTAAGCTGCTGAATATGTGGTAATTTGTTATGGCAGCCATAGAAAATTAATACACCCCTTGAAGACATCTCTCCTGAAATCCTCCACCCTCAGCTCTTTATTCTCCTGTAGTTGCTCTCTGTGGAAACCCTGGTGGCGTAGTGCCTAAGTGCTACAGCTGCTAACCAAAGGGGCAGTAGTTCGAATCCACAAGGCACTCCTTGGAAACTCTATGGGGCAGTTATACTCTGTCCTATAGGGTCGCTATGAGTCAGAATCGACTTGCTGGGACTGGGTTTGGTTGGTTTTAGTTGCTCTCTGCACAGCTGCCATCCTGTGATCTCTTGACCCTCAACTGTGAATTCTTTTCTCTTTTTTCTGCGTTAGACTTCCTGCTTCCTGGACCCGTGTCTTCCTCTTTTTTGGTTTATTCTTTCATTTGCATGGGGCGTATCCTCTAGGATATTCCTGAGAAAGAGTGTATAAGGGTAAAATTTTAGAGACTTTTCATGTCTAAACATGTACTTATCCAGCTTCACATTTGGCTGACAGTTTGGTTGGGTATGTCCTTAACTATTAGTTTCTGCTGCCTTTGATATGGAAAGCTATTTGCAGTTAATAAAATGAAATAAACTTATAAATTAAGTTTCTATAGGTGAGAAAGTCCTAGCATATTTCTCTATCCCACCCAAGCAATGGAATTGATACCTGCTTTTTTTTTTGTTTGGGTTATGGTTTGGGGTCTGCAGGGAACTTGCTGTATTTTTCTGCAAACACCCCTTCCTTAGAGGAATCATCTCTCTCTCGTTTCTTGTGTCTTCCTCCATCTGAGCACAGGGATTGGCACAGGACTCAAGAAAGGCCAATCACATTTCTCTTCTGGAATTCAGAGTTCTGACAGGAAAACAACCCTCTATGCTGTATACCTGCTGTTTGCCCCTGTGGGCACACACTCACTGTCTTCACCCTGCTCTGTACCCTAGGAGGCTCCCTTGTCTTACAGCTTCCTGTTGGGTTGACACCACCAGGGAGAGGGAAGATAGAAGTAGGTGTGCTTAATTCCCCAGCTGCTCTGGCCAAGTGTCATGTGTTCGCTGTGGCTCTTTACCAAAGGTCACAGCCCCTGTCAGAAAGCCTTCTGCATATGGTTCCTCACTCCAGTTTCTAAGAACCGTTCGTTTCCCCCTCAGGCCTAGGGATGCTAACAGCTCCTTGCAGTGCAATATTTATAGCACCAAGGTAGTGCAATATTCCTTGCTGGTTTTCTTAAAATCTGCACTCACCACTGTAAATAGCCCCTTTGTAAATAACCTTTGTATCGTCTAGTTTTGAGCGTGCCCTTTGTTTCCGGAATCTTCTGCTAAGATTCCTGTGGATATGCACTCTGTTAAGGGTTGAATTGTATCCTCCCCAAAATAAGTATTGTAAATCTTAACCCCTGTACATGAGGATGTAATCCCATTTGGGAATAGGATTTCTTTGTTATGTTAATTAGGCCATATCAGTGTAGAGTGTGTTTTAAGCCAATCAGTTTTGAGAAATCAAAGGAGCAGATTATTAGGCACAGAAGTAAGCAAGCAGGAATGGAGGAAAGATAGATGCCACATGGAGATCTCTAACAAACCCAAGAAGAATGCTAGGAAAGCTAAGACAAGGACTTTTCCCCAGAGTGGAACAGAGGAAGCCAGCAGACTAAGAAACTAAGACACTTTGTTTCCCCTCAGATGAGGTAAGCCTGGCTTTGTTGGTGACTCTCTTGTCCATGGTGCATAAGGAAGGTAAGCAGAGACAAATAGACCCAAGAGATAGAGATGGGAACTGAATAATATCTTTGAGCACCTGGACTCAAATGCTGCTGCTAGCTGCATCCCAGTCTTCTCAGAAATGTGAACTAACAAATTCTTATTTTTGTTTGAGCTAGTTGGCAGAGGAACCATAGAATACATGGTGCAAGGAACTCAGGAGAGCTTGGTGGCCTGTGAAGCACAGGGATATGGTTCATATCTTGGCTCTGGTATTATGTTGTGTCATTTCTTGATTTATTTATCTTCATAACAGCTAAATGTTCACCTGTCCCCTCTAGGTTATCACGTGGTAGAGTTAATTGAAGTCTTCAAAACACAATATAAAGTTTCACTTTGTGCCCAGGATATTGGCAATGCAGCTCAAGTCTTAAAAAGAAAATTATTGGGAGTATGTATCATATTCGTTCAAGAGATCTAGAAGATCACTTTGAGATTTTATAAGCCTCCATTGATTGGGAATTCTGAGTCCCAGGAACAGAGGATCTACAAGAAGAAATGTAAAATGCTCTTCACCTAGGTCTCTGGGAGACATTGGGAAAGAGGGTAGGCCTGCTTTGATATACACCTGTGGCAGACACTGTCATTTGCTTACCCATTATCCACCTTGCTAACTCTAATTTTGTTGGGGAACCAATATGCTCAGCTCCAGATAAGGGTATCATAGGTCTAATGTAGTCATTACAATCATGTTTCTCATGAGTCTAGTCTCCATTTCAACTAAGCCTAGATCTGGCCAAGGGCACTGAAGTGAATGTCGACAGGGGTAGTTTTAAAATAGGGTCTCTTAACCTTGAAACTGTTGACATTAGCGGATGGATAATTCTTTGTGGATGGCTATCCTGTATATTTCAGAATATTCAGCAGCATCCTTGGCCTCTACCCACTGAATGCCAATAGCATGCCCCTAGTTTTGACAACGAAAATGTCTCCAGACATTGCCAAATGTTCCCTAGGTGATTAAATCACCCCTGGCTGAGATCTGTTTTGGAAGAAAGCTCTTCCATAGCTGATTAAAAGGAACAGATATATCTAGTGTCTCTTCCACCCCTTCTTTTTGCCTTGAACAACGATGTAAGGATTGCCACTGAAATAGCCATCCCGCAAGCATGAGGAAAAGGCCAAGAGATTCACCTTGAAATAATTGAGCTACTTAACAGCAGCCACCTACACTTGAACATCTCATTATGTGAGGAGGAAGAGAATCTCTTAAATGTTTAAGTCACTATAGTGAGATTTTTCTGAACTTTTAACAAAATGCATTCCTAGTGAATAGTACATAAAACATAAAATGGGAAGGAGTATGCTCCCTACCTAAGCGTGCGCGCAGCCCTGAAGCTGTAGGATGCAAAATCAATGTTTTGAAATCAATTGTTTTTCTGTGTATTATCAGCAAACAATTAGAAAATGAAATTTAAAAATACTATTTATAATGGCATTGAAAAAGTGTTTAATTCTTGTAAATCAATCTGGCAAAAGATATGCAAAATGTAGACACCGAAAATCTGAAAACATTGCTGAAAGATCTCAATAAATGGAGAGATATGCCATGTTCATGGTTTAGAAGACTCAATATTGTTAAAATGCCTGTTCTCCTCAAATTGATCTATACAGTCAATGAAATCCCAATCAAAATCTGTTGGCTTTTTTTTTTCTTGTAGAAATTAACAAGCTGATACTGAAATTTTATGAAAATGCTAAGGACCTATAATAAGCAAAACGGTGTTGAAAAGAACAAAGTTGGAGGACACATTCTAACTCATTTCAGACTATGAAGCTTCTGTAGTCAAGGAAATGTGGCCTTGGCATAAAGACAAACGTACAGATCGAAGAAACAAAATACAGAGTGCAGAAACAGACCTACACATATATAGCTAATTGATTTTTGACAAAGGTGTTAATCAACTTTGATGTGGAATGAATAATCTTTTCCACAAATGGTGCTGGGACAACTGGATATCCATATGTGAAAAAAATCTCAACTTTTATTTCATACCATATGTAAAAATTAAAATGGATCAAAAAGCCATATGTAAAGGCTAGAACTATACAACCTCTAGAAGAAAACAGAATAAAATCTGCAACCCTAAAGAAGGTAAAGATTTTTTTAGGTAGGCATAAAGCACAAACTATAAAAGAAAGGAATTGATAAATTGTACTTTATCAACATTAAAAACTTCTGAACTTCAAATTTATATGGAAACCAAACTTACAGGATCCACTGAGACTTGGGGAATCCCCAAGTCTAATGCCTGGAAATAATCTTTAAATCTTGAATCAAAACTATCCCATGAAGCCATTATTAAACTACAGTTTAGCTCAATCAATAAAGAATAAAGAATGTTTGCCTGGAACATAGCACTCTATATGCGTGTGAACTGGGAGCAGCTGATCTAAAGCACAGATGAGAACTTTAAGGGGCAGGAGCCTAAATTAATGATGATGAAACAATACGGTTGGAGACGGAATGGTGACACAATGGAGGTAACCAGTGTTACTGAGCTGTTCATGTAGAAACTGTGAATGGATGTATGTTTGGTTGTGCACGTTGCCACCAACAATAAATAAAATATTTTTGAAACACTTCTGTTCCCTGAATGACATTATTAGAAAATGAAAATACAATTCATAGATGGGGAGAAAATATTTACAACTCATATATCTGACAAAAGAAAAACATGTATCCAGAATATAAAAAGGACACTTGTAGCTCAATAATGAAAAGAAAACTAACCTACTTTAAAGATTATTTGAATGAACACTTCATACATGAAGAAATCAGAACGGACAATAAGCACACGAAAAGATGCTCAACATCATTAGTCGTCAAAGAATTGAAACTTAAGCCACAATAAATGCCTCTACCCACCTGGTAGAATAGCTAAAATGGAAAGAACTGACCAGACTAAACATTGGCGAGGATGTGGAGCAAAAGGAACTCTGATGCACTGCTGGTGGGAATGTCAAATATGGTTCAACCACTTCGGAAAACAGTTCAACTGTTTCTTGTAAAATCAAGAGTATACATGTCATAACCAAAAGGAAAACTGAACCTGTTGCCATCGAGTTGATCCCGACTCGTAATGACCCTCACACCATACACCACACCCAGTGCCATCAGGTTGATTCACCCTATGACCTAACAATTCTACTTGTAAGCATTTACCCAGGAGAAATAAAAACTTATGTCCATACAGAGACTTTTACATGAATAGCCATTTTATTCATAATAGTCAAAAACTGGAAACAACTCAAAAGTCTATGAAAAAGTGAACGGATACACAAATCGTGGCATATCCATACAGTGGAGTACGGCTCAGCACACAAAGTAAACAGCTGTGCGGCAACATAGATCAGTGTCAAAAATATTACGTGGAACAAAAACAACCCTACAGAGAAGAGAACTTACTATATGATTACTTTCATAAGAAATTCTAAAAGAGGCAAGACTACTACAGAGTTAATGCCTGGGTCCGGGTGTGTGTGCTGGGAGGGAGATTCTCTGCAAAGGGACGTGAGGGGGCTTTTTGCAGGAATGTTCTGTATTTTAGCTGTGATGGTGGGATACCCACATGTATAAAATTTATCAAAACTTATCTATTTGTATACTTTAAATGGGTGCATTTTATTGTATGTAAATTGTATCTCAATAAAGTTGATTTTTGAAAAGACCAGGTCTGATGTCTTTCTGCTAGACGGGAAATGCATAAGGGTAGTTCCACCCCTACAGTGATGGGGGTAGGGAGGCACTGTGATCATCCAGCTCCGTCTGTAACTAGATGGTAAGTCTGTCTCACTAAGGGGAGACTTGAGGGAGATTGAGCAGACTATAGATCTACGCCACATTTTTCTTTAGCAATAATACATCCAATACCTTCCAAAGTACTATATAACTTACTGATGTAAATGTTTTTTTTATTTCTGTCTCCATCCCTCACCTTCCCTCACCCATGCTAGAGTATAAAGTGTACAAGAGCAACATTTTTCATCTGTTTTTGTTAATTGTGCCTGGCACATAGTAGGTCTGAATATGCCCATCTGTCTGTCTTCTGTGTCTTAGTTCCAAATTCAGAAGGGAAATATGAGGTCATTCATCATTAGTCTTCTAAAACTCTAACAGCCTTCTCTCTTCTTATAGATAGTAATAATAATGGTACATACAACTATTGGTCTCTTTCATCTGGAGCAAAGGAGAATTAAGGAAACCAAAGACTCAAAGAAGAAATTAGTCCACAGGAATAATGACCCACACAAACCACAGCTTCCTCTAGCCTGAAACCAGAAGAACTAGATGGTGCCCAGCTACCACTACCAACCACTCTGACCAGGGACACAATAAAGGTCCCGGTTAGAGTGGGAGAAAAATGCAGAACAAAACTCAAATTCATAAAAAAGGCAGGATTTACTGGACTGATAGAGATTGGAAGAACCCCTGGGACTATTGCCCTATGACACCCTTTTGACCTAGAACTGAGGCCACCTTCCTGCCAAATAATAGATTGGCCTTTAAAATAAACAATAACACCTGTGAGGAATGTGCTCCTTAGAACAATCAACTATACAAGACCAAATGGGTAACATTTGCCCAAAAGCAAAGATGAAAAGGCAAGGAGGGGGCAAGGAAACTGGAAGGATGGAAACAGGAAGGCAGGGTGGAAATGGGAAGAATGATGAACCTTGCAGGGATAGCAACCAGCATCAAGGAAAAATTTGCTTATGAATTGTTGAATGAGAAACTAATCTTCTGTGTAAGCTTGTACCTAAAACCCAACAAAATATTCAAAAAATCATTTTTACTATTATTAAACCATAAGTTGTAAGGATGGCGCAGGACTGGGCAGTGTGTCGTTCTTTTGTCCACAGGGTCACTATGAGTCGGACCGACTCGACGGCACCTAACAAGAACATAAGTTGGCCAGCATCTATTGGGTGTTTAACATGTGCCAGGTTTACTACAGTAAAAATGCTTATTTAATATTATACCTTTCAATCCTCATAATAACCAAATGAAATGGGTACTTTCTTTTTTTTTTTTTTTTTAGTAATACTTTTATTGTGTTTTTGGTGAAGTTTTACTTGGCAGTTTAGGTTCTTATGCAACAATTTCCACACAAGTTGTTCAGTGACATTGGTGAAATGGGTACTATTTTTATTTCCATCTTGGAAATGGTGAAACCAAGGCATAGAGAGATTAAGTAACTATCCCAAGGCCACACAATTAAAAGGTGTCAGAACTGGGTTTTGAATCAAGTATTCTAATTCAAAAGCTGTGACCTTATCCACTGCTGCTACCATTCTTACCTGGCCCCAGTCCAGCCTCCACACAACAGTCTGGGCAATTTCTTTTAAAGGTAGCTCTTATCAGGTCAATTCTCTGATGCCATCCTTTCAATAGATTCCCATAGCTCTCGAACCCAAACCCAAACCAAACCAACTGCCGTCGACTCGATTCCAACCCATAGCTCTTAAAATAAATAAATCCCAAACCCTTTGTACCGTTTATAAGGCCTTGCATGAGCTACCCCCTGCCATCTTTTCCAGTCTCATCAGAGACATTTTCCTCCTCACTTCCTATTTCCACACTCACCTTACACTTCCAGTTGCCATAGAGTCGATTCAGACTCATAGAGACCGTACAGGACACAGTAGAACTGCCCCATAGGGTTTCCTAAACTGTAATCTTTACAGAAGCAGACTGCCACATCTTTTTCCCTCAGAGTGGCTGGTGGGTTTGAACCATTGATCCTTCAGTTAGCAGCTGAATGCTTACCCACTGTGCCAACAGGAGTCTTCACCTTATATTAACTCAAACCAGAAACTAAAATTGCCATCAAGTTGTTCCTACTCACAACCACCCTGTAGGACAGAGCAAAACTGCCCCATGGGGTTTCCAATGCTGTAATCTTTATGGAAGCAGACTGCCACATCTTTCTCCCTTGGAGCGGCTGGTGGGTTTTAACTGCTGGCCTTTTGGTTAGCAGCCAAGCACTTTAACCACTGCACCAGTTCCCAGATACATCTTAGGACTTTTGCACACGCTGTTTTCTCTGCACGGAAGCCTTTTCCTCCCACATACAACTCATTCTTCAGGCTCTTTTGGAGTAAGACATTTCTAAAGAGGCTTCCCTGACTCCCTATTCTCCAAACTCAAACATGAATAAGGAAGACCCAAGAAGAATTGATGAGCCCTTACTCCCTCTCACCTTAGCCTGTGTTTTAGCCTTAGCTGGTATCACAGTTTGTAGTGATCTTCTTATGTCTGTGTAACTGGTATGACCTGCTTCACCAGCTTATGGTAAAAATTAAGTCATGATGCTTTATTCAAGTTAGAACTGGCTCTGGTTTTCACACACCAGGTTTCCAGGAAGCTCACTACCTTTGGAGTTGTTCTCTTCCCACTGAATTGTCCAAGAACTTCAGGGATATACCCAGCTCGAAGGGGCCAGTCCTGATCCCAAAAAACCTTGACAAGAATAAGCTGGAGCCTCTGATCAGATCAGTAGTCTGCTCTGTTTTAACTGTTACCACTTCTGCTGCTGTTGCAGCTGGAGCTGTGTGGTCCACCGCTCTTGATCTTGACCTTTGTTCATCCAGAGTTCCCACTGGGGCTTTCAGTTCTACTCAGGTAAAACAACGGTCCGATTAATTGTGGTTCCCAAAGAACGTTCACTGTGTGAGGGAGAGTAGGCTAAGTGTAGCTCCCACCCCATGACTACACAGGTCCTAGCACCAAACCCTGCTCATCAGTCTAGACTACCCCTTTGTAGTATTTAACCACAGGGTTCTGCTTAGATCTGTTAAAAAAAAATAGTTGCGATGGAATCAACTTCGACTCATGAGGACCCCAAGTGTGCCAGAGTAAAACTGTGTTCCACAGGGTTTTCAATGGCTGATTTTTCAGAAGTAGATCTCCAGACCCTTCTTCTGAGGTGCCTCTGGGTGGACTTGAACCTCTAACCTTTTGGTTAGCAGTTGAGCATGTGAGCCATTTGCACCACACAGGGACTCCACAGATCCATTAGGATTCCATTTTACTGGTTTGTACCCCCTCTCCCTCCACTTCAGAGAGTAGACAATTCTGAGGCATAACTTCCACCCAAGACTCCCCCTATGAGATTAGGCTAAATGTGCACTGGGAACTTGACCTTGCTTGGCTTTCTCACCTTTCTGCTCTGTCCTGCTTCCTCCACTCCCTCACCTGTCTTCTCTGCGATCACATCCTTAATACAATGCCTGCTAATGAATACTCATCTAAGCTTCTGCTTCTGGAGACCTCAACCTAAGATACCCTTTCTTCATTAGGTGTTCATCTTTGGAGACCCTTAATATTCTTTTCTGCCAACAGGTCTGAAACCATCTCAGTCTTAACCAATTGCCATCAAGTCGACTCCAACTCATGGCTACCCCATGTGTGTCAAAATAGAACTGTGTTGCATAGGGTTTTAAATGGCTAATGTTTTGGAAGTGGAATGACGAGACTTTCTTCCGAGGCACCTCTGGGTGGTCTCGAACCTCCAACCTTTCAATTAACAGCCCAGAGCATTAACCATTTGTATCACTCATAGACTTTATCCCAACCTTGTTGATTTTGTTAGCTGCTGTTGAGTCAGTTTCGACTTATAGTGACCAGATGTACAACAGAACAAAACACTGCCCAGTCTTGTGCCGTCCTCACAACTGTTGCTATGCTTGAACCTATTGTTGCAGCCACTGTGTCAGTCCACTGCCTTGAGGGTTTTCCTCTTTTTCTCCAACGCTCTACTTTACCATGCATAATGTCCTTCTCCAAGGACTGATCCATCCAGATAACGTGTCCAAAGAATGTGAGACTAACTCTTGCCATCCTCACTTTTAAGGAGCATTCTGGCTGTATTTCTTCCAAGACAGATTTGTTCATTCTTCTGGCAGTCCATGGTATAGTCAATATTCTTCGCCAACACCACAATTCAAAGACATCAGTTCTTCTTCAGTCTTCCTTATTCATTGTCCAGCTTTCACATGCAGATAAGGTGATTGAAAACACCATAGTTTGGGTCAGGTGCACCTTAGTCCTCAAAGTGACATCTTTGGTTTTTAACACTTTGAAGAGGTCTTTTGTGGCCAATTTCCCCTATGCAATGTACCATTTGATTTCCTGACTGCTGCTTCAATGGGCGTTGATTGTGGATCCAAATAAAATGAAACCTTGACAACTTCAATCTTTTCTCCATTTATCATGATGTTGATATTAGTCCAGTTGTGAGGTTTTTTTCCTTCATGTTGAGGTGCAATCCATACTGAAGGCTGTGGTCTTGATCTTCATCAGTAAGTGCTTCAAGCCCTCTTCATTCAGTAAGCAAGGTTGTATCATCTGCATACTACAGGTTGTTAATGAGTCTTCCTCCGATCCTGATGCCCCATTCTTCTTCATATAGTCCACCTTCTAAGATTATTTGCTCAGCATACATATGGTGAAAGGATACAACCCCGATGCACACCTTTCCTGACTAAACCACACAGTATCCCCTTGTTCTGTTTGAACAATTACCTCTTGGTCTATGTACAGGTTCCTCATGAGTACAATTAAATGTTTTGGGATTCCCATTCTTTGCAATGTTATTCATAATCTGTTATGATTCACATAGTCAGATGTCTTTGCATAGCCAATAAAACTCAGGTAAACATCTTTCTGGTATTCTGTTTTCAATCATGATCCATCTGACATCAGTAATGATAATTCCTCATTACACATCCTCTTCTGAATCCAGCTTGAATTTCTGGCAGTTCCCTGTCAATGTACTGCTGCAGCTGCTTTTGGAAGATGTTCAGCAAAATTTTAATTGCATGTAGTATTAATGATATTGTTCGATAATTTCTGCATTCTGTTGGATCTCCTTTCTTTGCAATAGGGACAGATATGAATCTGTCCAGTCAGTTGACCAGGTAGCTGTCTCCCAATTTTCTTGGTATAGACGGGTAAGCACCTCTAGCACTGTAATCATTTGTTGAAAAATATCAGTTGGTATTCTGTCAAATCCTGAAACCTTGTTTTTCGCCAGTGCCTTCAGTGCAGCTTGGATTTCTTCCTTTAGGTAGAAATCATGTTACCTGATCATGTTACCTCCTGAAATGATTAAACGTCAACCAGTTTTTTTTGGTACAGTGACTCTGTTTTCCTTCCATCTTCTTTTGATGCTTCTTGCACCATTTAATATTTTCCCCATAGAATCCTTCAATATTATAACTCAAGGGTTGAATTTTTTCTTCAATTCTTTCAGCTTGAGAAATGCTGAGCATGTTCTTTCCTTTTGGTTTTCTAACCCCAGGTCTCCGCACATTTCATTATAATACTTCACTTTGTCTTCTTGGACTGTTCTTTGAAATATTCTGTTCAGCTCTTTTACTTCATCGCTTCTTCCATTCACTCTAGCTACTTTACGTTCAAGAACGATATCATCAGTCAGAACAAGGCCAGGGGCCAACTGTGGAAAGACCATCGATTGCTCATGTACAAGTTCAAGCTGAAGCTGAAGAAAATTCAAACAAGTCCACAGAGCCAAAACACGGCCTTGACTATATCCCACCTGAATTTTGAGACCATCCCATGAATAGATTTGACGCATTGAACACTTATGACAGAAGACCAGGTGAGTTGTGGAATGACATCAAGGACATCATATCTGAAGACAGTAAGAGGTCATTAAAAGACAGGAAAGAAAGAAAAGTCCAAAATGGATATCAGAGGAGACTCTGGAGCTTGCTCTTAAGCATACAATAGCTAAAGTTAACAGGAGAATGATCTCAACCTTAGTTCTAAAACTCTGTGCCTACTGAGAAGATCTCCTTCCCTTTCTTTCCAGGAAGTTCCTTGGCCCCAGTTAAAGTTTACCCACCTCCTCCCCAGCTCTGCTTATCAAGAAGTGGTAGGAAAAGCCCTGGTACCTTCTCCCCCTAGAGTAATAGGTGCTCTTTAATTTTCCAGTAAACCTCTGGTGGCATAGTGGTTAAGTGTTATGGCTGCTAACCAAAGGGTCAGCAGTTCGAATCTGCCAGGTGCTCCTTGGAAACTCTGTGGAGCAGTTCTACTCTGTCCTATAGGGACGCTATGAGTCGGAATCAACTCAACGGCACTGGGTTTGGTTTTGGTTTGTTTAGCCAAGAAGGGTCACACAAGCAATTCTTTCCAACACAAAGATAATTCACTCTTGAGTAATTTCTAGATAGAAAGTGTGAGAAACTTTTAAATAAAGGCTTATTTCAGGTTAAAAAAAATAGAGCCCCCTCTTTTTCTTACCAGGTGTTTACTAGCTACATATCTGTCTCTCCTGGTTGTAAGCCTCAGGTCCTTGGTTTATAAAGTAAAGCTAGTGCTTGTAACCATTTCTGGCATGCATAGGCTTTCAATAAATATTTGTTAAATGGATGAATGAGTCACCAATTTCTGGATAAAACAGTGTCTGTCAGTAAACCTAATGGGAGAGAAAAGGTCTTCTGCAGTTGTCCATCTGATCTAGTCAGTTTCTCCAAAAATTGTCTCAGCTTCTCCTTTTGCTGGCCTTTGATAAAATTTAACAGAGGATATTATTCCCTTGCTCTGATCCTCTCTTGAGGCATCAGCATAGCAAAACCTTTAAGGGACTTTAGGTTCGGCCCCAGCACTTGCCTCCCCCTTAGTCCACTGGGCTCTCCTGGGCTCTGCTGCCACTCTGCTGCTTCTCACAGCTTCTTGTCACTTGTCACCGCTTCTCACTGCTAATGCCTGCTATGCACCCGGCACTGTTGTACTGGGGATAATACAACAAACCAAAGAGATTTAAAATGAAGAATTATGGAGGAAACTAAATCAAGGAAGGTGGTTTCAGTATGAACTAGGGATAGTCTGGAAGGGCTCACTGTGAAGGTGACATTTTGGTGAAGATGTGAAGGAGTTAGAGGACAGTTCTATCATCTTTCAAAGGACTGTTCCAAGAAGTGGGAATAGTAAGTGCAAAGGCCCTAAGGGATGAGTCAGGTCAGAGGAGGAGCAAGGAGCAGGATGAGAAGGGAAGCTTGGGAAGAGGGGCCATACAAGATCTTGAGGGTCACAGTAAAGTCTCTGATGTGTTCTTTGAGACAGGAAATTGCTGGAAGGTTCTGGTCAGAGAAGTGACCTGATCAGACTTACAATTTAACAAAATCACCCTGGGTGTCTCTTGGCAATAGTGTAAAGCAGAGTTGTTCTTCAGCCATTAGGCACCAGGACCGGGTATGTATTCATCAATATTTTTATAACATCCTTGCTCTGAAGGAGGCAACGGTGTATGAAGGGAGACCAGGCAGGAGACTATGGCAACAATCCAGGTGAGAGATGATGGTGGTTTGAACCAGGGTGGTAGCAGCAGAGGTGATGAGACTTAGTGAAGTTCTGGATATAGGAGTCCTTTATATGGTTTAAAAGTGTTTCAATTATTTATATTGGAAACATGACTTTGTTAGTATGAACTCAATTAGATTTAAATAATTTCTTTTCATGCTGAAGGACCCAGGAGTCTAGAACTCCCTATGGATCCTTTCCTCTGGTATTTCATCCCATATTCCTCCTCTATATTTCAACAGAGAGTCGCTGGGTGGTGCAAATGGTTAACATGCTCAGCGGCTAACCAAAAGCTTGAAGGTTCAAGTTTACCCACAGGTGCCTCAGAAGAGAGGCCTGGAGACCTTCTTCCAAAAAATCAGCCATTAAAAACCCTTCAACCCAACCAACCACTGCCATCGAGTTGATTCCAACTCATAGCGACCCTATAGGACAGAGACAAAAATTATAAAACACCACTGAAATAGGTTAAAGATTGGAAGACTTAATATTGTTAAAATGTCAGTACTACCCAAAACAATCTAGAGGTTGATCACGATCTTAATGAAAATTCCAGGGGTCTTCTTTACAGAAACGGAAAAACCAATCCTCAACTTTATATGGAATGGCAAGGTCTTGAATAGCTAAAGCAATGTTGAAGGAGAAGAGCAAATAGGAGAACTCACACTCCCTAATTTTAAAATATGCTATATAGCTACGATGATCAAAACTACCTGATACTGGTATAACAGCAGATATACTTAGACCAATGGAATAGAATTGAGAGTCCAGAAGTAAACCTACACATCTGTGATAAACTGATTTTTGACAAAGGTGTTAAGTTCATTCAATGGGAAAATAAATGGTGCTGGGAAAATTGGATTTCCATATGTGGAAAAATGAAACAATCCATGCCTCATACTATACACAAATTCAAATTGGATTAAGAACCTAAATGTGCAAATTATAATCGTAAAATTCTTAGAAGAAAATGCAGGGGCAACATGGTCAGAGTTAGTTTTTAACAATGGGTTGTCTAATATAATAACTAAAGTACAAACAGCAAAAGACAAATAAATGGGACCTCATAAAAATTATATAATTAGAACTTAGAATGTATGAAGTATGAATCTAGGAAAAGTGGAAATCATCAACAATGAAATGGAATGAATAAAGATCGATATCCTAGGCATTAGTGAGCTGAAATGGACTGGTATTTGTCATTTTGAATCAGACAATCCTATTGTCTAATATGCCAGGACAGACAACTTGAATGGTGTTGCTTTAGTTGTAAAAAGAACATTTCAATATCTATCCTGAAGTACAATGTTGTCATTGATAGCATAATATCCATACGTCTACAAGGAAGACCACTTAATATGACTATTATTCAAATTTAAGCACCAACCACTAAGGCCAAACATGAAGAAATTGAAGATTTTTACCAACTTCTGCAGTCTGAAATTGGTTGAACATGCAATCAGGATGCACTGATAATTACTGGTGATTGGAATACAAAAGTTGGAAACAAAGACGGAGGATTGGTAGTTGGAAAATATGGCCGTGGTGATAGAAACAATGCCAGAGATCGCATGACTGAATTTTGCAAGACCAACGACTTCCTCATTGTAAATACCTTTTTTCACCAACATAAATGATGCCTATACACGTGGACCTTGCCAGATGGAATACACAGGAATCAAATCAACCACATCTGTGGAAAGAGACAATGGAAAAAAGCTCAATATGATCAGTTAGAATAAGGCCAGAGGCCAAATGCAGATCAGACCATCAATTATTCATATGCCAGTTCAAGTTTAAACTGAAGAAAATTAGAACAGGTCCACAAGAGCCAAAGTACAACCTTGAGTATATCCCACCTGAATTTAGAGACCATCTCAAGAATAGATTTGATGCACTGAACACATGACTGAAGACCAGAAGAGCTATGGAATGACATCAAGGACATCATACATGAAGAAAGCAAGAGGTCACTAAAAAGACAAGAGAGAAAGAAAAGATTTAAACGGATGTCAGAAGAGACTCTGAAACTTGCTCTTGAATGTCGAGTAGCTAAAGCAAAAGGAAGAAATGATGAAGTAAAGGAGCTGAACAGAAGATTTCAAAGAGCTGCTTGAAAAGACAAAGTATTATGATGACATGTGCAAAGAGCTGGAGATGGAAAACCAAAAGAGAAGAACACACTCAGCATTTCTCAAGCTGAAAGAACTGAAGAAAAAATTCAAGCCTCGAGTTGCAATACTGAAGGATTCTATGGGGGAAAATATTAAATGACTCAGGAAGCATCAAAAGAAGATGGAATGAATACCCAGAGCCACTATACCAAAAAGAATTGGTTGACGTTCAACCATTTCAGGAGGTAACACGATCAGGAACCAATGGTACTGAAGGAAAAAGTCCAAGCTGCACTGAAGGCATTGGCAAAAAACAAGGCTCAAGGAATTGACAGAATACCAACTGAGATATTTCAACAAACAGATGCAGCGCTGGAAGTGCTCACTCATTTATGCCGAGAAACTTGGAAGAGAGCTACCTGGCCAGCCGACTGGAAGAGATCCATACTTATGCCTATCCTCAAGAAAGGTGAATCCAACCAAATGTGGAAATTATCAAACAATATCATTAATATCACATGCAAGCAAAATTTTGCTGAAGATCATTCAAAAGCAGCTGCAGCAGTATATCGACAAGGAACTGGGAGAAGTTCAAGTTGGATTTGAAGAGAATGTGGAACCAGCGATATCATTGCTGATGTCAGACGGATCTTGGCTGAAAGCAGAGAATACCAGAAAGATGTTTACCTGTGTTTTACTGACTATGCAAAGGCATTCGACTGTGTGGATTGTACCAAATTATGGATAACATTGCAAAGAACGGGAATTCCAGAACACTTAATTGTGCTCATGAGGAATCTGAACATAGATCAAGAAGCAGTTGTTCGAACAGAACAAGGGGTTAATGAATGGTTTAATGTCAGGAACGGTGTGTGTCAGGGTTGTATCTTTTCACCATACCTGTTCAATCTGTATGCTAAGCAAATAACCCGAGAAGCTGGACTGTGTGAAGAAGAACGGGGCATCAGAATTGGAGGAAGACTCATTAGCAACCTGCGTTATGCAGATGATACAACCTTGCTTGCTGAAAGGGAAGAGGACTTGAAGCCCTTCTGCTGAAGATCAAAGACCACAGCCTTCAATATGGATTACACCTCAACATAAAGAAAACCAAAATCCTTACAACTGGACCAATAAGCAACGTCACGATAAATGGAGAAAAGATTGAAGTTGTCAAGGATTTCATTTTACTTGGATCCACAATCAACAGCCATGGAAGCAGCAGTCAAAAAATCAAAAGACACATTGCATTGGGCAAATTGGCTGCAAAAGACCTCTTTAAAGTTATCTTAGTCATCTAAAAAAACTAGTGCTGCTATAACAGAAACACCACAAATGGATGACTTTAACAAAGAGAAATTTATTTCTTCACACTAAAGTAGAATAAAAGTCCAAATTCAGGGTGTCAGCTCCAGGGAAAGACTTTCTCTCTATATCAGCTCTGGAGAAAGGTCCTAGTCCTCAATCTTCCCCCAGTCGACGGACTTCTCAGGTCCAGGGACCCCGGGTCCAAAGGACGGGCTCTGCTCCTGGCACTGCTTTCTTCGTGGGATGAGATCCCCCTGTCTCTCCACTTGCTTCTCTCTTTTATAGCTCAAGAAATTGCCTCCAGACACAATCCAATCCTGTAGGTTGAGTTCTGCCTCACTAACACAATTGCTAACCAAAGGGTCGGCAGTTCAAATCCACCAGGCGCTCCTTGGAAACTCTGTGGGGCAGTTCTACTCTGTCCTATAGGGTTGCTATGAGTCGGAATTGACTCGATGGCACTGGGTTTTTTGGTTTAACACAATTGCTGCCCATTTTCCCTCATTAACATGATAGAGGCAGGATTTACATCACATAGGAAAATCACACAATACTGGGAATCATGGCTTAGCCCAAATGATACATACATTTTGGAGGGGGACATAATTCAATCCATGACAAAGTGTTGAAAAGCAAAGATGTCACCCTGAAGACTAAGGTGCACCTGACCCAAGTCAACGTGTTTTCGATCACCTCATATGCATGAGAAAGACAGACAATGAATAAGGAAGACCGAAGAAGAATTGACACCTTTGAATTGAGGTGTTGGAGAAGAACATCGAATATACCATGGACTACCAAAAGAAAAAACAAATCTGTATTGGAAGAAGTACAACCAGAATGCTCCTTAGAGGTGAGGATGGCAAGACTATGTCTCACATACTTTGGACATGTTGTAAGGAGGGATCGGTCCCTGGAGAAAGACACCATGCTTGATAAAGTAGAGGGTCAGTGAAAAACAGGAAGACCCTTGACAAGATGTTAACACTGTGGCTGCAGCAATGGACTCAAGCATAGCAACAATTGTGAGAATGGCTCAGGACTGGGCAGTGTTTCATACCGTTATGCATAGGGTCACTATGAGTAAGAACTGACTCAACGGCACTTAACAACAACAACATAAAAATTTAAAACTTCTACTCATCAAAAGACTTTACCAAAAAAGTGAAAAGACAAGCTACTGACAGGGAGAATATCTTCCGAAACCATATATCTGGCAAGAATCTAATAATCAAAACGTATATAAAACTTTGACAACTTACAACAAAAGAACAAATAGTCCAATCATAAAATGGTCAAAAGAATTGAACAGACATTTCACCAAAGTGGACATTCAAATGGCCATCAAACACATGAAAAGATGTTCATTGTCTTTAGCCATCAGAGAAATACAAATCAAAACCATAATGAGATACCATTTCACTCCCACTATGATGGCTAAAATTAAAAAAAGGGAAAACAAAAAATAACGAATGTTGGCAAGGATGCAGGGAAATTGGAACTTTTATCCATTGCTGGTGGGAATGCAAAATGTTATGGCCATTGTGGAAAATAACGTGGAGGTTCCTCTAAAATTTAAAAATAGGACTGCCACATGACCCAGCAATTCCACTTCTAGGTATATTCCCAAAAGACTTGAAAGCAGAAAATAAAAAAGAGACTTGTGTTCCAATGCTCATTGCAGCACTAGTCACAGTAGACAATAAGTGGAAACAAACTAAATGCCCATCAACAGATGAATGGACTTAAAAAACGTAATACACACATACAATGAAATACTACTCAGCCAGTAGGAGAAATGAAGGCTTGATACATGCTACACGATGGATGGAGCTTGGAGACATTACGTTGAGTGGAATAAGCCAATTACAAAAGGACAAATATTATATAGCCTCACTTATATAAAAAGACAAGAAAAGGTTAACTGTATAAGACCAAAGTTAATTAGTGGTTTCCAGGGGCAGGAGGGAGGGAGGGGAATAAGGAGGGTTAATGGTGATGGAAAAATTGCATTTATTAAGGCTAGGATTGCACGGCCAATTATTGTAATTTCTGTCCATAAGTAGTAAAAAGCAAAAAAAACAAAAACATTCATTGCCAATGAGTTGATTCTGACTCACAGCGACCCTATAGGTCAGAGTAGAACTGCCCTATAAGGTTTCCAAGGAGTGGCTGGTTGATTTGAACTACCAACACTTTGGTTAGCAGCCGAGCTCTTTAAAAATTGTACACCTATAAAAAGTCGTATTAGCAAAAGCTGTGTGACAGATATATTTACAACAATGACCAAAAAATTAAAAAAAAAGAATAGCCGCCAAGGCTGCTTATGTACAATCAAACACCTTATAGGATTTTGTTCCTTGGTTTGGAGGTTTTATGGGACATCCCAGTTAATTGGCCTCGTATTGTATTTAGTGCTTCTGTTCTACTTCCTTTGTTACCTAGTGCCTGGGGTCTTAAAAGCGTACAAGCACCCATCCAAGACACAGCAATTGGTCTACATTCACCTGGACTACAGAGAAAGAAGGAGAGTCAGGAATGGGAAGAGGATACGGAATGTGTGGCTAATTGCCTCCATGAACAACTGCCCCCTTTGCCATGAGACCAGAAAAGCTGAATGATGCTCAGCTATCATTATTGAATATTTTGATCAAAGATTCCATAGAAGAATTCTGATCAAAAGGGAGAAGATACAAAACAGAATTTCAAATTTTTGAAAGGTGGAGCCAACATGGCACTATTGACAAAAGGACTGCACCATCCCTCCACAGCAAAGCCCCGAAAAATAATTAAAACAGAGACAAACATCAATCCCGAAACCCGAAGCATCAAATGAAAAGATAAACTCTTCAGCCAAGTACCAAATGGAATATGAAACTGACAACAGAGAATGAGGAGAGATATGAGCAGAGGTCCCCTATCATCTAACACAGCATGGCTTCACCATCTTGGACTCCTGTTGGAGATCAGCAGACAGTGAGTATGGGAAAGCAGCTTCAAGGAGCCCCCAGCAGGAGACAGAGCACTCAGTAATCAGTGACACATGCTTTTCCACCCCCCCTTCTTCCCTCTGCTCCACCTCTGCCACTTCCCAGTGGACTGATCTGCTGCTTCCCAGCGATCCAATCCACTGCTTCCCAGTGAGCTGATCTGCCACTTCCCGGTAGGCCAAACAACTGCAGCCCTGGAAGTGCCAGCTCTGTGCTCCTCAGACTCACCTTGCCCACACAAGCTGGCTCCTTCAGTGCCATGTCTTTGTTACTGGTGTTACTTTTTTGGCTTCTTTCGGTTTCTTCCCTGCCTCTTACCTCCTCCCCCTCCTTTCCCTCAAACACCTGGCTCTGTATGCCATCTTTGCTTCTTCTTGACAGGCTGTGATGCTCCACTTGGCTAGGGAACTGCTTCCCCAGTCCACGCCACCATGTTGTTGAAATCCCTGGGTTTTTTTTCTGTTTGTTTCCTTTTTCTTCTTTTCCTTTTATTTTTCCTCATTTCTTGGTTTCTTAATCTCTTTCTACTTACCTTCTTTTCCTGTTGCCTAAATACCGGGCACTGTATGCCATCTCCACTTCTTATAGCTGACTTGTACTGGGCAGCTTGGGATCCACTTCCCTGGTCGGTGTGGCCAAGCTGCTGGAATCC
This sequence comes from Loxodonta africana, assembly GCF_030014295.1. Lineage (NCBI taxonomy): Eukaryota > Metazoa > Chordata > Mammalia > Proboscidea > Elephantidae > Loxodonta > Loxodonta africana. Next base: position 188,357,388 of record NC_087345.1, read on the forward strand.
CTGGGGGCATTTATTTTTTATTTATTTTTTCCTTTTTGTTTTTCATCATTTCTTGGTCTCTCATCTCTCCAACAGCAGGCTTCCTCAGCACTTTTTTTTTTTTTTTTTTGGATCCTGTTTCTCTCTCCTCTGTCTCTTCTTTCCCATACCCAACCTAGCTCCACACATCACAACCTCCTTTTCTTCCTGCCTATCTGTACCATGTGCTGAGCATTGCACCCCAGAGCAGTGGAGGCACAGCCTACCAGATCCTGCCCTGCACTGACCCCTGGTCCAACTTGTCAGCCCCCAGTATGTGCCACAAACACCCTAACTCAACCCCTCCCCTTCACCTGGATGTGCCCTGCTGCACCATAGCTGAGTGACTGCTCCTGCCCATTGAACAGGGAGGTGAGAAGTATCGTGCCCACAGATAAGCAAACAACAAAGAATGCACAGCCCACCTGCTCAGACAAAACCAAATAAAACAAAAAAGTAGGATGAAACCAACCTACAATCAATAAACGAAGAAAATATCTGTTGAATATCCTAAAGAGAGCAGAAAATATCAAAGCATATGAAAAAAAAAACAAGAGAGGATGGTTCCAGTAGGCATCGAAAATAAAACATCAGGTGACTTTCCAACAGAAGAAAAGACACTGGAACTACCTGATAGGGAATTCAAATCTCTAATACTGAGAGCTGTCTAAGAGTTGAAGCAAAAAGCAGACAAAAATGAAGAAAAAAATAGACAAACCCTAACAGCACTGAAAAGGGAAATTGACAGTTCCACAATAATAGTAGGAGACTTCAACACACCACTCTCAGTAGAGGACAGAACATCTAGAAAGAAACTCAACAAAGATACAGGAGATCTGAAGTCCACAACTATGAAAAATACAAACAAAAAAATGGTGTAATTCAGGAAAATAATGCAGTAACAAAATATCAAAATATATTCACAACTAGAAATTATACAAAAACAACAATTAGAAATCAAAAACATAAACAACAAGATTTCAGAAATGGACAATGACCTGAGGAACAGGTTTGGAGCAATGGAAGGCAGGATCAGCGAAATTAAAGACAGATACTTACATACCAATTTGTTTGAGGAAAAATCAGAAAAAAGAATGAAGAAAAATGAAGAAACCCTGTGGGATACAAAGAAAAGCAAAAATTTGCAAGTGATTGGAGTTCCAGGAGAGGATGGAGGAAAAGGAAAACACAGAGAGGATCACTGAAGAATTGCTGACCGAAAACTTCCCTAATATCATGAAAGATGAAAAGCTGACCATCCAAGAAGCTCAACAAACACCATATAGGAAAGACCCTAAAAGAAAATCACGAAGACATATCATAATCACACTCATTAAAACCAAAGACAAAGAAAGAATCCTGAGAGCAGCTCAAGAAAAACAAGGAGTCACATACAGAAGGGAAACAACAAGACTAAGCTCTGATTACTCTGCAGAAACCATGCATGCAAGAAGGCAATGGGATGACATACATAAAACCTTGAAAGAAAAAACTACCAACCAAGAATAATATATCCTGCAAAACTCCCATTCGTATATGATGGTGAAATTAGTACATTTCCAGATAAACAGAAATTAAGGGAGTATGTAAAAACCAAACCACACCTACAAGAATTATTAAAGGGAGTCCTTCAGTTTGAGAGCAAACATTATCACAGGACAGCGTGAATCTAGGATGTAAGATCACACCAGCCAGATACAAACCTAGGAAATGAACTCTCAAGGACTATTCAAAACCAAAAGATTTACAGTAGGAAACCAGAGAGTTAAATGTGTAAATGAAAACAGTGCCAGAAAAATAAAAGAGGGAATAAGCGATGTAGGTATAGAACTTTCTAATGGAGAGGAAGGCAAGGCGATACCAAGTAATAATAGACTGGTTCAAACCTAGGAAGATAAGGGCAAATTTCAAGGTAGCCACAAAGAAAGTTAACAAACCTACTCATAAAATAAAGAAGAAAAACATAAAGACTCAGTAAAAACAAAATCTACAAAAACAATCAGCACAGGAGAGTAAGAGGAGCAAAGAAAACATCAACACCACAAAAAAAGAACTACAAAATGACAGCAAAACACTCACACTATCTATAATTACACTGAATATAAATGGCCTAAATGCACCCATAAAGAGACAGTGACAGAATGAATAAAAAAAACAAGATCCATCAATATGCTATCTACAGGAGACACACCTTAGAAACAAAGACATAAATTTATTAAAAACCAAAGAAAGGGAAAAAATATATCAAGCAAACAGCTACCAAAAAAGAGCAGAAATGGCAATACTAATCTCAGATAAAATAGACTTTGAAACAAAATTCACCATAAAAGACAAAGAAGGGCACTAATAATGATTAAATGGGCTATCCATGATGAAGAAAAAACCATAATAAGTATCTATGCACCCAATGACAGGGCTCAAAAGACATAAAACAAACTCTAACAGTACTGAAAAGAGAAACTGACAATTCCACAATAATAGTAGGAGACTTCAACACACCACTCTCAGTAGAGGACAGACCATCTAGAAAGAAACTCAACAAAGATACATGAGATCTAAAGGCCACGATCAGTCAATTTGAACTCATAGACATGTACAGAACAACAACTGCAAAGTACATATTCTTTTCCAGTGCACATGGAACGTACACCAGAATAGATCACATCTTAGGTCACAAAGCAACCCTCAATAAAATCCAAAACATTGAGATAATGCAAAGTATCTTCTCTGATCACAACGCCATCGAAGTAGATATTAACAACAGGAATAGCAAGGGAAAAAAAATCAGTGACGTGAAAACTGAATAACACCCTGCTTAAAAACCACTGGGTAATAGAAGAAATCATAGACTGAATAAAAAAATTCCAAGAATCAAATGAGAATGAAAACATGACCTTCCACCATCCCCGAAGACAACTCATCAGACATGAAAGGGACTGGACAGTGGGTAGGTGAGAGATGCTGATGAAGAGTGAGCTAATTATATCAGGTGGACACTTGAGACTGTGTTGGCATCTCCCATCTGGAGGGGGGATGGGAAGAGAGAGTTGGAAGCTGGCAAAATTGTCACGAAAGGAGAGACTGGAAGGGCTGACTCATACGGGGAGAGCAAGTGGGAGTAAGGAGTAAGGTGTATATAAACTTATATGTGACAGTCTGACTTGATTTGTAAATGTTCACTTGAAGCTCGATTAAAGTTAATATAAAAAAAAAGTCACAATGCAGGTCTATGTGGAGTTTAGAAGAGACTGACAAATAATTAGATAAAATACATTATTAAAAGTGCTGAAATAAGGGTAAATACAGGGTGCTATTGCTAACCAAAATGTTGGCAGTTCGAATCCACCAGCCACTCCTTGGAAACCTGTGGGGCAGTTCTACTCTGTCCTTTGGGGTCACTATGAGTTGGGATCGATTCCACGGCAATGGCTTTTTTTTACGGGAACACATCTCAAGGCATCATAGACAGCTTCTCAAAAGCCTCAGCTGAGACATGAAGGATGATAAGAGTTGGAGACGAAATGTACAGAGCAAGAATATGCAAAGTTCTCAAGGCAAGAGAAATCAAGGCCAGTGGGAGGAATGCCAAATACCTCAATATGGTTAAAGCAGAGGTTCTGAACCCAGGGCAATTTTGCCCTTCAGAGAACATTTGGTAATAACTGGAGACATTTTGATTGCCACAACAGGCAAGGGATGCTACTGGCTTCAAGTGGGTAGAAGCCAGTGATGCTGCTAAACACTCTGCAATACACGGGACAGCCCTACACCACAAAGAGTTACCCTGCCTAAATTGCCAATTTGTGAAGGCTGAGAAACACTGTCTAGAGGAATAGAAGTAAAGATTTAAATTTTTTTAATCTTTGCCAATTTGATAGCTATAAATGATAGCCTGTTGCTTAAATTTATATTTTCTCAATTACTAGTAAAATTGGACTTTCAAATAAAAAAAAAAAAAAAAAAATGACCTTCCAAAACCTTTGGGACACAGCAAAGGCAGTGTTCAGAGGTCAATTTATAGCAATAGCTGCACACATCAGAAAAGAAGAAAGGGACAAAACCCAAACATTAGCTACACAACTCAAACAAATAGAAAGAGAACAGCAAAAGGAGCCCACAGCCACCAGAAGAAAGAACATAATAAAGATCAGAGCAGAAATAAATGAAATAGAGAATACAAAAACAACAGAAAGAATCAAAAAAAACAAAAGTTGGTCCTTTGAAAAGATCAACAAAATTGACAAACCACTGGCAAAGGAAACACAGGAAAGGACACAAAAAAACCAAATAAGGAATGAAATTGGGTACATTACAACAGACGCAACTAAAATATAAAGGATCATAACAGAGCATTATGAAAAACTATGCTTCAACAGATTCGAAAACTAGAGGAAATGGACAAATTTCTAGAAACGCACTACCTACCCAAACTAACACAAAATGATGTTGACAACCTGAACATACTGATAACAAGAGAAGAGGTTGAAAATTTAATTAAAAAACTCCCAAGAAAAAAAAAGCCCTTGTCCACACGGCTTCACTGGAGAATTCTACCACACATTCAGAGAAAAGCTTACACCAGTACTACTCAAATTATTTCAGAACATAGAAAAGGAAGGGATACTTCTAAATTCTTTCTATGAAGTCAGTGCAACCCTGATATCAAAACCAGTCAAAGACATCACAAAAAAAGAAAAGTGGCATAGATGAGTGAACACTTCTAGTGCTGCATCCATTTGTTGAAACATCTCAGTTGGTATTCCATCAATTCCTGGAGCCTTATTTTTTGCCAGTGCCTTTAGTGCAGCTTGGACTTCTTCCTTCAGTACCATCAGTTCCTGATCATATGTTACCTCCTGAAATGGTTGAACATTGACCAATTCTTCTTGGTATAGTGACTCTATGTATTCCTTCCATCTTCTTCTGATGCTTCCTGAGTCGTTTAATATTTTCCATGTAGAATCCTTCAATATTGCAACTCGAGACTTGAATTTTTTCTTCAATTCTTTCAGCTTGAGAAATGCAGAGTATGTTTCCCTTTTAGTTTTCTCTCTCCAGGTCATATAATACTTTACTTTGTCTTCTCAAGCCACCCTTTGAAATCTTCTGTTCAGCTCTTTTACGTCATCATTTTTCCTTTGCTTTGGCAACTCAATGTTCTAGAGCAAGTTTGAGAGTCTCTTCTGACATCCATTTAGGTCTTTTCTTTCTCTCTTGTCTTTTTAATGACCTCTTGCTTTCTTCATGTATGATGTCCTTGATGTCATTCCACAACTCGTCTAATCTTCAGTCATTAGTGTTCAACACATCAAATCTATTCTTGAGATGGTCTCTAAATTCAGGTGGAATATACTCAAGGACGTGCTTTGGCTCTCTTGGACTTGTTCTAATTTTCTTCAGTTTTAACTTGAACTAGCATATGAGTAATTGATGGTCTGACCCACAGTTGGCCCCTGGCCTTGTTCTGACTGATGATATTGAGCCTTTCATTGTCTCTTTCCACAGATGTAGTCATATTGTGGGGGCTTGTGTGTTGCTGTGATGCTGGAAGCTGTGCCACCGGTATTCGAATACCAGCAGGGTCACCATTGGTGGACAGGTTTCAGCTGAGCTTCCAGACTAAGACAGACTAGGAAGAAGGACCTGGAGGGCTACTTCTGAAAAGAATTAACCAGTGAAAACCCATGAATAGCAGTGGAGCATTGTCTGATATAGTACCGGAAGATGAGCCCCTAGGTTGGAAGGTGCTCAAAACGGAACTGGAGAAGAGCTGCCTCCTCAAGGTAGAGTCGACCTTAATGACATGGATGGAGTCAAGCTTTCATTTGCTGATGTGGCATGACTCAAAATGGGAAGGAACAGCTGCAAACATCCATTAATAATTGGAATATGGAAAGTATGAAGTATGAATCTAGGAAAATTGGAAATTGTCAAAACAAAATGGAACACATACAGATCGATATCCTAGGCATTAGTGAGCTGAAATGGACTGGTATTGGTCATTCTGAATTGGACAGTCATATGGTCTACTATGCTGTGAATGACAACTTGAAGAAGAACGGCATTGCATTTGTTGTTTAAAAGAACATTTCAAGATCTATCCTGAAGTACAATACTGTCAGTGATAGGATAATATCCATACACCTCCAAGGAAGACCAGTTAATACAACTATTATTCAAATTTACACACCAACCACTAAGGTTGAAGATGAAGAAACTGAACTTTTTTCTACCAACTTTGGCAGTCTGTAATTGATCAAACATGCAATCAGAATGCAGTGATAATTATTGGGATTGGAACGTGAAAGTTGGAAACAAAGAAGGATTAGTAGTCAGAAAATATGGCCTTGGTGATACAAAGGATGCCAGAGATCGCACGACTGAATTTTTGCAAGACCAACAACTTTTTCATTACAAATACCTTTTTTCACCAACATAAATGGTGACTATGAGCTCACCAGACGGAATACACAGGAATCAAATCAACTACAACTGTGGAAATCTTAGATAGAGCAAAAAGAAATAAAGGGCATCCAAAAATGGTAAGGAAGATGTAAAACTGTCCCTATTTGCAGATGATATGATCAATGGGTTTTTTTATGATACTATACATAGAAAACCCAAAAGACTCCATGAGAAAACTACTGGAACTAATAGATTCAGCAAAGCAGAACGATACAAGATAAACATTCAAAAATCAGTTGGATTCCTATACACCAATAAAGAGAATGACAAAAAGGAAATCAGAAAAAGAATACTATTTATAATAGCCCCTAAAGAAATAAAATACTTAGGAATAAATCTAACCAGGGACATAAAAGACCTATACAAAGCAAAATACAAAAGTCTACTGTAAGAAACCCAAAGACAGTTACATAAACGGAAGAACATACCATGCTCATGGATAGGTAGACTGAACACTGTGAAAACAACAATTCTACCCAAAAAAAAAAGCAATCTACAAATACAAAGCAATCCCAATCCAAATACCAACAACATTCTTTAAAGAGATGGAAAAACTAATTATTAACTTTATATGGCAATGGAAGAGGCCCTGATAAGTAAAGCACTATTGAAGAAGAATAAAGTAGGAGGATTTGTACTACCTGACCTCAAAACCTACTATACATTCACTGCAGTCAAAACAGCCTGATACTGGTACAACGACAGATACACTGACCAATGGAAAAGAATTGAGAACCCAGATATAAATCCATTCATCTACAGTCACCTGATCTTCAACAAGGGCCCAAAGCCCATCAAATGAGGAAAAGACAGTCTTTTTAACAAATGGTGCTGGCAAAACGGGATGTCCATCTGCAAAAACAGGAAACAGCACCTATACCTTATGTACAAAAAAACTAACTCAAAATAGATCAAAGACCTAAGTATAAAACCAAAAACTATAAAGATCATAGAAGAAAAAATAGGATCATCACTAGAGGCCCTAAAACACAGCATTAACAGGATGCAAACTTTAACTAACAACACACAAACTCTAGAAGATAAGCTAGATAACTGGGATCTTCTAAATATTAAACACTTATGCTCATAAAAGGACTTCACCAAAAGAGTAAAAAGAGAACTTAACACCCAGAAACCCAGAGAACCTACAGACTGGGAAAAACCTTTGGCTGTTACAAATCTGACAAAGATCTAATGTCTAAAACCTATTGGAAAATTCAACACCTCTATGACAAAAAGACTAAAAATCCAATTAAAAAATGGGCAAAGGAAATGAACAGACACTTCACCAAAGGAAACATTCAAGTGGCTAACGGACACATGAAGAAATGGTTGCAATCACTAGCCATTAAAGAAATGCAAATCAAAACCCCAATAAGATGCTATCTCACCCTGGCATTACTGGTACGAATCAAAAAAACAGAAAATAACAAATGTTGGAGAGGCTGCAGGGAGATTGGAACTCTTATGCACTGCTGGTGGGAATGCAAAATGGTACAACCATTTTGGAAAACGATATAGTGCTTCCTTAAAAACCTAGAAATAGAAATATCATATGAACCAGCAATCTCACTCCTAGGAATATATCCTAGAGAAATAAGAACCATCACACTAATAGACATATGCAAACCCATGTTCATTGCAACGTTGTTCACAATAGCAAAAAGATGGAAACAACCTAGATGCTCATCAACAGAGGAATGGATAAACAAACTATAGTACATACACACAGTGGAATACTATGCAACGATAAAGAACAATGATGAATCTGGGAAGCATCTCACAACATGAATGAACCTGGAGGGCATTATACTGAGTGAAATAAGTTGATTACAAACGGATAAATATTGTATGAGCCCACTACTATAAAAACTCATGAAAATGTTTACACACAAAAAGAAACAATCTTTTATGGCTACGAAGGAGTGGAGGGGTGGGAATGGGAAAACACTAAGTAGAAAATAGATAAATGGTAACTTTGGTGAAGGGTAAGACAGCATATAATACTGGGGCAACCAGCACAACTTGTACAGGCAAGGTCATGGAAGCTCCGTAGACACATCCAAACTCCCTGAGGGACCAAATTACTGGGCTGGGGACTGTGGGGACCATGGTCTCAGGGAACCTCTAACTCAACAGGCATAACATAGTTTACAAAGAAAATATTCTACATTCTGCTTCGGTGAGTAGCACCTGGGGTCTTAAAAGCCTGTGAGAGGCTATCAAAGATACTCCACTGATCTCATCCCTTTGGGAGCAAGGAAGAATGAAGAAAACTAAAGACACAAGGGAAAGATTAGTCCACAGGATTAATGGACCACAACTACCACAGCCTCCACCAGTCTGAGTCCAGCACAACCAGATGGTGCCTGGCTACCACCACTGACTACTTTGACAGGGATCACAATAGAGGGTCCTGGACAGAGCTGGAGGAAAATGTAGAACAAAATTCTAACTCACAAAAAAAGGCCAGGCTTACTGGCCTGACAGAGACTGGAGAAACCTGGAGCATACGGCCCCCAGACGCCCTTTTAGCTCAGTAATGTAGTCACTCCTGAGGTGCACCCTTCAGGCTCGTAAACCAAAATGAGACTAAAGGGGCACACCAGCCCAGGAGCAAAGACTAGAAGGCAGAAGGGGACAGGAAAGCTGGTAATAGGGAACCCCAGATTGAGAAGTGAGAGTGACGGCATGTCTTGGGGTTGTTAACCAATGTCATAAAACAATATGTGTGCTGTTTAATGAGAAGCTAGTTTGTTCTGTAAAACTTCATCTAAAGTACAATAAAATAAATAATAAAAAGAATTTCAAATTCTCATGGACTCCAGACTTTCTGAGCCATGGAGGGTGGATGAACCCCTGAAACTATCGCCCTGAGATAATCTTTAAGCTTTAAACCAAAAATATCCCCTGAAGAATTCTTAAAATCAGATAATAGTTTAGCTTAACTTGTAAAAAAAAATTTTTTTTTTTTTTTTTTTGTAAAAAATGCCCACCTTGGGCATTATGCTCCTTTAAGAACTATTTATATGGCATCAAATTGACAACAGCAACTTGAAAGATTAGGAGGGCAGTGAGTTTATGTTAATGGTGGAGGAACAACTCAGAAAAGGAGGGTGAGAATGGTTATACAACTTGAAGAATGTAACCCATGTAACCAAATTTTACATGTAGAAACTGCTAAATTGGTGTCCGTTTTGCTGTGTACTTTCTCAACAATAACAACAAAATTTATAAAATTTAGGGAAAAAATTATGGCCCCTCTACTAGTTTCATAATGTCTGAGGTCTTCAAAGCTTGCAAGCAGCCATCCATGGCACAACTGGTCTCTATTTCCCTGGAGGAAGAGAGAAAGAAGGAGAGTCCGGAACAGGAGAAGGAAATGGGATGTGTGGCTAATTGCCTCTACGCACAACTGCCTCATTTGCCATGAGACCAGAAGAACTGGATGGTGCCCGGCTACCATCGCTGAACGTTTTGGTCAAAGCCTGTATAAGAGAATCCTGATCAAAAGGGGGTAGAATGCAGTACAGAATTTCAAAATTTTATGGAATCCAGAATTTCTGCCTCCATAGATGCTGGAGGAATCCCCAAAGCTTTTGCTCTGAGATGATCTTTAAACCTTGAAACTTAAATCAAAAATATTCCCTGAAGTCTTCTTAAAACCAAACAGTAGTTTAGCCTAACTAATAAGAATGTCTGCCCTGAGCATTGTGCTCTTTTAAGATCTATCTATGTGGGGTCAAACTGACAACAGCTACTCAAAGGAGTAGACAGAAGCCTTAGGGCGCAATGAGTTTATGTCGATGGGGGAGGAGCAACTCAGAAAATGAAGGTGAGGATGGTTGCACAACTCGAAAAATGTAAGCAATATTACTGAATTGTACAGGTAGAAACTGTTGCATTGGTGTATATTCAGCTGTGTATATTTTCAACCACAAAATACAAAGTTATACATAAAAAAAAAAAACCCTATGGAGCATAGTTTTCCTCTGACACACATGGGGTCTTTGAGTCAGAACTGCTACTACTGCAAATGGTTATTTCAACGAAGTCACTTTCTCATAAATGCGTTCGCGTTGGCTTTCCTACTTTTGTCTGTAGACCCAGCTTTTCCGTGATCTTTCCTTTTGAAGGCTGGACAGGTCTCCTGCTTCCCAAACACTCTTTCCACTGTCCCCCACAGCCTCTGTCTCACATGCCTTCTGGATTTCATTAACATTACAAATACCTATGCTGTTACTCGAAAATGAAACAAAAACAGAAACTTTTTCATTTTCTCTCCAAAAGTTCATCTTGTTAAAGTTTGTCAAGTTTGAAAATGACATTTTAAAAAGTCATTGACCTAAGTATCTGGTCCAAATCACACCCTTGGCTACATCGAGAGCGGTTTACGGAAGGGAGCGGTTTATGGAAGGGAGATCTGGAAACAGCATAAGGTTATCTCTTCCAAGCTTCCTTCTCCTTAGGATTGCAGCCCTCAGAACACTGCCTGGCATTTTTACTGAGGATTAAGAGCAATTTGGAAATAAGTAAGACAACACCAGGTGGCAAATAGCAAATAGTTTTCAATATCCTTAGTGATTGATCTAACAGCACCCCCATGAGAACACTATTTTGCCGCCTGTCAGTCTGTCTGTCTGTGTTGTACATACAGACTGTGCCTCAGTCTTTTCTAAGCAGCAGTAAGACTGCTAGAGATGAGTACTTCACCCAGTGGTGTCAACCTCTCCACCCAGCTACATTCATCTAGTATGATCGAGCCAGACACATAAGACATGCACATAATGTTGGCAAAGTGAAAGCCATTATTATTATTTACAGAGAGAAAAATAAACAATAAGAATAGATTCTTTATGGTGAACTGATCCTGCTCCCTACACATAACCCACTTTGTAGATGAGGGACCGGCTTATGTCTCCAAGGAGGAACTCTAGCTTACCCTTCCCCCAATTACCCATGCCCGTACTTCTGTCACACAGCACGCTAGGGGCTGTGTTCACGTCACGGCTGTTGCTGGTTCCCGCCCCGCTGCCCAGGCCTAGGCAGCTCTGGCCAAGCCCTGTTCTACTCTGTTGAAAGTTCTTGCTGGGCCTGCCATCGTCAGCTCTGTCCTCCTGCCAGGGAGTGCCTAGCTCCTCCCTGTGGGCCGACTAGCCCACCATAACCATCGGTCTCTGAGGGCCAACAACCATCTCTCTCTGCTTCAGTGTTACAGCCAGTGACCCATTATTATAGCTTTTTTATCTGGGTCTAGAAGATTCTCAGCACAGGGGCTCCGGTCTAAAGGACATGCTTCTCTCCAGGCGCTTGATGGTCATGAGGTCGCCCCAGCAATCTCTGCGCGGGCTGGGGACATGGTCACAGGGATCATCTAGGTCGATTGGCATGATGTAGTTCCCAAAGAAAATGTTCTAAATCCTACTTTGGTGAGTAGTGCCTGGGGTCTTAAAAGTTTGCAAATGGCCAGCAAGGCTCCAAGAACAGACTAAAACAAACAAACAAAAAAGACTAAAAAAAAAACCAAAAAAAAAAAACCCAGTGCCGCGGAGTCACAGACCAGAGCCTATTGAAAGGAAAGTTACCGGAAAGAATGCAAATTTACTCACTTTTTTTCTGTTTTCCCTCTCTTCTTGTTCCCTTTCCTTCTTTCTAGTTTTTATACTCAAAATTCCAAAGGGAGGATTAAGAGCAATTTGGAAATAAGAAAGACAACACCAGGTGGCAAATAGCAATTTAATTCTCCTTGCCAAAAGAGCTAAAGACTTAAAATGCTTTTTATTAGAAGAGTTGGGGGTCGGAGGTGGGGGGGAAGACTGAAGGGAAAAAGAGGTTGGAAAAGATCATTAGGTACGAATCATGATAAAGGCAATGCAGTAATTTCTAGAACTCTTCTAAGACATTCTTTTAATGCACGCATTCGTTCTCCTTTTCATCTCACCGCCTGCTAGAAAATTGGTTGTACAGGCATTTAAGAAATTTTCTCATGGACAAATATTTACACGGGAGTGCTGTGTTGACATTGTGTGGCTTTAGATTTCACTTAGCAGTCTGATGTGTCTTGGAACACGTGAGTACAGAAGGCAGACCTGCCTTGCTGGTAAGAAGGTAGCCCTGCCAACAGCCAATTTTAGAGACAGCTCCAAGATCCACATTTGCCCTCCAAGTCATGTGTGGTACTTTTTATTCTGAAAACTTGAAAAGGGGTCTGCTTCTGAACTCTTTTGTGCATATATGTCCCTGTGGTTTTTATTCAGTGGAAAAATTGGATTTTATGGAACTGTAAAAATACACTATTAAGATGTTATTTGCCATCAAGTCAGCTCCAATTCATGGCAACCCTATGTGTAACAAAACAAAATGTTGCCAAGTCCTGTGCCGTGTTCATGATCATTGGTATGTTTGAGTTCATTGTTGTGGCTCCTACGTCAATTCATCTCCCTAATTTTCATTGGCCCTGTACTTTACCAAACATGATGTCCTTTTCTAGCAATTTTCCTCATGACATGTCCAAAGTCAAAGAGTCAAAGTCTTGCGATCCCCACTTCTAAGGGACATTATGGTTGTATTTCTCCTAAGACTGATTGCTTTGTTCTTTTGGCAGTCCATGGCATATTCAATATTTCTACATCAATATACTGAATATCAATATTGAATATATCCATCATAATACTGGAATCTTAAGATAGTGATAAATATATATCATTTAAGATAAATCAGATCTAAATGCTGATATTGTTATTATTTCTGCTTGTAATACCCATTAGAATCTTCAGCCCCTCTTTCATTATGGAGACCTGTGACGTTTTATGTCTTCGTTACTGCTTTGTTATTGCTACTGAGACTCTGTAGCAAAGTATGTTCAATATTCTTTGACAACACCATAATTCAAAGGCATCAGTTCTTCAGTCTTCCTTATTCTTTGTCTATCTTTCACATGCATACGAGGCAATAAAAATATCACGGCTTGGGTCAGGTGCTCCTTAGTCCTCAAAGTGACATCTTCGCTTCTTAACACTTTAAAGAGATCCTTTGCAGCAGGTTTGCCCAATGCAATATACCATTTGATTTCTTACTGCTGCTTCCATGGGCATTGATTGTGGATCCAAGTAAAATAAAATCTTTGATAACTTCAGTGTTTTCTCTGTTTATCATGGTGTTGCCTTTTGGTCCAGCTGGGAGGATTTCTGTTTTCTTATGTTGAAGTGTAATCCAACTGAAGTCTGTGGTCTTTAATCTTTATCAGTAAGTGTTTCAAGTCCTCTTTGCTTTTATCAAGCAAGGTTGTGTCATCTGCATATCACAGGTTGTTAATGAATCTTCCACGAATCCTGATGCCATGTTCTTCTTCATAGAGTCCAGCCTCTTGGATTATTTACTCAGCGTACAGACTGAATAAATATGGGGAAAGGACATAACCCTGATGCACACCTTTCCTGACTTTAAGCCACACAGTAACCTCCTGTTCTGTTTGAACAACTGCCTCTTGGCCTATGTATAGGTTCTACATGAGCACAATTAAGTGTTCTGAAATTCCTATTCTTCACATTGTTATCCATAATTTGTTACGATTTCACACAGTCGAATGCCTTTGCATAGTCAGTAAAACACAGATAAATATCTTTCTGGTATTCTCTGCTTTCAGTGAAGATCACCTGACATCAGCAGTGATATCCCTCATTCTACTCCCTCATTTGAATACGGCTAGAATTTCTGGTGGTCCCTGTTGACGTAGTGCTGCAAATATTTTTGAATTGTCTTTAAAAAAATTTTACTTGTGTGTGACATCAATGACATTGTTTGATAATTTCCCCATTCTGTTGAATCACCTTTCTTTGGAATGGGCAGAAATATGGATCTCTTCCAATTGGTTGCCCAGGTAGCTGTCGTCCAAATTTCTTGACGTACACGGATGAACACCTCCAGCACTGCATCTGTTTGTCGAAACATCTCAGTTGGTATTCCATCAATTCCTGGAGCCTGGTTTTTTGCTAATGCTTTCAGTATAGCTTAGACTTTTTCCTTCGGTAGCATCAGTTCTTGACCATATGCTGCCTCCTGAAATGGTTGAACGCGGACCAATTCCTTCTGGTACGGTGACTCTATATATTCCTTCCTTCTTCTTCAGATGCTTCCTGCATCATTCAATATTTTGTCCATAGAATCCTTCAAAATTGCCACTCAGGCTTGAATTTCTTCTTCATTTCTTTCAGTTTGAGAGATGCCAAGCATGTTCTTCCCTTTCAATTTTCTAACTCTAGGTCTTTGCATACTTCATTACCATTACCACTTTACTTTGTTTTCTTGAGCCACCCTTTGAAATCTTCTGTTCAGCTCTTTTACTTCATCATTTCTTCCATTCACTTTAGGTAGTCTACTTTCAAGAAAAAGTTTCAGAGTCTTCTCTCACATCCATTTTTTTCTATTCCTTTTTTCCCATCCTTTTAATGACCTTTTGCTTTCTTTGTGTTTGATATCCTTGATGTCATCCCACAACTTGTCCGCCTTCAGTCATTTGTGTTCAATGCATCAAGTATATTCTTGAGATGTCTCCAAATTCAGGTGGGATATACTGAAGGTTGTATTTTGGTTCTCATGGATTTCTTTTTATTTTTGTTAGCTTCAACTTGAACTTGCATATGAACAATCAATGGTCTGTTCTGCAGTTGGCCCCTGGCCTAGTTCTAACCGATGATAGTGAGCTTTTCCATTATCTTTTTCCACAGACGTAGTCGATTTGATTCCTGAGTTTTCCATTCAGTGAGATCCAAGTATATAATTGCTGTTTATGTTGTTGAAAAAAGGTATTTTTAATGAGTAAGTCCTTGGTCTTGCAAAATTCTATTAAGTGATCACCAGAGTTGTTTCTATCACCAAGATCATATTTTCCAACTACAAATCCTTCTTCTTTGTTTCCACCTTTCACATTCCAATTACCAATAATTATCAATGCATCTCAATTGCATGTTTGATCAATTTTAAACTGCAAAAGTTGGTAAAAATCTTCAATTTCTTCATTTTTGGCGTTAGCAGTAAGTGCATAAATTTGAATAATGATCATATTAACTGGTCTTCCTGTCACTGACAGCACTGAACTTCAGGTAGGTATTGAAACATTCTTTTTGACATTCCTCTTTGACTTGTCATTCCCAGCATCATAGACCATGTGATTATTTGGTTCAAAATGGCTGATACCAGTCCATTTTAGCTCACTAATGCCTAGGATATCAATTTTTATGCTTTCCATTTCATTTCTTACTATTTCCAATTTTCCTGGATTCATACTTCATTCATTCCATGTTTCAATTATTAATGGATTTTGCAACTGTTTCTGGTCACTGTACATCATGCCACATCTGTAATTGAAGGTCCCAAAAGCTTGACTCCACCTGTGCCATTGAGGTTGACTCTGCTTTGAGGAGGCAGCTCTTCCCCAGTCGTATTTTAAGTGACTTCCAATCTGAGGGGCTGAGCACCTGGTACTATATCACACAATGTTCCACTGCTATTCATAAGGCTTTCACTGGCCAATTTTTTCAGAAGTAGATCACTAGCACAAAAACGAGCCAAAGCTAAAACACTGAAAATAGGGAAACAGATGTCAATATGTAAAAGATGACAACATTAAAACAAAAAAGAGGATCTAAATAGTGTAGTCATAGAACTTTCATATGGAAAGGAAGTTAAGGTGATATCAAGAAATAAAATATTGATTTAAACTTAGAAAAATAGAGGCAAATTTGAAGGTAACCACAAAGGAAACTAACAAACCTACACATCAGAAGTAGACCGCCAGGTGCTTCTTCTTAGTCTGTCTTGGCCTGCAAGCTCCACTGAAGCCTGTCCACCACGGGCGACCCCGCTGGTATCTGAAATACTGGGGGCATAGCTTCCAGCATCACAGCAACATGCAGGCCACCACAGTATGGCAAACCAACAGATGTGTGATGGAAGGTTTCTTTAAAAACAAAAAAATGATGCTGTGATAGATAATATTAAGATAGATTTCAAATGTAATTCTCAAAGAGCTTTCCTTATTTATTTATTTTTGTATAAGGTTAAGATCAAGGGCTTTAGAGGTCCCACAGTTTGGAATCGACTTCTGGACCATTTGCTCAGTTTCCTCATCTGTAAGTAGAGCTAATAATAGAGCTTGAAATCACGATAGTTGTGAAAATTAAATGAGTTAATACCTATCAAGGCTTAGCACAGCGGTTGGCTCATAGCAAGAATCAATTGTATTTAACAAAATAATGAGTATGACACTGATAATCATCATCATTATTCATATGGTACATTTTCGATGAGGTTTAAAATCACCGTTATTCTGCACTGTCTCATTATACTGTTGAGAAAAGGCTATGGCTAGAAATTTTTATGCGTTTTCCTAGATATTTGTTTTCAAACTAAAGCTATAAAATAGCGAGAACCTTTGCATTTCAGTGAGTCAGCCTAGAATTTTAAATTCACGTTATGTAATGAGCTTCCAGGCATCTGATGTAGTTGGCTTTTCTTGTAGGTGCTCAATGACCTAGTCTCCACGTACAAAGGCAAAGATTGGAACTGAGAAAACTTTACAAGTTCAAGTCAGCCAGTTGCCATGGAGTTGATTCCGACTCATGGCAACCCCTATGCATGTCAGAGTAGAACTATGCTCCATAGGGTTTTCTTTTTTTTTTTTGTAAAAATATATATAACACAAAATTTGCCAATTCAATGTTCTTCAGGTACACAATATAGTGATATCAATTACATTAATCATGTTATGTGAACATCACCCATCATCTTGGCCAAATTTCCCACCACCATAAACAAAAACTGACTACTTCCTAAACCATGGTTGTCCTTCTACTCCTCCCTCCTGCCCCTGTAACCACTGAGAAATGCTGGTCTCTATACATTTGCCTATAGTTTTTTCATATGTGTGAGATCATACACTATTTGTCCTTTTGTGATTGACTTATTTCACTGAGCATAAGGTTTTCAAGGTTCATCCATGTTGTAAACATCGTAGCATGAATCTGGACTTCATTTCTCTTCATGGCTGCATAGTATTCCATTGTATGTATGTACCACATTTTGTTTATCCACTCATCTGTTGATGGGCACTTAGGTTGTTTCCACATTTTGGCTCTCAGTAATGAACACTGCTGTGCATTTGTTCACGTTGCTGCTTTCAGGTCTCCTGGGTACACACCTAAGAGCAGAATTGCTGGGTTCCATAAGGTTTTTCACTGGCTGATTTTTTGGAAGTAGATCATCAGATCTTTCTTTCAAGGCACCTCTGGGTAGACTAGAACCCCCAACCTTTAGGTTAGCAGCCAGGCGTGTTAATGGTTTGCACCACTCACAGACACTTAGTTCAAGATATTAATGTTTTAAATTAGGATTATCTGGGAAATTGTTTCAATCGCTGAGAATTTTCCCTTTGGAAAGGATTATTCTCTCTTTTCCTTAGAATAATAGGTCTCATAGCTGTGATTTCTCCGGTACAAAAAGAAAAAACAAAAAAAATTCCTTCTTTCATTCATTCGTCTATCTGTCAAATATTTATTGAGAGCATGTAATGTCCTTTGCTGGGAGTTGGGCATAAAAAGATAAAGAAAGCATACTCAATTTTGAGGAACTTAAATTTAGTTAGGCGAGAAGCCACACGAACATCAAGCTTATGGTGATGTGAACTGTAAGCCAGAAGTTTGCTAAGATGAAAACAGAGAGGAGAACATTCTAGAAAGATGGTATAACATGTGCAGAGGGTCAAGAAAGACTCCGGATTGTTCAGCAGAAGGGTGAGAAGTTTGGGTTGACCAGGACATAGTACTCTTTCTCTCTCTGCTGGGTAGGGACACCCCCCAAAGCCACCTCCCACAGGCCTGAGAAGGTGAGAGAATTGATTTCCCACAGCTTTGGTGCTCAGACCCAGTAATAATTAATTCCAAGACAGACTTTCAGTGGTCAGGCCCAAGAAGTTTATGGAATGATTCCCCTGAGTTCAGGGGCCTGGAGTAAGTGTTTGGAGTCCATGTTGTAATTCTGCATAGCCAGGGCCGGGGGCGGGGGGTGGTGAGCCAAGGGGGAAATGTCTGCAGAAGCCAGCTGAGTGAGCCTAGGACAGTGTAGAAGGAGCCCTGGTGACACATTGGTCACATTGGTTAAGGCTCAGCTGCAAACTGAAAGGTTAACAGTGCAAACCTACCCAGCTGCTCTAAGGGAGAAAGACCTGGCAATCTGCTTCTGTAAAGACTACAGCCTAGAAAACCCCATGGGGGCAGTTCTACTTTGTCACATGGGGTCATTAAGAGTCAGAATCAACTCGACGGTGCCCATCAACATCAGGACAGAAGAGACACATCAGCAAGGAGCCCTGGGATTGGAGTGGTCAAGATGAGCCTAGAGATGCAGGTTTAGGCATTGCGAAGTGTCTTATGATCCTTTCTAAGGCGTTGAGTTTTTTCCTTTTCCTGCAGGCAAGGATGAGCTGGTAGACTCTTTTTACACCTCTGCAGTGTGCAGAATATTTGGGAGGGAAAGGGGCCAAGAGACAAATTCATGCTTAGCTAGACTGCTGTTGCAATAGTCCCAGGGACCCTGCTGAGGCGTGAAGGAAGACAACGGCAGAGGAAATGGAGAGGAGGAAAGAGAGAATCTGGAGGTGTTTCTGGCCTACAAATGGCAGGAACTTGGCAAAGCTGGATGAAGGAGAAGAAAGCGGAACAGTTTTGTAGAGGGCGGTGCTCGAGGGACATCCAGCTGGAGTTGTTCTGTGGATAGAAGGAATATGAGTGTAGAATTTAGAATAGCTAAAAGCAGCAACAGGGAGAGCTTGCTCTTCTCTTGGCACTGTGCTAACCACTTTACATAGGCTATTTCATTTAATCCTTATTTAATCCGCTTGTGAGGTCGCTATGAGTTGGGATCGACTCGACGGGCAACGGGTTTTGGGTGAAGGGGGAGTATTACTATCCCTACTTCAGAGATGGGGGAAACAAGAGCAAGAAAGGTGAAATGAGCTGCCCAAGTTGACACACCTTAACTGGCCAGCTGGATCTGGAACCCAAGTCCATCTTGCTCTTACCCATTGTGTATATTTGTTGCCTTCCCGGAATATCAAGTTGCAGATCCAATCTGAAGGTTTGAACGGCTCCAGGGTTTTAGAGGACCGGCTGGGAGAACCACTAGAGCCTGTTTGCATCAGTGACACTGGAACCCCAGACAACTAATTGGAGGGAAGACACGGTGCTCCATACAGAAGGGAAAGCCATGACACCCAGCCCACACCCTTTCCCAGGGACTTCTGTTGGAGCTCTCAAGACAGCAGAGGATACAAATGAAAGGCCTGCTTCCCGTCCATCTCCTGAAGACATCCAGAACAGGCAGAGGAAGCGTAGAACATACTGGTGGCCTCAGGAGGACACCGAGGCCTGAGGAGCAAGCTCCGTGGCTGTATCCAGAGTGGATAAGGAGTGTGGTATGGCCTTTGTCAGAGAGCAATGACTCTTAGTGGTGGTTCAGCGGAGTTCTCACCTTCCATGTAGGAGACCCAGGTTTGATTCCCAGCCAGGACACCTCATGTACAGGCATCACCTATCTGTCAGTGGAGGTTTTTGTGTTGCTACGATGCTGAACAGGATTCAGTCGAACGTCCAGACTAAGACAAACTAGGAAGAAAAGTCTGGTGATCTATTCCCCCAAATCAGCCAGTGAAAACCCTGTGGATCGCAATGGTCCGACCCTGTTGTGCACGGGGTGGCCACGAGTTGGGGGCCAACTTCGGGACCACTGACGACAACAACATGGCCCTGATCAGAGTGTTTGGAGACTTAGGAATCGTCTGAGATGGAGGGCCCGGAGGAAAATGATGCCTCCCTTGTAGCAGCAAAGAGAGGTATATTATCAAACAGAACCATGACGCTCCTGGGGGTCCTCTGAGCCACGGAGGAATAATTTGCCAGGGCTGGAGTTCTTACAGTTCTGTGGGCGGGTTAGAGTCACGCACATATTGCCTTGCTATTTTAACCTTATTTTTCCCCTCCGGCGAGTGCATAAGACACAGGTTATGCAATAAATAATGGCAGTAATAGCCAACATTTGTTGGACGCCTACTCTGGCCCAGTCGGGGTGCTAAGTGTTTACATACGTAGTCTTATTTAACCCTGAAAAGAATACTGCGTGGCAAATGCTCTTATTGTCTCTTTTTACACATGAAGGAGTGGAACCAAAAGAGAGATGTCTAAACTCTGTTCTGAGTGAAAAGTTTATGAGTCACAGATCCTAAGGGCTTACTGTAGTCATCACCCTTTTCTTACTGAATTATAAAGCCCAGGTTTGAATACATCTTTTTACAAAGTCTAAGGCGACTATAGGGTCGCTATGAGTCGGAATTGACTCGACGGCACTGGGTTTGGTTTTGTTTTTGAAAGGCGACTTTATGGAGGGAGTCCTGGGGGCACAGTGGTTAGGGGCTCAGCTGCTAACCAAAAGGTGGGCAGGTCGAATTCACCAGACGTTCTTTGGAAACCCTATGGGGCAGTTCTACTCTGTCCTGCAGGGTCACTATGAGTCAGAATCAACTCAACAGTGACGGGTTTATGGTTTAAAGCAACTTCGAAGATGGTCAGAGTGTTCTCCTTTCCTGATTAAATCCTAATATTAAAATTTGTTTTCTCAGCCGACTGGGCTTGTCTCGAGGATGCCAAAGGTGTGAGGTGCATCACCATCTGGTCAGCATCTGAAAACATTTAAAAAATAGAGATTTCGAATGTGCTTTCTTAATTATGTTTGATTGAGCGTGCTGAGCGAAAACCCTGGGTAGACAGCCTGTGCTGCAATTTGTTTTTCAAACAAGCTTCCCAGTCTTGCAGGCGGAGAAGATTTTGTTTAAAGGGTGTACACTGTGAATCACAGTTACAAAGGAAGACGACAAATACAAGTCTCAGCCAAGCAATTTGTAAAACTGGATCTCTGACAGAAATCCAGGAAGCAGCAGAAAAACAACCAAACAGAAAAGCATAGTCCAGTGCCTTGATGTAACCTGAAGTAATGCGTGGACTGAGTCCCAGTGTGAAATGGTTGGGTGACAGGAGGGAGGCAGGGGTTTTAAGGGGCGGTTTTATCTTGAAAAGCTGAGAGGGCCTGGATAATCTGAGCCTGAAGCGTACTGAGCGTGCTGAGGGGGTCGGGCTTGCTTACATTTGGTAAACAAGCTGTCTTTAACCAACAAACCTGTTGCAGTTGAGTCATTCTGACTCATTCCAACCCTAAAGGATAGAATAGAACTGCCTCATAGGGTTTCCAAGGCTGTAATCTTTATGAAGCAGATGGGTACATCTTCTTTCCACAGAGTGGCTTGTGGGTTCGAACCGCTAACTTTTTGATTAGTAGCCGAGTGCCTAACCACCGCACCACAAGAGCTCCTTAAGCTGTCTTTATCTGCCCCTAATGCGTATTCATGGGGACAGGGCAGTTCAGTGGTAGAATTCTCGCTTTCTGTGTGAATGCCGGGGTTCGAGTCCCACACCTCATTTGCAGCCACCACCTGTCGGTCAGTGAGGGTTTATGCGTTGCTATGATGCTGAACTGGTTTTAGCAGAGTGTCCACGCTAAGGTGGCCTAGGAAGAAAGATGTGGTGACCTACTTCCAGAAATCAGCTGATGAAAACTCTGTGGATCACCGCAATCCATTCCCCAACCAATCGTGGGGATCACGCAAGACTAGGCAGTGTTTAGTTCCATTGTACATGGGGTCACCATGAGTTGGAACTAGTGGCAGCTAACCACAGGGTGTGTTCCATTTAAAATGGGTTGTATGGTGTCCCCCTAAAAGCTATATTGAAGTCCTAACCCCTGTACCTGTGAATATGACCTGTTTGGAAATAGGGTCTTTGAAGATGTTATCAGGTTAGCTGAGGTCATACTGGAGTAGGCTGAATGGAAGACACACAAAAGGAGAGACTGAGGAAGAATAACTTGTGACCCTGCAGCGCGAGCCATGGAACACCTGGCACTACCGGAAGCTAGAAGAGAGGCATGGAATAGATTCTTCCCCAGGGCTCTCAGAAGGAATCAACACGGCCGACACCCTGGTTTGCATTCCCAGCCTCCAGGACTGTGAGACAGTAAGTTCTTGTTCTTGTAAGCCACCCAACTTGTGGTATTTTGTTAAAGACCTAGGAAAACTGATATACACAGAAATAGGGAATGGAATGTTTCTTCAATTAGATTCCTATGTTTTTTTATTTTCATTAACCCAATCAGTACAAATCTCTTTACATAATTACATTCACGTATTTTATTGTGTTTTTCTTATTATCAATAATAATAATGATAATTAATTGTAATGATTGCTAACACTTATTGAGCACTCTACCTTCAAAATCTACCCAGAGTCTTTCCACTTCTCACCACCTCCACAGCTACCCTGGTCCAAGCCTCCATCCTCTGGGTTGCTGGGTTACTGCATCAGCCCCAATGCCCTCCTGTCTCCACCCTTGCTTCCTTTGCAGATTATTGTCAACACTGCAGCCAGCCAGGATGATCCTTCCAAAACTTTAGCCAGATCTTGCCACTTCTGTAATCAAGCCTCTGCAAAGGTGCCCATTTCATTCGGACTAAAAGCCAAAGTCTCTCCAGTGGCCCCAGGCCCCCCACAAGGTGGCCTCATTACCTCTCTGGCCTTCTCTCCTGCTCTGCTCCCCTCACTCTTCCTGGCCATTCTGGCCTCGTCTCTACTCCATGAATGTGACAAGCATGCCCTTACCTTAGGGACTTGACACTGGCTATCCCCTCCCAGGTATTTGTATCACCCCTTAAAACCAAGTTACCGTTAAGGAAGCTCTAATTCGTGGTGACCCTGCGTGTGTCAGAGTAGAACTGTGCCCCATAGGGTTGTCAGTGACTGATTTTTTAGAAATAGATCACCAGGCCTTTCTTCCAAGGTGCGTGTGACTGGACTCAAACCTACAACCTTTTGGTTAGCCCCTGAGCAAGTTAACCATTTGTGCAACCCAGGAAGTCCACACCACCCCTTAGCCTGCTCTACCGCCATCTCTCAGACATGCCTACTCGGGCAGCCTTGTGTAAGACTGCTACTCCCCATGCATAGCTGCTCCCCCTCACCCTTTTTTTCCAAAGATTTCCTCACCTCCTCAAACTAAATAATTTGTTGTACTTATTTTTTTAAACTTTTTATTGTACTTTAGATGAAGGTTTACAGAACAAACTAGTTTCTCATTCAACAGTTAGTACACATATTATTTCATGACGTTGGTTAACAACCCCACGACATGTCAACACTCTCCCTTCTTGACCTTGGGTTCCCCATTACTGGTTTTCCTGTCCTCTCCTGCCTTCTCGTCCTTGTCCCTGGGCTGGTGTGCCCCTTTAGTCTCTTTTTGTTTTATGCGCCTCTCTAATCTTTGGCTGAAGGATGAACTTCAGGGGTAACTTCATTACTGAGCTAAAAGAGTGTCTGGGTGGCATACTCTCAGGGTTTCTCCAGTCTGTCAGGCCAGTAAGACTGGTGTTTTTTTGTGAGTTAGAATTTTTTTCTACATTTTCCTCCAGCTCTGTTCAGGACCTTCTATTGTGATCCCTGTCAGAGCAGTCAGTGGTGGTAGCCAGGCACCATCTAGTTGTACTGGACTCAGTCTGGTGGAGGCCATGGTAGATGTGGTCCATTAGTCCTTTGGACTAATCTTTCCCCTTGTATCTTTAGTTTTCTTCGTTCTTCCTTGCTTCTAAAGGGGTAAGACCAGTGTTGTACTGTATTTATTTATGATATTTATTGTCTACCTCCTCCCACTTGAATGTAAGCTCTGTGAGGGCAGGAATTTTTGCGTATTTTGTTCATTGATGTACTTACAGTACCTAGAATAGTACCCATGGATCCCTGGGCAGTGCAAATGGCTTGCACTCAGCTACTGACTGAAAGGCTGGTGGTTCTAACCTAACCAATGATGCTTCTGAAGAAAGCCCTGGCAATCTGCTTCAATGAAGATTACAGTCAAGAAAACCCCATGAAGCTCAGTTCTACTTTGTAAGACATAGGATTGTCATGAGTCAGAATCGGCTCAACAGCAATGGGTCTGATTTTGGTTAGAATAGTGCCCAGCACATAGTAGATGAGATGCTCACTAAATCTTTGTTGAACAGATGGATGGATGGATGGATGGATGGATGGATGGATGGATGGATGGATGGATGGATGAACAAATGGGCACATGCTTGCATTTTACCAGGCACTGACTCATGTGATTTTTATCACAATCCTATGAGGTAAGCATTTATTATCATTCCTATTTTACAGGTGGGCAAACTGAGTCCCAGAGACATTAATTAGCTTGTCCAGGGTCACAAGGTCATTAGTGGTAGAGCCAGAATCAAGCCCAGGCAGTTTGGCTCTGCAATCTACTTCTCTGAGCTGCCTCTCTTCATGGTAATACAATTGGCTTTCAGGATTTACTTACTCACTTTCAGTTTTTCCTTGATCCCTCTACATTTAATTTCCTATAATTCTCTCTCCCTTTTTTTATTTTTAATTCTACGGTGGCAAAATATATAAACAGAAAATTTGCCATTTTCATCATTTTTAAGTATACAATTCAGTGATATTAATTATATTCACCATTACAATGCTCTCTTAGAGGTCAAAGTATTTTATAGTGGAGCCATTTTTACATGCAAATGAAAGTGTAATCTTGCTCTTTTCATGCGTAGGTTATTCAATATTCATACTGCTTGTGCCCATGTTTAGATCTAGTTTAGATGTAGAAAAAAATTAAGAGTGGAGAATGGAAATGTTACCTTAAGGAGAACAGTAATTTACATTTACTTTCAAAAGAGTGTATAAGCTGTTATGATTTTTCTATAAAAATGTATTTATACTCAGTTTTTCACCATGCTACAGTATTGAAAAAAAAAATCATTTTTAAAAAGTAGATAATATAGGGCAAAATTGCCCAAGCCATTATAAATCTAGGTTTTTATCCTTAATTTTTATATAGCCTTAACAATTCTTCAGGGCAACTTTATCTCTTTAAAACACCAAGATATATGTAAATGAGGCTGCGGTTAGGGAAGTGCCGAATTGACAGTAAAAGGGTAGATAAAAGCATATCATTTTACTAGAAATTGCTGCCTGTGCTGAGTTATCATTTTTTTCAAGATGCTCCTCATGAACTGGGTGCTCTAAGCTCACTCGCCCAGATCAGGAAAAGTGCCACCGTATTCTGTTCAATTCACCGAAGGCTTTTTTCAATGGTCAAACACATGTTTGACTTACACGTTGAAACTTCCTGTGTGACATGCTCCCCATTCCAAAACCTCACTTCTCCACCCCATTTCCTTTCATCATCTTACAGACACTTGTCCCAGTCAGTGAAAACCATGCTCTGACCATCACTATTCCCACAAATTGATTATTCCTTTTGTGTGTAGGAAGAGAACGGTAATTTAAAAACCCAGTTGCCATCAGTCGACTCCAACTCCTGGTGGCCACACGTGTGTCAGAGCACCGCTGTGCTCCACAGGGTTCTCAGTGACTTATTTTTCAGAAGTAGGTCACCAGCTCTTTCTTTCGAGGTGCCTCTGGGTGAATTTAAATGTCTAACCTCTCAGTTAGCAGCTGAGCTCCTTAGCCATTTGCTCCACCAGGGGATAGGAACAGGAGGCAGTGAAACTTTGCTGAGTTTGTGACTATCTTGTTTATGTTTCTTGGGTCTCCTGATTATACTCCAGGGGCACTTGGACGTGAGGGAAGGCATAGCCTTGATGGAACCCTTCATTATTATACCAATTCCTCACAGAAAGCTTGTAATTTTAGAGCTAAAAACTCTCAGGAGAGACCTTAATAATCATCTCACACAAACTACAATTCAGAAACTATTTATTTGCTAACTTATTACTGAATTACATTAGTAGACAATCAAAGTTACAATAGCATTCTTAAGTTCTTTCAAAAACATCATGTTTCCTATTGGAAATAGTTTTATGATTAACATGGAAAATATGGCTATATAATTTGTGTTTATCTCAAATTTAGCTGACTTAGTGGAAATAATCCTTTGGAATTATATGAAGCCTCTGTGTTTTGGACAACCTCACCATTTGACTAACAGGCTCCAACAATGTAAATGTGGAGATCTGAATCTGATTTCAATCTTTGGAGAAATACACCAGGAAATTGTCGTATGCCAAAGTCCATTGCTATTAAAACCAAAAAAAAAAAAAAAAACTGAAGGCACTGCCATCAAGTTGATTCCGACTCATAGCGACCCTATAGCACAGGGTAGAACTGCCCCATAGAGTTTCCAAGGAGCGCCTGGTGGATTCAAACTGCTGAACGTTTGGTTAACAGCCATAGCTCTTAACCACTCTACCACCAGGGTTTCCTCCACTGCTATTACTACGTACTAATTTGGAAGGATCTCTCTCAGAAGAAAGCAGTTCATCTCCTACTTTAATTTTTCAAACAATGATCAAAACTGTGGTTGAATATTTTATGTCTAACAGGAGACTCGTCAGCAGTTTGTTTTGCAACTGTAGAGTGCTCTGTCTTTGCAAATATAGAGACTTTCGAAAAAACAAAAACAGACACTTGTTTACCAGATAATTTTCAAAAAATTTAGTCCTGTCAAATTTTCTGGTTAAAAACATTATTTTCTTTATCTTTTGATTTATCTTACATTCTTTGATGGAGTCTAAGGATAAACAAGTGCCTGTAGACCTCAAATTTTCTCATTCAAATCCATACATCTTTGATTTTTAGGGGGAAGACCATGTTCCTCTCCTGAACTTGTCCTAAAATTCACTTGCCAAATCATCCCCCACTTTAAGGAACATTTCCAAACCTCCGCTCAGATCCATTTCCTTCCACGTGTGGTCCTCCACAGGCTGTGCAGGCCCACATAGGCCTTTGAAGGGCAGCCCTCTTTCCCATCCACCAATCTTCACTCATCTAGAACTGACTTAACGTCACCTACCCCAGGACCCCATTGGCCTTTCAGCTTTTCTTTTGGTGGGGGAGCTAGGCGTTTTTGATCATTGAAAATGAAATGCTTCCAAATACTTACAACTTCAGTAGTGAATATTTCACTTCACAATAATTCATAAGTTTTAAGTAGCCATACAGACTCATTTTTCCAGTAGTTTAGGAAGATAAATGAGCAGTGCCATCACATTACCCAGGGATCATTTTTAGAACTTACTAAAACACATCAGTCCACTTAAAACTTGTGAACTATTGTGTTATGAAATATTCACTACTGAAGTTGCACATTTCCTTATAATACTTTGACTTCTTGAGCTGCCTTTTTAAATCTTCTGTTCAGTTCTTTTACGTCATCATTTCTTCATTTTGCTTTAGCTACTCAACATTCAAGAGCAAGCTTCAGAGTCTCTTCTGACATCCATTTTGGTCTTTTCTTTCTTTCCTGTCTTTTTAACGATCTCTTGTTTTTTTCATGTACGATGTCCTTGATGTCATTCCACAACTCCTCTGGTCTTTGGTCATTAGTGTTCAATGTATCAAATCTATTCTTGAGATGATCTCTAAGCTCAGGTGGGATATACCCAAGGTCATATTTTGGCTCTTGTGGACTTGTTCTAATTTTCTTCAGTTTCAACTTCAACTTGTATATATGAGCAATTGATGTCCTTGTTCTGACTGATGATACTGAGCTTCTCTATTGTTTCTTTCCACAGATGTGGTCGATTTGATCCCTGTGTATTCTATCTGGCGAGGTCCACGTGTATAGTCACCGTTTATGTTGGTGAAAAAAGGTGTTTGCAATGAAGAAATCATTGGTCTTGCAAAATTATATCACTTGATTTCTGGCACCATTTCTATCACCAAGGAAAATACAGTAGCCACACCCTTTTATGATTTTCACCATTAGCTTTGTACCCTAGGAATATATTCTGGCTACAGAACCTTATTTGTTTACCGTTCAGAAATTTTCGACACAAATTTTCAAACGGTCCATTGTGGTGTTGACAATACTTGGCTCTCTTTCGATTCAATAATTTACAGAATTAGAAGAGAAATTATTCCACAAAGCAGGACTTGTATGTCATTTATTCATGGGGTCTGCAGATGCGAAAATTTCAGATTCTAAAATAGTTTCACTTTCTACACCATTATTATTTTTTTTACTACAGCAAGGAATGGATACAGAATTCAGATGAAATTCTGTTATATTTATATTACTATTAGTAAGTTTTTTTATTAGTAGTCTCAGCACTAGCAGTCTAGTACAAGGATTTGCACCCATTAGACTTGAGCATTCAATGGAAGAAGTCTCTTCAGATTCATGACATTTTAAAAAAGGCAGTTAATTTTGGAATTGTCTTTAGGGATTCACAAATCCTTTTCTTTTGATGTTCTGTGAGCTTTTGTTTTGGCATTCCATTTAGTTTGCCATTTCATTTTACCTGGATACAAAATTATGTTACTTTTTAAATTTGGTTCTACCAGACCAAATAAATTTAGATCACTGAAAATGAATAGAATTTATAAACCAAGTAAAGTTTGTAAAATTTATGTTTGAATTTGGATGTTAACACAAAAATTTATATTTGAAAATTAGTGTCTTAGATATCTAGTGCTTCTATAACAGAAATACCACCAGTGGATGGCTTTAACAAAGAGAAATTAATTCTCTCACAGTCTAGGAGACTAGAAGTCCTAATTCAGGATTCCAGATCCAGGGAAAGGCCTTCTCTCTCTGTCTCTCTGGAGGAAGGCCCTTGTCATCAATCTTCCCATGAACTAGGAGCTTCTCAGGGCAGGGACCTCGGGTCCAAAGGATGTCCACTCCTGATTATACTTTCTTGGTGATATGAGGTCCCCATGTCTCTCCTTGCTTCTCTCTTTTATATCTTAAAAGAGATTGGTGTAAGACAAAATCCAATCTGGTAGATTGATTCCTGCCTCATTAACATACCTGGCACTAATCCCATCTCTTTAACATCATAAACCCATTGCTATAGAGTTGATTCTGACTCATGGAGACCCTATAGGGTAGGGTAGAAATGCCCCATAGGGTTTCCAAGGAGCACTTGGTGGATTCAAACTGCTAACCTTTTTGGTTAGCAGCCATAGCTCTTAACCGCCACGCCACTGGGGTTTCCCATTAACATCATAGAGGTAGAATTTACAACACACAGGAAAATCACATCAGATGACAAAACAGTGGACATTCACACAATACTGGGAATCATGGCCTAGCCAAATTGATACACATATTTTTGGGGGACACAATTCAGTTCATGACAATTAGTAAGTAAAGAAAATTGATTTGGAACATGTAATTTTGTTCTTCAGACCTGAGATAGTCAAAAGAAATAGTATTTTGTTCTTCAGCCCTGAGATAGTCAAAAGAAATAGTACTTTGTTCTTCAGCCCTGAGATAGTCAAAAGAAATAGTACTTACAAGGCAGTTGGAAATGATTTCATTGTACTTTGTAGATCTCCATGAGTGTTTTTCATCTTGAAATAATACTTGAAGACTTATGAATTCTCTTTCTGTCCTTTGATCCTGAGTCTTCACAGTTCATTGGACTACTACTGATACCCCATGGGGGCAAGAGTGATCACAAAGAGCATGATAAAAATATAATGGTAGGCATGATACAAATACAAGGGTATGCTCAATCTAAAGACATATTTTGGTTCACTTTGCACAGGACAGGACCAGATACTTCACAAGTCACATGATTATAGCACCACTGGTGAATTCTTGGAAACCTTGATGGTGTAGTGATTAAGAGCTATGGCTGCTAATCAAAAGGTTGGCAGTTTAAATTCACCAGGCGCTCCTTGGAAACCCTATGGGGCATTTCTACTCTGTCCTATAGAGTCACTATGAGTCGAAATTGACTCAACAGCAGCAGGCTTGGGTTTTGGTTTGATGCATTCTTATGTGGTCGATGAGAGAGAACTAAATGTGAGGTTATATCTGATCAGTCCAAAATGAAAAGAAAAATATAATTGTTATCGTATACAAAATCTATAAAATGTACATTTTATTTCTTTGCGGAATCGTTCAACTCACATATTTGGAGATATGCATATAATTGACGTAACAATAGAACCCCTTCTTGATAAGCAAGTTTCTTTTTGCAAGTCACAGCTACCAATTTCTTAAAAGAAAGTCAGTCTGAAGGAAAATGAAAAATAAAATACATTTATATAATTTTTATTATCTAAATATCCATTTATTTCCTTGAGAAATTGTTCACCTTCCTTACACAGAGATATGTAAATATTCTGATAAAATATAAACGTAATGTTCTGATAAATGCCCTATGTTGCTTTCTTGGAATACTAATTTAGAAACACACTAATTGTTGCAAAACAAACATATTTTGCACGATAAATAAATATTGAACTTTGCATCCTCCTGATGTGCCTAATACCTGATTTATTAGCAATCGATGGTCTGTTCTACAGTTGGCCTGGTTCTCACAGATGATATTGAGCTTTTCCATTGTCTCTCTCCCCAGATGTTGTCAATTTTCATATTCCAACACACATAGCCCCCACAGTATGACAAACTGACAGCACATGGGAGCAAAGATGAATTATATTAATAGATAACAGGTCTCTGATCCATTTTGTGAGAACTGTCTTGTATATTCACATCTGCTGACCCACCATCTCCAACCAGAAGGGCCAGCAATGCTCTTTGCTATGATACGAACTCAAGAATATACCCTTGCTCACATCATGGTAAATAACCAACAGTATCTCCAGTCCCAGATCACATGCAAATAAAGAATAGATTTGACACATTGAACATTAATGATGGAAGACCCGGCGAGTTGTGGAATGACATCAAGAACATCATAAATGAAGAAAGCAAGAGGTCATTGAAAAGACAGGAAAGAAAGAAAAGACCAAGATAGATGTCAGAGGAGGCTCTGAAACTTGCTGTCAAATGTCAAGCAGCTAAAGCAACAGAAAGAAATGATGAAGTAAAAGAACTGAACAGAAGATTTCAAAGGTTGGCTCAAGAAATCAAAGTAAAGTATTTAATGACATGTGCAAAGAGCTGGAGGTAGAAAACCAAAAGAGAAGAACATAGTCGGAGTTTCTCAAGCTGAAAAAACTGAAGAAAAAATTCAAGCCTCGAGTTGCAATAGTGAAGGGTTCCTTGGGGAGAATGTTAAATGAAGGAGGAAGCATCAAAAGAAGATGGAAAGAATACACAAAGTCACTATATTAAAAAGAATTAGTCGATGTTCAACTAGTTCAAGAGGTAGAATATGATCAGGAACCGGCGGTGCTAAAGGAAGAAGTCCAAGCTGCGCTGAAGGCATTGGCAAAAAACAAGACCCCAGGAACTGATGGAATATCAATTCAGATGTTTCAACAAATGGATGCAGCACTGGAAGTGCTCACTCTTCTATGCCAAGAAATCTGGAGAATGGCTACCTGGCCAATCGAATGCAGAAATAATCAAACAATAGCGTTAATATAACACAGAAGCAAAATTTTGCTGAAGATCATTCAAAATTGGCTGCAGCAGTATATCAAAAATGAACTGCCAGAAATTCAGGCCAGGTTCAGAAAGAGGACTTGGAACCAGGGATATCATTACTGATGTGAGATGGATCCTGGCTGAAAGCAGAGAATACCAGAAAGATGTTTACCAGTGTTTTATTGACTATGCAAAGGCATTCGACTGTGTGGATCATAACACATTGTGGATAACACTGGTAAAATAGGAAGTCCAGAGCACTTAATTGTGCTCATGAGGAACCTGTACCTAGATCAAGAGGCAGTTTGTTCAGACAGAACAAGGGGATACTGAGTGGTTTAAAATCAGGAAAGGTGAGTGCTACAGTTGTATCTTTTCACCATACCTATTTGATCTGTATGCTGAGCAAATAATCCTAGAAGCTGGACTCTATGAAGAAGAACTGGGCATCAGGATTGGAGGAAGACTCATTAACAACCTGTGTTCTGCAGATGACGCAACCTTGCATGCTGAAAGGGAAGAGGACTTGAAGCACTTACTGATGAAGATCAAAGACCACAGCTTTCCGTATGGATTATACCTCAACATAAAGAAAACAAAAATCCTCACAACTGGACCAATAAGCCACATTATGATAAACGAAGAAAAGATTGAAGTTGTCAAGGGTTTCATTTACTTGGATCCACAATCAACACCCATGGAAACAGCAGTCAAGAAATCAAAAGACGCATTGCATTGGGTAAATCTGCTGCAAAGGACCTATTTAATGTGTTGAAAAGTAAAGATGTCACCTTGAAGACTAAGGTGCACCTGACCCAAGCCACGGTATTTTCAAATGCATGATATGCATGTGAAAGCTGGGCAATGAATAAGGAAAACCAAAGAAGAATTGACGCCTTTGAATTGTGGTGTTGGCAAAGAATATTGAATATACCATGGACTGCCAAAAGAACGAACAAATCTGTCTTGGAAGAAGTAGAACCAGAATGTTCCTTAGAAGCAAGGACGGTGAGACTGCATCTTACATACTTTGGACATGTTGCCAGGAGGGATCAGTCCCTGGAGAAGGACATCATGCTTGGCAAAGTACAGGGTCAGTGGAAAAGAGGAAGACCCTCAACAAGGTGGATTGACACAGTGGCTACAACAATGAGTTCAAGCATAACGATTGTAAGGATGGCGCAGGACTGGGCAGTGTTTCATTCTGTGGTACATACAGTCACTATGAGTCAGAATCGACTCTACGGCACCTAACAACAACAACAACAATCCTTGCACTGCAACTGCTCGTGTTGGAGCCAGTTACATATTGGGTGAGTGTAGCAAGAGTTAAACTCAACAGCCTAACCCCACCTCTTGTTTATTAGGAAGAAATAGTATACTTTCAAGAGTTCTGCCTAGATAAAAACCTCTTGCCATTGAGTGGATTCCGACTCATAGCGACCCTATAGGACAGAGCAGAGCTGCCCCATAGAGTTTCCAAGGAGTGCCTGGTGGATTCGAACTGCTGACCTTTCGGTTAGCAGCTGCAGCTCTTATCCACTATGCCACCAGGGTTTCCCATGCCTAGATAAGGAGTTTTAATTACGTGGGAGAAGACCATAGGAGACAGATGTCAATGAAGGTTGTGAAGTGGTAGGGGCCTCATGGCTTAAACAGCCTTGTGTGTGGGTGCCCTTGTGACCCTGAATGAACTTTATTTCCAGTCAGCACATTCTCATGCTTTGGAGCTGGTTTCAGTTTCATTTAGCATCCTGCCAGTTCCCTTCTACTGTGGCACTTGCTTTTCCTTCTGTCCTATCTGCTTGGCATCAGTCTTCGCTTTGGAAAACTGGTGCCCTTGTTTTGTTGATGTTCTAAACACGTGCTTATTGGTTAATCCATCCCTTACTAAACCCTTTGCATTTACCACATCTGGAGATTTGTGCTAGTGTCTGGGGGCTAGCTTGACCCAAAAGACCACCTCTTGGCCTGATATTAGCTAACCTCAGGGGAGGGATGGGGGCTGATTTAATTAATCATGACAACATAATTAAGCCGATAAAGGCTCTGGTCATGGAAGTCCCATAGACTTCCTGGTTGGTGGAAGACATCAATGCATACAGGAGAATAGTGTGTCCTTTGGGACATGGAAATTCCACATTGGGAACCTTCCCAGACCATGTTCTATGTGACTCTTCATTTGTATCCTTTTTTCCTACCAAAAAGCTGTAATTATAAGTATAGCGTCTTCCATGAGCTCTGTGAATCATGGCAGTAAATTATTGAACTTGAAGGAGTAATGGGAGCCAGCAAGTCAGAAGTTAGGGCCTAGGAGAATTCCCAAGCTTTCAGCTAGCATCCTGAAGGGTTAGTGGGAAAACCCCATATTTGTGGCCAGCAAGTCAGAAGTGATGGCGTCATGTAGACTCCCAAATTTGTGGCTGGTGTCTGCCTATTTGGCAGTCTGGAGGATGGTGTCCTTTTAACTTGGGAGATCTGAACTAGCTCCAGGTAGCTAGGGTCAGAGAAAGAGGTGCCACTATGCAGTTGGTGTCAGGAGTGACAAGCCTCGCAAAGTCAGTTTTCCACAAGGCCACCAGAGTAACTGATTTACTTAAAATCTGAATCTGACCCTGTTACACCACTGCTCCCTATCACCGGTGAAATCGTGCCCAAATTCCTTCACATGGCACACTGAGCGCTTTGAGATATAGCCGTTGCCTTTCAGTCTCATCTTCACCATATCTATGGAAGAAGACATTTCTTGAGTTGTGTACCTTAGTTATGCTGTGTACCTCAGCCCATCTGGACATACCTGTTTGAAGCAGATATAGATTTTTAGTCATATTCTTTCATGCAGGAATGTGCCATTAGATCAAGAGCAAGTGAGGCTATCTCTGTTTGTGGCTCCTACTAGGTAAACTTGGAGCTGTGGGGAGGCCACGGTACAATAGCTTTGTGGGTGAGAATCAGCATAAAACCAATTCCCAAAATGTACAGATCAATCCTATCCCCCCGTTCCCATTTCTTCATAGTTTCTGATACCAGCTGCCCACATGGCACTCTCTCTTTCTGTCCCTAGCCACCTGGGGCTAGGTCAGGCCTTACAAGTTAAGAGGGTATCATACTTGGGTTCATTAATTCACTGAAATTACACATGGAACTCACAGAATATATTATGCTTGTGACTGCTGATTTTATTATAGGGAAAGGACATAAATCAGAATCATCATAAGAAGAAATGCACAGGAGAGGCCTGGAAAGGCTCCCAGTGAACAGCTGCCATGTCCCAGAGAGGGCACAGGACCCTCCCTTCGCTGACCACCAAGCTCCCTGAGCCTTAGTGCTCCCAACTTTTACTGGCCAGTCCTGCACGGTAGGCTAAATCAGGCCCCCTGAGTCTAGTTGATATTGGCCTCCCAGATGAATCTTCAGCCCTCACTCACCAGCACAAATTCTCAAGTGTAGCCCAGAAGTCCCAGACCAAGGCACTACAATTACTCTGAGGATTATTTTTCTGAAGCCAAGAACAAAGACTTCCTTACTTAGGATAAAACTAGATCCTTTACCCTACACATGTTCTGCAGTGGGAGATGGCTGCAAAGAAAGGGGGACAAAAAGAAGGGAAAGCATCAAGTGAATTCCCTCATGCATTTAGAAACAGATAATTCCAATCTGACACAAACTCCTCTGGAGAATAAAAAAAATTAAGACTCTAACTCATCTATTGAGGTTGTCATAATCTTGGTATCAAATCCAGACAAGAACAGTATGAGAGATGAAAATTGCCAGCCAATCTTACCCACGAACATGGATACAAAAGTCTGAGACAAAATATCAGCAAGCACAGCACTGACCAGTTGATTTTACCCCAAAGCTGGCTTGACATTACAAAATTAATTGATGTATTTAGCACATTACTAGATTAAAGGACAAAAGATATATAGTTGTCTGTGTAGATGCAGGAAATACATTTGATAAAATTCAACATCCATCCATGATAAAAATCCTTAGCAAATCAGAAATGGAAAGGAATTTCCCTCTAGACAAAATTAATTCCTAATGAAGAGAGATTTAAAACATTTCCTCAAAGATCAGGATCAAAACAAAAAATGTCCATTATTATCCCTTTTATTCAACATTCTTCTGAAGGTCGTAGCCAATAAAGAAGAGAAATAAAAGATAAAAAGATTAGAAAGGAAGAAATAAACCTGTTATTATTTATTGATGATCTGATTGTCTACATAGAAAACCCAAAAGAAGCTACAGAAAATTCGTGAAAATCAATAAGCAGGTTTGGCTAGGCTGCTGGATGCAAAATTCACACAGAAACATCAATTGCATTTTTATACACCAGAAAAAGGTGGTTAGAAAACATAATTTAAGAAGACACCATTTACAGTAACAGTGAAAAGTATAAAGTCACCAGGAAGGAATCTTTCAGAATGAGCAAGCCCTTTATGAAATTTTTTAAAACTTTGTAAATCAACGTTAAAGAAGGTCTAAATAAATGGGAGGATGTATTGTGTTCATAGATGGGAAGATTCAATATCATTTGTTCCTAAAGCGGCCAATGCATTCTAGATCAAGCTCCCAAAAGGAACCCCACCCATCCCCACCGGAACCTGACAAAATGATCTTAAAATGCACAAGGCAGAGTGAGAGTCTAAGAATAGTCAAGACAGTTTTGGAGAAGTGTATTGGTTTGTTATAGCAAGACTTATGATAAAGCCATGGTAATAAACACTGTTATGGATTGAATATTTTTCCCCCAAAATGTAAGTCAACTTGGCTAGGCCATGATTCCCAGTGTTGTGTGCCTGTCCAACGCTTTGCGATCTGATGTAATTATCCTATGTGTTGTAAATCCTAATCTCTATTATGTTAATTAGGCAAGATTAGAGAGAGTTATGTTAATGAGACAGGGCACAATCTACAGGATTAGGTTGTATTTTGAGTCAATATCTTTTGAGATATGAAAGAGAGGAGGAGGCAGAGAGGAGAGGGACCTCTTACCACCAAGAAAGAAGAGCTAGGAGCATTGTGTGCCCTTTGGACCCAGGGCCTCTGTGCTGAGAAACTCCTAGACCCAGGGGAAGATTGATGACAAGGACCTTCCCCAGAACAGACAGAGAGAAAAAGCCTTCCCCTAGAGCTGGCACCCTAAATTTGGACTTCCACCTTCTTAAACTGTGAGAGAATAAATTTCTGTTTGTTAAAGCCATCCACTTGTGGTATTTCTGTTATAGCAGTGCTAGATAACTAAGACAAAGGTCATTGATGTCTTAGGCACCTAGTGCTGGTATAACAGAAACACCACAAGTGGATGGCTTTAACCAAGAAAATTTATTCTGTCACAGCCTAGTAGGCTACAAGTCCAAATTCAGTGCACCGGCTCCAGAGGAAGGCTCTCTCTCTCTCGGCTCTGGAGGAAGGTCCTTGCCATCAACCCCCCTTGGTGCAGGAACCTCAGGTCCAAAGGATGCGCTCTGCTCCTGGCACTGCTTTCTTGGTGGTATGAGGCCCCTCAACTCTTCATTTGCTTCCCTTTCCATTTTTTTAAATCTCTTGGAAACCCTGGTGGTGTAGTGGTTAAGTGCTACGGCTGCTAACTAAAGGGTTGGCAATTCAAATCCAACAGGTGCTCCTTGGAAACTCTATGGGGCAGTTCTACTCTGTCCTATAGGGTCACTATGAGTCGGAATCGATTCAATGGCACTGGGTTCTGGGTTGTAAGATAAAAGGTGGTGAAGGCCACACCCCAGGAAAACCCCCTTTACGGTGGCTCAGGAATGTGACCTTAGTAAGGGAGTTACAATCCCACCCTAATCCTCTTTAACATAAAATTGTAATCACAGAATAGAGGACAACTACACAATACTGGGAATCATGGCCCTGTCAAATTGATACACACATTTTTGGGGGACAAATTTAATCCATGACAATTGGTATTGTCACAGAGATAGGAAGACCAATGCAAGAGAATAGAAGATCCAGAAACAGACTAATTACAAATATGGAAACCTGATTTATGACTGGGCAGGCATTCCTGATCTGTGAAAAAAGGACCGACTGTTTAATAAATGCTTTTTAACCAATTGGCTATCCATATAGAAAAAAATTAAATTGGATTGCTCTCACACACAGTAAAATTCTATTACTGAGAAATTAAAGACTTAAAATTGAAAGGCAAGACAATGAAAAAATTTGGAAGACAACTAGGAGAATAAATCTATGACCTTGGGGTAAGTACAGGTTTTTTAAGCATAACACAAAAAGAACTAACCATAAAGAGAAATATTGATAAATTCAACTACTGTACATTAAAATTTAAAATGCTTGTTAATTAAAAGACAACGTAAAGATGGTGAAAAGACAAGCCACAAACTGGGAGAAGACATTTGCAATATATATAATTCACAAAGGATTAATATCCAAAATATGCAATCAAACAAATCAATAGGGAAAAGACAAAGGACTCAAAAGAAAAATGGGCAAGAGGCATGAGAAGCTACTTTCCAGAAGCAGAAAACAGGGTGGCCCAAATGTATGTGAAAAGATGCTCAATCTCATTTTAGTAATCAAGGTAATGCAAATTAAAGCCACCAGTGAGATACCATGTCGCATCCACCAAAAATTCAAGTCTCTCCACCAAGTGTAGGAGAGAATGTGGAGAAATGTAAATTTTCAGACATTTGTGGTCACGATATACAACGGTACAACCTCTTTGGACAACAATGTGGCAGTGACTAGTGAAGTTGACATGGGCAGAACCTATGACCAAGAACTATTCTTAAGCAATATATCCTGGAGTATTTCTGGCAAATATGCACCAGGAGCCACAGACAAGAAGTTCATAACAGCCTTGTTCATAAGAGCAAAACACTGGTAACAGCCCAAACGTTCACAAATACTAGGATGGAAAAGCTTGGTTAGATAACATCATTTGATGATGGTGAGGGAACAATCTTTTACTAAGCTGTAAGTCAGGCACTGTCTTACTTTATTTGCTTTGTCACTCAGGAAACAAAACCCCAATGAAAATTTTATTATTCCATTTTTACAAATGAGGAAGTCGAGGCCCAGAGAGTTTAATTTGCCTATGATTAATAGGTGACAGATCAAGGGTCCAAATCCAGACTGGTTGGCACCAAAGTGCTTTGATTGCCCAGTGATGCCCAGACTCAGTTTCGGCAAGCCCTTATCCAGAAGTTCACCCACCCTGTACATCCCTGAGTACTCCATCCCCTTGGGCTTTGACCATAGCCCTCCTTGGCTTGGTCACCTATAATGTTTGCCAAGATACAGGGAACCTGTCACACTGTTCTGTCTGTTGGCTAAATTTAGAAGCTGCTTCATTTTTCCCTATTTGAAATTATTAAGTTTCTCTCCTATAATTAAAATGGTCATCGTTGCTATTTTAACATACGAGCCATTGCCTGAAACAAAAAAAAAGTCTTGTGGGAATAACTATGATCTGTACAGGACAAGCAAGCTCTGTTTTAGGTTATTTATATTTTCTAAAGGCTCTTTTTTTGGAGTTCATAAATAAGTTTGTGTGTGTGCAAGTTTGTATTGCAGTCGGCTTGAGGACAAGAATTGTGTTTTCTACTTCTTTACACTTCCTTTATAATTCTCTAAGAGCTCAGTATACAGAAAAGATGCTCAAAAATGGAACTGCTGGCTGATTGATGAAAAGCGTTCATGGAAAGCTAAGACTTTTACTGCATTTCCTTCTATCTAGGTCAGGAAGAGCTCCAGGGAATGAGAAAGGAAGAGCTCCAGGGAATGAGGACTTTACTGGATCAGACCCTTGATTGTAAAAGCCTTTCTTCCATTTTTAACATTGACCTGGGAAATGATCAATTACTGAACTTTAAAAATACGGAATTCTATGCCCATGTATGCCACACAAAAGGCCTTATTATCTGAGAATGAAAAGCCCACTTAAATGAAATCCACTTCCAATGGGGAACAAAATTTCACATTAATTTCTTAAATGTTTGGGATTTATCTGGGAAAATAAAACTAAAAAGTGTGAAAAACTTTTACATTCAAAGTTTACATTTAAGAAAGTTTAGGTTATATCATATTATAAACATGTGCATAGTTTTAGAATAAGCCAAGAATGGTGTGTATATAACACAGGAGCCTTTGCTTCATGGTTGATTTTATAGTTCGATCATAAAAATAATTCTTTTTCTAAAAATATTTCCTAGCTTTATCAGCTTTCCCCAGGGCCCTTCTCAATTCTTTGATGTTAAATCATCCTTTTTGGGAGCGTCTGCCTTGCATCACCCTAGCAGATTTTCTCTTCAGTTTTAGCCTCCTTGCCAGGTCCTCACTGGTCAACAGCTTTGTCTGTCACTAGAGCAGTTCTACGACATTGCTTCTGTGGAAACCTACCTATTTCAGAAGATTGCAGTCTCACCGTGTGCACAATTTGTGTTGGATGTTTGCAACTCCTGACAATCATTTAGCTAATGACTTTTAATGACGTTGATGTGCTGCGCTGGGACTCGAATACTAAGTAGGAGGAGATATTAGAATGATCCTGAATGATGCTTCATTAGTGGCCCATTTAAACATTTTTGCTTCCTTTTAAGCTATATAGAAGGAGCCCTGGTGGTGCAGTGGTTAGGCAGGAGCTCAGCTGCTAACAGAAATGTTGGCAGTTTGAACCCAATCAGCTACTCCATGGGAGGAAGATGTAGCAGTCAGCTTCTATAAAGATTTCGGCCTTGGAAACCAGTTCCACTCTGTCACATGGGGTTTCTATGAGTTGAAATTGACCCGATGGCAATAGGTTTGGCTTTGGGTTAAGCTCTGCAGATTAAGTGCTTGACTACTAGACAAAAGTTGGCAGTTTGAACACACCCAAAGGTGCCTTGGAGGACAGGCCTGATGACCTACTTTCAAAAGGTCGAATCCTTGAAAACCCTATGGAACAGTTCTACTCTGCACTTGTGGGGTCACCATGAGTTGGAATGGACTTGACAGCAACTAACAAGCTATGTAAGCTATGAAGTGATGAGGTGGAAGAGGAGGAAGACGGAGAGGAAGGAATTAGAATGGTTTAGAGAGAAAGTATTTCTTTGCTTCCCCTCCTACTTTGCCCTGTTCAGGTTTCTTCATTTTTTATTGCAACTTTTGTTTTTCTTGCTGTTGTTGTTGTGAAAATATATATAACACAACAATTGCCAATTCGACATTTTTCATGTATACAATTCTATTCAGGTTTCTTGATGCTCCATATTCCTCTGGACGGCCGCCCTTCCCCCGCTTCAGCATTAATCTCAATTACCAGCATTTCCCCCTCTTTCCCCTGAGCCCAAGCATGGGGAGGGTGGGGAGAGGGGAGAAAGGAAGACTGCAAGGGCTTGAAGGATGAAAGTACTTTTAAAGATGGATCATTCAATAATGATGAGATGGATTCAGGACCTGGGAAATGTAGGAGGATTGGACCTTTATTTCCCATTCAGTAATTTAAATTCTCATAGCACCCCCAGGGACCAGGGTGTAGCTCTGGGGAGCAGCAACTCGCTGGCCCTTCAGGGAATGCTATCAGGCCACCTCCAATCTACCTGTCCACCACCTACCACCCACCACTCACCACCCACCCTCCAAGCCTATCTCTGCTGCCTACTGTGCATCGTCTCCTCTGCTGCTGTTGAAGACTAAAAACTAGGTTCCAGGAGTACCTTCTTAAAGCACAACAAAATTCCCTTACATCTATAGGTTATGTGCTACCTAGGCTAATTATGATAATCTCTGCCAATAAGGCAGATCTATTTGCACTGACATGCAAAATTGTCCAAGGTATGTTAAGTAAAAAAAGCAAGTGGTAAAACTGTATCAGTAACACAATTAATTTTTGTTTAAAAATTATATTTCCGCATATGTACTTATGCATGGAATCAGATGTTAAAATATGTTTCAACTGCAATCATCGAGATATGATTTGTGAGACAGGCTGACCCTGAGGAACCTTCCAAGTAAACCCCGAAAACTGGTTTTCGGACCCTTGCAGATCGAAGAGTTTGTAAGGAAGTTTGTTTGAAGAGTTCTGCTCCCAAGGGCAAGCAGTAGAGAACTGCTGTGTTCTTTATCTGAGGCCTAAAGAATCCTTGCAGAGCTTGGCGTGTGTTCCTTGAAGTTGGGGAACACCATGGAGTGGTGCCTAATTTATGTCTGAGATAGCTAAAGTGGCTTGTGGCTGGGCAAAGAGAAAGTGGATGACTGCGTTTGAGAAGTACGTGTCCACCAGTGACTTCACTGATGGATGAGGAATGCATTACTATTCCTTGCAGATCCTGGGCCAATAGGGAGAGAGAGCCCATGTGGAGCCATTTTAAGTTAATTTAAGTCCAAAAGGCTGGCTAGGGTGAGCTAGAGGAGCCCATCAGTGAGAGTTTAAGTGAAAAGTAGGCCCTCAGAGGTCCAAGCGCTAACGTGGGCTGCAGCTGGCTAAAGAAGAGCCATCACCCTGGCCTCCTGAGGCCTAGCAGAGAATCTCCAGACTGCCCTCAGAAACACCTCAGAGAGAAAGTGGTGGCTATAAGCATCAGTCAGCCCAGAAAGTGCAGTCAGCAGCCAAGCAGGAAGGTCCCTCACTTCTTTTCCCATTTCAACTTGTCTTGCCAACTGAGGAAAGGGGGAAAGAGAAAGAAAACCAGACCCCACTGCCTACTAACACCAAAACTAAACCTGTCACTGTCGGCTCAATT
Source organism: Loxodonta africana (assembly GCF_030014295.1). Taxonomy (NCBI): domain Eukaryota; kingdom Metazoa; phylum Chordata; class Mammalia; order Proboscidea; family Elephantidae; genus Loxodonta; species Loxodonta africana. The sequence goes on from NC_087345.1 coordinate 188,400,058, forward strand.
CCAACTCAGAGCAACCCTATAGGACAGAGTAGAACCGTCCCATACAGTTTCCAAGGAGTGCCTGGTGGATTCAAACTGCTGTTCTTTCGATTAGTGTCCAAGCTCTTAACCACTGCGCCACCAGGGCTCCCCAGTGCCTACAGGAAAGGAGAAGTCTTTCCTTTAAATGAAGGCTGAATTGACGAGTAAAATCTTGGATTGGATACTGAATTTCTGACTTGAGATTGTATTTTGTAGGACAGTCTAGTATCTAAAAACTGAACAATAAAGTTGTGGTGCCTGCCAGATTTTCAGCCCACAGCAGAGGAAAATTTTCCCCTGAATAAGCTTTTAAGCAACGGGGGGAAACAAAAATAAAGTTAAGCTTCTGTTACATTCCTTTGTTGTGCTTGATGGAAAGGCTGGTTTCATAAACAAGGTGAGACCTCCAGAGAGAGGCTATGCTAAACTCTGGTTATCTCTGGGGGTGGGGTCATGGGAGTAGCCCACTTTGTCTCTTATCTGTTTCCATTATGTTTAGGTTTTATAAACAGACCACGGTTACTTTGGTAATCAGAAAAGCCACAGGGATAAATGTGCTCATCTAAAACATTAGGGGCAAAAATTATGCTGTTTGGATGTTGCAATGACCTGAGTAAAACATGATCGGCCAGAATGAGAACAAGCTAAAAAGGAACTAGCAGTAATCATAGTGAACACTTGTAGACTGCGTTACATTTCACAAAACATTTTCATTTTAATTGTCTCATTTGGTTGTTGCAGCAACCCTGGAGTTATGTATTTGAATTATTCACACTGTGCAGATGTAGAAACGGAGCATCATAACTCTTGGTTGTTTAACTTGGCCGACAACACTGCCAGTGAACAGAAGGCTCAAATTCAGGTTTTCTGGCTTTAAGTCCCTTAGTCTTTCTGTTTCAACACCGAATGGTGTACTGCAAAGATATTTAGTTGCCAGGAAGTATTTGCCCAGCCCATTCCCAGTGTACTGTATATGGTGCCTTAGAGGACGTGAGATCATAAAGCCATACTAGCATAAAAAAAAAAAAAAAATTACATTAACAGTACTCTTCTGAATTTATATTCCACTTTCCTCCCTCAAAATATCTCCAATGCTGCACCTTTTTTTCCCACCTTTAAGCTGATATTCCTGCTGATTTCTGTATCTGTCAATGATCCCCAAATTTTTCCAGTATCACAGTGTCAAACTTCAGTTATCTTTGATTTCTCCTTCTCAGATTATTCTGTACCTAGTCATTTGTAAGTCCTTTTGATTCTCTCCTAGAGGAACCCACGGATCTGTCCATGATCCATTCCCATTGCCACCCACCTGCCTTAGTTCAAACATGTTATTTCACACGTGGCTCACTGCCACCCATCCATTTTTAAATTACTCCTTTCTAGAAGATTTCTCTGATCACCTCTGACCACGGAAGTTCCTGGCCTCTATGTCCTCTTTGGAAAGCTGTGTTCTGTATAATAATGGCTATTTACCTCCACCTCTGCCTCCTCTTCCCAAGAAAGGGACATCCTTGAGGGCAGAGATTATCTTTCTTTTTTATCACCACTTCTTATCGTAGAGACAGATAGCTGTCATCAGTCACCCCGACTCATGGTGACCCCATGTACAGCATCACAAAACACTGCTCAGTCCCACATCATTCTCACAGTCACCGGCATGTTCCAGGCCATTGTTGTGGCTGTTGTGTCTATGTGTCTCCCCAAGGGTCTCCCTTACCCTGGCTGGTTCTCTACTTCATCAATATAATGTCTTCCTCTAGCGACTGGTCCCTCCTGATGACACGTCCAAAGCAAGCCAGTTGGACAATGTTCTGTTGTGATCCACCAGGTTTTTACTGGTTAATTTTTGGAAGTAGGTCATGAGGCCTTTCTTCCTAGTCTGTCTCAGTCTGGAAGCTCCTCTGAAACCTGTTTACCATGGGTGTCTCTGCTAGTATTTGAAACATGGTGGCATAGCTTCCAGCATCGTAGTAACACGCAAACCACCACGGTATGACAAACTGGCAGACAGGTGACAAAATGTGCTTGGCAAAATGCTAATTGCCCAATAAAAGTTGAATGAATGAATGAATTTTTCACAAAAGATCCAAGGATCAGTATGGACGCCTTCGGAGCATATGAAATATGGTTGCACAGAAGCAGGAAAGAGATGCTGGCTATCAGGAGAGGAAGGAAGGTGGCTGAGGCACTAGGCTCAGGGCAACTTGACCTATGAGAGGGTGTGGGGAGAGAAGGAATACGAGCATCCTTCCTGGACCGGGGAGGGGCCACACACAGGTGGGAGGTGAGCTGGCTTCAGTGCTACAGCCTACACAGCCCAACTTATTCCAGCTCTGAGCACAGACAGGCTCCTGGGGAAAGCTTCTCAGTATCTTGGAGAGGCCGCAGGGTAAGTAAGCTCAGGGCTGCCAAGGCCAGGAACGGGAGAGCCGTAGTGTCCCGGTACACTGGAGGCACGGGGACATCACCCAGGCACTGACGGTCAGTGGTCAAGACCAGGAGGACAGCAGAGTGGGCAGAACTGGATGTGAATAGCTGTTCACAGGCCCACCAGCTCAGTTCAAGGAAAGGTTCTGGTCAGGGTGTGTAAGGGTGGGTGAGGTGGGCAGATAAGAAAGACAGGAGATCTGAAACCCTAGCTCTTGGGTGCTGCCCAGAATTGTGGTTGGTTACAGCTTTGCCAGGATGATGAGGCAGGGAGGACGTCCCCAGCTGGTCAGACTCACCTTCCCACCTGACACATTTACCATTCCACCCTTGTGCTCCACGTTCCTCAGAGGCTCCTCTCTGGTTCCCGCATGAAAGTCAAAATGTTAACACGAAAGGCCCACCATTATCGACTACCTCAACAGACCTTTCACTTTCATCTCCAAGAAACCTCTGCTTCAACAAGGCTTGTCGGGTCATTCTATGCTTCGCCTCCATGCCTGCTCAGTGGAAATCGCAGCCTGAATTACTCTCGGCACCGCCCTTAGGACACAGGGAGGAAAGGCAGTTGTTCTGGGTTCTCTACTGTTGCTGGACTGAGCAGAGATCCAGGGAATCAGAGGGAGAATACTCAAAAATGCACAGGAGTGTGCATACATGTACACCCAAACATACATGCACACACATGTGCACAAGTGTACAGTCACACGTCCACACGCAAGCACATGCATACACACACAGATTGCGACAAAATAAGAAGGACCGCACTCCTCAACTCCCACGGCCACCTCTTGGGTTGCATTCATGTTCATTCTGAAGTTTTTGAGACATTTTATTCTCCGTTGAGTGTACTCTTGACATTCATTGTAAACTGATTTCAGTTACACAAAACCAGGTGGGGATGTAATTTATTTTGGGCTTGCTCTCCAGTATTCTGGGACCCTCATCGCCCTAAGAATGACCCTAAGTCTAATCATCCACTACAGAATTTATTCAACACAGGAATTAAGAACCTTTTATGTGCTGGGCTATACGCTGGTTTCTAGGGCTGACGTTGAGTAGGATCTAATGCCCCGGAAGTGTGTGTTTAACTGGGAGGCAGACCTGTTAACCAGTGGTTCTGGAACTTAAGTGTGCATCTGAATCACCTGGAGGGCTAATTAAAACACAGGTTTCTGGGCCCCATCCCAGAATCTCTGACTCAGGAGGTCTAGGGTAGGGCCTGAGAGTTTGGATTTCTAACAAGTTCCTGGGTGGTGCTGTTGCTGCAGGTTCAGGAACTACTGCTGTCAACCAACAATCATTACAACAGCACAGTTCAAGATGCTAGAACACCAGCTGAAGGAGGGCAGGGATTTGTATTCATTTTGTTCATGGCTATATCCCCAGGGCCAAGAACAGTGCCTGGCACCCAGTAGACACACAATAAATATTACTTGAATGAATGATAAAATTGCATGCAAAATATTATGGAAGCCCAGAAGTGGGAGTATCCCTGCTGAAGGATTTTGATGGCAGCTTCATAGAGGAGTTAACATTGGAAGATAAATTGGAATTTTCAAAGAAGAGAAGGGTGTTCTATCCAGAAAACACAGCACATGACCTGGCATGGAGATGCCAGAATATGGCATGTTTGACTCACAGACATCTCCACTCATTACCCCTTCTTCAAGGCCCTGGGCATTTCACTTCTGACCCCTTCAGCCATGGTGACTTTTTCTCCTTTCAGATTATGACAACAAATTCAGTATTTTCTACTCTTGCCTGGTGTTAAGGATGACCCAGGATGTTGGTTAAACATGCAGATTCCGAGGTCCCATTTTACACCTACTGAATCAGAATCTCAAAGGGACAGTTGAGGGAATCTGTATTTTTAATAAGCAGCCTAGGTGAGTCTTAGCGTCAGGTCATGTTGCTTTAAGAGAAACCTTAAAATTTTAAAGTATGTTAAAATAAAATATAAAAACATCATTGTAGAAGTATATTAGTCTTCTATTGCCAGTAACAAACTATCACAAACTTAGTGGCTTACTATAATATAGATTTCTTTTCTCACAGTTTCTATGGGTTGGGAGTCTATGCATGGCTTAACTGGGTTCTGTGCTCCGGGTCTCACAAGCAATAATCAAAGTGTCAGCTGGGCTGTGTTCTCATCTGGAGGCTCAACTAGGGAAGAATCAGCTTCTAAGCTCATTTGGGTTGTTAACAGAATTCATTTCCTGGTAGCTATATGACTGTTTTTTTATATGACTGAGGGTCCCAGATTCTTATTGGCGGGTTGGCTGAAGGCTGCCCTCAGGCCCTAGAGGCCACCCACAGTCCCTGCCACAGAGCCTATCCATCGGCATCTTACAACATGGCAATTTGTTTCTTCAACGCCAGGAGAAGAATCTTTCTCCAGTCTGCTCAGATGGCGTCTCTTACAATGGAACATAATCACAGGAATGACATCTCATCACATCTGCCATGTTGAGTTGTTTAAAAGTTAAGTCACAGGTTCTGCCCACACTCAAGGAGAGGGGATTATACAAGGCTGTAATTCACTGGGGATTACTTTAGGGTGTATCCACCATAAGAGATAAGGAAATGGAAGCTCCAAGAGATTTCTGTCGTGGTTCTATGGAGAATGAGAGCAAATGTGGAAGGAGAAGACTTATTTCTTGCTTCCAGCCGAATATTCTTTCTACTCTATTCTACCTTTCACTTCCTAATCATCATACATTGTTCTAAACCAGGGGTTAGCAATTTTTTTCTGTAAAGGGTCGGATAGTAAATATTTTAGATTTTGTGGGCCATATGCGCTCTGTTGCAACTACTCAACTCTGTTAATGGAACATGAAACCAGCCAGAGACAATATATAAATGAATGAGCATGCCTGTGCTGCAATAAATGCTTATTTATTAATTTAATGTAATTTTCACATGTTACAAATATTATTCTTGTTTTTGAGTTTTTTATTTTTTTTCCAACCATTAAAAAATGTAAAAAACATTCTCAGCTTACAAGCTGTACGGAAACACATGGTGGGCTGGATTTGTCCTGCAGGCCATAGTTTACCAATGCCGCAGCTGTGCTTTCATGAGTGCATGCCTTCTCCCACCTGTGAGGAGGGCAGGAACCGTGCATTATACATGTATCTGCCTGAGCAGCTCCCAGCACAGCCCTGTACATGCACTTGGCATTTCTGTTGTAAGTTCTGACGTGAAATGAATACCTTCTTTTTGCTTTTTTTTTAGTTTTCATAATTATTGCCTTTTATTATTAGTATCTTTATAAACCTGATCTTTTTGCTTTGGGGTTGGAAAAATTACACATAAACTTACAGATATATTTTTATACACACATAAAAAACAAACAAAAAACTCAAACCCGTTGCCATCGAGTCAATTTCGACTCATAGCAACCCAATAGGACAGAGTTTCCAAGGAGCGCCTGATGGATTCGAACTGCTGACCCTTTGGTTAGCAGATGTAACACTTAATGACTATACCACCAGGGTTTCCAATACACACATATGTACATAACACATACATATAAAAACATTTTTTTAAATCATAAAAAAAAAGGACGGTCATAAGTGCAGTTCGTCATAACTTGAACACATTCTAAGTTGAGAACTACCTGAATTTAAAAAATCATAATAACTTAGGCTGCTCTCTGAAGTGAAGATGATGCCACAGAAGACTAAGTGAATTTTTTCCCCAAGTAATATGTACCCTGCTGGTGCGTTAGTGATAGAGGTTGATTTAACAAATATGTATCTAGTGCCTATTAGGTACTCAGCACTATCAGAGACACGGAGGAACGGCGGTTAACAAAATAGGCATGGTCTTTGTTCTCATAGGGCTTCTGTTGTTCTGGGAAAAATGGGCAACTAATTCATAAACAAGTAACTACACAATATGTGTTATGGATTGAATTGTGTCCCCCCCCCAAATACGTGTCAGAATTACCTGTGGATGTACCCTCGTAGGGAATGGGGTTTTCTTTGCTGTGTTAGTGAGACTGTATCAGCATAGAGTCTGTCTTAAACTTAACCACTTTTGAGAAATAAAGAGAGCACGTAAAGCACAGAAAAGCAAGCACAGTTGGGGGAAAGATAGATGCCGCGTGGAGATCACCAAGGGACTGAGAAATGCTGGGCTACAGGAGCTGAGACCAGAATCTTCCCCAGAGCAGATGGAGCCTTAAAGCCAGCACCCCGAATCTGGATTCCAGCCTCCTAAAATGTGAGAAAATAAATTTTTGTTCATTAAAGCCACCCACTGTGGTATTTCTGTTATAGCAGCACTAAGAAACTCAGACCATTCATCAGATAGTGATAAATGCTATGGAGAAAAATCAAGCAAGGAGGATGGAGAAGGATGAAGGAAAGTTATTGTTATTCTATGTGACATGGTCAGGAAATGCAAAAATGGCATTGTACAGAGACCTGAGACACGTGAGAGAGGAAGCCAAGCAGATGATGGGAAGAAGACTATTCCAGACGGAAGGGATAGCTTGTGCAAAGGCCCTGAGGGGGGAGCCTGCTTAGCATGTTTAAGGCCCTGCAAAGAGTTCCTGTGGCAGAGTGTACTAGGGAGAATAAAAGAAAAGGCTTGGGAATGGAGAGGAGGTCGTGTAGACCCTTGCAAACAATGATAAGGACTTTGGTTTTATCTCTGAGTGAGATGGAAAGAATTGTGAGGTTCTGAGCAGAGAAATGGCATGGTCTGCCATACAAGACAACACACGTGTGAGAAGGACTGAACCAGGCGGTGTAGTCTACGGCAGGGAGCTTGGTTGCTGCTGTTTTGTCAGGACAAAGACTTCTTGCGTCTTTGAGTTCTGGATCAGGGACTGTGGTCCCACTGAATTCTGCTCCACCCAAATAAACATCTCCAGCTGAAAAAACATGCAGCCTCTGCTTAGACTCTAAGCAGATGAAATTCCCAAGCACCGGAGAGAGATTTTGAAATGAACTCCTAGGTTAGCAGAGTAACTTGACAGAGGAAGGAAGGGTGAGTCAACCATGTGAAATCAGGAAAATTCAGTGTAGAATTCTCGCCTTCCCTGTGGGATACCCAGGTTTGATTCCTGGCCATCCATTGTGATGGGGTCAACGTGACTCTGGGCCAATAAACAACAACAACAAAGAGAATCAGTGGGGTTGGATGTGCACTAGTCCAGCATACCCGAGTCCTTTCAGGGAATGCCGGGGGCTCCAGGCACTGGGTTTCCTTGGGAAGTAATGCCCCAAACACTCACTCCCCCCAGACTTCTTCAGTTTCCAGCTCTGGTGACTTCTGAGGAAGAGGACTTCCCTGCCTGGGGTGGGCTGGAGCAGCACTGATGAGGCTCTCGGGCTGGCAAGCCGGGTACGTTCATAGGCCAGGGAGACACTGCGAGATGGTCCCAGAAAGCTTGCTTAATTCCACCACACTGACTATGGTTGAAACTTTTCCTTGACTCATCCTGATTGTTTCAGATTTTAAGAATTTCAGGCTTGTAACCTTCACATATTTGAGCAGAAAGTATATCGTTCCAATTATCAACCTCAATGCACTTTGTTCTTTTTCTCTTCACTGAATGAAGCTGGTTAGCCACACTCACTGAAGAGTCTTTAAAAGCTGATCCGTATCTCCTTACCAGAGGCCCTCTTAGCTGAGATTATCTCAGTGCTGGTGTCAGGCTTTCTGTGAATTCATTTCGTCCTTTGGCTCTATCGGTCATAGTCACTAAATGTTAAGTGTCGTCTAGGTGAAGAGAACTTCACATCTTAAGAAACGGCTTAAAAACATCTCCTTGATCTGCTCCCATCCTCACCTCATTTCCTCAAAGATTTTCAGGGTTAAAAAATATATATATTTTTGAGTGCTTTACGTTCAGGGTAAAACATGGCCACCTCAGAGAGAAGGCAGAATGAATGACCTTCCACCCAGCAAAGAACTCTGGTTCAGAGCCTGAAATTCCACCAATAACAGCCACCTCGCCACCCGCACCTCTGGTTTCCTCAGCAAGAGCAAAAGCAAGCACGCTAAGCCTCGTCAGAGAACTCGACTTTGAACTTTGTTTTCAAAAGTTCCCGTGAAATAACTGGAGTTCATAAACTATCAAGTGGAAACACCTTCCCCGCCTCACCAAATTCTCTGAATTCTGCCTTTGGTCAAGCTGAACCATCAGAAAGCAGGGGGCTCAGACTGTTTTATCCTGGCCCTCTTGCAAGTTTGTCTGCAGCTGTGCCGGCCCCTGCAGGTCCACTCCACCCTACCTCTTCCTGCTTCTGTGCCCCGGTAGGCTGATCATTACAGGCTTCATCCATAGCTCCCTGTTCTTTGACTTTAGAGCCTGGGACCAAAAAATGAAAACAAACAAACAAAAAACTGAAATGCCATTGAGTCGATTCTGACTTGTAGTGACTCCAAAGGACAGAGTAGAAATTGCCCCATAGGATTTCCAAGGAGAGGCTGTTGGATTTGAACTGCTGACCTTTTGGCTAGCAGCTGTAGCTTTCAAACTCTGTGCCACCAGGGCTCTGTCAGAGACTGGAAAAGAGAGAGGAATTTGATTGGGGGCCTGGACTCTGAGTGGTGGACCACAGTGAGGGCCAAAATGATGGCAGGAGGCTGTTCTCAGGAAGGAACCCAGGCCTTTTCTGGCATGGAGGTTGAGAGACACTAGGAGCACCCAGAATGGGCACAGTCAGCCTGGACCCTCATTTTGTCAGGATAGGCACTATCAGCCAGGCATTGGTGACATACCTTCAAGCAGTTTCAGGGAACTGGAACAGGAAAACAAGAACTGGGGGGGGGGGGGGGGCGCTGTAGTGATGGTAGCTCATGGGCTGATTGAGGGCACTCTAAGGAACCTTCCTGGAGCCCATTAAAAGCAGCCCTGGACACTACATGGGGATTGCAACTAATGCCACGGAACACTTTGTATACGGAATTTGCTCTGAAAACTTTCACTGAAAACACAACAAAATATTAAATATCGATATAGGAGAAAATTAGCCCTGGAATATTTTGAAGAAGGTTGTTTGACCAGAAGTCCCAGTGGTGCCAATGGTCAAGTGCTCAGCTGCTAACTGAAGGATTGGTGGTTCAAACCCACCTAGCGGTGCCTCAGAAGAAAGGCCAGGTGATCTGCTTCTGAAAGGCCACAGCCATGAAACTACTCTGCCCACACGAGGTTGCCATGAGTTGGACTCAACCTGATGACAACTTTTTTTTTTTTTTTTCTTTATGTTTGGGCATGTGGGGACTTGGATATGTATGGTCAGGGCGTGAAAGTAAATATGACCCCATGCTGCAAGCACAGGCTGGTGAGTCAGGGAGCATTTGGATTACATAAGCCTCTAGGATCACGACAAGAGCATCGAATGCCAAGGGCAGAGGAGAAGACTTGAGGAAGTCTGGCAGGGCCTAACCTGTCCTGCACAGTTTACTGGATCCAGTCACTCCCCTGTGCTTGTCATGACTGATGACTGCTCTCAGCAGGTTTGGCTACCATTAAGGCTCCTCCTCCTCACTCTTAGTCTCTTCTTATGTCTGTCCTCTTCCTTCTTTGGCAGTTATTCTCGCCCTTACAATTCTTACAAGCTCATGCTATATTAGAGAAACCGCTGTTTTTAGATTTGCGTTTAAAACTACACAGCAATAGGGATGCACTACTGAGCCCCTGCTCAACTCTCATTTCCCTCGACCTCTGCATCTTATCCTAAAACACGGCTCTAACATTGTGTGCTCACTTCTCCATCCAGAGGTCATCTTTTCCTCCACCCCTCCACATTCATTCATTCTTTTACTCATTCATGCATTCATCAAACACTTAATGAGTAACTACGGTGTCAGACATGGTGAGAGCTTCTGGGGAAGCGCTAGGAATAACACAGAGCCTCTGTCCTCCAGGAGCTCAAGCCATTCACGAGTCAGTTTCTTGATGGTGCGTGAGGCTTCTGGCCCTCAGCAATTCCTTCCTCTAGATCTGCGCTGCTCAATGCGGGTGTGAAATGTGGCAAGATGTACTGTAAGTCTGAGCTACACCCCAGATCATGCAGGCTTAGCAGGGAAACAAGAGTGTGGAATACCCATTAATAATTAAAAAAAAAAAAAAAAGGAATTACATGTTGAAATGATAATAATTACGATAAAAAATAATTACAATATATTGGGTTAAATAAAATACATAAAAATTAATTTCATTTTAAAACTACACATGTGGTTTGCATTAGATTTGTCTTGGCCAATATTAGCGCTCTACATGGTCTGCTTCCTCCTCTCCCCTTCTCATCTTTCTGAGGAGGAGTGAGATGTGTCCTCTTAGCACCTCTGCTATCTACAATATGGAGCACACATTGTACCCCCGGAGCCCTGGTGGTGCAGTGGTTAAGAGCTCGGCTGCTAGCCAAAAGGTTGGCAGTTTGAATCCATCAGCTGCTCCTTGGAAACCCTGTTGGGCAGTTCTATTCTGTCCTATAAGGTCGTTATGAGTTGGAATTGACTCCACGGCAACGGATTTGGTTTTTGGTTGTTTTATTGTACTCTTAGCAGCTGTCTGTTGACGTATCTGAAACCTGTACCAGACTGTACACCTTTTGAGGGAGGAGCTTATGTACCAAGCCTACAGTGCAGTGGTTGACGTAAAACAGGTACACAATGAGTATCTGGTGAGTGAGTGAGCTAATTCTTCCACTAAGCTGAACTTGGGAGCCCTGGTGTACAGTGGTTAAGCACCTGGCTGCTAACTGAAAGGTCAGGAGTTGGAACCCACCAGTTGCTTGGCAGGAAAAAGATGTGGTAGTCTGCTTCCGTAAAGATTACAGCCTTGGAAACCCTGTGGGGTAGTTCTACTCTGTCCTGTAGAGTTGCTGAGTCAAAAATCAAATTGATGACAACAGCCTCTCTCTCTCTCTCTCTCTCTCTCTGTGTCTAGGCATAGGAGTCCCTGGGTGATGAATAGTTAAATGCTCAACAATTAGCCAAAGGTTGGCAATTCGAAACCACCCAGAGTCACCTTGGAAGACAGGCCTGGTGGTCAGCTTCTGAAAGGTCACAGCGTTGAAAACCTCATGGAGCACAGTTCTACTCTGACACGTGTGAGGTTGTCATGAATCAGAATCAACTTGACGGCAACTAACAACAGGCATATGAGACTAACATTACCATACAAGTAAATACTCAGTATGCATGTGAAAAACTACAATGATAAACTTTAATCTTCAAAATAATACTGAATTAAAGAAAAAAACAAACCTGTAAATGTCTTCTGTATTCTTAATTATTAACATACTATGGATTATGGATGAGACTTTGGGTTATACAATACCATCTTTATACACACATGTGTTTATTTCATGGTGCACATGAGTGCAGTTAGATACAGCGGAAGTTATAGTGCAGGTGGTCACACCTGGGCATTTGCAGATAGGCCCCAAAGCCCACATAGAGTTTAATTAATTCTTAGAACTGTCTAGGGTACTCAAAATCAATTGAATCAACCAACTGTAAAAGAGAAGTACAAGTAAGACAAGGGGTCATAATTTTTGACCTAAAATATGCAGAATTAAAAAAAAAAACTAAACATAATAAAAAATATTTGTGTAACATTTAACCCTTGGCTTTGGTGACTTTGAGTTAAAAATTCTGCTTCTCAGTGGAACTGGGTTTGCTTTTTCTGCTCACCTCAGGCTAGAAACAGTTTGGTCAAGCTGACCATTTTGCAGACACGAAAGTGTCCTGGCTCTAATCTGTACGGTCAGGTGTTACATGAAGAGCGTAACAGTGAAAGTAAGTTCAATATTTGTCCTGAAATTTTATGAATGTGACTCAAGACACCAAAGTGTCTGGTATACGATGTTACACAGCATTCCTTCTTCATCAATTATTAATATAAATGGAATCACTGCATCCAGATAAAGTAGGTAGATTTAAATAAAGGGTTAAGACTTTATTGGTTAGGTGAATAAATTTTATACAGTTATTAATCCTGTGGATATTTTAGAGAAAAGAATTGAAAATGTATTAATTATTGAATAGCAGAAGGAATTGATGTAAATACAGTGGTATGAATATTCTCTGGTGCCGCCTCTTTTATGAAGGCATGCCCCCCTCCCCAGCACCACTGTAAACACTTTGCTGGCACTTAATATTTAATGTCTTGAATTAACTTATTGGAGTAGCTATCTTATTCTAACCACTAGATCGTCTTACTCATCTTTACAATTCTGTAATATTTAACCAGAGACCTGGGTGGTGCAAGCAGTTTGTGATCAGCTGCTAATGGAAAGGCTGGTGGTTGGAACCCATGCAGTGACTCTGTGGAAGAGAGGCCTGGTGTTCTTGTAAAGGTTACAACCAAAAAAACTCTATGGAGCAGCTCTGCTGTGTAACACATAGGGTTGCCATGGGTTGGGGGCGACTCCATGACGGCTAACGGCAATGACTTTTAGCCAGAGCTTCCCATGTGGAGGTCTTCAGTAAATGTGTGTGGGACTGAATTAAAGTGAATTGAGTACAGCCTGAGTCGAGTCTTGCTTCCTCAGTTCTGGTCCAGGCCTGGTCACTGACTAGTTGTATCACCAGTCCACATATTTCTCTGAGCCTCGGGCTCCTCCTTGCTTTTGTCCTCACATGCTATCCTGTGCTGGTCTTTGCCACTCTTTGTCTACACTGTGGTAACTATATTGTGGCAGCAAGTATTAAGTATTTTATTTAATCCCCGTGATTTATGAGATAGATATTCTCTGCTCCATCCTCCAGCCGATAAAACTTGAGGCTGGAGAGAGGCTGAGTGCCATGCCTAAGGTATTACTGAATGATTGAATCAGGATCGGAGCATGGATCTGAGCAATGTCTGAAGTACTCTGTTCCTGAACTAGGCTTTCAATTAGAATTATTTTCAGGAAGCCCAACTCTAAGTTAGTATAATCTGCCCCCACCTCTCCAGCCCCCCCCCATGTATTTTAACAGAAACAACACCTATAATTATCAATAACCATTGTTCTGGGTCCAAGTATTAATATAAGAAACAAAAAGACCTCAGCAAGGGTTAAGTCATCATCGTTGTTGTTGTTAGGTGCTGTCGAGTTGGTTCTGACTCATAGCGACCCTATGCACAACAGAAGGAAACACTGCCCGGTCCTGCCCCATCCTTACAATCGTTGTTATGCTTGAGCTCATTGTTGCAGCCACTGTGTCAATCCACCTCCTTGAGGGTCTTCCTCTTTTCCGCTGGTGCTGTACTCTGCCAAGCATGGTGTCCTTCTCCAGGGACTGATGCCTTCTGACAACATGTCCAAAGTATGTAAGATGCGGTCTCGCCGTCCTTGCTTCTAAGGAGCATTCTGGTTGTACTTCTTCCAAGACAGATTTGTTCGTTCTTTTGGCAGTCCATGATATATTCCATATTCTTTGCCAACACCACAATTCAAAGGTGTCAATTCTTCTTTGGTCCTCCTTATTCATTGTCCAGTTTTCACATGCATATGATGCGATCGGAAATACCATGGCTTGGGTCAGGTGCACCTTAGTCTTCAAGGTGACATCTTTGCCCTTCATCACTTTAAAGAGGTCCTTTGCAGCAGATTTGCCCAATGCAATGCGTCTTTTGATTTCTTGACTGCTGCTTCCATGGCTGTTGATTGTGGATCCAAGTAAAATGAAATCCTTGACAACTTCAATCTTTTCTCTGTTTATCATGATGTTGCTCATTGGTCCAGTTGTGAGGATTTTTGTTTTCTTTATGTTGAAGTGTAATCCATACTGAAGGCTGTGGTTTTGATCTTCATTATAAGTGCTTCAAGTCCTCTTCACTTTCAGCAAGCAAGGTTGTGTCATCTGCGTAACGCAGGTTGTTAATGAGTCTTCCTCCAATCTTGATGCCCTGTTCTTCTTCATATAGTCCAGCTTCTTGTATTATTTGTTCAGCATACAGATTGAATAGGTATGGTGAAAGAATACAACCCTGACACACACCTTTCCTGACTTTAAACCAATCAGTATCCCCTTGTTCTGTCCCAACAACTGCCCCTTGGTCTATGTAAAGGTTCCTCATGAGCACAATTAAGTGTCCTGGAATTCCCATCATAGCTGTCACAAACTATTGTGTAGAAATGTTGAATGTTGTAGACAAACAGGAGTGTTATGAGCCTTACCTATGACTGTGGAAGGAATCCAGGACTCTATTTCTGGGTCTGCCTCGAGCTTTCTCTGTGACCTTGGGCAAGCAACTTCACCATTTTGTCAATACCTTGGGGTAAGATGGTGATGAGGACACACAATGCCTACTTATTGCAACTTCACCACTTTGTCAATACCTTGGGGTAAGATGGTGATGAGGACACACAACGCCTACTTATTACATTGTTTTGCATTGTTTTGCTAAGAAAGGTAAGAGCGTTGGTCAAGGGCTGCGAGATGGCAGTGTACTGTTTTTATCTAACAAATTGTACTATAGGTGGTGGGCGCAGTGTGGGATAGTGGAGAATGCAGGGATTTTGTCATGTTCCCTTTTTTAAAATGGTTGGTGGAGTTTCATGTATTGGTTGATAACCAGCAATTTCTGCTCCAAATGCTGAAATTCTCCACTCGAGCTCATGGGAGCTGTTACTACTTTTACATGTCCTAGCAACAACTGGCAGAAATGAATTTACTATCATTTGGGACAGACTAGCGTCAACAAAGAATCTTTGCTGACATTAAACATAGTAACAGAGTTACTAAGAAATCATAGCTCATAACTAAGACAGCGATGGGCTTCAGTTAGTTACTCCTCTTGACTTGGTTCACGTTCTTTTAAATTGTTCATTTCCTGCATGTAACTAATTACGTTGTTGCCTTCTCTGCCACGGGTTTAAGTCCCTGCGTTAAGCGCTAGCGCATCGTTGGGATCCTTTTGCAGTTTTTCCCCAAGGCAGTCTGAGTATATTGTTCATAGATTTCCGTGAGGATTGTTTATGTTGCAGAAATTTTAAACAAATAAAACTATCTGAATTGCTGATGTATACAATTCTAGGTATTTAAGCCAGTGGATCGTCAGGGGATCGCAGGAAACTTCAAGGTAAATTGCGGCCTCAAGAGACAGACCCGGCCCAGTCAGAGCTTCACCAATCTCCCCGCCCCCACCCCAGCAGATGGATTAATTTTTGCTTTTAATGCATAACAATCCCTGCCTGGCCTCGCAGCGCAGCGACCCAGAGCAGAAGCCCCGTCAGGCTGTGGGCCGGGGACAGGCGTTCGGGGTGCCAGGATCCATCTGCGGGAGGAGAAATCTCAGCTGGAATATCCCGGCAGAGCCCCGTTGCAATCTCCTGGGGACATGGTTACTGCTCTTCTCAAAACGATCTCCGTGCTTTGAGCCTGATGCGCCGAGTGTAAACTGCTTTTCATAGAAACCATTGCACCCGAAACGCCCCCGGCTGAGGAGGGGGATTAAAAGTGACAAAGAAAGGGGGAGGGGGTTTTGGAGAGACCTCTGGGGGCTAGGAACTGACGATCCCCAAGCAGGGGCCGGAAGGTCCGAGTGCAGTACCGAAGTGTCCTCGGGTGCGTGAAGGGGGCTAGGAAGGGAGGGACCCGGCGCCGGGGCTGGGGGTTCGGTGGGTGAGACGGGGCTGCTGCCCGGCTGCCAGCTCGCAGCCGCCCGGCGCCTCGGCCTCCTACCTCCTGCCGCGCCGCTGAGGGAACGGGATAGAAAAGCAAAACCCCAGCCTGCAACGGTGGGGTGTGGGGTGGAGGGTCCAGCCGCCCCCCTGCAGTCCGGCCACCGCCCACGCCCCTCCGGGAGGGCGGGGACGAGGTGAGCGCTGGGCCGTGGCAATGCGCTCCGCCTCCATGGCGCGGAGTCCGCGGCCCGCGCCGCGCCTCCCCCCTTGCCGCATGTGAGCAGTGTTTTGTGCCTCGGCGCTGCTCCTCCTCCTCCTCCCCTGCGCGCTCCCCTCCCCCAGCGGCCGCGACTGAGAGCCAGCGCCGGAGAGCCTGAGCCGCCGCCGCCGCGGAGCGCGCCAGAGACGCCGAACAGGTGGCCGGAGGCTGCGGGCGCCGAGGCGAGGGCGGAGGGCGGAGGGCGGCTCGCGGAGAGCAGCGAGAGCCCCCGGCCGCGCGGGCCTCCGGGCGCCGAGCATGCGAGCCGAGCGCCCCCCTGGCCGCGCCGCCGCCCCGCGCCCCTAGCCACAGCCGGCTGCGCCCGGGCGCCTGTGGTGCCGTCCTCGGCCCGCCGCCGAGCGGGGGCTCCGCCGCGCGTCCCCCGGGGGGTCCAGCCGCCCCGGCCGGGTGGCCGTTCCAGCCGAGGGCTCAGCGAGGGAGCGCGCGTGGAACCGCGGCGGCGGCAGCATGAAAGTGACGGTGTGTTTCGGGAGGACCCGGGTGGTCGTGCCGTGCGGAGACGGCAACATGAAAGTTTTCAACCTCATCCAGCAAGCGGTGACCCGCTACAGGAAGGCCATCGCCAAGGTGAGGGGCCGGGGCTGGGCGCGCGGGGCCGCTGGAGGGGCGGGTGGGGGGTCGGCGGAGCCGGGAGGGGAGGGGAGGGAGTGCCGGAGGAGGAGGAGGAGGAGGAGGAGGAGGAGGAGGAGGAGGGAAGGCGCTCGGGATCAATATGGCGCTTCCTGGAAAGGGGGAGGAGGGAACACCGAGGGGGAGAGGCGGGGAAAGGGAAAGTGCGGCGGGCCGGCTCGGCCTGGGCCGGGCGCCTGGCCCGGGGTCCCGGCGCTCTCCCTGTCCCGGAGTTGCCGGGCGGGTTGGAAAGTTTTCAGCTCCGGGTGGGACGGCCGGAGCGAATGGGGCAGACTGGCAGCCGAGGGAACTGCATCATGGCTGCGCCGGGGACCCGCCCCATGGGCCGGGGGCGACGAGAGCGCGGGCACCGTGGCCGGACCCTGCGCTTCTCCCGCCCGCACCCGGGGCCAAGCGCGGCCCCCCGCCGCCTCTCTGGGCTCCCGGCTCGCGGCTGCAGCGGCCGGTCGCGCCGCGGGGTCGCTGGGCAGAGGCGGGCAGTGCCGCTCGGGCCGGCGCCAATTACAGGCTGCCTCCTGGGGCCCCTGTAAGAAGGAGCAAAAGCCCCAAATCAAACGCACCGAGGGCACCGGGGCCAACCTGGCGGGACGCCTCTCTCCCAGGCCGGTGGCTGCGGCCAGTTGAAATCCAGCCCCAGGCCTTTCCCCGATTCAGGCCCTGCGGGCAAAGGCTGGGGAAAATAGAACTTTTTTTTTGGTGTGAGAAGAGTTTATTTATTCCATATACAACGGAGAGGGATTGCGTTGCTTCTCTCCACTCCTTTTCTCCGGTGTTGGAGATGAGAAGTGGGGGAAAGAGGGCCAAGGTGAAGAGCCTTTTTCTCCCTGCCGGCTGCGGGTAGGGGTGGCCCGGCGCGTTTTGGGTCGTGCTGGGTGGGAGGAGAGTCTCTGGCTTGGGGTCGGGAAGGCGGTCCCAAAGGGGGACACCCTTTCCCAATCGCTCGCGAGCGTTTGCCGAGCAGAGACTCTTCGTGATGAAGAGGCTCGGGTGCAGGGCTCCTTAAAGAAGAACCACCCTTGAATCATTCACTGAGTTAAAAGTTTTCCTGCTGGGAACTCAGCTTTTATGTTTCTGGAACTAGTTCCATGTGGTGCCGGCACTGCTGAGCCAGGGCCTGATTTCGGAGTCGAGTAGATTTCCCTTTTTCTTCGTGGAGTGATAACATTGTTTCCACGTAACTACATTCCTCTACAATGTGTCAGAAGTGAAAAGGCATTTCGTTAAATTGTTTCATCGGCTGTGTCTGTGTCTGACAACGGCCCACGCTCAAGTTTCTCTCAAGCACCTGAGGATACTTCCTTTGGAAATTGTATGGTAACGTTTGGTGGGAAGCATCTCGGCTTTTGTTTTCCCCATTTGTTCCTAATAGCGGAGTGCTCTGGCTCCTGTGGGTTTTGGATTAGCAGATAAGGGAGAAGGTGGCTTTGCCAATCTGAATGTGTAGAGGGTGGATTCAGAGCTCAGTGTGGCATCTTCCAATTCTAAAATTAATTTGGAAGAAAAAAACTTTCTCATTATTTTAAAGTACGCATTGAGAAAAAATCTAATGTAATAGCATACATTTGGTGTTTTAAAGATAATTTGGGGAAGAGTTTAGGAACCTGACATGTTGACTTTATTTAATAGCTCTAAAATCTTCCTTGTAGTTGGTTGAACCCTTTTATGGAAAGTCAAATAAAATTAGTGGAAATTGGGCATCTGTTTATCTTGCAAAGCTGATGGGGGGGAGGGAACGGCTTTCTAAATCTATTTAGCATCTTGAAGGATTGTATATGAATGCAGTTTATGATCTCTGTATTCTAAATCAGTAATGGTTGCCCATGTACTTTGAAAACCAACAACATAAGTTGTGAAAGGAAAAAGGAATACGATAATGTGTACCGTGTACCGTGCAATGTGCTTAGGTTCCTGAGAAGGGAGCAGGTGGTAAGCATTTCTTTTCAACTTTACTCATTTTGCATCGTTAAAACTAGTCTTATTTCATGATGCACACAGTGCACACTGATTGAATGGCCTGCTTGGGAAATACAAATGCATCTCCCAAACAAGTCAATAAACAACAAAAATCTGGTTGAGTTACTCATTCATTGCACACAAATTTTAAGGCATTTAATATGTCCAAGACACTATTCTGGGTCCTGGCCATTCAGGGGCTCCCACTGCCTGCTTTGTAGAAAATGGATTGCAAGTGTCTAGGACAAAAGGCTCTGAGGTCCTCCAGGTGAAGCAGGTAGTGGTGTGGAGCAGCGTGGATAGAAGAGAATGTGTCTGATGTGTTAGGAAGTGCAGTTCAGAGGCCTTGGTGATAGACCTGTTACAGCTGCTAAGCAAAAGGTTGGCAGGGCGAGCCCACCAGCCGCTGGAGGAGAAAGATATGGCAGTCTGCTTGCAGAAAGTTTTACAGCCTTGGAAACCCTATGGGGCAGTTCTCCTCTGTCCTATAGGGTCGCTGTGAGTTGGAATCGATAACGGTGGGTTTGAGTTTTTTGGTTGGTGATAGATCTGAACCTTGTTCTTGAATATTAGTGATCAATGCTTCACAGTGACCTGGCCGGGCAGAAGCAGTGCAGTTTTCTTAAGGGAGCCTGCCTGGGAAGTCTTCACAAAGAGAAAAGTCATGTTGCTGAGTTCTGAAGGGTAAGGTGGAAGGAAGGGTGACGACAGCACTGGTGTTGGATATGGATGAGATGGAGAAGTCAACAATGATTCAGGGGTTCCCAGAGTTATTTAAATGCTCTTCAAGTGCGATGCATAGTTCAGTAGTTCGGTTTTAACGTGAGTTGTGCAGTATACAAAGTACAGTCACGGATTGCAAGACTTGACTTTCACATGTTGCAAGGGCCTGAGTGAGTATCTTCTGAGTCCATTTGTAGTTTTCCCTCTTAAATTGCTAGGTAATGATTAAGATTAATCTTTAGTCTTTTCTTTCTTCATACTTCCCTCACCCTATTAAAATGATTATGAAGCAAACAAGTACGAACACGTGTTTTTAAGTTTTGTTCTCTTACCTCTCCCTCTTATTGTTTAATAAAAAAAAAAAAAAAAGAAGACAATTCTGTATAACAACTTTGGTAGCTGGGTGGCTGTAGAGTGGTGTTTGAGTTGCTAGGTGACATGTGGTGATGAACTCCCATTTGGTGGGGAAAATGTGAGAAGATCATGTTTATGGCTTTGGATTAAAATCAACAAGCCCCCCCCCCAAAAAAAAAAGAAAGAAAAATTCCAGCTACTCACGAAGGCTCTCTCTGTAGTAAGCATTTTGCAGTATGATGGGGCTAATTTTTGGCATTATACATGACCTGTGTTCTCTTCAGGTTAAGCAAATTATTTTTTCTGGAGAGTAGAGTGGAATAATTTAATACCAGAAGTATCCTCAATAAGCAGATATCTGAAGGCTGTGAAGTGTTTTTGTGGTTATGATCACTGATAGTTGAGAATGTTTTGGCTCTTTGTCCCCATTCACCCATCCTCATCCAGACGCTTTCTGAGGAGGACGTAGAGAACCAGGTTACATGGATCTTTCTCATGAATGCTTAGGGCTGGGAGGACTGACAGACCATGTATGTGTCTGCTGTGATCATGCCTGGGGCCTGACTCACCCCTGATTCCCAAAGGACATAAGGTACGGAGTGCCAAAAACAAGCACAGTGTTTGTTGGGGGCTACTGTATAAAGATCTCAGGTTATATGAAGAAATAAAAGACTATATCCTTGTACTCCAGAAGAATATAAGATAGTTTAGGAGACAGGGCGAGTATATAAAACCGTAAATAACAATAGGTGGTAGCACCTAATTGGCAACAGGGTAGTGCTGACAGTAATTGTTTCTGGATTCCAGAGGTGGAGGGTGGGAAAGATGCCATTCCATCACTGGGGCTTCTGTTGGGCTTAGACCGTGGAAGGCAGGCCTTGG
Source organism: Loxodonta africana (assembly GCF_030014295.1). Lineage (NCBI taxonomy): Eukaryota > Metazoa > Chordata > Mammalia > Proboscidea > Elephantidae > Loxodonta > Loxodonta africana. The sequence continues at coordinate 188,420,911 of NC_087345.1, forward strand.
TTTAGGACGGTGCTTCTTACCTGGCTGGTGGAGTGACTGGCCGTTATAGGGGGTTCTGATTCTGTGGGTTTGCAGTGGGGTCCAGGCGTGAGAGCCTGGAGAGCATCCCTTGTGATTCTGAGAAGTGGGAGGGAAGGCATTCTAGGAAGGGGAACAGACTGAAAAAAGCTGATTCAGACAGCCAAGGCCAGTTGGGAGCCTCTGGAGGACTCATGTCAGACTGGTAGGTTGGGATCAAGCTAAGGAGGATTCGGAATGCCCACACAAGACACCAGGTGGGACTATGCCATTAGGTGGTACAGAAGCCACCAAGTTACTTGGGCAGGACAATGATATGGACAAAGGATCCTCTGGAAAGATGAACTGAGCAGCTGTTTACATGGGATCTGCATTCATTCTAAAGAAATGCTGCTAACTGACTGATAGGGGGCTGGGGAAAAGAGATGAAGGGTGAGAGTGAGTGAGGGGACTTCTGAACTTCTTAGCTCACTCTCTCCCATCTGATAGCCCTCTTCTTGGGGAGATGGTGGGAGCTTTTGTCTGGGTTTGGACACCCAGATGTACTAGCTGTTTAACCTTGGGCAAGTCAACCCTTCACAGCCTCATTTTTCTCATCTGTAAAGTGGGATAATCTCTCATAGGGTTAATGTGAGTGTTGAACAGGTTGAGGAACATCAAACTCTTTAGCCCTGGGTCTGGGATGCAGTAGCTCAGAAAGTGAATTATTTCAATCACAAGTATATTTTGTCCACCAAACAGTTTTACTTCCTGGGAAACTTTTATAAGTATTCCAGTATTCTCTGGTTGGGTTTTTTCTTCACTGCTTAAAGGCAGTATGTAATTAAGTTAAAGAATAGGTAAAAATGTCAATATTTGCCTAAACACCATCGCAATCAGAAGGGCATATTGTGTGTGTGTGTACACGTAGGTATGTGTGTGTGTAGTGGGGGTGGACAGGGAATGTAAGAGCCACTGGTATTTGCTTTATTATAGGTTGATTATTTGGGTCTCTGTTTTTTGGGCAATTGCTTCTTTCCCTCAAGCATGGGAACTTAATAGCAATTTATTTTTGTTATTTCTAAAATAACAACTTGAGTTTATGGACAGTAACTATAATCGCACTTTTGAAAAGTTTTTTTTAAAGGTACTGTTGATTTCTAAATTCATGCAAGTCATTTTTTTTTTTTTTTGAAAATCTTGTGATTGATCGGAGATTTTTCTGTGCAAATAAGCATATGCCTGCATGTTGTTACACATTTACAAACTCGTTGAAATGTTTACAGGAACGGTTATGTATACTACTGCAGAGATTGAAGATAGAGACAAACAAAAATTAGTGAAATGAAAGACGATTCGTTGTTTTTATTAATATTTTCTGTCTTCCCTCTAAAGGAAAAAAAAATTTTTTTTTTTGAAAGGCTGATGTTTCTAAAATTCAAATCTAAGTGTGCTCTACTGCCCCCTTTTCCAGAGGCCAAGTCCTGTGTCGTCAAGGCAGCCTGTCTGTGCTCTGCAGGGCTCCTTCTCCCTGCCTCCCAGTCTCTCCACCAGACTCCCCAGGCCCCACTTACTTGGAATTGCTTCCACTTTCCTGCCTCCAGCTCTAGGCTTATCTGTTTCTTCTCCCTGGAATCCTTGCTACCGCTTTCCACTCAGTGTCTGCTCATCCATGGAACCTCAGCTCAGATCAGCCTTCTCTGGAAGGCTGTCCCTGCATCCCCAGGCTGTTTGAGCTTCTCCCTCTTTTATGCTTCTCCTGGGGACTTCCTGTACCTCCCACACGGACCTAGAAGAATGTGCTTGTCTGCGCGCTGTGTAAGTGTGCTAGTCTGTTGAACAGAACCACATCCCTTCTCCTTCCAGGCGAAATGCTTGAAAGTGATGGCACAGTCTTAGTCATATTTGTACATCCAGTACCTGTCACATGCTAGGCATAAAAACAAAAAGTTGAGGATAAACACACCTGCATGCATTCACACCCAAAAATGACACTTTCTTTAACTTAGAAGATGATAACCGGTACTTGCTACTTTTAAGGACTTTAAGGTTTGGTGTGTTTGGCATATTGGCACAAACAGCTTGTAACTGAAACTACGATTCAGCGTGGAGTATCTGAAAGTTATTCTTTTGTGCCAGCTATTTTGAAGGAGATATGGGCAGTTCAGTCTTTTTCAGACCCAGCAGAGGATAGTCCGGGGTTTACATTAGGCAAGGTTGAAGGCAGGTAGCCAGGCCACTGTGGGAACCTGGCCCTGAAATACACCTATGCTCAAGCTGGTGACTCTAATTCTGTCAGTTGGGATCCTTGGGTGAGTGTCAGGATTAAATAGAAATGTTTAGGATCTGAGATGCTCAGAGGGGATCTGGCCAATGTGAAGTGCTTCTTGGCAAGTGGTGAGTGCGGATGGATTGGTTGTGGAGGTACCATTAAAATTCCACTTGGATCACAAATCCGTTGAAGAATAGTCCATCTTTCCTGGGAGGTCTTTCTCCCTTTAGAGTAGGACGTGGCATCCCTGGGTGGTTGCAGATGGTTAATGCACTCAGCTGCTAACCAGAAAGTTGGAGGTTCAAGTCCACCCAGAGGTGCCCTGGAAGAGAGGCCTGGCACTCTACTTCCAAAAAAATCAGCCATTGAAAAAAACCCACTGTCAAGCAGTTCAACCCTGACACACACAGGGTTGTCCAGAGTACATATCGACTCAAGGGGAACTGGTTTTTAGAGTTGGACGCAGACTGGTGATGCTGAACATGTAATAGAAAGTCAAAGTCCTCTTTAGTTTTCCTTAAGGGTGGAAAGAAATGCTTAAAATTGGGCCAGGAAGGTGCTTCCCGTAGGTAATTTCGCATAATTGTCCCCAGCCTCGCTCAGTGGGAGTGGAGATGGTGTTTTGACAGCAGTGAGCTGCCCTCTTCAGGCCCACACAGTGTCCTTCCCCCCCTCAGTTTCTTAGGCCACATTCCTACCTCGGACCAAGGTCAGTGGCAGTAGAGCAGGGGGTTAGTAAATTTAGAAAAAAATCACCTGATTTTGGTAGCTTTTCTTTGCTTTACACGGCAAATAGAAAAACAAATAGTCTTATGAAAAGAAATACAGAGTTCACCGATCAAAGTAGAGACTTTGTTTTTTAAATTTGTCATTTTATTCTACTTAAAAATTTTTACATTTGGAAGGATTATGTAAATATGACTTTTTTTCATAGTTGTCTGTCTTTTTGTGTCTGGCTTTCCATCTTTAGGTGGTCTTTGCCATTACATTTTACTTTTGCTTATTTTTTTTTTTTTCCATCAATTGATACTGGTGTTTACAAATAGGATTTCAAGCTTCACATCCATATGACTTGAAAAATCAGTTATTTAACCCTCTTCTCTTAAGAAAGACTGCATAGCATATATCCAAGAGAAATGAAGACATTCCACAGAAGAACATATATGTGGATGTTTATAGCAGCATTATTAATTTAGCCAACAAATGGAAATAACCCAAATGCCCACCAACTGATAAACGGATAAACAAAATGTGGTATATGCGTATGTTGGAATGTTATCCAGCAATCAAAAGGAATGCAGTCCTGATACATGCTACAACATGGATAAACCTTGAAAACAACATGCTTAGTGAAAGAAGCCAGTCACAAAAGACTACCTGTTGTATGACTCCATCTATGTGAAACGTCCAGAATAGACAGAAAGTACATCAGTGGTTGCCTAGGGCTGGAGGGTGGGGGGAATGGGGTGTGGCTGCTAATGGGTGCAGGGTTTCTTTCTCAGGTGATGAAAATGTTCTAAACTTAGAGGCGATGGTTGCATAACTCTGTGACTGTGCTAAGAACTCTTGAATTGTACATTGAAATAGATGAATTTTATGGTATGTGATTATATCTCAATAAATATGTTGAAAAAACAGACTACAAAAGCCCCTATGAACAAGATTCCATTTTTAGGTATTTTATAGTTCTGAGAGTCGCATAAAACACCATGTATCTATGTGTCAGAGATGTTCAAAAACCTCAAATGAAAACTGGCAATTTTTAGGAGTGTTCCACACAATGTGTAGACCCTGTGTGTCTGCTCGGTCCTGTTATTGTTTGGTAAGCTCTTGATCGCTGGGCCTCCAAGTCCCCTGGACTCTCCACCCTCCATCCCCAAACTTTATAGGCTTCACGAACTCTTCACCTCTTTTCCCTCAGCCAGGGACTCCTTCTGCCCAGCTTCCCAGCTGCATTTACTGCTACTGTCTTTGCGGAACAAAGGTTGACTTGGATGCCCCAGAGATGTCCCTAATGGAAGAGCTTGTCCAGCTTTTGGTTTTGGCCCCCACTTGTTTTCTGCTGTGGCAAATCTCGCAACCCTCCTCGAGCCTCAGTTTTCCCATCTTGTTGCTGACGCACTTTTAAAAAACATGTATATATTTTTGTTCAAAATTATTCTGTTATTGTTGAGAATATACACAGCAAAACATACACCCCGTTCAGCAGTTTGTATTACATTGTTCAAGCGGTACCATCATCCTCACCCTCCTTTTCTGAGTCACCTCTTCCTCATTAAAATAAGCTCACTGCCCCTTAGGTTTCCTATCTAATATTTTGAATTGCTGTGGTCGATTGATTTGATGGCAATGAGTAGTTTTTTTTTTTGGTTGTCTACGTGACCCCATGTAGATAGTTCTTGTTGCTGACCCACTTCGCATGTTCAGAAGCGCCTGGCTGGGCTCCTGCCATCAGTTCTCTGAGCTTTAGAGAAGACTTCTAGTCTGTCCAGTTGGCTTTGGTGCTCATGGGGACCCTGAGGCAGGAGTGATGTACAGTGGCGTTTGAGAGGAGCAGACAGAGTACAGAATGTTCCCCACCTCCCATGAGAATATTTTGCTTCCCAAATTTTGAAATAATGGTGCTTGTCTCCTGGGTCAAACACGTCTTATTGAGAGGGCAAATTTTGCCTAGTGTGTCCTTCAGAATTCCTTATCCTCTCAAGATAAGTATCTTTTTCAGGTAAATCATATGCTCAGGAGTAACTTAGTAAGATCGTTCCCTTTGGTTGTGAATGATCACTTAATGTATGATAACCCATTGTCCTTGAGTCAGTTCTGACTCATAGCAATCCTATAGGACAGAGTAGAACTGCCCCATAGGGTTTCCAAGGAGTGGATTTGAACTGCTGACCTTTTGGTTAACATCTGAGCTCTTAACCACTGTGCCCCCCAGGGCTCTAAATGTGTGATACTGTGTGTGTATACATATACCCTTATGTTCATGAAGTTGTTGGTTTTATGATGCTGTACATTTAAGTGGTTTAGAGATAACAATCAAATCAATATTGTTTCTCTCACTCTTGATTTTTCTTTAATATTAAGATATACCATAAGACAATTTTTTGGAACTCAGATATATTTTTTCTGGTATATGTTTTTTTTTTTTTTTTCCTTGTCGTTTGTATTACATTTCTTTGGACTGACAACCTGTGGCAGAGGAGTGAAGGTGACCAAGTTTTCCTCCTTTGTACTGTGGCGGACTTTGTTAAAGGCAGTGCTGACTGGGCAGCTGGTGGGCCATCCCCAGGCTGTCGCCGGGCAGAGCTGTTGGCTTGGCCTCGTGCGCTGGGAACAGGCCCTGCTGGACTTCTGGAGGAGCTGGTCCTTTCCCAGCAGCCTCACCCATCTTCTGGAAGGAAAGTAGCATCAGCATCTGGCTGTCAAGTAGGGTGGCTGGAGAGACTTGGGGATTAGGAACGAATGAATGAAGACTGGCCCATCTCAATGGGGGACTGGAATACTTAAATCTCTATTCCTAAAAGGCCCCTTTGAGATATCCTAAAATAAAACTCAATGTTTCCTTCTTGAACACTTCAGAAAACAACTTGCTCTATGTCTCAAAAACCTAAAATTGTTTAACGATCAAAATATATCATATTAACAGGTTAAGAAAACACAAAGAGGAGTGTACTGCTTTAGTGTAGGTGGTTGATATGAGAATGGGTTTTTTTTGGTTCTATTTTAAGTATACAATACAAATTGGGAAATCTTTTCATGTCTTTGTTTTAATTTTCTTTTCTAAAATCCAGCACTAAGTCCAAAAATTAAAAACAAACTGTTTTTTCAGGGAACACATTTTCCCAGACCACAGAGACATTTAAGATGTATAATTTATAATTCTGAAACCCAGTGTGCAAAGTCATATGTGAGTAATGGTTAGCCAGGTTCCTGCCCAGCAGGGTTATAGTCTGAACCCAGATTTCTGTTATTACAGCCGGCAGTACCTGCGGAATAGGGAGTAAAATGTACAGGATATCGGTGCCTGCCTTACGACCACACAGGATATGACTAATCACTGCCTCCATTAAAATTGAATGGAAGACTTGGTACCTTTAGCGCTTTGTTATAGATCCTTTCAAACAAATCAAGTGGATTTATAAGTGAAAGCGCATCACACAGAATTGCAAACTATTTAAACAACTCCATCTGGAAGACAGGGGCATCACATCATTTGCAGTGTTTAAGGGATATAAATGAGTGTATTTTAAATTATGAAGGCACACGTGATCAGGAGAATGTCCTAATAAGGAAACCTGGAAAACTAACAAACCCCTGAGCTTTCTGTGATGGGGTCAGTTTTATCTTTTGCATTTTGTGACCCACTGCCTAAAACACAGATCTTTGCAAAAGCACCGTTAGCTGAAAGCGGCCAGTTTGGTTGTGGTTGTTTTCACCCCTAGGAGGCGGGCATCAGAGTGATGTACTCTGGGACAGGATCTGGAAGAGTAGATTCCATTGCTTCTCTGTCGGAGAGCAAGAACCATAACCACTGTGAGCCCAGGATTCTTTGCTTCTCACACTGTCTGCTTCCCGGGATTGCTGTCAGGGTGAGAGGAGAGAGTGTGAAAGAAAAGGCACTGTAGAAAACAGAAGAGAGTAGATGTCAGCTGTCACTGTTATTTTGTTTTTGCTAAGAATGATTGCCAGTGATTAAGGCTCACTTCAGTTGTTTTTTCTCATCCTCATTAGAACTGCACTAGATGTGGGAAGTTGAATGTGTGGTAGAACTCTCCTTAAAACAAAAAAAATTCACTTAAGAAAACATTCTTCTGCAATTTAAAAATAAAATCCCAGTGACATTGATTTGGATGCCCAAAGGATGTCCATAATGGAAGAGCTTTTCCAGTTTTTGGTTTTGGCCCCTGGTAGTTTTGAGCTTTGGCAAATTCTGCAAGCGCTGTGAGCCTCAGTTTTCCCATCTGTAAATTGGTGATGTTACCTTTTGTTGGCTGTCACAGTATCAAGCAATTTAGTGTAGATAATGCTCATGCTATATAATAGGCTTTTGGTGAATATTAGTTCTTTCTTTCTCATCAAGTTTTAAGCATGGGTTAGGCACAATTTCAGTGGCTAATTTGCAAAGTCAAATTAATTTTTATTTGATTTATGATACCAAGAGTTGCTTTTCAAGATAACCTGTGAGTCATTTTTTTTCTTCTGAAAGTGCCATCATAATCTCAAGTGTTAGTATTTACTAATTCAGTTGGAAATAGAGGAAATAATTCTAGGTCCAAGAATGTTCAGACTGTCCAGTAGTTAAAGCCGATTCTTTTACAGAGAAGGAGAATTGTGCTTGGCCAACTGTCTTAGCTGAGTGGGTTTAGCTACTGTTAACCCTTGTTACTTTCTAAAACAATTGCAGCTGTCCCATTGCTGGATCAAAGGAAATTATGTGACGTTTCTTTGTTGTGCCTACAATGTTTTAAATGGCGTTGGTTACACATTTTAAAATTTCTTTTGAAACTCGGAAAGAATAAAACTAGGAACTGTAGATATGATTGATATTTCTAAAGTGCACAGATGTTGTAAAGACCTTTAGCAGTTATTAACTAGTAGTAGTTCTGAGAATACCCTGGAACTCCAAGAGATAATCTCAGTTACAAAATACAACGGGAAAGGTGGCATTTTTGTGACCCCTCTAACCCTGTGTTACATATAGGCGTCTGTAATTCATATGCCCATAATACCTCCTTACTCTTCTCTGGATCTTGTGATGATTTCGGGCAGCTACATCAGCAGGAAAGGAACACAGACCATGTTTTGCTTAGGTAGGTAGTTGTAAGGGTTGACAGATTGATGCAAGTTTTAATACTTTAGTTCAGCCAAAGGCACCCATTGCCGATCAACTGTAGACTTCACCCAGGAGTTGACCTATTTATCCTACTGAATAGGGAGTGGTGGCTTTAAGGCTTCTTCAGCTTCTGGGCATGGCAGTACTGTTACATCAGACTTGCAGGATTATGAACACATTTGCTTCATGTTCGGGGGACCACCTGCGCTCCATCTTTTCCCCCACCATAACACTGAACGTTGTTTTCCTCTCCTTGAGAACCTTAAATATCTTATTAATTGAAATAATGGTTCCTCCATCTCCCCATATGTGGTTAGGGAAATTGCTAAGTAGTGATTAAAATAATAAAGCTTATCTAGTTGCACAACTTTCATATTTTGACTTTGTTCCCTTCTAGTATTTGTTTGTAAACATTGTTTCACATGAGTACATTGGAAGTCCAGAGTTTTCGGTTGGTACATATGTGAAAAAGAGATACGACAGTAGCAAGATTAAAAACCAAAACAAACAGACAAAAAAAACCAAAACCAAACCCCTTGCCCTGAGTTGATTCCAGCTCACAGTGACCCTATAGGACAGAGCAGAACTGCCCCATCGGGTTTCCCAGGCTGTAATCTTTACAGAGGCAGACTGCCACATCTTTCTCCCTTGGAGCAGATGGTGGATATGAACTGCCAGCCTTGCGGTTAGCAGCCGAGCCCTTAACCATGGTGTCGTCAGGGCTCCTTATGCAAGATTAGAATTTATGTATTTCTCTTCACTCTTCATTGTGCATTGCTACTGAAAGTGATGAATGGTGCTTTCAAAAACTTCCCAGAATACCCAAGCATTTTGTAGCAAAACTTTAGAAAACTAACTCTGGGGAAGTTTTAGACAGACCTTGGTCTGTTTTGGTAGGCGGATGAGGTGCAATTTTAAGTCTGAAGCAGATGGGTTTTGGGTTCTAAGTTCGTTTTTTTTTTTACTTATGAGAAAGGGAGCTGCTTTGTTTATCCATTCAGGGGATATTATTTTCAGCTCGGTCTTTGCTTTTGGTGCCATAAAGCTTTTTAGGTCAAAATGGATGCTTAGCAGCTCTTGTCCAAGCGGTTGGGGAGCTGTTGTAGAAAGTAGCGTAAGCAGTGATACCTATCACTTTTCCTCAGCCCTGAGTCATTGAGAAGGAGTTCCAGAGAGGTCTGAGGAGAGCCAGGAGATTGTTAAGATGAGAGCTAGAACTTAAAGAGTGTGCTGTGTGTTGTATCTTATGTATTTACATTAATCCCAAGGGGTGGAGGTATTGGTGCAGCCCCTAGTTTATAAGTGAGGAAGCGTAGGCTAAAGAGAATAAGAAAGTAGCCATAGGTTGCCCATCTGGTACATGGCTGGTCCTTGTCAGGCAGATCCCTCTGATTTCAGAGCCTGTACTTTGATTCAGTACATTATGACGCATTGATACAGCCTGTGCCTTTAGGATGCTTCAGTTCCACCAGAAAGATGAAGTAGTCCCCACAGGAGAAGAACTGGTTATGTTCTGACTTTGGTTACCTGAAATGGCTCATATGCATTTAGGGAAGGAGTGTACCTTTGGGGTGACCTAGATGTTAGCGAGGGTCAAGGAGGCTTGTCTAGCTGTCACGGACCCTTGCTGCTCAAGTGTGGTCCATGGACCAGCGGCATTGGCCCTGCTCGGAAGCATGTTCTAAGTGTAGACTCTTGGACGGTATCCGAGGCCCACTATACCATAATCTGCATTTTTCCAGGCCCCCTTGGTGGTGCCAGAGCAGTTGTTCTCAACCTTGGCTGCAAGGTGGTGGAAACACCAATTTAAAATACTGTTTCCCAGGCACCAGCACAGACTGAAGAAATCAGAATCTCTGGGGCGGAGGTTGGATATCGATATTTCTACAAAGCCAGAATGGGGAGCTACTGGTCTAGAGCAACCAGCGGACACTTAAGGGTTGTTGCATCATATGATGTGGCTGTCACTGAAGATTGCGGAGCGCAAGCTGAGAGGCTCAGGCACGTTGCTTCAGGGCTGATCACTTGTGTGAAGTGTGACAATCTGTACATTTTCATTTCTGCTGTTTGAAGTCACCCAGTTCTCCCACCTGTTAATTTTGTTGTTTTTTAATAGAAGTGATGGACAACATGTGTGTTAGGTATTCTTTGGGTTTTAGTTGTTAACTCTTAAATGATGTCTAGCCTGAGTTCAAACAAACAAACAAAAAACCCTCAACAGAAATGAGTTAAAGGGACTAGGAGGAGCAATACAATAAACAGACGGCACAGAGGGATAGGAACGAGAGGCGAAAGGAAAGGTCAGGCTCAGTAAGATACTTGAGTTATGTTGTGAGTCAAATTATGTCCTCTGTGTACATTGTGATACATAGAAACAGGACAACTAAGGTTTTTGGTTGGGGGTAAGGCAGGAAAGGAGGACTTGTGAGCAGTGAACTAAGTAACACTTGATAGAGTTTCTTTTCAAGCTTGTTTATCAATATACCTCTATCTCTTGGGGAAAAATAATATGAAAGAAGACTGTAGGCATACTTTCACAAGGCCAGGAGGGAATTCCTTTCACACACTTTTACCTTCCCCTTTACTTCCTATAATATTTCCATTGAACCATTCCTACGCCTGCACTAGAGTGTCAGGTCCTGACAACTGCTGACAAATATATACCTCTGGCCATGGGGCCTCATGAACCTGAACTTGATTCGAATGATATGTTTGCCTATAGAATTATTTTTATTTTTCCTATCAACAGAGCCCCTTATGTCTTACGTTTGGATATGTGGCGTTGTTGTTGATGTTAATTGCTGTTGAGTTGGCCTCTGACTCATGGCAACCCCCTTCACAATGGGATGAAATGCTGCCCAGTTCTGCCCATCCCTGTGATTGGTTGTGGACCAGGCCGTTGTGCCCCCTTAGGGTTTTTCATTGGCTACCTTCAGAAGTAGATCCCCAGGCCTTCCTTCTAGTTTGTCTTAGTCTGAAGCAGCTTTGCAACAACCCCTTCAGCCTCACGGCAACAGACAAGCGTCCACCGACAAATGGGTGGTGGCTACACGTGAGGTGCCTTGGCCAGGAACTGAACTGGGGCCTCCCACGTGGAAAGTGAGAATTCTACCACTGACCACCAGTGTCCCTGTGGCATTGGTAGATCTGCTAAAAGTAAGGAGAAGAGGGCAGGTGATCAAGTTGTTATCGTTAGTACAGAAATTGTTAACCTTCATTTAGAAGTCTAGCCCTGTAAGGCTGGGCTCTGTGGCACCTCTTGTGGGTGGCTGTTTCAGTCTCCTTTCCATCAGCCCCTTCCTTGTCTGCTTTCATAGTGCTCATGTGTACTGAGAAAGCCAAGAACCTACACGGTGCCGGATTAGGTACTCAGTGTGTTTGTGGCTTGACAGGGGAGAGGTGATTAAAACAGGAAATAATTTCCTCAAGGGTTCTTTCGGAGCTGCAAAGTGCACTTCTTTGAAATAATGTTTAAAATACTGCCTTCAAATATACTGCAGTTGTAAGAACTAACTACTCCTGACTTTTACAAACTTGATAGAAATTAGTTAAGAGCATAACGTGCTTGATAGCAATGCCCATGTAACAGCTTTTTAAAAATCTTAGTTTCAAATAGCACTTAACCGTAAGTTGATTAGTAAAAATGTTTGAAATTTAATGTACATTTAGGTATTGTTCTGGCTATCTATTGCTGCATCAGAAACCATCCCACAACTTAGTGCTTCAAATCAACAACTAATCATATCTCATGATGTTGTGGGTCAGGAATTTGGGCAGGGCTCAGTTGGGTGATTTTTCTGCTCCACTTGGAATTGACTGGCATTGCTTGGTGGTATTCAGCTGGCAAATGGCCTGGTCTGGAGAGGCTGTGATGACACCACATGTCTGGTACCTGGCGGGATGGCTGGAAGGTCAGGCTCAGTGGGGACAGTTGGAGACTGACACGTGTTCTCTCTAGCATGGAGGTCTCAGGGTAGTTGGACTTCTTACATGGTGGCCTCGGGCTTCCAGAGAGAATCTCCCAAAAGCCAGAAAAAGGAAGCTGCCAGTGTCTAAGGCCTAGAAACCAGCACAGTATCATTTCTGTTGTACTCCATTCGTCAACAGCAGCCAGAGTCTGCCAAGATTCAAGGGGAGGAGATATGGACTCCATTTCTGAATGTGAGGAATGTCAGTTCGTGCCGTCTTTAATCTGCCATAGGCATGAGTGCCTGTGTGTGCGCATGCATATAACATCAAATATTCTTTTGATTGTTTTGTGTCATGTTTTAAAATTGTCCTTCTCTTCATCTGGGCAAGGACTATTACAATGCATATGCAGAACATTTGAAGCTGACAAACCTAAAAAGTAGTTTGTGTTCATATTTCATGAGTTTGAAGATCTAACAGCTTTCCCAGACTCTAGGGTAGAAAGAGATAATGATAGTAACACCTGAGGTTTGTGTAGCAACTTCTAAGAGGTTCACAGAGGTTGTGGTAGTCGACACTCCTTTATTGGGATGCTCTCTGAGGTCAGCAGGGCCGTAGTGTACCCTAAGTTTATACACAGATGGGTAAATGAGGTCAGGTTATTCTGTCAGCCTACTAGTGGAGAGTACTCAGAAGACTTCTCTCGAGTATGAGTCTACCGTTCTTAGATATAATCCTAGAAAATGGTGAAAGTTGACTTTGGCACATATGATAGTATCTTAAATTATATACCCTTTACCAAAAAAGTGTAACGTTTAAAGAAACATTGGTTGTTTATCTAAAAATGTGAATTTTTTTTTGGGGGGGGGTGGAAGTTCACTATTGTAGCACAAGGACGTTCACCTTTTGTGGGTTAAACTCTACACATTCAGCGAAGAGACAGAGAGAGACCCTGGCAAGAGTAAAGGTAGTTATGTGGCCTTTCCACTCAGTGAATCGGTCGCTATGAGTTGGTATTGACTCAACAGCAGACTGAGAGAGACATCAGAGGTAGGAAACTCCTGTCCCCTGAGTGGTGTCAGTTGCTGATGTCCCCCTCCTGAGAGCATCTCCTTGTACTTGTGGGCGATTTAATGGACTTTTCAAGGATAACATAACCACATGTGGATTTGCTTTATGCCTGGCCTTTAGAGCCTAATCTTTGAATAAGGTGCGTCTCCACTGTGATGTGCTAACTTTGGTATTGTTCAGTTTGCTTAAAATGAGATATTTTTCATGTAGTTGATGGTGTCAGGCTTTGGGAATAAACAGCTCTTGGTCCATTTTTGTTGTTGTTGTTGATAGCTCCTGGTTCGTGAATACCTACCCCGTGATGAGACGATCTGTCCTACATATATCCACCAGCATGAACTTCCTAAGGGTGGCTTCCATCAGATCCTTCACTGGTACAGAGAACTCCAAGGGTTCTGTATGGCTTTCCAATAAAATTCAAATATATCAACCTGAAAAATATTGACACCTACCTTTTCCCTTTTGTCTTCCCCATCCCCCTTCACCTTAACCCCAGTCTCGACAAAACTTACTCTCTCCCTGTTTCTCCAGTCGTGTGCTGTGTTTTCCAGTCCCCTCACCTTTGTGCGTGTCCCCTTGACCAGGAATCTTCTTTTCCTTATTTTCTCTCTCATCTTACTTCTCCATTCTTTCATCTATTTGCTGCTAGAGCAATCTTCCCCCCACCCCCCCCCGGAAGCTTCAGAGGCTTCCTGTTACCCCCAGGAAAGCACTCCTTCCCCAAAGTGCATTCAAGGCTCCCTGCTCTCACCCTGGTCTTCTTCCCAGTCCTCCTCAGAGTCGGCAAGGGGCTGCTGTCTGCCACAGTCTCTCAGGTCTGCATTTCTCGGGTACCTTTCCAGCCACAACCCAATGGTGCCCTCCGTAGCTCACCATCCACAGTCCAGAGAGCAAACAATGGCTATCAGAAAGATTCAAAAATAGGTACATCGAATTAAAGGAACATAAAGAATCACTGTGCAAACATGTCCTCTCTGAAAGGAAGTCACCCCAACAATTGTGACTGTGCTATTACATGTTTTATTACTTGTAAATAATTAGAAGTGAATGAACATTTAAGAGAGAGTAAGCTGATACCATCAGGAAGGATTTTTTAAGTGTTCCTTCTTTAGTGTGGGTGCTTGTTCTAGCAGCCTGTCTCCATGAAAAATCTATGGCATTCTCCAGTTTACACTGCTGATCACTGTGGCTTGACTCACTGGATTTACTATGCTCAGATGTCATGGTGCAGATTATGGGTGGATATGCAAGTTCCAGGTGATAGATGACTTGTCAGAAAGTAGATGAAAGAGGGTGAAATGTATCCTTTGTGGAAAAACGGGGTATTTTGAAACTGCAGGGGCAACTATGACTAATGCTTCAGTTGATTAAGAAATACTCCCCTGGCTCTGCATAACCAAAAGCTTTTCTTTTATAATTAAACTTGAATGAGTATTAAAGTGTGTTTTTAGCATGAATTGTACTCAGATGGAGGAGCCTGGGTGGCCCAGTGGGTAAAGCACTTGGCTGCTAACCGAATGGTCAGTGATTTGAACCTACTAGCGCCTCCATGGCAGAAAGATGTGGGAGTCCACTTCCATAAAGATTTACAGCCTTGGAAACCCTGTGTGGGCAGTTCCACTCTGTCCTGTAGGGTCACTATGAGTTGGCATTGACTCGACAGCAGTGGGTTTTTGGTGGGTACTCAAATGTTACATACTCAGTGCTGATCATAGTAGAGTATCTGCTGCTATAGTAATGAAAACCCTTTTTTGAATTGAGGAAAGTGAACTGGTGACTAGAACTGGGTAGGGAAATCCGGATCTTTACTTGCCTCCCTTCTAAGAGTTGGACGGACCCCTGGGCTACAACGTGCCATTGTTGGTATACTCACTTCCAGCGTTGGGCCAAGTGCGACGTACATGGAAGGGTCTTTGTGAACGCCTGTGCCTCTTCATACGGAGATGGGCGTCTCCATGCCCAGAAGGCATCTGAGGAGAAGTTTGACAAAATTTAGAGTACAGTTGTAAAAGTAGGGGGCATTAGAAGGAGTTAACATATAGCCCATAGGATAACATTTTAGAGTTTGTTGGCACCTGAGTTAGGCTAGAGCATGTCCACCATATTTGTACTCCGGTACGATGCAGAGGTGGCTTACTGACTGGCATGAATTATGCTGGCTCAGCCCTCTTGCTTTCCCCAGACAGCATGTGTCACTTAATCTTGTCTCTTTCCATGAAGCCTGGGCAGTCTTTTTAAGAGCTTGTCCTTTAAATCACAGTACAGCATTGGCTTAGACCACAGCTTCCTGAGGAAGAGTGCCTGGCCTGGACATGGGCTGTGTGGGAAAGCACTGCTGAAAGCCAGCGAGTCTCGGGGGCAGCTGTGGCACTGTGACTGCTTGAAGGTTTCACACTCTTGCTGGCAGCAGCACGCTGTCTCAGGAGCTCTGTAAACCATGGTTGGTGGTTGCCAGCAGCTCGGTGGAGCATCAAGGGATGTTCACGTTGTAGAGACTCTGGCCAGCTGCTCTGCCTGTGCCGGTCAGGGTCAGCTGGACTTAGCACCTGGTCTGAGCTGGCTGGTGGCCGCCTGTGTAACTCTTGCCCTGTGGTGACAGGTACAAATTTCTGTGCCCCTCACTCAGGGTGACATCGAATGTTATAAAATGATGTCTGGCCAGATTTAGGAATGTTTCTAGAGGAAAAAATTGTATATTGTATGGTCTAAACTGAATGGAGGAGTAATTTTAGAGTTGGGCTGTGTCTTGTCTTTTTTTCCTCCTCAACTGGAATTATTTTATAGCGTGTGATGCTCTCAAATTATCCACCAAAGTGTGTACATTTTGTTGCATGTCTGTGTGTGTGTGCACACCTCTGTGTCTGCATGTCCGTGTGTGTACATCTTTGTGTGTCCATGTGTGCACACGTGCACCTGTTTGGGTGTGTGTGCATGTCTGTATGTGCACACATCTGTGCGTATGTGTGTCTATGCGCATGCATCATGTGTGTGCACGTCTAGATGCATACATGTCTGTGTGAGTGTCTGTGTACGTGTGTGCATGTGGGCAGCTGGGATGGGAAGGATCATTATTACTCAACTGAGTTTTTCGGTGAAAGACTTGGGATTTATTTTACGGTCATTGCCTGTCATAGCATGTAATAAACGGTTCTCTTAGATAACTCCATGGATTAAAAAATCATTGGGTTTTTGTATGACTCAGTAAATCTTCAATATTAAAATTTTACAAATGAATACAGTGTTGGAATATTTAGGAAAAAATCACAAATCTTCTAACCTTTTTTATTAGCTTAGTTGTAACTTGATTTTTCGGAAACCCTGGTGACGTGGTGGTTGAGAGTTTGGCTGCTAACCAAAAGGTTGGCAGTTCAGATCCACCAGGCACTCCTTGGAAATCCTATGGGGCAGTTCTGCTCTGTCCTATAGGGTCACTGTGAGTCGGATCGACTCGATGGCAGCGGGTTTTTGGTTTGGTAACTTAAGTTTTCCTGCTTTATTTTAAGATGATATTCCTCCTTCCTTGTAACCTGACTTCTCATTTAATTACAGCTGCTGCCTTGCATAAGTGCTGGTTCTTTAGCAGGGTTGGCTTTGAGAAGTGAGTGTCCCAAGGGGGAGGTACTTAAATCAGAGCCATGCAAAGCTTGCTAGCCCCATCACAGGGCAGGACGAAGCTTCTGAGTTTCCAATCTCTGTCACTTGCAGTTAACCTCTCGTGGGTGCCCTGTGCTGCAGTCAGTGAAATAATTATAGCATCTTTTCCTTATTGTTCCTGCATCAGCGTCAGCTCTGTGCACACTCCGTGGGGAGCTGGCTGATTGGTAAGTTAGTGCCGGCAGAGGAAGTGGAAAACAATGCGTGTGTGTGTTTTATTTGAATAAATACGCCCTACAATTTGTTTTATTGGATTTTGTCTTTTAAAAGAGAGCACCAACAATCCTGCTGCAGGCTCACCCCAGATTATGGAACTCATAGTACGTTGCTGTTGTCTTTGAAAGCACTTAAGTCTTTAATGAATGAGGCAATTTCCAGGTCATCAATAATTAACTAGGACTATGACAAGTTTTATCCAAGCCCAAAGCTGCCAGTGTTCCAGACAGTCTGCTTCTGCAGGTGAAATCTCTTTAGAGTCCCTGAGTCGGCATCACAGCACAGGATGCTTCTACACAGACGCTGGTTTGAGCAAATAATCAAGTTTTTGTAAAAAAAATTTAAGCATTTGTTTTTTATAAGAAAATAAATACCCTTTTTTTGGTAGGAAATTTGGAAAGTACACAGATTTTAAAGAAGATGATAAACAGATGGGTACATACATAGCTGCGGTTGAGTTGAGTCTGACTCATGGTGACCTGTCCTGTGTCATCCTCCCAGTCGCCAACATGTGCAGGTCCCTTGTTGCAGCCACTGTGTCAGTCCGTCTCACCAGGGGTCTCCCTTGGCCTCGTCCTTCACCAAGCATGGTGTCCCTCTCCGGCAGTTGATCCCTCCTGATGATGTGTCCGAAGCAGGCAAGCTGGACACTGTTCTGTTGTGATCCATCGGGTCTTCATTGGCTGATTGTTGGCAGGCCTTTGTTTCTTGTTTGTCTGAGTCTGGAAGCTCCACTGAAACCTGTTCCCGTAGGTGTTTGAAATCCTGGTGACATAGCCTCCAGCATCACAGCAGCACTAAAGCCACTAAAAAAAAAAAAAAAAACAGTAAACCGCCAGGTGGGTGGTAGGAAGAAGACACTAAGTCACGCATAAACGCCCCACTCGGAATAACTCCAAGATTTAAGTATTTCTTGTCTTTTTAACTTCTGTATGTTTGTGTGCGTATGAATGCAAATACTTTTTAACCAGTCGAAATCATGATGCATGTACAATTGATCCTACTTATTTCATGGAATATGTTAATATTTTCCCAGGTCTTTTAAAAATTGTCTTAGTTTTTAAAGGCCGTGTAACATTGTATTATATGGATGTATAAATGTTTACCTGTTTGGTTGTTATTAAAGTTTAGTTTGTTTCCCCATTTAAAAAATACCGTGTTTTTGTATCTGCATGTCTGTGTGTACATTCACTTGTGCATACAAGTTAGTCCACATTTTGGATTATTTGCTTAAATGAGGTTTCCTGAAGCATAGTTGTTGGGTTAGCAGTCCTGAGCATTTTTAAGACTCTCAGCTTATGCATTTAAGAATTTTTTTTTTAGTTTTTTGTTATTGAGAATATATATAGCAAAACACACACCAATTCAAGTTTCTACATGTACCATTTAGTTTATGCGCTTTCCGAATGTCCTTTCCAGAAAGGTTGTGCCCATATGCACTCCACGCAGCCGTGAGAGAGAGACCGCCCCCTGCCTTTGCCAGCAGCCCCTCCTGGATCAGTGTGGCCTTAGCACTGCTGCTGCTTCACAGCCCGAGTCCTTGAGCCCAGAGGTTCCTCAGGGCTCCCAGTCTCATTTTATCAGCTGCTGTTGTTAGGTGCCCTGGAGTCGATTTTGACTCATAGCAACCCCGTGTTACATAGTGGAACTGTCCTGTAGGGCTTTCTGTATGGAAGCAGATCAGCAAGGGTTTCTCCCACAGAGCTGCTGCGTGGGTTCCAGGGCACTGAACTTGTTCATTTCTGTTTGCGCCCCTGCCGATAATTTGCCTTTCCACCCTAGATGTACTAAATCAGAATCAAGATCCTCGGGTGATTCTTACGTATCCCCAGATAATCACCCAGGGCAGTCAGTGCATGGCAGATGCCTGGTGGTGACTGATTTTATATCCCGTGTTTAGATTCTTCCGTGTTAGTGGGGCTGAGCGATGGGTTGGTAAATGAAGGCAGTTACATCAATTTTTACTGCACATTCAGGGAAATACAAAGTACTTGTTTGAACTGGGGTTCTGTGTAAAGCAGTTTGAAAACCAATGTTTAATACCTTTTCCCCCCTGAGACTGTTCCATGACATGGAACTCGTAGACTTCCTAATGTCTAGATAATTTCCCAGCCATCCACATGGCCCGTCAGTCGCTTCTAAGCCCCCTAGCTGAGTCTGGCACAGTTTGTGCTTTGTGAGTGCATGTGGGCTGCCCCTTTGTTCTCTGCCTTAGATGGCTGCTTGACATTTTGCAAGTCTCACTGGCTTATGGTTATGAAGGTTGGCTTTTAGCTTTAAACATTTTATTTGCATTTTTGGTCTTCAAAATATTTTTCATCTTTACTGAGATGATACCAGAAATGTTAAGTATTTCTGCAACCATGTTAATCTAGTTGCTTATGTGCTCTGACACTTTATTTAGACCCGTTTTAGCAAACATTACTCTTTATTACAGATTCTTTGGCAAGTCTTATTTGTCTACTCAGCTTCTTATTCAGGTGGTTAACTTGGTTATCTTATGAAAACTTTTTTTTTTTTTCCTAAGATTCTGCTCTATTGGAATCACTGTTTTGTCCTCTTTTTCTGTTGGGCGTGTCACTTTTTTTCACTTCACATGGGAATTGTGTCCTCGTTAACGTATATGTTGGTTTCCATGAGTTGGAATCGACTTGACGGCAACTGGTTTGGTTTTTTTAAAATACTTATTTAACACTGTTCATATGAACTGAATTTTTAACTTTGAATTCTTGAGGTACAGGATAGAATTATAGGTATTTTTGTTGAGTCCGTAGGAATTGAGAAAAGATAAAAAAGACTTAGCAGTTTTTCAGTTTCAGGTGGATGAGGGTACTCATTTTTAAATTAATTGTTTTAGAGAACTTTTTAAAAGCTTTGGAACTGCATATATATAATTTTTTGGCATTTTGACCTACTGCAATAATAACGTGTATTGATTGCCTTTTTCTTTTTTTTTATAACTCCGCATGCCATTTTTGGACGTACAGAAACAAATCTATGTGTAGTATCAGAAAAGAAGTATATGCAGAAACTTAAATCTCTTTTTAAAAGTTTTTAAAAGACTTACCGAATGAGCAGTAAGTGTCAGGAATGGAGAAACTTCTGTTACAGATGGAAACGTAATTGAATCAGTGCCATCTTCTGGGGACCTGTTTCCTGTCACATGATGGCAGCCGCTCTTCATTCCTTTCTAGTCCCCAGATGTAGTGAGATGCCTCTGACTGTAGTTACAATTGCCATTCATAAAATTATCGGCCAGGCCTTCTGGGCTGCAGTGGTGTTTATAATGCCATTCAAAATGCCCTTGGATTTCTCATTTTTCCCTTCAGTTGCTGTTGAGCCGATTCAGGTTCATGGCGACTCCCTGCGTGCCCTAGTAGAATTGTGCTCTGTAGGCTTTTCACTGGCTAATTCGGCAGAAGTAGATCACCAACGCCTTTCCTCTGAGGCACCTCTGGGTGGACTTGAACCTTCAACGTTTTGGTTAGCAGCTGAACACATTAGCCTTTTGCACCACCCAGGGACTCTAGAAGACTTCTACCATTCCATAATAACCTACTTGCCACTTCCCTTACAAGGCCCGCATCGCTGTAAAACTCACACTTTAACAGCCAGTGGGATACTTGTTCTCTGTTTTTTCGGGCTAGTCCAGCATCATCACTTGCCCACCTTTGCTCAGTGGTTGTGGGGTCAAAGCCATGGCTGGTAAACAAAATAGTTGACAGGAAGAGTAAGTAAGTTATTGCAGATATGCTCACCTGGGATTGCCCAGTGGCAGTGGGCTCATTACCCATTTGGGACTTTCCTGGAGCTCCTTGGCAGGATCCATTGGCTGGGTGAATGTTCACTCACCGGGTTTTTGCATGGGAAAAAGTTAAATTGCCAGAGTTTTGTATTTCATGTGCATTTTTATTATATATCTATCTCTGTCTATTGAAATTACTTCAGTGATGGACAGCATTATCATAAATGCTGGTAAGGAGGAGAAGGACGTTCAGAGTGGGGAAGAATGCAGAAAAAATGATATTTAAAAAATAATTAAAATATTTAAAAAATGTATATGCAATGCATAAAAAGCTTTTGTTTGGGTTATCAACCTCTGCGGGAATATGGGTCTTCAAGTGCAAAATTAAGAAAAAAGTGAAAATTATTAAATTCAGGATTTGAAACTTCTGGGGTTATGAAAGCATAACTATGTGATGCTTGTGCAGGTTTTTGGAGATTGAGGTCATTTGACAATTGAACAATGATTCATTTCTTAAAAGGATAAAATCATTCCTAATTTGTGCGTTTAAATAAGAAGGTAACCTGACACCCCAGATATCTTAGATATGTGGACTGAAGGATTAACATTAATCCTTCACTTTTTTAATACAGTTTTTTTCCACATAAAAAGAGTCTTTGAACTCTTTGTTTAGAATTCACTCACTTAGGTTAAGTAAATAGTTTCACATTTGTTCCTACAAATTAATTTAAATAAATTCCAGTATCCACTTTAACCCTTTTCAGCGGTTCTAAGGCAAGGAGGCAACTTAGTTAGTGAGCAGATTTCTGACACAAAATTAAAAAACCAAACCAAACCAAACCTGTTGCCATCCAGTCGATTCTGACTCATAGTGACTCTATGGGACAGAGTAGAACTGCCCCAGAGGGCTTCCAAGGAGCACCTGGTGGATTCCAACTGCCGACCTTTTGGTTAGCAGCTGTAGCTCTTAA
The DNA here is from genome assembly GCF_030014295.1 of Loxodonta africana. Taxonomy (NCBI): domain Eukaryota; kingdom Metazoa; phylum Chordata; class Mammalia; order Proboscidea; family Elephantidae; genus Loxodonta; species Loxodonta africana. The sequence continues at coordinate 188,442,579 of NC_087345.1, forward strand.
GCACTACACCACCGGGGTTTCTCAAGAGGACATTAAAAGGTGAAAATTGGGAGTGATGAATGCTAGAAAAATTGTCATATGCACTTTAAAGGAATTTTCATTCCGATGAACAGTTATCTTCCTACTTGCCAGCGCGGAGAAGTTTAAGATACTTTCCTAAAGTTCCACAGTGTTAGATACAAATGAAGGGACAGGAGGAGAAAAAGGGAGGAAGGTCTTTAAAAGTGTATTTGAAAATACCTGGAGAAAGTTTATCTGCACGTAGCCCGCTGTTCTGTTAGTACGCAGATCTTCATGGGGTAAAGTGAAAGATCCCGAAACTCGTGGGTCCTTTTCTCCCACAGGCTCACAGGGTCTAGAGTTGGAAATTTTTTTTAATGTATATTCAAAGTGGATTGTGTTTTAATGTACTGTTGACTTACTAAAATACTAACTTTAAATATTAGAATAATGGCTATAAAGATGACATCCGTTTCAAAAGCCACTTATAAGATGAAAATTTTATGTCTAGTGTGTTTCCAAATATTTAAAGGAATACATGGAATGATTTGAAAATATACTAAACCAATAATAGTGTTTTAGAGTGTTGGGATCATGGCTGATTTCCTCTCTTTTTTTCCTTAAGTTTTTATAATGCCATTGGTTACATTTTTGTGATAAAACCATAATCTGCTTTTAAAAATGTGCTGGGGGACTTATTGTATGCTTAAATAATTAAAATATACTCTGAGGCAAAAATATTTCAAACCCAAATGGAAGTCAATCAGAAATACTTAAAAATTCAAATAAATGTACTTTAGAGAGAATATTAGGAACCAGAATTGTTGTTGGGTCCCGACAAGTTCATTCGAACTCCTAGTGATCCCATGTGACAGTAGAACTGTCCCATAGGGTTTTCTTGGCTGTCATGTTGACAGAAGTAGCTCTTTCTCTTAGGCACTAGGTGGGTTCGAATCACTAACTTTTAGGTTAGCAGCTGAGCGCTGAACTATTGTGTCACCAGGACATTGGCGTTGCATCGTTCAATATGTTATGGTCTCAAATCAGTGCTTTTTACCTCTTGCCCCTTGGATTAAGAACAATTTACTCTGACTCAACCAAATCGTTTAAGTATAGGTATGCTGAAAAGGTGGTGTTCTTAAAAGTTGAACATTAAATAAATTTTAAAACCTTTCCTAAGATTTGACTATATATATTCACTTTAAGTTCTTGTTGGAATAAAGGTAGGATATAGAAAGAAATAAATAAATTGACCTTTGTAAATTGTTGGGTAAAGGTAACAATGTTTTTTGTGTAAGGGAAATAATTCCTACTATTACAAGCCTTCTGATTCGCCACAGTGGAGTGGTCAGCTCTTAAAATGCTTTGATGTCATTGTGAGGAGTGCAGTTACTTAAAAAAAACAGATGTATAGCTGAGCCTGACATTGTGAGACTGGAATATGTTATGACAGATAGTTTCTCAGTGAAGTTATTGTGTAGCCCAGGGTTGGTTGAGTGCATTTGGCTCCGTGGAGGGTGTAGTGTTCCTCCTCCAAGGTTCCAAGAGCAACTTTCCTAAAACTTGACTCCACTGTCCCGTGGAGGAGGCTGGGTGCTGCCCCTTCTCTCCTTCTAGGACCTCTCAGATTTTTAAAGGGGATTTTAATGCCTGGCGATCTACTTCTGAAAAATCACCCATTGAAAACCCTATGGAGCACAGTTCTCTTGTGAGACACATGGACTGCTGTGAGTCAGGAGTGACTCGATGGTAACTGGTTGATTTGGTTGTTTTAATTTTATTAAACACAGCTGCAGCTCTCCTCATACTACTTGGTTGAATGTGTTTGAGTTATGTACTGTACCTAAATCAGGCCTCCATAATTTGTTGATGACTCTGGCTCTGGTACAGTCAGGCTCAGAAGCCATTTAAGATGATATTGGAAGGGAAAAAAATTGGTGGTCGTTCCTTTGAGGTGCGTTCCCTTACTGTTTGCTTTGCAAGTTAAAAATATCTTAAAATTACAGCAACCACGTCACAACTTCTCAATAGGAACCAGATTTCGGTATCACCTTTTAGAATGCTTAAGCCCTGAGAAGGGAAAATTCCATTAATAATACAGTTCGGTTTTTCTCAAAAGTTCAAAACGTCTCCATTGTTGAATGTGCATGTTTGTGATTGCTTGGACCCTATAGTTTCATTCTGGAATATCAAGTATAGTACAGTGTTTTCTGATGGTTTCAGGTATGTGACTTTTCTCCCTCCCAGAACTATGAACTCTGTCTAGTTAACAGGGACAATAATTTTCATCTTTTACACTGTATATATTATATGTATAGTGCTCGACGGCAGAGGGAGGGTAGTGCTAAGCTCTGTACAGTTGAAATTGTTAATTTCTGTTCTTCTTCCCTGTTCCCTGTCCCAAATATTCTTCCTAGAAGCCTCGCTCAAATTTAAGAGCAAATAAAAAAAAAAACCCAAAACCAAACACACTGCTGTTGAGTCGGTTCCGACTCATAGCAACCCTATAGGACAGAGTAGAACTGCCCCATAGAGTTTCCAAGGAGCGCCTGGTGGACTTGAACTGCCGACCTTTTGGTTAGCAGTCATAGCAGTTAACCACTGCACCAACGGGGTTTCCGAGAACAAATAGTTGAAGTTAAATGTGTTATAGAAGAAGGCCTGGTGTATGCAGAGAATCTGATCCAGCTCTTCTAATATTCTGTTATAGAACCATACTACCCTTTCCTAAAAAGACTGTCAGATTGTTGGTTTTACGAGTTGTTTTCTTTTACTTTCTTTTTGAATCATGTATTGGCTTTGAAAGAAAGCTAAAATCTGGTGGACTTCTTTCTTCTGCTCTTTTTTTTGGAATGTGGAAACCACCAGAAACCAATTAAAAAAAAGAATGGGAAGTGACTGAAGAGGAGACAGGAAATACCAGTTCTCATAGCAAGAACCACGGCCTGTCCAAGAGCTGTATGGTTCCAGGTCAGAGGGTCAAGTAAAATACCGCAGCTGCCTTCTGAAAAGGGATGTCTCTTTTAACATGGCCAGCAACCTCTGCAGCTGTGCAGACTTTCAGACAGTTTGGGATCATCCAGATGTCTTGGTTATACCCATTTGACCTGGACACAGTGGGAGCTCAGGTGGGTTAGACGGGAGAGAGACGGGTTCTCCAAATCCCGCAAGGTCTAGAAGCTTTATTTGGATACTGAGCTGGAACTGAGAAGGGTGGGATGGGAGAGTGATCCCATGCCCTAAGTTCAAGGGAAGTATAAAGTCAACAGAAACACATCCCTTCAAATAGAGTAAATCTCAAGTTGTTTTAATTTTTCCCCTCACAGCTGTGAAATTATATCTTGCAATTTCGCCTTAACATGGAAGCTCAGCTCCTTTTCATGTGTGGCATCGTGAATGTTCATTTTCGGTGTTTCCTTATTACAGTGTATTGTGTTTCCCATCTGCACTGATTATGGTCTTTGTTTGTTTAGAAGTCATTTCAAGCAGAGAAAGTAACTGCAGTTTTGAATCACAGCTCTTCCCCTTTTTATTTTAAAAAGTACAGCTTCAGTAAAAACTGGTGGGAGAAAAGAAGGGGCGTGCTGTTGTCTTTGGGGATAAAATAGGGATGCCACCAAAGAAGACTAAATTTCTACTTAGCAATGATTTTATTAGTGAGTCCCAGTGTCGTTTTAACAGCAGATTGGTATTTCCTCCTCTTTTGATACCTGATGACCTTCAAGAAATAATTCCTTAGGACGGTACTCGCATGACATATTTCTGATTAAAGGCTTGTAATAATTAGATGTTTATTTCCAGAAAACTTTGCCAGCAAAAATTTATTAATAGTGCAAGGGAAGCACTTATGCATGCTATTATAAATTGTTATTTTATAGATCACATCATCCCCAAAACACTGTGAGAGGGCTGTTGAGCTAAATCCACAAGAGTTCTACCATAACTCAGTACTTGGTCTTACAGAGAATAATCTCAAAGCTCCTCACAAATTGGACTTGCGCCTCCATCATTGAAAAGCATTCATGTGTAGGGAATGGAAAACGAGCAAAGTGTTTGATGATTGGTTTTTGAGGTTAGTTTTGTCAAAGGCAAAGGAAACATTTTGTAAACTATGACTCACCAACTTGAAAACCATTAATACAAAGGATGCACAGTTAAATTAATTTCACAAGAATTTCCATGGTAATAACCAACAGGTCTGAGGTATTTTCTGGGAAAAGAAAGAAGGAAAATGATGGAGAGAAAAGAATTGGAGAATATAATGGAAGTGGTGGTGTTCACAGTGAATTTCAGGTGTCAGTCAGTGGCATTAATAGCATCCTTTTTCCACTTCTGCGCATCTAGAACCTCAGCTGTGGATTGTGAGAAGACAGGGACCCAGGAAAGTTGGCGTTTCTCTGCAATGGGTACATCTTCTTTGATCTTTCACAGTGAGAGAGCCATGTTGGGTTTCTCTATGATAGTCTTTTACAGCATTACGTTATATGTAATTGAAGTGTTAAAACTAATAAACATTTCCTACTCTCTGTTTTATGTAGTTTAGCATCTCACTTCATAGAAGCTGTGAATCCAATGGATTCCTTGTAGAAAATTCAGAAGTTGGTGGTGTCTGTATGTTGTTAGGTTCCATCAAGTTGGTTCTGACTCATAGCGACCCTATGTACAACAAAGAAACACTGCCCAGTTCTGCATCACTGCCACAATCATTGTTATGCTTAAGCCCATTATTGCAGCCAGTGTGTCAGTCCATCTCACTGAGGGGCTGACCCTCTACCAAGCATGATGTCGTTCTCCGGGGATTGATCCTTCTTGACAACATGTCCAAAGTATGTGAGATGTCCTTGCTTCAGAGGAGCATTCTGGTTGTACTTCTTCGAAGACAAATTTGTTCTTTTGGCAGTCCACGGTACATTTAATATTCTTCACCAGCACCACAATTCAAAGGTGTGAATTCTTCCATCTTCCTTAATCATTGTCCACTTTCACATGCATAGGAGGCAATTGGAAACACCATGGCTTGGGTCAGGCGCACTTTAGTCTTCAAGGTGACGTCTTTGTTTTTCAACACTTTTAATAAAGAGGTCTTTTGCAGCAGTTTTGCTCAGTGCAATTCATCTCTTGATTTCTTGACTGCTGCTTCCATGGGTGTTGATTGAGGATCCAAGTAAAATGAAATTCTTGAGAACTTCAATCTTTTTTCTGTTTACCATGATGTTGCTTATCAGTCCAGGTCTTTGATCTTTAACCGTAAGTGCTTCAAGTCCTCCTCACTTTCAGCAAGCAAGGTTGTGTCATCTACATAACACAGGTTATTAATGAGTCTTTCTCCAATCCTGTTGCCCTGTTCTTCTTCACATAGTCCAGTTTCTTGGATTATTTGCTTAGCATACAGATTGAATAGGTATGGTGAAAGGATGCAACCCTGACACACACCTTTCCTGACTTTAAACCACACAGTATCCCCTTGTTCTGTTCAAATGACTGCCTCTTGATCTATGTACAGGTTTCTCATGAGCACAATTAAGTGTTTTGGAATTCCCATTCTTCGCATTGTTTTCCATAATTTGTTATGATCCACACAGTTGAATGCCTCTGCATAGTCAATAAAACACAGGTAAACATCTTTCTGGTGTTCTCTGCTTTCAGCCAGGGTCCTATATGACATCAGCAATGATATCCCTGGTTCCGTGTCCTCTTTTGAATCTGGCTTAAATTTCTGGCAGTTCCTTGTCCATATACTGCTCCAGCCGCTTTTGAATGATCTTCAACAAAATTTTACTTGTGTGTGATATTAATGATATTGTTTGATAATTTCCGTATTTGGTGGTATCACCTTTCTTGGGAATAGGCATAAATACGGATTTCTTCCAGTTGGTTGGCCAGGTAGCTGTCTTCAAATTTCTTGGCATAGATGCGTGAGCACTCCCAGTACTGCATTCATTTGTTGAAACATCTAAATTGGTGTTCCGTCAATTCCTGGAGCCTTGTTTTTCACCAGTGCCATCAGTGCAGCTAGGACTTCTTCCTTCAGTACCATCGGCTCCTGATCATATGCTACCTCCTGAAATGGTTGAACATCAACCAGTTCTTTTTGGTATAATGACTCTGTGTATGCCTTCCATCTCCTTTTGATGCTTCCTGCATCGTTTAATATTTTCCCCATAGAATCCTTCACTATTGGAACTCGAGGCTTGAATTTTTTCTTCAGTTCTTTCAGCTTGAGAAATGCCGAGCATGTTCCTTGCCTTTTGGTTTTCCCTCTCCAGCTCTTTGCACATGTCATTATAATACTTTTCTTCATTATAATACATTTGTCTTCTTTAGCTGTCCTTTGAAATCTTCAGTTCTTTTACTTCATTTCTTCCTTTTGCTTTAGCTACTGGACATTCAAGAACAAGTTTCAGAGTCTCCTCTGACATCCATTTTGGTCTTTTCTTCCTTTCCTGTCTTTTTAATGACCTCTTGCTTTCTTCATGTATGGTGCCCTTGATGTCATTCTGCAACTTGTCTGGTCTTTGGTCATTGGTGTTCAATGCGTCAAATCTGTTCTTGAGATGGTCTCTGAATTCAGGTGAGATATACTCAGGGTCATACTTTGGCTCTTGTGGACTTGCTCTAATTTTCTTCAGTTTCAGCTTGAACTTGCATATGAGCAATTGATGGTCTGTTCTGCAGATAGCCCCTGGCCCTGCTCTGACTGATGATATTGAGCTTTTCTCCATCGTCTCTTTCCACAGATATAGTTGATTTGATTCCTGTGTATTCCATCCAGCAAGGTCCATGTGTATGGTCTTCGTTTATGGTGGTGAAAACAGGTATTTGCGATGAAGAAGTTGTTGGTCTTGCAAAATTCTATCATGTAATCTCTGGCATCATTTCCATCACCAAGGCCATATTTTCCAACTACCGATCTTCTTGTTTGTTTCCAACTTTTGCATTCCAATCACCAGTAATTATCAGTGCATCCTGATTGCATGTTTGATTAATTTCAGACTGCAGAAGTTGGTAAAAATCTTCAATATCTTCATCTTTGGCCTTAGTGGTTGGTGCGTAAATTTGAATAATAGTCATATTAACTGGTCTTCTTTGTAGTTGTATGGATAGTATCCTGTCACTGACAGGATAGATCTTGAAATGTTCTTTTTGACGACTGCAACACCATTCCTATTCAAGTTGTGGCTCCCAGCACAGTAGATCATATATGACTGTCCAATTCAAAATGGCCAGTGCCAGTCTATTTCAGCTCACTGATGCCTAGGATATCAGCGTTTATGCGTTCCATTTCATTTTTCACAACTTCCAGTTTTCCTAGATTCATACTCCATACATTCAACGTTCTGATTCTTGATGTTTGCAGTTGTTTCTTATCATTTTGAGTCTTGCCACCTCAGCAAATGAAGGTCCTGAAAGCTTGACTCCATTTGTGTCATTAAGATCAACTCTACTTTGAGGAGGCAGCTCTTTTTGAGTGCTGTCTAAGCTGAGAAGTTCATCTTCTGGCACTATATTCGACAGTGTTCTGCTGCCATTCATAAGGTCTTCACTGGCTGATGCTTTTCAGAAGTAGACTGCTGGGTCTTTCTTCCTAGTCTGTCTCAGTCTGGAAGCTCAGCTGAAATCTGTCTACTATGGGCGACCCTGCTGGTATTTGAATACCAGTTGCATAGCTTCCAGCATCACAGCAACACGCAAGCCCCCACAATACGAAGAGCTGACAGACACGTGGGGGATGTCTGTACAGGTACTTTATATTTTTTGGATGATGATGGTAACTTTATAGACATTAATACTGTTTGATTAAACATTAAGAGCTTGGTATTTTCGGTATGGATTCAACTAGGTTGAACACCTAAGGATATTTGCCATCCATCCGCAATTTCACCATCTCATTCATAATGATATTTTGGGAAATTCTTAAAAATACTTTCCTGACATATGGCAACTGCATTGCTAAATAACAGGTGGCTGGTTTCCTAAGCATGGCTGAATGTTACCAAGGTAGTTAGCAGTGTCTCCCACTCTTCACTGACACTCATAAATTTCACTTCAATCTGCTTATTTTTCTCCCTCCTTATTTCCCTCTCTTTGAAGCGTGATAAGGTGGAGATGGAATAAGCTTTGGAGGCATGTGGACATGGGCTTAGCTTTGGCCCCATCGTGTCTTCCTGCTGAGAACTTGGGCAAGTTAACCTCTGAGTTACCTTTTTTTTTTTTTCAAATGGGATCACATTATTTACCTCCTAAAGATGTTGGGAAATAAGGTCTAGCTCAGAGCCTTGCATGCGGTGGAGCCCAGCAGTTTTCTTCCTGACCCACATCCTTAGGTGAGGCAGGCACTGGTTGTCTTAATTTCCTGGTCTCTCTCTTGCTCTCACTGATCATTCCTCAGAGAATCATTTAATTATTAGGTGATTAATTAACGAATGCTTAATGAGCATCTCCCACTGTTTTCCTGGTGTTAGCTTTGTGAAGCTGCCCGCAGTCCAGTGAGAAGGATGGGTGTGTAGGAAATAGCAGCAAAGGTGAGACATGGTGTTGGTGACATATGTACAGTGTGTCATGGGGCACAGGGACAGCAAGGAGAGACCATCTGGAGAAAGTGACATTTGGGAGGAGTTTGGATGCACCTGTCTGGAGAAGAAAGGAGGTGGAGTGAAGGGCGTGAGGGACCAAGGATAGGGGTTCTGTGTGCCACGCAGAGGAATTTGTACTTGCTTTTTCATGAGCGATGGGGAGTCTTTGAAAGCTTTAAAGTGGGGAAATGATGCAAGATCACTGAAGTACAAGATGACTTGGGAATTTTCTCATTATTTATTTTCAGCGAGGGAGGCTTCTAATTTTCTGCTCACGTTGTTGTTCCTTCTCTAGCTTGAAGATTCTTCTGTTGTAAAAGATGAAGGAAAAAATATGTTTGTTTAGTAGTACCCTGCAATCTCTAGACTGCAGCTTTTTTCTTTCTTGAACCAAATATATCTTAAAACCTTACTTTGTTTCTCCACTGACTAAAAAGAAAATTCGTTTGTGGGCTTCAGCTAATTCTAGGGTTTATCTGCCTGACAAGGTTCTTTGTGGTTTGTACATTTTTGCCTCCCGCTTGGCCATAGGCCTGTCTCTCTAATACATGTACGTGTATATATACAGAGAGAGAGAAAGAAAGAGAGAGACAGCACACGGGTGCGAAGTAGCGAGAGAGGGTTTTAAAAATTGAGCTCCCCAGTTAGGCATGTTAATAGCTTTGAATGCTGCTGGCGTTTCTTTCTCGGATTGCTGTATTTCAGTGTTTCCTGTGCTGCAAAAGCAGTAGTCTCTTTTAGGTGTATAATTTTTTCTTGGACTTGTCAAAATTACTCCTGTACAGTCTAGAGATGGTGTCATACTGTGCTTACGACTCTGTTGTCTTGTTGGGTGTCATGCCAAAGGAATATACTCGCTTCTTCCGGAATTCTTGACTACCTGCCTGAACAAATATTTTTTGGTCAGGATTAAGGATAAATTTTTATTTTTTTCATGCTTTTCCAAAATCTGTATAATGAGCCCCTATTACTTTTGTAAATGAACTAAGTGTTTTTAATTTAGAGGAACAAAGTTGAGGATCGTAGCTTTGCTTGTTGCTTCTTTGGGATCAGGTGGAGGGTTTTTATTACATGCTTTGGAGTCCTAGAATGATATCTAGAGGTTTGTCCTACACTATGTCTTGATTCTGTGCAGCATTTGTGGTTAAGGAATAAGAGTCCTCGGTTTGTTTGGGCAGTAACTAGCAAATTCTCATGGCAACGTTTGGTCTGTTTTGCTTCCCTCTACGTGCAGTCACATTTCTTCATGCTTCCACTTGTATACACAACAACTGTCCTCGCTGTACAGTTTTTGAGCAAAATGCACTTTTAGTTGGCAGCCTTCGCTTGGCTGACCAGTCTTACTACCGCAAAGAGATTGGCTCTTTTTGATGGCCCATCTTGGCCTGATGCACACAGACACCTCAGGGTAGAGTATTGCTGTACTTGGAGCCGCTTCTCTGTTACATAATTTTCTAACTGCTGCTTTCAATTCCCTGGAATAATGGGATTTTGGACTTAAATCATTCCCTCTGTGTTTCTCAAACTTAATGAAATTTAACTCTGGTTGGCGTTTGTATTTCAAGTAGTGCTTTTTCTGAGCACAATTGCTGGTAAGCCTTAAATATCAGACTCAAGTCCTGCCTTGGATTCTTCCAGGCAAATTACAGTCTGGATTATTCCATAGACCCTTCATTTTCAAAAAACTAAGTAGAATTTTGAGTTGTTGATATTTGGTATTCATATATGAAAAACTAGTGTGTTACTGCATTTTAGTGGAGACCTGAGTATAATGTTCTAGAGCCTGGAAATCGCCCAGTGCCTGGAAAGGTTGCAAAACAATGACAAGTATGTACAGGTAGGTAGTTTCACTTCAGGTAAGTTTTGGGACGTTTTATCAGTATATGATCAGTGTGATCTTGAATTCGTTTTCAAATAATGCTTTTAAGTTATAGATTAGTTCATTTGGTTTTATCATGATCAACTTTTAACTTACGCTAATTCAACTATAACTGTTTGCTTAAAAATAACTAGCAATATGTTTTTCATGCAACATTCCCTTAAATACAATCCAGACTCAGTTCTGGTACTTTTGGTATTCAAAAAGAAGCAACACTTTTCTAACACTGCAGGAAAAACTGACAGCATTGGAATTTGTGAACGATGGTGCAATACATGTGCTCTACTCTATGGGCTATTTAAGTAGTTTTCAAGGATAACCTTGCTTTTAGAACCCAAGCCTTGCATAAAAGGTGGCTGCATGCAGTTTATTGTGAACTGATTGGCTAAATCCAGAAGGTGTACTGATGTATTTTGTTTTGGGCTTATAAATTTCTAATAATGAGTATTTAAGTCAGTTATGCTTTACTGATCAATTACAAATAACCACGACCCAGTTGCTAAATAGATGCTTATTTTTTCCATCCTCAATTTTATTTATAAAGTGATACTCCATTTTTATCATTGAGTGTGTTCTCTATTGGAAAGTGGCCATGGGTGAGAGAAGTGGGCAGTGTTAAATAAGCCGAAGAGCTGCTGGTTTAATGCAAAGCACATTTTATTTCCCAGAGATGGGAGTATTGGAGTAGTGATACGGCAGTTTACTTCTGAACATTGGTCCAACTGATCAGTAATAGAATTAAGTCTCTACTATTATGCTTTTTATTATGCTTCTAATATGAAAGCTTCTAATTGAAAATGCAAAGCACTTATGGGGCACTTTGACTCCATCAAATTAATGAGAAGAACATTACGAGCCCAATGGATGCTTGGCCAAAGGACCCAAATGGACATTTCACAAAGGAGGGAATTAACCAGTAAAAAGCCACAACAAAACATTGAATAAACATAGTATCAAAAACCCACAAATTAAAATTTTATCATTTAGCCTCTTAAATTGGCAAAACCAAAAACCCATAACATGCCCCATGCTGCAAAGTCATTGCCGCCTGATCCCTTTCAACATTGCTGGCAGCGCTGGGTGTATGTGTGTACCTTTTTGAAAAGCAATTTGGCAAGATTATCAAGATCTACAAAAATGCTCATACCCTTTCATCCAGTACCGTGTCCTCCGTAATACTGCTTTTCCCTAGGAAATTGAAATTATAGGTGAGGATCTCCGATGCAGCATTATTCAAATTCTGAAACTCAATCAATTCAAAACTCCAGTAAACCACAGTTTATCCATTAGAAGAAACGTTATGCAGCTACTAAATGGATATGAAGTCTATATAGCAAAGTAAAAGATTATATTAGGTTAAGTGAAAACAGGCTACAAAATTATACATACACTGTGATTAGAACAGTGTAAAACTGGTTATGATGAAGGTAATACCCAAATGTTATTTGCTGAGGAGTGAAGAGTTTATAGATGTTTGCTTTTCTATTTTTTTGATTATGATTAAAATCTTCATCAAAGAAAAGAATCAGATGAGATTATGGTAGGATGAAAATGAGATACTGGAATTGAAAGAGTAGACCTTGTTTTTAATCGTAGGGGCATGTCCCTTCTTCTGGGGTGCTTTTTGGTGTGCGCTCTGGTTCGAGTGACGGTTCGTTTGCAGCGTAGATGGATATGGTTTTTCTAGATGCCTTGGAATGAATGAGAAGTAATTTCGGTAGTTGAAGTGCCTGCTGTGTTACGGCCATATTTTAAAGCTCAGATTCGATCTGCTGAACGTGACTATATTTGCGAAGCTGTCTATTGCAGCCTTCCTGGCACTAATGAGAATACAAGTTATAGAACCATGTAGAAATAGATTTTTTTTTCTTAAGCACTTTAGAGTAAATTTTTGAATCACCAAATGCTTTGACTCTTACCCTTCATTTTAAGGCTTTGGAATCATTTTCATTTACCTTTTTTTCAAGGTCCTGTCCTATGTGCTAAGAATAATTGTCAGTTGATGTCAACATAGATAAAATAAATTTACAGTTGATATAGTAATGACTTATAATCGTGGAGAATGCCCAGTATTAACTATGCTTTTCTGTAGCACACTCAGTTCCAAAGTATCCACTCCTCACTGAACAGCTAGGATCACATGCTTTAGGCTAAAGGTTGAAATTTGCGTAAATGCTTATTCGTGTTGTGCAAGTGGATCTTAAAAGCCAATGAAAGGGCACATCGACCCCATACAGTATTGACCTTACAGTTATTTCTTTCAAATCTGGACATACTGTCCTTGTTCTAGAAGAAGCATAAAACTGCTTTATAGAGAAAATGTTTCTTTAGTAAAAATGCATGGCAACTTCCTGTCTGTGTTGTTCGTTTATTTTCAGTGAGAAGTCAGAGTGTAAATCATCACTAGTGCATTTGGGAACCCTGGTGGTGTAGTGGTTAAGTGCTACAGCTGCTGACCAAAGGGTTGGCAGTTCGAACCCACCAGGCCCTCCTTGGAAACTCTGTGGGGCAGTTCTACTCTGTCCTGTAGGGTCGCCATGAGTTGGAATCGACTCAGTGGCACCGGGTTTGTTTTTTTGTTTTTGGTTTTTTTTTTGATTTAGTGCATTTTCTGCATTTTTGCTTGTGTGTGGCGTGTGTATGTTTTACAGCAAGGGTTACTTGAGTTGGCTTCCACATTGGTTATTCCAGCTTGTTGTGGTGGTGTTAGGTACTGTTGAGAACAAAACACTGCCCTGTCCTGCGCCATCCTCAAAGTTGTTGCTGCGTTTGAGTCCATCGTTGCAACCACTGTGTCAGTTCATCTCATGGAGGGTCTACCTCTTTTTTGCTGACCCTGCACTTTACCAAGCATGACGTCCTCCTCCAGGCACTGGTCCCTCCTGATAACATGTACAGAATATGTGAGATGAAGTTTTACCATCCTTGCTTTTAAGGAGCACTCTGGCTATACTTCTTCCAAGACAGACACGTTGGTTCTTCTGGCATCCCACTGTATATTCAGTATTCTGCACCAACACCATTGTTCCAAGACATTAATTCTTCTTCATCTTCTTTACTCATTGTCCAGCTTTTGCATGTATATGAGGCTGTCGAAAATGACATGGTTTGGGTCAGGCGCACCTTAGTCCTTAGAGTGACAGCTTTGCTTTTTAACACTTTAAAGAGGTCTTTGGCAGCAGATTTGCTCAATGTACTCTGTCCACCCTGCAATTCACAGCTTAGTGACAATTTTTTTTGTTTCAGTTTACAACTACTAAAGTACCTCGTCAAAAGGAGCTTTGGTAGCGCAGTGGTTAAGAGCTCGGCTGCTAAAACGAACGTCCACAGTTTGAGCCCACCAGCTGCTCTGCTTCGAGGAAGAAAGATGTAGCAATCTGCTTCTGTAAAGATTACAGCCTTGGAAACCCGCTGGAGCTTTCCGCTCCGTCCTGTAGGGTCGCTGTAGTTGGGATTGACTCTACTGCAACAGTTAAAGAGCCTTATCCAGAGAATGAAATTTTCTTCTTTGGGGAATGCGGGAAGGAAGTGGAGGAGGAGATAAGGTATGCATTGGGCGTATTTTTACCTGAGTTTCTTCAGCTCTTCTTATTGTGAATATTTTGGTTTTTAATGCTGTCTCTTTGCATGATAAATGAAAAAAATGAAGCCTAGTTCCTTTATTCAACAAATGTTTGTTGAAAAAAAAAAAAATTTTTTTTTTTTTTTTTTTTACTAGGTACCAGGCATCTTGTGAGGTGCTAGAGACAGAATGTCCTCTTTTCCTACTGCCATCAAGTTGACCCCGACTCAGTGACCCCATTGGGCTTCCAAGGCTGTGAATCTCTGGAAGCAGACTGCAACGTCTGGGCCGCCAGGGCCCCTTACATAATGCCCTATCTAGTCCTTGTTTGTTCTAAAGGATATTTTAGAAAATAAGATTAATCTCTGCTTTTGGAATGTAACAAACGACATATTATTAGACTTGAGTTTTAAAAATCAGTGGCACTGCCCCTGTAAATATAATATTTGGTAGAAAAAAAATCTCAGTGAGAGGTCTTTTTACCTAATCTTGACTTTTGAGTGGTGGGTGGGTTTTGGTACCAATTCAAGGCCATATTCTAAAGCTCAGATTCCATCTGCTGAGTGTGAGTATATTTGTGAAGGCCATTCTTATGGCCCTGTTGTGAGCTGCCCTGAGTCCTATTTTCCCTATTTCTCGAACATTTCCTATTCCTTGTTGTTTCTTTCCCTTTATTCTCTGAGAAAAGAACGTGAAAGCTCTTGATGATTTAAAGCAGCCCTGAATGACAGATTAATGTCTATAATTTCCCACAACACTGTGAGAGAGGCTAATCTGTCATCTGATAAGAGTCTTCGCCCCATTTTTGTCATAAAGGATTTTTCAGTAATAATCAAAATTCCAGCTCAGCAATTATCTTTGTGACCATGTACATCAAGTTTCTTATACATAAACTATGGAATTTACCTGTAAGGTCCCTTCAAACTTGAGAGGGCTGTGATTTTCTACTTTTACGGTGATCCCATGTCCTGTATTTTCAGGACAGCCCTGCTTTGATATCTGAGGAGTGATTTCAGGTCCTGTATGTCCTTTTTTTTTTTGTACAGGTTTGATCATTTGGATGTTACAGTAAGACTGTTGGGGCTTTTTAACGCTGCCACCTTTGGAAGGCCTGGTTTTAAGAGTTCACTTTTTTTCTGTGGATATTTAGTTTGTTTTAAAAAAATGCCATAGTCTAGAGTGGTACTTCTCACAGTTTCACATGCATTCAGGTCACCTGGGGATCTTGTTAAAATGTGGGTTCTGAGTCAGTGGGCCTGGGAGGGGGCACAAGCAGTTGAGCGATGGGCTGCTAATCAAAAGGTTGAGAGTTCAGATTTACCTAGAGGCACGTCAGTGGAAAGGCCTGACCATCTGCTTCTGAAAGCTCACAGCCTTGAAAGCCCCGTGGAGCACCGTTCTACTCTGCAGCCCATGGAGTTGCCATGAGTCAAAATCAACCCAGTAGCAACTTTTTTTGTGTGTGTGAGGTGGAAAGGAACCTGAGAGTACAGTCCAAATAAGTTCCCGGGTGATGCTGGTGCTGCCTGTCCTTGAGCCCTCAGGAGTAGGTGAACTTTGTAGGAAGTTCAGTTTTACTTAAATTATGTTTTTTAAAAAATTAACTTATTCGTTGGTGGTGGGAAGACCCTTCATTCCTGTAGGTTGTCGGTGTTATTTTATTTTAATACTGTTCTGAAGGCAGATTTCCTTTGCTCCGTGCTTCCCATATTGCCGAAAGATCAAGAAGGATATATTTTCCCCCTTTCTTGTGCTTGCACTATAGAAATATTAATACTTTTGGAAAAAAGTTTTACTTATTAAAAAAAAGTTGACATTTTGAAGAGTGAGACTTTCTAAAGTTGAAGAAGCTTACATGCTTATTAATAGCTACAAAACACAGTATGTTTCCAAATGACTTCTGGCAAGGTACGATTCAGAATAGATTGTGAAAAAAATGAGCAGGGTTTGTTTTAATAGTTTCAAAGAAAGTGGCTTCTTTTTATTTTCATCATGACAACACAGTGGAATAAAATTACCTGTGAAAAATATAGGAGTTGGATTAGTGACTTTTTGAACATCAGTGTATATCTATCACGTTTCGGTGCCAAATGATTTGAGAAAGTGATCGTTGTTGTTTAAGAAAGTAATCATGGGTAGAGAATACTTTTGGGAAGTTGGCTCCTGAGTATATCTTTGTGAGATGAATATTTATAAGTAGACATTTCAAATAAGGAAAGGGAAGGATAGATCAAAGTAAAAAAAAAAAGGTCAGATAAGCATGAAATAAGTCTTTGCAATATTCATTTTCATTGAGTTGCCTGTGCTTTTTGGTAAATTTTACTATGTTTATTGCTTATCATTGACATTTAAGATACTTTATTATTATTTTTTAATGTATTAGAAGTGTGCCTTAGAAAGTGGCTGGCCTTATTAAATTAATTTCTGCTCTTTATAGTATTATAAATTCTTAAGGACACATATATTGAAACTCAAACTATTATCCTTGGTATGTTGAGTTTTAGTTCCACTTCTGAATATCAAATCAAGTTTTTGAAGTTCTGCTAAAATAATCACTTGGTGATTATTTTCCATTCACATTTTTAGTATAATTGAATTCCTGAGGGCACGATTTGATTTTTGTGAATTTTCATTTCCTTTGTCTTAAGATCTAGTCTGGTTATGTGCGTTGTGGCCATTTTAAAGAGTTATTAGCTCAAGTTATAAGTGTCACCTCTGCTTAGTGGCAATAACAAAGCCATTCATATATGTGAATTTCATCTGTCTAACGCAGTACAGATACTCCTTGCCTCTCAGTTCTGTGAGCATCGACGGCTCTGATGAACACAGGACCTCCCAGCCTTTTGCCTGCCAGCTGCAAGAGCAGCCACTTCAAATAACAAATATGGGAAATTCGCTGCAACATGGAGGGCTTTAGAAAGATTAAGCTACCTCTGGGGGGCGAGCTTCAAACCTAATTCTATGCAAAAAAAAAAAAAAATTCTATGCAAGGTCTGGTTATATCCATGGAGTATAGTATCCCCTCAGCTTATGGACTTCATTCAACAGGAGTTGGAGTGTCTATTTTGTGTCAAGTATTGTAATTGAATGTGAGTTGAGCTTGGGTTTTAATATTTTTTTATGTTATAGAACTGACCAAGGCATTCTGGAGTTGTTGGTAAAAGCAGAAACCCTTAGAGGAGAGAATCCTTTGATTCTGCCAGTCAGTTGGGGTGGATATAGGCTGTGAGTTTCTCATACTGTGGTGGCTTGCATGTTGCTGTGATGCTGGAAGCTATGCCATCAGTATTTCAGATACCAGCAGGGTCACCCATGGTGGACAGGTTTCATCAGAGCTTCTAGGCTAAGACTAGGAAGAAAGGCTCTGGAGCTCTCTTTCTGAAAAGCAGCCGATGGAAACCTAATGGATCATAACAGAACTTGGTTGCTTAGGGCATGTCATCACGAGGGATCAGTTGCTGGAGGAGGCCATCATGTTTGGTGAAGTAGAGGGCCAATGAGGATGAGGGAAGCCCTTGGTCGGATAGATTAGCACCATAGCCTCAAGGGTGGAGTCAAACGTGCTCATGACCATAAGAATGATGCAGAACCGGGCAGCATTTCTGCCTGTCGTACATGAAGCCGTCGTGACTCCGAGTCAGCTCTGCAGCAGCTAACAACAGCAACCACCACCACCACTTTGGAGACTGAAGAAATTTCTTGGTGTTTCCCTTTGTGACGGGGTACTTGGCTTTTCTTCTAACTGCCAGGCACTGAGCTGAAGTTGTTTACAGGTGTGACTAGTCTTCATTGCCTTACTTGGTGAGCTGTTAGTAAACAGTGTCATTTTAGTTTGATGTATTTCTGTGAAGCTTCATAAAACAAGGTCCGAGCTTACCCTGTTGACAACTCCTTTGTTTCTACCTGAAAGGACAGGATGTTCATTTCCATCGGATTGGTTCTTTTAAATATACCAGCCTGGACATGTGTGTTTCTGTGCCTAAGCACCTATTACTTCATAAGATAACACTGCAGAATTGAAAAGAGTTAGTGAAAATGGTTCCTGGGCTGGCATTAAAACCAGACACCAAAGAAGAGCCAGCAGGTGATTCTAAGAAGTGTTTGGGTAGAACTGGCTGATATTATTTTGCTTTCTTAATTCTATGGAAGTAGTTTCTGTTAAAAAGTTTGTTTTGCACTAGCAACATGCTAACCAAAATACCCTGGTGATTGTAGTGGAAATAATCTCGATAATGGTGATAACAGCAGCAGCAAACATTAACTGAGCACACAGCGTTGCAGGCACTGTGTTATGTACCACGTGACCTCCTTTACTGTCACTGCCATCCTGCCTGATAGGTTTGATTATTGCTGTTATCTTCAGAGTGAAACTTTGGAGGCTTAGCGATGTGAGGTTAACTAGCTAGTACGTGGCAGAGCCAAGTTCAGAGCCACACTCTGTCTGTCCTTTGTGTCTTCACTGTCACTTTATATGGCTTCAACATCAACACTTCCTTTGTCCACATTTGCTTTCAAAGGCCAGGACATTTTAATCAAGGGAGAATTAACTTTTTTTTTTTAACATTATGAATTTACTTTCTGTGTAGTTTCCTGGTAAAAAATCATGAATGGCTTGCATATTTTAGAATTTAACATTAGGTTTTTTTTCTTTTCTTTCTTTTCATTTCCCAGAAGAGCATTCCAGTTCCACTCCAGAACAAATGCACAGATCTTTAGAGTTCCCTAAGGAGCATCTCCAAGCTTCCCCAAATCCAGCAAGGTTAAACCTTAATGATCATACAGTCCAGGGATGGCAAACTCATGACCCTCATGTTGCTACCCAGCCTTCCCAGCCCTATGGGGACACTGAGGACAGTCACATCTTTTCTGCCTGGAGTCTTTATGTAGCTCCTCATTCCTGGTAGTCACCTCCAAGAGATTGGAATTGGAACTTGAGATGAAATGTATTTGCCATCTGTTATATACTCTCAAAGAAAAAATTCTAGGTCCCCTACCTGTGGTCCAGGTGAGTCATTTGACCAAGGTTACATACTTAGTAAGTAGCAGGCAAATCTTTAACTCTACGCTGAATGCTTTCTTCTCAGTCCTCTTAGAATTCAGCTCTAGTCACGTGATTCCTCTGCTCAGAAACACTCAGTGGCTCCCTCTGACCTACACACTGTTCCTCCTGACACTCAGGCCCTTCCTAATGAAAAATTTGGGTGCAAGTCACTTCATTAAATCCAGATAATCCATACTACGTGGGGCATTTAGTATGAGATGCCAAGATGCGTCAGGTTTCAGAGCTCTGCCCTCAAGTTTACAGTGTAGCTAAAGGCTGGAGGCATACTACTAGTACAGGCATAGTTAGAATACCAGTCAAAAAGTGATACTTTTAGTTGGAGTTAAAAAGTGGTTTTGAGATTCAAAAGTATGAGTGATGATCAATGGCTGGCATAAGTAGGAGAGACTTTGGAGAGGAGATTGTACTTGAAGTAGATCTTAACAGGAGATACTTGTGTAGGTGTGTTGGCCGGAACAGCGTGGAGAATCACAGAGATGAAGGAATGGCTTGTGTTTGAGGTATAGGAAATATCTGGTTGAATAATGTCAGTGACATCTGGGGTCGAAGATAAGGCTGGAAAATGACTGTGACATGTAATAGTGTCTTGAATGTAGAGCTGTCAGCTGATAATGTAGGAAGTAATTGGGAACCGTTGTAAATTTTTCAGCAGGAGGACACAGTGATTGGGCTGTATTTTAACAAGATAAAGCTGGCTTTGGCGGGAAGGGTGGATTAGAGTGGGGGACTTGCCCCATTCTGAATTAATGTCACTTGGGAAAAGAGCTTCAGAAACTCAGCAGCTGGAGGTTTAGGTAAAGACCCACTTAGGACTCACAGCCAATCCCAAACAAAAGGATGTCAATCTAGGAAGTGGACGTGCTAGAGCAGAACTTGTGCTCTTTGGAAGTAAATGGTAGTAGCTGTGACTACGAAAGCAAGCATCACCAAGTTAATTAGAAGGCACGTTAAGGGAGATTATCATTGTCATAAGTATGGAATGGTTATAATTGTATGTGTATGTGTGTGCAGATTTCATAAACGTGTATCACTGAAGAATGCTGGATGTGGTTTTATACAAAGGAAAATATACTGAAGATTTATGCGTGATGTAATTCTTTAAAATTCTCAGTAATCAGTCTGTCAGGGCTAATGATTGTGCTGATGCATAACCTTTTTTTTTTTTTTTAAGACCTTTGAGTTATTTGGAGCATTTCATTGCTTTTTTTTCATGGAACGTAAAGTGCTGAAAGTACTGTTCTGTTTTTTAATGTGAGAGAACTGAGAAAAATGGGCTTCAGTTGTACAGTTCTCATAGCTTTGAAACAATTTAATGGACAAGAGATCAATTTTATATTCTGTCATTGCTGTTTTTCCCTGATAATTATCTTAATTGTTTGGTTAAGAAGCCCTTTTTGACCTGACCGCCTTTCCCAAGTCTCTTCTTCCCTCATTCCCTCCCAGAGCACACACTCAGATAACACAACCTTGCTTGCTGAAAGTGAAGAGAACATGAAGCACTTACTGATGAAGATCAGAGACCACAGCCTTCAGTATGGATTACACCTCAACATAAAGAAAACAAAAATCCTCACAACTGGCCCAATAAGCAGCATCGTGAAAAACAGAGAAAAGACTGAGGTTGTCAAGGACTTCATTTTACTTGGATCTACAATCAATACCCATGGAAGCAGCAATCAGGAAATCAAACGATGCATTGTATTGGGCAAATCTGCTGCAAATGACCTCGGTAAAGAATTAAAAACTAAAGATGTCACTTTGAGGCCTAAGGTTTGCCTGACCCAAGCCATAGTATTTTCATTTGCCTCATATACATGTGAAAGCTGGACAGAGAATAAGGAAGACCGAAGAAGAATTGATGCATTTGAATTATGGTGTTGGTGAAGAATATTGAATATACCATGGACTGCCAGAAGAACAATCAAATCTGTCGTGGAAGAAGTACAGCCAGAATACACCCTAGAAGCAAGGATGGTGAGACTTTGTCTTATGTACTTTGTCTTATGTATCAGGAGGGACCAGTCCTTGGAGAAAGACGTGATGCTTGGTAAAGTAGAGAATCAGCACAAAAGAGGAAGACCCTCAATGAGATGGATTGACACAGTGGCTGCAACAGTGGACTCAAACATACCAAAGATTGTGAGGGTGGGACAGGACCAGGCAGTGTTTTATTCTGTTGCACGTAGGGTTGCTATGGATTTGAACTGAGTGGACAGCACCTAACAACAACACACACACTTTGTTTCTTTCTCCTTCACCCACCCTGTTGTTCTTAGTGCTCCTGTAGCGCCTCCAATGTGCTTACACTGAAATGTGTTGTTATAAATATTTTTACCCATATGCATCCCTACTAGACTATGAATTCATTGAGAGCAGGGGTTCCTGTTCAGTTTTGTATCTCTGGTGTTTGTATTTACACAGATGCCAAATAAATGGATGAGTTAATATATATCTGCAGTGAAGTTGGGGTGGGATTTTGGGGAGTAAAATGAAAACTATTATAATTACTGTAATATATGCAAATAACTACCCTATGAGGGACATAGGCAGAGTTATTGGACCCCCCCTCCCACATTTTGTAGATTGGCTTAGAGAAACAAAGTAACTAGCCCAAGACACACAGAAAATGAAAGAGGAATATAGGAAGGGGACTGATGACCAGTTCATTTTCACCTTTAATAGGTAAGCCTTCAGATTAGATTATTTCAGAGCACTCATAGTGCACCCAGTGCTGAATGACGCATTCTAGGGGATCCAGTGATGGGGAGTCTTGTGCTGGGCTTCAAGGGGGCTTGTATTTAAATGACAGCAGAATATATGACTGCAGGGCCCAAAATAATTACAAGAGTGTGTGTTCATGGTAGATGGTGAGGGCTGTTGGAGAAGTAGTTGATGGAATTTTGAAAGGTGGGAGAAAGGAGGACCGTGGTTCTTGTCCAGCAGTTTAAAGAAGGTGCACACAGAATGGAGGATATAAACTTGAGGATGTCAGGAAAAGGAAGAGGTGGCAGAGTGAGCCCAGTACTGACTACATTCCTTGGCGAAGCTGAATTTGGTATTTTGTTTTCAGAGGACGTTGTTAAGCCAGTGAAGGCAATATTTTAATGGTTATGGGGGTGAGCAAATAAGTGGTAAGAGATTTGGTCCCAGCATTGGCCTGAGAGCCATGGCTTTTGTGGTAGTCAGCCTGGTTAGAAAGGTGAGTGTGGCCGTTGTCTTAGCTTCCTAGTGCTGCTGTAACACAAATACCACAGTGGGTGGCTTTAAAGAACAGAAACTTATTTTCTTACAGTTCTAGAGGCTTAAAGTCCAAATCAGGGTCTTGGTCATGTAGATTCCTTCTTTGTTGGTAGCCCTGGGTGTGCCTTGTTGCCACGGCATCTGTCTCATCATTACTGCCCTCCTCCTGTATGTACTGTGTTCATCCTGCTCTTTTTTTATAACTTAGAAGTGATAAGATTTAGAACCCACACTACTCAGATAAGGCTGTATGTGATGGTGCAGTGTTTTAGAGATTGATCAGCTACCAACCAAAAGGACAGCAGTTTGAATCCACCAGCAGCTCCTTGGAAACTCTGTGGGGGCAGTTCTGCCCTGTCCTATAGGGTCATTATGAGTCAGAATCAACTCCATGGCAAGGGCTTTTCTACTCAGACACGACCTAATTAACATAACAAAGAAACCCCATTTCCAAGCAAAATCACATTTAGAGGTATAACTAACCCCCCAGGTGCTATGGAGTTGGTGTGACTCATGGTGACCCCATGTGTGTCAGAGTAGAACTGTGCTCCATAGAAAAATCATGAGTGATTTTTCGGAAGTAGCTTGTCAGGCTTTTCTTCAGAGGTGCCTCTGTGTGGACCTGAACTCCAGTCTTCTAGTTAGCAGCCGAATGCCTCAACCGTTTTTGCTATCCAGGTACTCTATTTACAGGCATAGGAGCCAGGATTGTAATACATATTTTGGGGGACACAATTAAATCCATAATAGCTGTCATATGCAGTATGATTGGAAATTAACCAGCACTGAGCTTTGTGAAGTCCTGAGATTTATCTGTGCCCTAAATACTTAGGGGGGCTCTTAAGAGTGGTTAACAGCTCAGCTGCTAACCAAAAGTTTGACAGTTTGAATCTACCACGGCTCCTTGGAAGCCCTATGGGGCAGTTCTACTCTGTCCTATAGGGTTGCTATGAGTTGAAATAGACTCCATCGACTGCGATGGGTGTGGTTTTTAAAAATTTTTTCCTGTTTAAACACTTAGGCAGACAGCTACAAACAGTGACTTGGAGCAGTACGTAAGTGAGCTTGTTTATACAGACAATTTGTTGACAGTGAAGTCAGTTTGAGGCTGAGATAAGGTGGAATGATGGAATTCATTCAGTTTTGGCAGGAAGTAGAAGTCAAGGAATTTATTGCTGTGAGCCTTGAAAAGGAGGCAGCATGAGTATTCCTTAGGGGGGTTGAGCCATAAAGTATGTTCACCAAGATTAACGATGAACTGGAGGTCAGTGCTGGGAACTGGATATTTACTATTTACACATTAGGGCATTGCACCCCACGAGAGCAGCGCTGTCATTGTGCTGGGGTGGAGCCACACCCAGATTATGCACAACAGGTGGTGGCATGTTCACAGGCTTCAGCCAGGGCTGGGAGCCAGGGACCCAACTGTTTGCCTGGCTCCACTGCCCAGTGTTCAGAGAATAAAAGTGGGCCAGGGCCAAGTCAGGTCTTCTTTTTCTTTTCACCCTATTTGTGACACTCTCATAGGTTCAGATAACAGTTCTAGGGCCCATATATAGAAAACTCTGACCTTAGAATATCCTTATAGTACTGGAGTCCTGTGGAGTGATGGAGCTGATGGCATAAGGAGACTAAATTGATAAAGAGTTTCAAAGAAGAAAAATTTTGCATGTGTTTTTAAAAACAAGGCTATGTTTTTTACAGAGATGTTGGAATCTCATCTCTTAACATTTCGTATTTCCATCTTTTTTTTTTTAAACCTTTGTCATATTATGAAATTGTGGGTCACACTGGTGTGACAGTTCCCTGCTTTTTAAAGCACATCATTGTTTTCTTATGTTATTAAATATTTCAGACATTCACAGGCTTACATATGTCTTTGTGTGAATATAATGTTTAATATCCCCCACGTGTCTGTCAGTTTGTCGTACTCTGGGGGCATACATGTGGTGTGATGCTGGAAGCTATGCCACCAGTATTCAGATACCAGCAGGGCCACCCGTGGAGGACAGGTTTCAGCTGAGCTTCCAGACTAAGACAGACTGGGAAGAAGGACCCGGCAGTCTACTTCTGAAAAGCATTAGCCAGTGAAAACCTTATGAATAGCAGTGGAACATTGTCTGATATAGTGCTGGAAGATGAGTCCTCCAGGTTGGAAGGCACTCAAAAGATGACTGGGGAAGAGCTGCCTCCTCAAAGTAGAGTCGACCTTAATGATGTGGGTGGAGTAAAGCTTTTGGGGCCTTCATTTGCTGATGTGGCATGACCCAAAATGAGAAGAAACAGCTGCAAACATCCATTAATAATCGGAACGTGGAATGTAAGAAGTATGAATCTAGGAAAACTGGAAATCATCAAAAATGAAATGGAACGCATAAACATCGACATCCTAGGCATTAGTGAGCTGAAATGGACTGCTATTGGCCGTTTTGAATGAGACAATCATGTAATTTGCTATGCTGGGAATGACAACTTGAAGAGGAATGGTGTTGCATTCATTGTCAAAAAGAACGTTTCAAGATGTACCCTGAAGTACAGCACTGTCAGTGATAGGATAATATCCATACGCCTACAAGGAAGACCAGTTAATACGACTATTATTCAAATTTACGCACCAAATGGCAATTGGAACGCGAAAGTTGGAAACAAAGAGGGATCAGTAGTTGGAAAATATGGCCTTGGTGATAGAAACAATGCTGGAGATCGAACGCTAGAATTTTGCCAGACCAACGACATCTGCTTTGCAAATACCTTCTTTCACCAACATAAACGGCGACTATACACGTGAACCTCGCCAGATAGAACACACAGAAATCAAATTGACTACATCTGTGGAAAGAGATGATGGAAAAGCTCAATATCATCAGTCAGAACAAGGCCAGGGGCCGACTGTGGAACAGACCATCAATTTCTCATATGCAAGTTCAAGCTGAAACTGAAGAAAATCAGAGCAAGTCCACGAGAGCCAAAATATGACCTTGAGTATATCCCACCTGAATTTAGAGACCATCTCAAGAATAGATTTGATGCATCGAACACTAGTGACTGAAGACCAGATGAGTTGTGTAATGACATCAAGGACCTCATCCGTGAAGAAAGCAAGAGATCATTGAAAAGACAGGAAAGAAAGAAAAGACCAAGATGGATGTCGGAGGAGACTCTGAAACTTGCTCTTGAATGTCGAGCAGCTAAAGCAAAAGGAAGAATTGATGAAGTAAAAGAACTGAACAGAAGATTTCAAAGGGCGGCTCGAGAAGACAAAGTAAAGTATTATAATGACATGTGCAAAGAGGTGGAGATGGAAAACCAAAAAGGAAGAACACGCTCGGCGTTTCTCGAGCTGAAAGAACTGAAGAAAAAATTCAAGCCTCGAGTTGCAATTGTGAAGGATTCCATGGGAAAAATATTAAATGACGCAGGAAGCATCAAAAGAAGATGGAAGGAATACACAGAGTCATTATACCAAAAAGAATTAGTCGATGTTCAACCATTTTAAGAGGTGGCATATGATCAGGAACTGATGGTACTGAAGGAAGAAGTCCAAGCTGCTCTGAAGGCATTGGCGAAAAACAAGGCTCCAGGAATTGATGGAATATCAATTGAGATGTTTCAACAAACAGATGCAGCACTGGAGGTGCTCACTTGTCTATGCCAAGAAATAGGGAAGACAGCTTCCTGGCCAACTGACTGGAAGAGAGCCATATTTATGCCTATTCCCAAGAAAGGTGATCCAACCGAATGTGGAAATTACAGAACAATATCATTAATATCACACGCAAGCAAAATTTTGCTGAAGATCATTCAAAAATGGATGCAGCAGTATATCGACAAGGAACTCCCCGAAATTCAGGCCATTTTCAGAAGAGGACATGGAACGAGGGATATCATTGCTGATGTCAGATGGATCTTGGCTGAAAACAGAGAACACCAGAAGGATGTTTACCTGTGTTTTATTGACTATGCAAAGGCATTTGACTGTGTGGATCGTAACAAACTATGGATAACATTGCGAAGAATGGGAATTTCAGAACACTTAATTGTGCTCATGAGGAACCTTTACATAGATCAAGAGGCAGTTGTTAGGACAGAATAAGGGGGTACTGTGTGGTTTAAAGTCAGGAGAGGTGTGCGTCAGGGCTGTATTCTTTCACCATACCTACTCAGTCTGTGTGCTGAGCAAATAATCCGAGAAGCTGGACTATATGAAGAAGAATGGGGCATCAGGATTGAAGGAAGACTCATTAACAACCTGCGTTATGCAGATGACACAACCTTGCTTACTGAAAGTGAAGAGGACTTGAAACACTTACTAATGAAGATCAAAGACCACAGCCTTCAGTCCCATGGATTGCACCTCAACATAAAGAAAACAAAAATCCTCACAGCTGGACCAATGAGCAACATCATGATAAATGGAGAAAAGATTGAAGTTGTCAAGGATTTCATTTTACTTGGATCCACAATCAACAGCCATGGAAGCAGCAGTCAAGAAATCAAAAGATGCATTGCATTGGGCAGATCTGCTGCAAGGGACCTCTTCAAAGTGTTGAAGAGCAAAGATGTCACCTTGAAGACTAAGGTGCGCCTGACCTAAGCCGTGGTATTTTCAGTCGCATCATATGCATGTGAAAGCTGGACAATGTATAAGGAAGACTGAAGAAGAGTTGATGCCTTTGAGTTGTGGTGTTTCCAAGAATATTGAATGGACTGCCAAAAGAACAAACAAATCTGTCTTGGACGAAGTACAGCCAGAATGCTTCTTAGAGGCAAGGACGGCGAGACTGCATCTTAAGTACTTTGGACATGTTTCAGGAGGGATCAGTCCCTGGAGAAGGGACATCATGCTTGGCAGAGTACGGGGTCAGTGGAAAAGAGGAAGACCCTCAACGAGGTAGGTTGACACAGTGGCTGCAACGATGAGCTCAAGAATAACAGTGATTTTAAGGAAGGTTTAGGACCGGGCAGTGTTTCATTCTGTTGTGCATAGGGTTGCTATGAGTCAGAACCGACTCGACGGCACCTAACAACAACAACAATAACAACAACAACATAGTTTCTAAAATTTTGCTAAATTTATTAAAAATTGAAAACAAACAAGCAAAACTTGTGTCTTGCTGCCCTCCTGCTATCCTGGGAGTTTACTGTGGGAGGGTTTCTACTGCTGAACTTCTATCAGGAAGTGCTTCAGGTTGCAACAATAACAGGATTGGAACTGTTAACCAAAGCCCCAGGGAGGATGGATGCCACTTTTCAAGAAGCCTCTACTATGTGTACTAACATGAAGTCATTTTTTGCAGCAGCCTCTCAGCTCAACTAACGAGGTTGAATTTAAAAAGACAGAGTAAGTTAAGTCTTTTCAGTATGGGGTGGGGGGAGGACCTGGAGCATTCTGTGAGGGCCTGTGTGGGATTACTAATCCCCATCCCTTGCTATGTCCTTAACACACTTTTCAGAGGAAGAAGATGAATTAATCAAGGAGCAGCATTAACCAGCTGCTGTGTTCGCTAAGGTAGCACTCAACCTGCCCCCTGTATCTCATTATCCTGTTTATTTTTTTTTTTTTTCAGAGCACTTCCTACTAGCTAAAATGATCTTACATGTTTGATTCTGTGTCCTCCCCTAGAATCCATGTGTATTTGAACAGACAGATGGACCAGTTGCCTTTGAGTCATTTCTCAGTCATGGCGATCCTCTGTATGTCAGAGAAGAACTGTGCTCTGTAGGATTTTCAATGGGTGATTTTTTGGAAGTAGATCACTAGGCTTTTCCTCTGAGGCACCTCTGGGTGGACTTGAACCTCCAACCTTTTGGTTAGCTGTTGAGCATGTTAACTCTTTGTACCACCCAGGGACTCCCTATGAAAGCAAGCACTTACTTTTTCTAGTTCATACTGTATCCCCAGCGTCTGGCCCATAATAGATGCTCAATGTGTGCTCGCTGGAGGAACTCCATTTATTCACTGGAGTTCCCACTAGAAACCAGGGCAGACTTCCGTCCTCATCTTCAGTTTGCTGCCAGCTGCTGCTTCAGGTCATCTCCGTGAGTCACACTGCAGCTGAATTCCACATCTTGCTGCCTCCTGATCGCGGGGTGTGCTGCTGCTTGTGGGGCCTCCTTCTTCTGTAATGCTTCCTTTTGCACCAAGACTCCATCTGGGGAATTGCCGAGCCTTTAAGATCTGACTCAGCTGCTCATCTCATCCGCAAAATCTGGCCTGTGCATCCAAACTGGCTCTAGTTCCTGCTCCTCTGAACCTCTGAAAGTCATTATGTCATTATAGTTTTCTTGCATTCCTTTCTGGTATTTTAATCGGGTATAGAATCGTCTGTTTGACTTTAGGCTCCTTGGGGTCAGAGACTGTACCCGAACTCACTGGCAGCCCCTGGCGCAGCGCTTTGTGCTCAGGCAATGAAGGGTCACTGCAGCTTCAACTCACAGGCCCTCGTTTCTTGTAATGCTTTTTTTTCCCCTCACCGGTGATAATTTTCTCAACATCTTTCATTGTACATGTAAAATTTTATTTGAGGATTTTGTGGTTTGTGTTTTTTTTTTTTTTTAAATTAAATACTTAAAATATTAGAGCTGGTAGGCAATCTTGGCTGATATGTAGCCTCATTAGAATGGGTACCTCTACTGTGGTTTTTCCATTAACTTTTGCCCCAGGAGTTTCGACTCAGCTTTGGGGCTAGTAGCAAATGTAGATAATTGTTTCCTGATTAGGAGTCAGGTTTGACACTTCCTATTGAAATGTTTTGCTGTCTGGGATGTGAAACAGATGGTCGCTTATGGAAGAACAGATGTCTGTGTTGAATCAGAGCATTTTAATTCACTCTTGTACCTCGAAGTGTTTCCCTTGGCAAACACCTGCTTCTGACCTGCTTATTTCAGCTTTGGGTGACTTTTTCCCTAATGAGGGACTAAATAGACCCTTAGAAAGAGGGACGATAAAATAGGACTAATAAGACATAAATAATTCCGTATTGGTTAATCTGCAGTGCTTATTCAGAAGCAAGTAGAATGTCTTGATTAACTAGGCAATCGGTAATTCATTAATAAGTACAGTTAACATGGCCTATTATTCCATAACATTGAAAACTAATTTCAATTAAATATACTTTGATTCTCCTGGTGGTACCTTGGAGAGGTTAAGAGCACAGAGTATAGCCAGGCTGCCTGGGTTTGAAACTCGGCTCTTTCACTTAAGAGCTTTTTAACCAATAGAGAAATTATTTAACAATGCAGTGCCTAAATTTCCTCATCTGTAAAATGGGGAGGGGGCAATAATAGTTGTTGTTGGTAGGCGCCATTGAGTCGGTTCCTCCTCATAGCGATCCTCTGCACGACAGAACAAAACACTGCCCGGTCCTTTGCCGTCCTCACAACCGTTGCTGCTTGAGCCCATCGTTGCAGCCTCTGTGTCAGTCCATCTCGTTGAGGGTCCTTCTCTTTTTCACCAACCCTCTACTTTACCAGGCATGACGTCCTTCTCCAGGGACTGGTCCCTCCTGATAACATGTCCAAAGTATGTGAGACAAAGTCTGGCTATCCTTGCTTCTAAGGAGTATTCTGGTTGTACTTCTTCCAAAAGATTTGTTCATTCTTTTGGCGTTCCGTGATGTATTTAATATTCTTCACCAACATCACAAATCAGAGGCATCAGTTCTTTGTCCAGCTTTTGCATCCGTATGAGGTGATTGAAAATACCATGGCTTGGGCCAGGCGCACCTTAGTCCTCAAAGTGACACCTTTGCTTTTTAATACTTTATAGAGGTATTTTGCTGTACTTTTAGTGTTGCAGTGAGGATTACGTGAGTTCGTAAACGAAAAGCACTGGGAACACTTCCTGGTGTAATCACTACGGAAGTGTCAGCTGCTGCTATTTATTGTTGTTAGTTGCCTTCAAGTTGTTTCTGACTCACGGCAGTCTTATGTGTAACTGAGTGGCACAGTGCCCGGCCCCGTGCCACCCTCACAATTGGTGGTATGTTTGAGCTCATTGTTGCAGCTGTTCTGTCAGTCCGTCCCGTTAAGTCCATCCCGTTAAGTGCTCCCCCGTTTTTGCTGACCCTCTCCTTTGCCAAACGTGCTGTTCTTTAGTGATTTTTGGCCTTTCCTGATGCCGTGTCCTAAGTAAGCAAGCCAAAGACTCGCCATCCTCGCTTGTAGGGAGCATTCTGGCTGTATTTCTTCCAAGACTGATTTATTTTTATTTCTGGCAGTTTACAGTATATTCAGTAGCCTTTGCCAACACTGCAGTTAGAATGCATCAATTCTTCCATCTTCCTTTTTCATTGTCCAGCTTTCACATGCATATGAGGTGATTGAAAACACCATGGCTCATTTGGGTCAGGTGCACTGTAGTTACCAAAGTGACATCTTTGCTTTTTAAAACTTTAGAGAGTTTTTTTCAGCATATTTGCCCAATGCAATACATCATTTGATTTCTTAACTGCTGCTTTTGTGGGCGTATATCATCATCATCATCGGAGACGCAAGGATGCTCACTGCCCCCTGTTTTTAGTAAAAAGGCTGGAAAAAGTAAAAAGCTCAGTATATCTTAAAAAGTACCTTCTGGAACCTCTGCAGAGTTGACCTGATTTAGCTTTGTTTCTCATCCTGAAGCACTAGTTGAGCCAGCTGTTACCTGGATACACATAATGTCTATGGACTGCTTTAGTTTGAAAGAGTAGGTTTTTGGACATCTTGTTTAAGCCATCAACCTCGAATCTTTATATTCTTCTTTGTTGAAGGATAGAGATGTTGCATAAAGGCAGAACACCAGTGTGTTGCATTTGAACCTTTTTTTTTTTTTTTTTTTTGATCAAGATCTTTTTCTCGTTGCTATCCATTACTTTTGGCCCATCGAAGATCAATGGTGGTAGAGATTGCTCAAGTCTAATATTGACAATTTGTGTTTTTCATGCTTAGTAGGCGGTACTAAGAACTCTGTGACCTGGGCCTGCCCTCCTGAAGTTTACAGCTTGATTGGAAGGTGAAATACATACGATTATTGACATGGTAGGGCATTTATAAAGACAAGGGCACTTTTTATCTTAGAGCACTTTGACTTTGTGCTGTGAGCTGGCCCTCTGAGAAACGCAAGACAAGGTGTCATCCAGAGAAGCACTGTCTCAGGACAGTGTTGCCCGGAGATGGCGTTAGGTAGGAAACCCTGCTCCCGCTCCCAGCCTCTGTTGCATTTTTATTTTCTTTCCAGCAGCAGCTTTGACCACTTATTTCTTCACATGTTGCCCTTGACATACACTAAGCTATTTTTTAAAAATAACTTTTGATTATGGAAAACTTGAAGTGTATACAAATAGTGAGTTGAACAATGAACCCCCAGGTACCCATCACCCAACTTCAATAACTCCCATCACATGGCAGTCTCTTTTTAGCCATAACTCCCATTCACATCTCCCTCACCCCTACTGGGTTATTTAAAAGAATTTAAAATATTTCATTTATTTATAAGTTCTTCTTTTTTTTTTTTTCTGTACATCTCACTCAAAGATAAGAATGCTCACAAAGTTTTTTATATTAAACTGTATTTTCAAGTCATCATTTTTTATGCATGGTGATTGCATTTATTGGCTGTAGTAGATAGGGTGGCAGTAATATGGCAAATCGTTGTGTAATTAGGAAATCTTGCATTTAAAAAGCAGCCTAAATTTAGATGTTATTCCTTAAGAAGTTCCAAAGAATCCTAAGGTAGTCATTTTCCTACAGGTCTTGCAGAGAGACCCTTACTGGTAAAGACGTTTCTGTTGGGTTTTTTAAGAATTCTAACCATGTGATGATAACATGGCCAGTGCTTTGAGTAGCTCAAATCTTACCACCCAGTGTATGGGATGGTGATACTCCTCATTTTTTTTTTTTTTTTTGTCAGGGGAGGGAGCAGGTATGAGTTGCTCCGGGGTGTTGTACAATTTCCATTTTCTCTATATGCCATGAAGTAAAAAGGGTTGGGAACCACAGCCTGTTGGTGATGGCCACATGAACTAAATGTGAAAATCTAACTACTTGACTCCGTTGACATTTTTAGACCTTGCAAATATGTGGCTGGAAGGGGGATGAAGTCAGGGGAATTTATTTACATTTTGGAAAGCAAAATTCTTCCTGAAAACTGTTGTTTGGAGGTCATTATGCGCAGCCAGTATGGTGGACAGAGAAGCACACAACCTGGATTCTAGCAAAAACATTGAATTGGGAGTCAAGAAGTATAGGTTTTAGTACCCATGTCTCATCTCCTGAGTACCTTGGTGGCCTTCGGGTAGGCACAGCTTTAGGTTTCTGTTTCCCTGTTTGTAGGATATGGATTAGGAATGAAGTATAAATGAGAAGAAAATTGCTTTGGCCTTGATGTAGTGGATGGATGGGGTGATGGGTACCCTAAGGCTAAGTTTTCAGGATGGTGACTTGCAACCTACCTGACTCAATGCCCCTCTTTTTTTTTATTTTACTTTTGGAAACACAGTGAAACCTGTGAGAGCCGGAACTGTACGGGACTGCCTTGTTTTTCCAGATCTTGCAAATTTTCCGCCTTTAACAGGGTGCAGTCTTACCACCTGTATATCGCTCTCTGTTAGTGGAAAACATTTGAATTTTCCTTCTCTGACAGGTTTCTGCCCTACACAGGTTCAGGCTTTCACAAGTTTTACTGTAATTACAGAATCGCAGGAAGTTGCTGTGGTAGTACAGAGAGGTCCTGTATACCTCCTCCCACTTTTGCTCAGTGGTTACATCTTACGTAACTGTGGCACAGTATCAAGGTCAGCAGATACACATTGGTCGCTTTGTCACATGTGAAGATTCATGTAACCACCACTTCAGTCAAGATGCAGAACTATTCCATCACTGTAAAGATCTCCCCTGTGCTAATTCCTTAGTAATCACATTCCTCTCCCCCAGCTCACCCCACCCCACCAAAGGAAAACAAAAAAAGCAAAAAACTCTAACCCCTGGCAACCGCTGATCGGTTTTCCATCTCTGTAATTTTGTCCTTTTCAGAATGTTATATTCAGGGAATCATACAATGCACGACTTTTTTTTTTTTATTTTTTTATTGTGCTTTGAGTGAAAGTTTACAAATCAAGTCAGTCTCTTGAACAAAACCTTATATACACCTTGCTATATACTCCTAGTTGTTCTCCCCCTAATGAGACAGTACATGCCTCCTCTCCACCCTGCGTTTCCGTGTCCATTCGGCCAGCTTCTGTCCCCCTCGGCCTTCGCCTCTCCTCTCCAGAGAGGGGCTGCCCACACAGTCGCATGTGTCCCCTTGATCCAAGAAGCCCACTCCTCACCAGTGTCATTTCCTGTCTTGTAGTCCAGTCCAACCCCTGTCTGAAGAGTTGGCTTCGAGAACGGTTCCTGTCTTGGGCTAACAGAAGGTCTGGGGACCATGACCTCCGGGGTCCCTCTGGTCTCAGTCAGACCATTAAGTCTGGTCTTTTTATTAGAATTTGGGGTCTGCATCCCACTGTTCTCCTGCTCCTTCAGGGATTCTCTGTTGTGCTCCCTGCCATGGCAGTCATCGGCTATAGCTGGGTACCATCTTGTTCTTCTGGTCTCAGGTAATGTAGTCTTTGATATATGTGGCCGATTCTGACTCCTGGGCTCATACTTACCTTGTGTCTTTGGTGTTCTTCATTCTCCTTTGCTCTAGGTAGGTTGAGATCAGTTGTTGCATCTTAGATTGCCGCTTGCTAGCATTTAAGAGCCCAGAAGCCACTCTCCAAAATGGAATGCATAATGTTTTTTTAATAGCTTTTATTATGCCAGTTGACTTAGATGTCCTCTGAAACCATGGTCCCCAAACCCCTGCCCCTGCTACTCTGGCCTTTGCAGTGTTCAATTTATTCAGGAAACTTCTCTGCTTTTGGTGTAGTCCAGCTGTACTGACCTCTCTTGTATTGTGTGTTGGCTTTCCCTTCACCTAAATTAGTTCTTGTCTGCTATCTAATTAGTGAATCCCCCATCCCTCCCTCTCTCCCTCCCCCTCCTTGTAACCATCAAAGGATATTTTCTTCTCTGTTTAAACTATTTCTTGAGTTCTCATAATAGTGGTCTCATATAATATTTATCCTTTTACAACTAATTTCACTCAGTATAATGCCTTCCAGGTTCCTCCACGTTGTGAAGTATTTCACAGGTTCATTGTTGTTCTTCATTGATGCATAGTATTCCATTGTGTGAATACACCGTAGTTTATTTGTCCATTCATCCGTTGATGGGCACCTTGGTTGCTTCCGTCTTTTTGGTATTGTAAACAGTGCTGCAGTGAACATGGGTGTGCATGTATCTGTTCGTGTAAAGGCTCTTATTTCTCTAGGATGTATTCCAAGGAGTGGGATTGCTGGATCATATGGTAGTTCTATTTCTAGCTTTTTAAGAAAGTGCCAAATTGATTTCCAAAATGGTTGTACCATTTTACATTCCCACCAGCAAACGCGCGACTTTTTGAGATTAGCTTTTTTCATTCAGCTTAATGCCCTTGAGATCCGTACAAGTTTTTGTATGTCTGAGTAGTTTCAATGTCCCTTGTTATAACAAGCATTTTTTTAACTTTCCCTTTCCTATCATAAAGTGAAAGTTGTAGAAAAAAATAAAGCATACTGTGCCCATAGTAAAAAAAATAATTACTATGCCCATAGTAAAAAAAATAATACCCTAATTGTAATATAAGGGAGGAAAAAAATAAAAATGGTTTATAAAATATGTATTCTAATGCTCACTCTGACTGCACCTGAAGATACAGTGACGTATTCAGGCACGCTCACCTTATGTGAAATCGCTGAGGAGGGTAGCAGCAGCGTGTGGCTTCGGGCAGCCCAATTCACAAATGTTATTGCTTCCAAAATGGCGACCAGTTCCTAGAAAGTTCCAGGAAGCTTCCCTCAATTTACACGGTAACTGCATTCCTGAAGTATTGAGCACTGTTGAAGCTGGACAAAAAAACACTCTGTGTTTTGGCCCGAAAAGTATAAGCAAGTTTGGTAGCTACTTGAGTGTCTGGTGGGACCTTCAGATGCGTTGTGGGTGTGAGACAATCTCTCCCTTTAGGGGCTGTCCCTCACCTCAGAGGATGTCTAATGTGCCCTGACCTCTGCCCCACAATGCCTCTAACCTTGTGACAGCCTGGATGTCCAAAATGCCTCCCAGGAAGTGGTACCACCCCCTTCAAGAATCACGAATTTAGGGGGACAGACATGCCTTCTCCTGATGGAATCTGACGGGGTCATGTCCGTGTTGGAGAGAAAATTCTCAGTGTATGAATTGTTGGTTTAAACCTGGATGGTAATATTGATGTTCTGATGCACAGTGTTTCTTATTCTTAAAAATATAATATGCCCTAGGGGTATATGTACTTGCTAAGTAAAAAACTGAGGTGCTTTGAAGGGTAGCTGATAGGTCCATTACTTGCTAGATACCAGAATCATAGGGTGTCTTTGTGGCTTGTCTTCCCGTGAGTACACGGCCCCTCCCACCTCAGCCACAAAATCACTTCTCCCTACATCCGCATTTCTAAGTATCAAAATTCTTCCGTGGAGCATAGGAGTTTTTGTTAAGTATTTAGCATCATATAGATTAGAAAGAACCTTTAAGAAAGCGAAATGTTTAATAAAAATTGGTCGGTAATTGTCCTAGGGTTTTGGGACCTGTCACTGTTGGTGAACTTGGTGGTTCTCAGACTTGGAACCAGTGTTAAAAGTTTACGTTTTTATGATTTTCTTTTTTAAAGAGTAACTTGTTTCAGTGTTAACAAAAGTTCCGGTGTAAACTAGGACATAAAAATAGCCTTCGTAAGTGAAACTAAATGGTATTTTGTGGGTGTGTGTCCATATACAGGAGTCGCTGGGTGGCACAGACGGTCGAGCACGGGACTACTAATCGGAAGGTTGGCGATTTGGGCTTAACTGCTGTGAGTCAGAAGCAACTCCAAGGCAGCTGGTTTGGTGTGGCCCATATACATGTATATACCACGTGTGAATAAGTGTGATGGAGTCTCAATTAAGCTGTGCACGTGAAACTACTTATATGTGTGGAAGCACTTTTTAAAACCTCGTCGTGGAGATGCCTTCCTGCCTAGTGTATTTATTACGGCACCCATAGTTCTGTTGGTGACAGCACTTTGTTCCCTTGGGAGCCACCCTTAAGCAGAAAGCTGTAGCCCTTCCTCTGGAGAAGAACAGTGCGCTGCAGAGCATAAAATACTACAAAGAGATAACAGAGGGAAGACGTTTGTCTTTGCTTAACATTGATTCTTTAGGGAAATCTACTCGTTTTCAGTGTCACGGGAAGAATGCTAGACTTTTTTCATGTGACTTAGTAGAAGGAATTACTTTCCACTCGAAATCTCAGAGGACTTTGATAATTTGGCCATACTTCCAAAATGTTTCACTGATCATTTCTCAGAGAAGAAATATAATAGATCCACTTTGTTTAGTTTTGGTCTAGCCTAGATACCTGAATGCATGGGTAGCATTTTTTATGTTTTAAAAATAATTAATGCAAATTGAAGTTCTTTTTGCTTATGGATATCATCTTTTACCATTTTAAAAGTGTTCTTTTTAAATGAAGAATTTGCTCTGCTGCACATGTGTATAAACTCTTTGGGTGGGAAGAGGAGCTTTACCAGACTTTAAATTTGTAAAGAAGGCATTATTAAAGATAAAATTTTACATGTCTTAAAAAGAAAAAAGGCTAGATACCTCAATGAATTTGTACCTTTTGTTTTTTAAGTTTGGTTGAACTTAAATTCGTAAATAATGTTTTATTTTCTGTGATAAGCTCATATATAAAGAAAATAAGTATATTAGTTATCTAATTTATCTCTTCCATCTAATTTATATTATTTATCTATGGGTGCATTACAGATCATCCCAAAACGTAGTGGCTTAAAATAAGAGACACTTATTATCTCACAGTTCCTGTGGGCCAGAACGTGAGGTGTGGCTGCGTGTCTCTGTCTCACAGTCTGTCAGGAGGCTGCAGGTAGCTGAAGGCTCAAATGGGGCTGGAGAAACGACATCCAAGCCAGTGAGCTGGGCTGTTAGCAGGCCTGCATTCCTCACCCCATGGGGCCTGAATGAACTCTCAGCATGCAGCTGGCGATCTGAGAGAAAGCCAGAGAGCACCTAAAGCTGAAGCCACAGGGTTTTATAACATGCAACATTCTATTCATTAGAGCAGATCAAGGACAGGGGTTGCCCAAGGGCATGCAAACAGAGAGGGAGATCACCAGGACCATCATGAAGACTGCCTACCACGTTATCAGTTGCCACCAAGTCGACTCAGCCTCACGGCAACGCCATGTGGGTCAGAGGAGAAATGCTCCATAGGGTTTTCAATCCCCGATGTTTTAGAAGAAGTTTGCCATGCCTTTCTTGCGAGGTGCCTCTGGGTGGACTGAAACTTCCAACCTTATGGTTAGCAGCCAAGCATGGTAACCATTTCCACCAACCAGGGACTCCACCTCCCACATTGTTTGTTTATATAATATGATTTGCCCAAAGTTAGAAAACATGTTGCTACCTGTATACCTAATGGTAACTTGAGAGATTCTGATGGGTAAACTTATGTTTCCTAGGATGAATAAACAAATTCCACTCTAAGGAAAATGAACTATTTTTCATAAATGCTTTAAGCTGATCCTTACAGTAGAGAGGAAACAAAGCTTAGCAGTATATGCAAAAATTAAACCATGAGATCATTTTTCTCTTTTATTTCATGTGTGAAGTAAAGTGACTCGTAGATTGCCACCGTGGGTGAGCCTTTATTTAATAAGCCTCTGGTTTTTACGTTAGCATTATTATGCTGGTTGAAATCATTGTACTTGAGCATATCGCCTGCTCAAAGAATTTTACGTTAGACTTGGGTGAGGCGCTTTTGAATCTCTCAGTCTTTCTTTTCTTTTTTTAATATTGATAATTTTTCTATTCCTTCTTCTGCTGACTTTAAATTGGAATGTTTGATTGCTGACTGTGTCATTTTTGTTTGAGACAGAAAGTTCTAGAAGTTTTTTCCCCCTTTGCTTAAGTGCTGAATAGGTGACAATCACTTGTGGAAATAGTCTGCATGTTTCTAACTAATGATGTGACCATCTTCTTAACTTCTGAAGAATAGATTGTGTCTAGGGGCACTTACATGTATCGATTGAATTTATACATAGTTTTTATTTGAAGTTTTAATACCACTTAGGTGCTAAGTTTAAACCAAAACCCACTGCCGTGGAGTCCGTCCTAAGTTTAGAGATGTAAAATCCTTTGCTAAGTCTACTCTGTGGTACTTTTCTGTGCTGATTAAATTTCTTTGTTCTCTATCAAGAAGGAATTGTAAAGTCTTTCATACCTAATGCTCTGAGTTATATGTAGCTTCAGTGTTGAATTTGGATTAATGGAAGCAGTAGTATTTTCTTCATATATTTTATTTTTCATTTATTTTCAGTGCCCGTGATGATGATTTTTTTCCCCCTTTCTACTCTTCTCAGGCAGCATGGAGGAGCAAAAATCATCTTGTCTTTACCCATTGTTTGCATAACCTATTCCGTCTGACAGTCTCCGGCCATGACTTGGTTTAGCTGTTTCGGCCACGCCCATTATAATTTATGCAATGGGGGATTTCCAGTGTTGTCCAGCCTTCCACCCTGTCACCAGCCCAAACCTAAGGAGCTCTAGGGTGTGCCCTTTCAGTGGTCGGGCCTGGGCTCCTCTGGGTACCACATTTTAGGCAGGAAGTGTTCTGGGGAGGGGAGGGGCTCTTCTGTGAATGAGTAACGGTGAGATTAATCCAGACTCAGTGCTTCCAGGATTCAAAACCATGTACGTGTTACACCGCCATGTGAGCTAAAGGTCCATAGTACTTGAGTGCCCCAGCTAGAAGATGATTCATCATTGGGTGTAGTGCAGCCGAGAACATGACATGATAAAGGCAAAAAGGAGATTACAGGTGAGACAGCGGTTCCCTAATCGTGGTTTACGTGGCTCTCTCAAAATCTTTCATTTCCAAGCTGACCACCGTTACCACCAGTTGCCGTTCAGTCAATTCTGACTCCTGATAACCCCGTGTGTGTCAGAGTAGAGCTGTGCTCTGCAGGGTTTTCAGTGTCTAATTTTTTGGAGGTAGATTGTCAGGACTTTGTTCCAAGGTACCTCTGGCCTTCCTAGGTAACTCTGGGTGGACTCGAACCTCCAGCCTACTGGTTAGCAGCTGAGTGCACTAACCATTTGCACCACACCAAAAAACCCAGCCAAACCCGTTGCCACTGAGTTGATTCTGACTCATAGTGACCCTATAGACAAAGTAGAACTGCCCCAGAGGGTTCCCAAGGAGCGTCTGGTAGATTGGAACTGCTGGCCTTTTGGTTAGTGGCTGTGGCTCTTGACCACTGCACCATGAGGGCACACAGAGACCCTTATTTCTAAGCTACTCTCCGTCAATTTGTGAAGATGTGTAGTGTGGCATGGTGACTTTGGAATGAAGCGCTGACACTAGACAGTTGTACTACTGTATTTGGAAAAATTACATAACCTCTCTGAATTTGGGTTTTCCGATCTGTAAAATAGAATACTACTTGAGATTTGCTGAAGATTAATGAGAATGGATGAAATAATAGCACAGTGCATGGTAATTGGTAGGTACATCAAAAATGATTGGTGTGATTTTAAAACTTTTTTTTTTTTACTTAGCTGGTATTTCCTAGTCTAGCTTTTCCCTGTCAATGGCAAGCATCTCATTATGTGAGGTTCTGTTAAAGTGGTCTGTGCAGATAATTGTAGCATTTTCTAGCATTTGATAGTTCAGGCAGATAATTGGGTAACAGAATTAAAACACTAAATGCATATATTGTTGTGTGCTGTTGATTCTGACTCATAGTGGCCCTATAGGACACAGAACTAACTGCCCCATGGGGTTTCCTAGGCTGAAATCTTTATGGGAGCAGATTGCTAGGTCTTTTCTCTCATGGAGGGCCTGGCAGGTTCAAACTGCCAACCTTTCATTTAGCAGCCAAGCGCTTAACCATTGCTCCACCAGGGCTCCTTTTGAGTGCTTATGTAGGGGCAGGAATGGATGCGTTTTAGGAGCGAATATCAAAGCTGGGCTTGTAACTGAGTTGCTGTTAGGGGGGTTGGTTTAGTAAATTAAATCTCATCCTAAAACTCTCATGTGTAGAAAGGGAGCTTCACCTTAGATGAGCGGAGAGGTTTAGAAGAACACTGTGAAGCACTGCAGTGAAACTGGTCCAGTGTAATGGCAAAAAGAAGCATCAAATGACATAATATTTCATAACAGTTGTCAGAAAAATGTGTCCTTTACAAGGTTAAGTGAGGACCCGAATCTTGGGCTGGGTCCTAGTTGTACAAATGGAATTTGGAAGGGTTTCATGACATAACCATTTTTAGGCACAATTTAAGACGGTCAATGAATGGATAAGGAATGGCAGGCAGCTGAAGGGCAGGTTGTACCATGTCACAACTCTTAATGCTGTTGTGAGTTTGTTAACCACTCACTGTGTTAGATGAATTTATTTGTGTCCTTGGGCTGCTGTAACAAAGTGCCACAGGGTGGGTGGCTTGTAGGAACAGATATTTATTGTCTCACAGCTCTGGAGGCTAGCAGTCTGAAATCAGGGAATTCCTTCTGAGGGCTCTGAGGGAGAATCTATCCTCTATCTCTCTCCCAATGTCTGTGATCTTTGGCATTCATTGCTTGTAGATGCATCTGCCCCTGTCATTTTATGTCTGTTTTCCCTTCTTTTATAAGGACGCGGCTGTTAATGAATTAGGACCAGCAGACTGCAGTATGACCTCATGTTAATGGATAACATCTTTGAAGACCCTATTTCCAAACAAGTTCATGTTCACAGGTACCAGGAGTTAGGACTTCAACAAATTTTGGGAGAGTATACAATTCAGTCCATAACAATGAGAATGCAAACTTCAATTTTTTTTTCATTGTAACTATTGTTTGTAAAATTTAGTCATGTTTACTATATTTGAAACGTTCATGGAGATATTCTGGAAATAATCTATTTCAGAAGTGAGAAAGTCCTAATGTAAATGAAGTCTCAAAGTAAAAAGGATTTAATCATGGATTTTGAAACTGGCTTTGGACTAAAAAAGGTAGAAATACTGAAGGCATCAAATAAAAATTTCCTTTCACAGATACTCAAGAAATTATGGCATTTATCTTGTTTAGAGCTCCCTTTTTAGGAGCATGATAGTACCTTCTTGTGACTGAGTCTAAAATTGGAAACTAAGATTCATGCAGAAAGGCAAGTAGGATGAATAAAATTTCAAGGGAGGAAGCAGTAATGAGTCTTTATTAGAAATGTTCTTGTCTATCTTTTCAGCCTCACAATTCTCTAGAAACTACGAGCTTTGCACTTTAAACATTTTATTGGTTCAAAATGACAGAAGTTGTCTTTAAATAGGTGAAAGTTTTTTTTGCGCTAGAGGGGGAAGTAACAGGTACGCTACACCTGTACAGTGATACAATCCGGAGTAGGACCCTAGTCCCTTAGCTGGTTTTGCTTAACATCTTATTCTGAGTTAAGCATTCCCCTCTGAGTCCAGGATCAAAACCAAATGAACAGGAATCAGTTGGCATTGAGTTGATTCCGACTCATGGAAGCCCCATGTGTGTCAAAGTGGAATTGTGTCCCATAGAGTTTTCATTGGCTGGTTTTTTTGAAAATAGTTCACCTGGCCTTTCTTCCTGAGCCCAGGATACATGACTTTCACTCGTCTCCTTGACCATGGAGAAGCTCACAGTTCCCAGGATTAGAGCAAGGGTGGCCAGCGAGTACATTTCGTTCCTATCTTTGAGGTAGTAAACATAGCCTTTCTTGAGCCTTGGGATTAATGTGTATTATTCTGTTGATTTGTCATCATTATTTGAGTTCTGTAATTATTACACAGTTGGTCAGGACAGATTGGGAATAATTTAAAAAAAGCATGTTGTACAAGTTTAGAATGGGGTGTTTTCTTTTCTCATTCAGCATCTCAGTTCTCACTTGAATGCCAGGTCTTCTTTGAGGAGAGACTGTTCTAGGAAATCACTTTATAAAGGAGCTAAGTCGCAATTGCACATACTGATCACAGAGGCCAGGCTGTCTGTTATCACCAAATAAGCGGGCCCAGATCTCAGTAGCACCAGATGTGGACAGACTCCCCAATTTTGACCTCATGAGTTGCAAATTGAGCCTCATTAAGAATGCCTGCTGCAGGGCTTGCGCCATGCACTGCGCCTAGCAGTTCTAACAGGGGCCGTCAGTCTATCCTTTGTTTCACTGGAGATGTCTGTCTTTACCCCACTACATCTGCCTAAAGGACCTTGGAAAAATGACAATACCATTTTGACTGAAATCCTCGATTTGTTCCTACACTTTAATGATTTCTTGCATTTGGTCCTGGAAGAAATTAGCCCAACCCATGTTCTCATCACGTTCGACATCTTTGGCTTTAACTGGAGTATCTCCCAACCCATGTTCTCGTCACGGTTGACATCTTTGGCTTTAACCGAAGTATCTCCCGTTATTAGTTACTCATCAAAGCCATTTTTTTAAAAGGGGGGGAAGGCTATTTCCGTGAGAGTTATTTGTGATGAAGTGTTTGTGTGTAATTTAAGCCTGGATTGTCTGTAATCTAATGCAGGCTGTAAAAGCTCTTGGAAGTTGGCCCAGCTTCACTTCAGCCTGTCCAGTTTGTTCAGAGAAGCTTAGAACTTGTAGATGTTAGTAGAAGATGGAAAAAGAAAATCTGATACTCACTGACTTTTAACAAGTACATTTGTGATATGAAAAGGACAGATTTATTGCAACAAACTATTCTTTATTGTTTACAAAGTATTTGAGTATATACATATGTAGCCATTGAGGGATAAATATGAAATGTGGTCCTTGATTTCAAGGTGCTTGATTAATTTGGGGAGGTAAGGTGCAAGATACAAGAGATTATCTAAGCCAGGTGGTTGTGGAAATAATCATTTATGACTTGGAAGGATTTTTATTGGTGCTGTGAACAAATACTTGCATATTTCTCTATAAATTAATGATCAAGTAACATAAAAAACTTAATACAGTAAGCTAGGATGACAATTTTTTTGTCACTTACACTGCTACATTATTCCGGTGAAGCCACTTTTGAAGGTTTTCATTATAAGCCTGATGATTTTGTTTTTGCTAACACGCCACAAGCCTAATATGCATTCCTATTTTCAGGTGTTTTCTAAAGTAGCTTAGATCAGAAATACTTGTTCCTTTTGTGTTAGGTTTGTTTGTACTTTTGATTTTCTCCCTGCCCTTCCTTGCACACAGTGAGCTCGCCTTGTGGCCCCTCTTTTCCTTGGTGCCCTTTCCTGTCCTTAATCCTCTGCTTCTCACTGTGGCTGGATTTGGTGGACTAGAGACATAGAGGTTTAGAAGGAAACATCCTCTTGAATTTTATTCATCAAATGTTTGAAAGCCTGATAGTCACAAAACATTCCACCATACTATTTTGGGGTGATCTGGCTGTTCTCAGGGAGTCGACCGCCTTGTGACCACGTGTCTTTTGGTCAGCGCTGACTCGTGGTGTCCCGAGTGTCTCGGAGTAGAACTGTGCTCCACACGGCTTTCAGTGGCTGACTTTTCCGGAGTAGGTCGCCAGCCATTTCTTC
This sequence comes from Loxodonta africana, assembly GCF_030014295.1. Classification (NCBI taxonomy): domain Eukaryota; kingdom Metazoa; phylum Chordata; class Mammalia; order Proboscidea; family Elephantidae; genus Loxodonta; species Loxodonta africana. The sequence goes on from NC_087345.1 coordinate 188,486,555, forward strand.
AGAGGCGCCTCTGGGTAAACTTGAACCGCCAACCTTTTGGGTAGCAGCTGAGCGTGTTAACTGTTTGCACCACCCAAAAAACTAAAAATGCCCATTTAGGGAAATCCGCATACCTTAAAAGAACATTTTAATCATATGATTCAATAAAGGTTGCATTTCATGGTGTGAGATGCTTGTTGTATACAGTTTGTTAAACTGGGTATTTCCAGTAGGGTTTGAGGGAGGGGGGAAGTGGAGAAAATTTACTGCCAAATCAATAAGAATTTAACATTTTTCTTTTACCCTTTAAGTCTTGGTCTAGGGCATTTGCTTCCAGCCTTCTGCTAAAATTTTATCATGCTGTGACTGGTATCGTGTAGCAACTATTGATAAGTAGCTGCACATTTACTTTTATAATGCTGAGTGCTTTGATTGGCAAAAAAAAGAGTATAAATTACATTTTACAAGTGTTATCCATGTGGTAAGGTCTTTTAAAAGAAATATTTGTCTGTGCCTTTGACATTTTAAACGACTGCATTCCAGGGCTTCATCTGTGGCGATCTGGTTTTACGTCAGAAGATTTCAATTTTTTTTTAGCTAAAGTTAATTGGTATAGCCAGTCAGGTGTGGCATCTGGAGGGTCCTGGGTTGGCATCGGCTGGCTGGCTTATCCTTCGAGGTTTGCCTGGAGCTGGTCTGTCAGCTTCTCAAAGCATGTGCGAGGCTCTTAGTTTGTTTCCGTTTGTCAATCCAAATGCCCTTGGGTGGTGGATTGCTTCCTCAGTGTGGTATGTGTAAAGAAGAGCAGCTTCCAGTCTGCACACAGCTCTGAAGACGGGGAGCTGAAGCTGGAGAGAAGCACAGGAACATTGTGGATGCTGTGAGGACAGGAACCTCAGGGAGGATGATCCTGGGTTGGAAAACAGCAGGCTGAAGTGATTAAAGTAGCTCAAGGAGGAGTTTTTTACCTGCTGCCTTGCCATTTTCTTCCTTTATAGACCATCTGCTGATGGAAGACTTGGGAAAAAAGAGAGAGTGGTAGAAGAGAAGAATTTTCCACTCTGACTTTGAGGCCATCCTCTGTTAGTATCTTGATATAGTACGGATAGGCTTTCATCAAACAAAAGCTTTTGGCTGAGGAATTCCTAGACAGTCCCTGGCTCTGCAAATGGAGATGATAACCACAAATCAAAACAGTTGTTCAGTCCGAGGCTTTTTAGTTTTAGTTGTGTGTCAGAGAATAGCACTCCTCTTCAAATCGAGGGCAGCTGTCCTCTGTAGTAGCAGTGTGCATGGTCCAGCACTTGCTTTGTGTTTGAATATTTTCTAAAAAAGATCGTTGGATTGAGAGACAGGAAATATTTTATGTAAATGACTACACTTGATCACATGAAACATTAAAATGTCGTGAATGGTCTTTATACAGCCAGCTTAGATTTAGCTACAAATTTCTTTTTTTTTTTTTACAAAAGAATTTTATTAGCTCTTACCATAGCTTCAGGGAGCCCTGGTGGCACAGTTGTTAAGTGTTTGGCTGTTAACAAAAGGTCGGCAGTTCAAGTACTCTAGCTGCTCCTTGGAAACCCTATGGAACTGTTTCACTCTGTCCTATAGGGTCACTATAAGTTGGAATGGACCTGACGGCGATGGGTTTGGTTTGGTTATAGCTTCAGGAGCACTTCAGTGACTTTTCTTAGAAGCTCAGAACATAAGTAATATGAGGGCTGATGACTTGTGTCAGCAGTGCAGCGGTCTGTGCCAAACGGCCCCGTTGTCCGCACAGCCTGCTGACTTGAAGACGATACTTTTCAGTTGTCCTAATACAAACTGAACTTGGGATGGGAAGGAGATGGCCTTTACCATATATTTCTTTTTTTGTTGTTCTAACATTGATTGGGAAACCCTGATGGTGCGGTGGTTAAGTGCTACGGCTGCCAACCAAACGCTCAGCAGTTTGAATCCACCAGGCGCTCCTTGGAAACTGTATGGGTTCCCTACTGTCCTGTAGGGTCACTTTGGAATTGACGCGACAGCAGTGGTATTTTTGGGTTAAAGGTGTATCTGTAGATTTATAGAAATGCAATTACTGGGTCATTTTTTTTTGAATAATCATTTCTGCTTTTGCTTGAAAGGCCACATTTTTTTTATAAATTAACATATGGCCAACTTAACTATTCTCTTAGTGTTTTTAATAATTCAAGTTATTCTCTTGAATTAATTATTTCTAGGTATGCCACATTGTCTTATGCAAATAATGATAAATCTCCTTTATGTCTTTACAGTATTTACTTCTCTTGTTTAATTTCACTGGCTAGCATTTCCAATATAATTTTGGTTAATAGTGATCATGGGTTTCCAGTTAGCTACATGCTAGACTACATAATAGTGCATTTGATATAAGGAGAGCAAGAGCTACCATAAAGACCATGTAACTGCTGTATTTATAATTTTGGAAACAGATAAAGGAAAACATAAGAGAAAATAAATTAAAATACAAAGCACATGGGGAGAGGTAAAAGCCTAGGACTAGAGTTTGGAAAGGAAATAATGGGAACATCTAATGGAAGAAAGTCAAAGTCAGCCCAGGTTGATGGATGGCACCTGGTGCCATTGTGCTTGCTGTTGATTCCATTGGTGTTTATCCACCAGCTGGCATCAGGCCAGTGCTATATCTGACAGGAGCTGTGAAGATAAATAAGATGGCATCCTTTCCTGAAGTATGTGGGACATGGAGTTCTTGTTAGGTGTCATCCGACTCATAGTGACACCGTGGACAGAGTAGAACTGCCCCGTAGGGTTTTAAAGGAACAACTGGTGAATTTGAACTGCCAACCTTTTGGTTAGCAGCCATAGCTCTTAACCACTATGCCACCAGGGCTCTGGCACATGGAGGGTGCTCTATAAATGTTTGTGAAAGGATAAGGGAAAGAAAAATTCTGTGTGATTAGTGCAGTAGAAGCCTGAGTGTTATACTATATCGGAGCAGGCACCAATTGCTGTAGGGTTTTTTAAGGAGGTGGCTTTGTCCACCTTCACTGCTGCTGCCCTGCACCCAGAACAGCACCTGGCAGGGAGCAGGTGCTCGAGTATATGTTACATGAATGAGTGAAGTCACTGCTCCTTGTGGATCTCGGCTGGTGTCTTTGAGGAGGTGAACTAAGTTTTTGCTGGTAGAGATCATGAGATAGGAGGGAGAGGCTGCCATTTGAGGATGGAAAAGTCTTACTCAGGTGACCTGCCACACACAGGGTTTCAGGCAGGTAGTCTCTGCTGGTGAAGTGCGGAGTGTTCACAGAGGAGAGGGGCACAGAAGTGGGCCACAGCAGACCTTCCTGATTCTTGTTGACTGGATTGTGTCTCTCCAAAATATGTGTAGAAATCTTGGCTCTCATGCCCGTAAATGTGATCCTGTTTGGAAGTAGCGTTTTGTTAGGAAGTTCAGACCAGTGTAGGGTGGGTCCTGCACCTAATCACCTCTGAATTATAAAAAAGAGCACAATAACAGACACACACAGGGGGAGATAGAGGGCATGTGAGGATTGTCTAGAAGCAAAGGAACTCTGCCAGTCACTGGAAGCTGGGAGAGAGTCTCACAGACAGAAGAATTAATACCACGGAGACTCTGACCTGGACTTTCGATTTCCGTGGTGTTATGAAATAAATTCTATGGTCACTATTTTGAAAATTGTATGAAGAAATTATTTCAGATAATAGAACTATTCTTAGAGACACCATGTGTTCCAAATTATTTTCTAAGAAACATCATGCTGTTTTCTTTGTACAATATGAAGTCACAAAATTCACCAAAAGCAGTTACGAGAAAGATCACATCATCAGTGTGGGGAATAAAAATGTCTGCTTCAGTCTTCAAAGTTGGAAGAAAGTGTGTAATTCTAAAGAAATAGTATGTTTTACTGTGAAGTTTACTGATGTGAGTACAGGGTGTTTTTAGAATTCCTTAATCTTGTAGTGCTTATGAAATGTTCGTGTACCTGTATCTCATTTCTGTATGAGTTTTTGGCACAGGTTACTTAGAGAAGTATATTTAATAAACAGATTTATGGGGTGGGCACTGATACTTGCTGTCCAGGTTCCGCATCGTCAAGGGGGTTTGTATGCATTCTTTGATTTGTCCTCACACTGATTCTATGAAATAGATGACATTATCCCCATTGGATGGAAGATTAAATTGAAGCCCAGCGAGATTAAGTGACTTGCATCATCTCTCAGAGCCTGTAAGTGAGAGAGGCAGGTTTGGAACTCAAGAACATCTGACTCTGGAGTTCCTGGCTGTGATGGGGGAGGTCAGGATTCGGGGCTGTGAGGTGATGGGACCACCTACGGGAGAGTGTGTTCTGGAGAGGGACCTCTAGCATTGGGTGCCTGGGGGTAGAGGGAGGAGGAGGACAGGGATTTCTCCCTGTTCTGAGAATTCAATGCACTATTGTTTATGTCCAAAAATGCGGTGGTGTATGCTGAAGGTGACATTTATGGGAGCTTGTTAGAGGAGTGAACAGACCACACACGATCACTTAGTGCAGGCTATGAAAAGCAACTTTAGCAAGGACTTTTACACTGGAAACTGCAGTGTTAAATGGGAATGTAAATTGTTGACACTGAAGTGATTTTTTCTGTTAAACCTACTAATGCATTTTATAAAACACTTATTTCTTGTGATGGGAAATGGGAGGACCTTTGATAACCCTTATGGCTTCATTGGGAAAGGATTTTTGATGTTAAATACCCAAAATTTGCAAACCGTGAGGCATATTGGCTAACATTTTGCAGAAGAGTAATCTGCTTTTTAAAAAAGCTGTGAAGCTTTAGTTCCCCACTTTTTAAATGAACGTGTAACATGGGTGGTGTTTCAGCTTCTTCAGGCTCTGTAATACAGATGCCACAAGTGGGTGGCCTCAAAGAACAAAAATTTGTTTCCTCACAGTTCAGGAGGCTGGAAGTCTGGCCTCCAGGCACCGGCTCTAGGGGGAGGCTCTCTGTGGGCTCTTGGGGAAGGTCCTTGCTCTGTCAGCTCTGTAGCCTCAGTGTTCCTCACTTCTTGGCCACCTTCACGTGGGCCCATCTTCCCCCGTTTGTGCTTCCTTCCCTGTGTACTCTGCCCTCTTTATAACTCTGAAGTTATTAGGTTTAGGACACACCCTATGCTGATAGGGTCCATTAACCTAAAGAAAACTGTTCCCAAAGGGAGTTACATCCACAGGGATAGGGATTAGGACTCCAACACTATTTTGGGGGGCACAATTTAATTCATAACAGATGGCCATTAAATAAAACTTTTCCAATATGTTAAAATATTAGCTATGTTTGAGAAATTAAATATGGTAGGTCCTTCTGGGTCAGGGCAAATAATTCTGTTAAAAATGATTTTAAAACCAAACCAAACCCGCTGCTATCGAGTCGATTCCGACTCGTAGCGACTCTCTAAGACAGAGTAGAACTGCCTCATAGAGTTTCCAAGGAGCGCCTGGTGGATTCGAACTGCCAAGCTTTTGGTGAGCAGCCGTAGCTACTAACCGCTATGACACCTGGGTTTCCAAAAATTATGTTAGAGGGTGTTATTTTCATTGTCGCTGTAGTTTTGATTTTTGAAGAGTAGTAATCCAGAGAGGGCAAATAAGGAGAGATTTTTAGACAGAAAATTTGAAGAATTGATAACTATCACACAACTGCATTAAAAAAAAAAAAAAAAGGCAAGTCCAAGATTGCCGAGTTCCTTTGTGTGAAAAAAATGCACCTGAGGACTGGTGTGCTGAGCATGAAAGGAGCCCCGGGCTAGGGCTCAGGAGGCGGCTGTGGCCCTGCCCGTCTACCAGTCTGGTTGTGCTCCAGAGCCTGTGTACTTATTAATTATTTTAAATTTACCTCAGTGAGTCTCATTTTTCTCATTTGTAAATGGCGAGTTTGGCCACTAGAATATTGCTATTGGTTTTCCTCCACCACCCTTCTGTCAGTTTGCAGTATTGTGGGGACTTGCGTGTTGCTGTGATGCTGGAAGCTAAGCCACCAGTATTTCAGGTGCCAGCTGGGTCACCTGTGGTAGGCAGGTTTCAGCAGAGCTTGCAGATAAGACAAAGAAGGAACAAGGGCCTGGCGATCTTCATCGAAAAATTAGCCAATGAAACCTTATGGATCATAACAGAACTTGCTTTGGACATGTCATTGGAAATGGTGAATTGCTAGAGGAGGACGTCATATTTGGTGAAGTAGAGGGCTAGGGAGGGTGAGGAAGATCCTCGGTGAGATGGATTGGCATAGCAGCCGCAAGGATAGGCTCAGATATGCCAGCGATCATGAGTTTGATTCAGGACCGGGCAGCATTTTGTTCTGTTGTACAATAAGGTTGTTATGAGTTGGCATTGACTGGATGGCAACTAACAACACCAACATTTAATTTTCTGGGGTCAGGTCTGAGACCGTGCATGCCGAGAGGACAACAGGGCCCTTCCCGCTTCTCCTGTATTTGGTCTGACCGTCCCGCTCAGCCTGTCCCCGTCTGCAGGTTGGGGACCGAGAGGAGAAGCCCTGCACTGGGGGGTAGTCCTTAGCAGACCAGCGAGGCCCTTTGCAAAGATTGAAGAGGTGAGGTGCAGAGAGGGTAGCTGGGTCCCTCACAGGAGGACCTGGGTGTGTGCTCATTTCCCAGTCCACAGACCCTCTTCTGATCCCTAGAGGCTGGTGGTTACGGTGAGGGCTCAGTGAGAAATTCCCTAAACTTTTTATCAGACAAAACCCTCAGATGACCCTGTTTAATATATTGATACTTGTTGATCTTGGATTTTTTGCATTAATTTTGATTTTTTAAAATGTTGCACGGAAATATTTATCATGACCATTGAGTCGCTATGAGTCAGGATCAGCTTGACAGTATTGAGTTTTTGGTGCCCTTTAAATTTTGCGTCCAGGGTGGCTGAGCGCCTTACTTCACTGGCCCCACCCAAATTACTGCCTTGTAAAAACCTTGTTGTTTATCATGAAAAAATGGTTGTCAAACCAAGCCATTTGGAGTTTGAGCCAGGTGATACGCTGACATCATGGATGCCGTTTATGCTGGTTTAGTCGATAGCGATTGTGAAAACCTAGCGTGAAAGTATAGCTGTAAGGCAGACCGTGATACTGCCACCAGTTCCTCCCTTGGAGGCAAAAATCACCTTCTGATTTTTTCAACCCTGAAAAGTAAATCATAAACAACCCAATATTGGACTTTGAAAAACATTTATTACTTTTGAAATGGTAGACATAATGTCTTTGCTATTGAATTCCTTTTAATGGTGAATGTGTTTTAAAACTGAAATTTCTTAATGGTAAATATGTCAAGATTTGTGCGGATAATGCAATCTTCTCCTGACGTGGGTAGTATCAGAAGGATCAGAGAGAACTGCCTGGCTTTTTGCCTTGTAGCTATAAAATCGAGTTGTTGTGCTATTTATTGTGATTTTTTTAAGTGACACCATGGAGAGCCATCAGTCCTGAGTCAGATTGCAGGGAGTAAGGTAGAAAAGACAGAAAAGCCGAGAGGTCCTGGTGCTGTGTCATCTTTGGATTGGCCTGAGCCAGCGTCTGTTGCTTCTTTGGTAGGCTGAGTGGCTGGGGATCTCTTTGGCGAGCAGAGACATGCCATTAACTCTGAGTGGTTTTACAGGCGGCTCTGAATGTCGAGGGTGCCTGTGCCAGGTGCCCAGTTCTGCTGTATATGGCAGGAGAAGGACCACAGTGGGTGGACCCGAGGCGCACTCTAGCCCAGGGCAGTATAGACTAATCTCCTGCATTCACGAGGCTTATGTGCCCTCTCAGACCAGCTGTGCTTTCATCCCCTCTCCTACAACTTGGCATTAATTTTGGACAGCCGATGTGCAGGGTGAATCTTCACATTAAATGGAGCAAGTCAGTTCAACTTCAGATAAACATTTGCCAGACAGTGGTTTGCTGTGGTATAGAATCTGTCAGGGCTGGGTGGGATATCCGTGTGGCTCAGAGAAAGTAGATTTTAAAGAAGGGGGAGTTTGGCTACTTGCCCTTGTGGTTCTGTGCTTTGCATTAATTGGCAGGGGCTTTGAGAACCTAAATTTAGCATAAATTTCAACCCATCCTGAAATGTAAGCTTGCAGTGTGACATTCTGTGTGGTCGGTATTACTGATTAAGTTGGGATCCCATTGTTAATTGCTGTCTGGTGGATTCTGACATATGGAGACCACGTGTGTGCAGGGTAGAACTGCTCCACAGGGTTTTCAAGTCTTTGACCTTTCAGAAGCAGATTGCCAGGCCTGCCTTCCAAGGGTGGATTTGAACTTTTCGGCTAGTAGTCCTGTACTTAACCATTTATGTGACCCAGTGATCTCCTGGGGTCTTATTCCAAACCCACTGCCATCCAGTTGATTCTGACCCATAGCGACCCTATAGGACAGAGTAGAACTGCCTTGTAGAGTTTCCAAGGAGCACTTGGCGGATTTGAACTGCCGACCTTTTCGTTAGCAGCCATAGCACTTAACCACTACGCCTGGTTTCCTGGGTCTCATTAAAAAAAAAAAAAGAATTAAAAAAAAAATGGCATGTTTTGTTGTATGTTCAGCAGGTCTCTATCAAAGATGTTAATTTTAAGTAGTGCCAACATCTTCTCTTCCAAGAAGATAGAACTAAATTGGGTCATTGGTTATGAGCAGTGTTGAGAAGAGGTTCTTTAGAAAGACAGCAGCAGACCAGAATCACGGCCGTGTGTGGGATTCCGCCAGGCCTTGTCCTTTTTGTGTATGTGCTGTCATGGGATGGAGGCGTGTTCCTAGGGGATTTTCTGATTGGGAGGGACGTAGAGTAGAAAAATAATACTGAGAAGATGGTGACAATAAAATTAAAATGGTCGATACCTGCTGAGTCCAGTGCACTCTCCTAGGCATAAAACATGGGAACTGGTAACTCCCTGAACGAGGCGTTACCTTCCTTTGATGGAGGCTTGGTGATGTTGGTAAACGGCGGAGTGGGACTTGGAGTCCGAGGCTGCATGGCTCCAGAGTTCTTGCTCGCCAGGAAGGAGCTGAGGTGGGAACGTGTGGCCCACAGTTTCTGATGGGTCACACACAGCCCGCCGTGCCTGTTGCTGGTTATAGCTTCTTCATGGTGGTACAGGGAGGCCTGCCTCTGTTATTTCCTTTCTGCTTTTGAAAAATAATAAATATTAAAAAAAATTGCAAGCATTATGACAGTGAGTGATTAAGGAATGCAGCTTCTTCTCACCAGTTTCACTCCCTGGTGGTGACCAATGATAAAAGCCTGTGCATTTCTCGTACTTTGAGAGAAAGAGGGGGAGGGAGGGAGAGAGGGAGGCGTTAGGTGTATGTGGGGGCGGGGGGGGGGAGGATAGACTACCCCTGAATTGGTCTGGAGGGAGACCAGACTTACCAGGTTCTCTGTGTTTTTTTAGGTCAAAGTAATAACCCTTGATCTTATGATGGGCTTTACTGATAACCTGCCAGGACATTTTATAGACACGGAAACTGAAAAGAAGTAAATAACTTGGGCTGTAAGCTCTGTGAGGCTGGGCAACGTTGTTTAGAGGCAATCGATCAAACAACTAGGAATCAGATTTGGAGTGGCCGTGATTTAATACACTAGATCCAATTAATCTCTTGGTTCCTCACTGTATTATACAGAGGCAGATTAACCGGTAAATAAGACACACACGGGCTTAATTGTGTTTACTTACTAGTCTGTAGTGCAGAGTTTCACATGGGTTTCACCACATCAAAGATATGGTGAAAAACAGGTGAATTTGTGGACTACAGATTAGTAAATAAGCACAAATAAACCCATTTGGACCTTGCTTGTTGGGTAATCCATCCCTGACTGTCAACATCAGTGAAAAGGTTGCTGGGAAGACTGAGACAACAGAAGTAAAAGTACTGTGAAAACTAAAAATGCAATTCTTGTGCTAGGCAGTAGCAATGAGTGTTTTGTCGTCACTGAGACTGCTCGTTATGAATTTGCCGTATTGTTATACTATGCACTTTAATAGACTTGTGAAGTGTTATGTTTCTAATGCTTTCAGAATCGTAAGAATTGTCCTATGGGTTTAAAAATACAAACCAGCGATTATTTTTTGGACTGAAGTGTTTTTAGTCAACTTTGTGAACTTCTTTCTCTGTGTTATATATGCTTTGTTGATGTTTATTAAACTATAAGAGATTTCTAAGTGGAATGAAAAGCATACTGATTTCATACATGATGAGGGTTAATGTGATACCAGAATCTTCCACCCCAGGGTGATGGGCACCACTGTGGCCCTGACCAGCAGGTAAAGATTTGCTGTGACTGGTCCCTGATCCACTTGCAGATGGCTGAGCTTATTTGCACAAGGCTGTCTCTTCTGCATTGACCAGGAAGCATATTTGGGGCCATTCAAAACTATTAAGATTCTTGGTGTCAGAATTGTATAACTGGGAATTAGTTGTTTTCTCTCTTGTTCGTCAGAAGTTTTCTTTTAAATAAAAAATAGAGATGGACCCTTTAAAAACACAACAGTGAGCTTTTCCTAGGCAGCAACCTTCTTTCTAGGTTTGACAATTTATTGTTCTGACATTTATTAATTCCAGGTTTGGAGATTTAGTTTTGAGTAGTTCATTTAGCCTATTGGTCTGCCCATCTCAAATAGTCCTATTCCATTAAGCCATAATATTCACTCTTGGAAAAACAAGTTTTGTGTAAGTAAAGCCTTTGCTGTCACTGATTCAAGACATCTAAAATGGTTCATGGCCACCAGATTGTTGATGTAGTGATATTCTCCCCCCAGTTCATGCTTCTGTATTGGCAGACTTATAAAGTCAAGTTTCATATTTTAAAACTTTTAAACTACTGTTTCCTCTCTTTGGAATAATGGGTAGGCTTAATTGATCTTGTGCTGTGAAGTCTGGATCTCAAAAAAAAAAAAAAAGGATATGTCAATTTTTTTTTTTTTTTGTTTAGACTAGTGAGTCAGTCTTTGAATTGCAACGAGGAGAGGGGATGGACCATAATTTGTTTTCAAGATATAAAAGTCTGGGGGAAAAAGACGTTTTGAAGCTTCAGAACAGGTTGAGGTGAAGGTGGAGGCAGCCTGGGGAGATGGGAGCTAGGGAGAAGGAGTGGGAGGTATGAATGGGTGGGGCTGGAGCCAAATGAAGGACTCAGTACTGAACACACCTTTGACAGTGCGCTGTCAGTACCTAATGATAAAAAAATCTGTTTTGATGTAACTGGCAGTGATGTTAACAAAGGCAAGTTGTCTAGTGCCACTGCCACTCACTCAAAAGGTTGATGACTCTGAGATACTTGGGTCGTGAAAAAGGTTTATCTTCAAGATAAACGCAAATAGAAACCTGTGATAGCAGGAGACCAGATACGCCATTACATTTTTCTTTTTTTCAGTCATTTTGCTTTTGGAGTACCTTCGTCTCCTTGAATTCAGTGGTATCTCAGACTGGGAAAGCTTTTTTCTAACGTGAGGCATCTGCCTCCCCGCCCTGACCTTGCACTGTTCCTACCCTGGAAGCAGCAGGTGGCAACGGGAACTTCCCTTCGTCCCTGCTGCAAGAGGTTTCACATTTCCTTCGGCTTCTCCTCTTTCAGGGGCCCTCTCATTACCTGCCATCTTTGTCTTTTGTCTCCCTGAAGTCACCATCTGACACCTCTTCTCCTTGCCCTCAACTTCTGTGTGAGGCTGCACCCCAGGCGGCGTATGAGTGAAGCCTAGCGTTGCTGGTTCTTCCCTTTTTTTTTCCTGTGGCTGGCCACTTAAGCATTCTGAGGGCCCTGCTCTGCTCTCTTGTAACCTGTCTTTTCCCAATTTCTCTGAAAGAAGTCAGGATATTTTCACCTAAGGTTCAGAAAATACCCTGTGTTTTATGCACAGAGGCCCTCTCTGCACAAGACATGTGTTTAGTTATACGATTTAAGTTAAGAGAACTGTGCATGGTAGCCTTTTTATTCCCTGCTCCCACTTTAGTAAACATCATCATCAAAAAAAAAACAAAACCAAACCCGTTGCCATCGAATTGATTCCCACTCATAGCGACCATATAGGACAGAGTAGAACTGCCCCATAGGGTTTCCAAGGGGTGGCTGGTGGATTTGAACTACCCACCTTTTAGTTAGCAGCCAAGCTCTTAACCACTACGCCACCGGGGTTTCCGGTAAACATATCATTCTAAAATCTAGCTTAGGATGCATGTGTAAGTTTAGGAAAAGAGGTTAGAATTTTCAGATTCACTCTAGAGCCACCCGGAGCACCATTTAGGTCGGATGTGGTGGTGGGGAGGAGGCCTGGTGGCACACTGGTTAAGAGCTATGCCTGCTAAACAAAAGGTTGGCATTTCGAATCCACCAGCTGCTCCTTGGAAACCGTATGGGGCAGTTCTAGTTTGTCCTGTAGGGTCACTATGAGTCGGAATCAACTTGACAGCATCAGATTTTTTGGTGGTGGTTGGGAATAGTAGAAAGTAATGTGGGGAAGGTAATCTCTAGGGATCGTGGCACAAACAGATTGTCCTGGGCCTTCTTGGAGGCCTTTCATAGCTTCATGTCACAGCTCCTGTTATTCCCTCCCCTCTCCCTCACCACCTGTGAGATTTCAGCATTTTAATTAACGTACATCCAGTGAACAGTCCCTGGGGCCGCTAACCAAAAGGCTGACAGTTCAAATCCACCAGGTGCTCTTTGGAAACCATATGGGGCAGTTCTACTCTGTCGTATAAGGCCACTATGAGTCAGAATTGACTCAACGGCAATGCGTTTGGTTTTTTTTTCAGTGAACGTTCAACTTATGAGATCCCTCAGCAGTACTTGAAAGTGCTGATGACTTCCTTTTTTCTTGCACAGCTTTTGATCCTGTATTTGTGTATATCAACTTCATTAAAGAAAAAAATCTTCAGTCAAAAATTTATTCAGAGAAGTTTCTAATATCTATACAGGATATATTTTCAGAGCAAGAGAAATAATATAAACAACAAACTAAAACCAGATAAGATATTTCATATGGAATATATTTCAGATTTGGAAAAAATGCATTTAAGGTTTTTTTTTTTTTTTCTTACATTTTTTTACTGTGGCAAATATATATGTAACAATATTTGGCATTTTAACACGACAAGTGATGTCAATTATGCTCACCACGTTGCTCAATTATCACCATTATCCATTTCCAAAATTTTCTCTGTCCTCCTCTCCCCCCTCCTCCCTGCCCCTGGGAACCAAACTTTGGTCTCTGTGTACTTGCCTATTCTAGATACATCATATAATTGGGATCACAGAATATTTGTCCATTTAGGACTGACCGACTTCACTCAGCATAGTGTTCTCAAGGTTCATGCATGTTATAGCTTGTATCAGGATTTCATTTCTCTTTATGGCTGAGTAATATTCCATTGGGTGCATGGATGCACGACATTTTGTTTATCCATTCATCTGCTGAGGAGCTCTTCAGTTGTTTCTACCTTTTGACTTCTGTGAATAGTGCTGCAGCGAACATTGGTGTACAAGTGTCTGCTTTCCTGCACTCAAGTAGAATTGGCTGTATTTTATGTTAACTGCATATTTACAATAAACTTTTTATTTTGAAATAATTTCAGATTTATCAAAATGTTGCAAAGATAGCACAGAGAATTAATTCCCTTATACCCGTTGCCCAGTTGCCCTCTTGTTAACGTCTTATATTACCGTGGTACATTTGTCAAAGCTAAGAAACCAGCAATGGTGCGTTACTATTAGCTAAACTCCAGATACGATTTGGGTTTCACCAGTTTTATTTCAGTGTTCTCTTCCTGTTCCAGGACCCAAGCCAGGGTACCACATTTAGGTGTCAAGTGCATTTTAATAAAAGCTTTGCATAAATTTCAGTGATTGGTAATTTTGTTTAAAGGGGTTATGGGGAGAATGAGTTACTTTCTCCTGTCGTATTTCCTTACTGCCATTTGTAAAAATTTCACCCAGATATCCCAGCCATAAACATTGACTGAACTTGTTCCAGTTTTATGTTTTGTAGTATATTTACAAATAAAATGAATACTTTGCATGGAATTACAGCAGGCTTCCTTCCATGTCACTGAGGTAGTGGATATATTCAGTTTTGATATATCGTGGAGCCGAATAACGATGGCCTCTACCTGTGTGTAAACAGTTGGGTCCATCCAGTACTAGCTTTCCTGTAGCAGCAGCACTTGCCAAAGCCTGATTATTCACTCCAGCTAGTAAAGTTTTTTTTCTTAAAATTATAGATACATGTATCAAGCAAGGCATGTAGGAGGGTTTGTCCAGTATGGTGTGTGTGTGTGAGTTTGTATTCCAACTAGTGGGTTAAAACTGTCATTAAATTAAAAAAAAAAATGTTTAAGTGTGTTGCATGTAGTGAGACCCATAGTCTCGATAAAGTTCACAGTGCTTAGCTTATTAAACAAGACGTTGAGATCTGGTCGAGCCTTCCTCCTAGGTCTTTGCCCAGATGCATCCTTTATTCCAGGCTCTCAGCTTTGCTTGCTGTCCCAGGCTACTGGGCCGTGGCATGTTGCGTTCTTGTGTTCCTAGACATAGATTGTGCTGCCTTGCTATGCTTTTGCTTCCCCCAACTACAAGCTTGTTGAGGGAAGGGAACGTGACTTTCATCTCTGGCCCCAAAGCAAGTGCCGCTCTCGGTATAATGGTAGTGGCTACATCTCTCTCAGTTGGTGGTGGGAGCCAGGGCTATCTGCATGACTTCACCTGTCATTTAAGGCAAAATGTGGCCAAACATTGCGAAAAGAGCTTTCAGCTGTTAACTGTTGTTAATGCAGAAATAGGAAACCCTCTTTGCCTGACTGCATAATCACAGAACAAACTTTGACTTCTGTTAGAAAGTGGAAGGCAAATCGTGTGAGTGAGATACCTTTGACCTCACCAGCTATTAGCTCAACCACCTAAATAAACACACTATAAAATGAATTCCCTGGACCAGGTAAATACCAGGAACCTCTGTCTAGCTGTTTAGCCATTCGTGTTTCCACAACTAGATCTTGATCTTGATGTTCTCAGTTGGAATAGTGGAGCGTCTGGAAGAGTAAAACGGTAGTTGCTTCCAGTCTTCTAGGAAGTCTACAGTAACCTGTTTCCAAAATTTGAAAATAATTCAGCCTTTCTTCTGTGTAGTGGTTACTTTAAAAAAAAAAGAGACTGAATATAGGCAATAGTGCAGAATTACTTATTTGAGCAATCTATTTCTACCTCATTTTTTTTTTATGCCTCTGTCTGTTTATTAAACAAATCATCTGTCCAGGCTGCTGTTACACACGCACAGGGATAACTTACCTTTCAAAGGAAACCATTTATCTATTCACTCATTCATTCCACAGACATTTATGAAGCACATGTTCTATGCTCAGCCCTGTTCTAGTGCTGCGGCTACAGCAGGTGTACAGCACTTGGTTTACAGTCTAGTCACGTGGATAAACCAAACCCCTTGCCATTGAGTCAATCCTGACTCATAGTAACCCTATAGGACAGAACTGTCCCAGTGGGTTTCCAGGGTGCAGCTGGTGGGTTTGAACCTCTGACCTTTGATTAGCAGCCGAGCTTTTAACCACCGCATCACAGGGCTCCCTGATGCAGGGAGGTCCCAGGAGGAGCAGGCTTGGAGGGCCTTCAGAAAGTTGAGTTTGGCCACGTTGATTTTGAGATATTAGCGTGTTATTTGTTTTTGTAAAGGCCAGAATTCTGTATTATTTTCTCATGACTAAAGAAAGTCATTACACCCTCTTGCTTTCCTATTTTGTAAGTCTTAAAATATTGTTTTTTTTTGCCGCAATTGTAATGGTCAGCTGTTGTTTTTCTTCCTTCAGTCATTGCCTAGGTATTAATTAAAAATGAGTATTTGAGTTAAAACATTGCTTCATACTTATTAAATGCTGTGGAGAATGGCCCCTGCATTTAAAGGCAGTCAACTATTTGAGAAGATATGCACAGATAATTATAATATCAGAAGTTATGCAAGTATAGGAAAGGCATAAGCTAGCGACGAGCAATGACTGGCCCCCCAGCTTCTTGATACCTCAGGCCTTGGTTGTGCCAGTCCAGAGGACTGATTGTTTGCCAGCAACTCCCATTGAGCTGGGTGGGAGGTGGGGCAAGAGGGTTCCCCGTGGGGAGTGCAGCCTCCCAGTGGAGTGGGCTCTGTCATGGACCCAGGGACTTTTCTGCATAACGTTTTAACCCTTGTTATGACTGTTGCTCAAGGAAGAAAAAATGTCGATAAAAACTGTGTATCAAATACTCATCTCTAGACAATGATATGCATGCTGAAGTGATTAGAGGCAAATGTGCTGATGCCTCCAACTTAAAATGGATCAAAATAAGATAGAATAATGGGTGGATAAGTGTCAAACACTTGGCAATTAACTGAAAGTTGCTGTTTTGAATCTACCCAGAGGCGCCTCACAAGAAAGGCCTGGAGATGCACTTAAAACACATTGCCATCAAGTCGATTCTGCCTCCTAGCGACCCTACAGAACAGAGTATAACTGCCCCATAGAACTTCTAAGGCGCCCCTGGTGGGTTCAAACTGCTGACCTTTCGGTTAGCAGCCATAACACTTAACGACTACGCCACAGGCTTTCCAGAGATGTCCTTAAGGAAGGTCAATGCCACTGAAAATCCTGTGGAGCACAGTTCTACTCTGAAACACGTGGGGTCGCCGTGAGTTGGAATTGACTCTACTGCCACAGGTACAGAGGAATAGATTGATGATAAAGCAAACATAGCCAACTGCTCACTGTAGAGTCTAAATAGCGGACCACAGAAGTGTTCATGGTATAATTCTTTCAACTTTTTGTATGTTTGAATAGTTTCATAATGAAATAGTGGCAGAAAAATATTTCAGATGAGATGGATTGTGTTCATTCAGTCAGTGGATAAAAGTGGTGTTGAGATAAAGAACCGAGGATATTTGAGTGTAGTAAGATTATTTAATAAAATTTACATGTGTTTATGTGTAATGCAAGGTTTTGATGTAAGCAAGTATTTTTCACAGTTTGAAAACACTGGCCTCAGGCATTTTCTTTGTAATAAAGAATGCAGTAATGGTCTGAGGCTCTGGAGAGACTATGTTCGCAACTCTCAGCCTATAGGTGGTCAAGGAAAAAGCTAGATAAAGTAAATGAGATTCAGAGTGTCTAACTTAACAAGGAATTTTTAGTCCAGGGTCTAATGTTGTGGAAAAATTTAGCATAAGAATTAGATCAAACTATCACCACAGACTATTTTGTTTTTAATTTTCACCAAAAGAAACAGAAAACTTTCACTGATGGGGCAAAAAGAATGAATGTGTGTATTCAGCCACAAATAATTTTATTTCCTTTGAAAACTGTATTTAAGAGAAGAAAGGAAAATAAAAAATGGCTCTTAGATTATTTTTATTTTTTATTTTTTATGATTTTCCTTCTCAATCTTTATTGACTTGGTGACTCCATACGGTTTAAAAGTCTTATTCGCATGTGCAAAGTATTTGGGGAAAAAAACACATGAAAATGTACCTATAATTTTATCATTCCAAGAAGAGTGTCTCCTACCCAATTGGTAGTGTATCCCCTACGTAAAATAATTATTTCTTAAGAAAACTGAGGTTATACTACATTTTGCCTTGCTGAAAGTCATAACAGCAAAGTGTACCAACATCATTTGCAGCTTACTTGGAAAAGAATAAAAAACGAGGTGGATTGTTCCATTTTTTTCTATTATGAAAGATGTGATGAGACTCTTTCTGAATAAATAGTTGCATACGTCTGATTTATTTTTTTGGGAAATATCTTTGAAGACTATTTGATAAGGATGGGCAGCATTTTCAAAGGCATTGCTGATGAGGTCGGAGAGGTGGCGTGCTTAAAGTGTAAGCCAAATCTGGGTGTTGGCAAGCACGCTGGCTGAATTGGTACAGATCACCTTGAGGAGGAGGAGTGGGAAAAAAAGGCAGGATTTAGATTGCAGTTGGGTTATGTTGGAGCTTCAGTACCAGATTGAGCCTGGATTTTAACTCTTGTCTAGTGAGAAGTCCTGTAATCATCACTACATAATACAGGTAAAAAATGCCTCCATCACATCCCATAGTGTGAAAGTACCATAACTTAGTAACCATTCTACTAATGATAATGATTAATATTTTTTCCAATATTCTGCTGTAAATATTCTGTTACAAAGATGCTACCTGCGTCTTTACCCATCTGTTCTTGTGTGTAGGAGCTTTTCATAGAGAACATAGCAGAGTGGCTGAGTTGCTGGGGCAAAATTTATGCTCTCTGCAGCTTAGGAATACTAGTTATTTATTTTTTGTCAATTTTTTAGTCAAAATGTGGAATATGTTATCATTGCTTTAATTTTGCTTCATATCAGTTTCATTATCTTTTTTTCAGAAGTTTTCATTTCTCCATTTTTCTGTGGGCTGTTTTTCTTATGCGTTCTTTATAATAACAACATTAACTGTGATACTTGATAAGAATACATTTTCTGCTGGTTGTTTGTTTTTTAACTTTTTTGATGGTGTATACTATGCCTTGTACAGAACTCTAAAAATTTTTGGCTTTTAGGTTTTGCATCTAGTGTCTCGTTTAGGAAATCTTCACCCCAAATTGCAAAGAATTCTGTATTTTTAAGTCTAATACTTTAAAAAATAATAAAGCAAAAACATACAGAGTCTTCATTTTGAATTCATCTGGAATTGATTTTGTGTTTAATAAGCACGTGTTCTCACTTCTTAACCCACCTCCCCTCTGCACCCAGGTAGAGAACCAGTTCTTTAGCTGTTTTGTTTTTAGAGCATCGCATATATTTCTTATGTATAAACCCATTGCCGTCGAGTCAGTTCTAACTCACAGTGACCCTATAGGACAGGGGTTTCCAAGGCTGTAATCTTTACAGAAGCAGATTGCCGCATCTTTCTCCTGAGGAGTGGCTGGTGGGTTCGAACCGCTGACCTTTTGTAGTAGCCAAGTGCTTGTCCACTGCGCCACCAGGGCATCTCGGCAATCCAGTTAAAGGTCAAAAGAGGTACTTTCATGAAAGTTGATTTCATTTGGTCATTATTAACTAGTTGAAAGTTTAAAAATATTTACAATATTCTTTGGAAACCTTGGCAACTTTACATTTTTGTTGTCTTTTAATGTAGTTTAATGTATATTCTACATGCAGAAGTTCACACTTGAAACAGTCAGGCATTCCCACATCTATAAAATTATTTATCCAGAAGCCATCATTTCTAAAAGATGAACTAAAAGGTTAGAACTGACACGGGTGTCAAGAATCCCACAGCTCTTAAACCCCGATAGATCTGTACTTCATGTTATAAGATGCTTTGCAAGTGGTACCAGTTATCCTAGGCCAGGAGATAGCCCTGAAAAATGATTTTATTCAGCATTTTAAGAAAAACACTAAACGTCTTTATTCATTGTTCTTTAATTCTGATTCCAGCTTCAAAGCTTTTACCTAATACAATTCTCCAGAGCACGTATTGAAAAGCCCCTGATTTTGACAGGCGGAGGTGAGGGGGATGCTGGATATGGTTTAAATCGGAAAGATCTTTCCTCCTTTTCCCATCCTTTTAAATGTAATCTCTCTCTGGGGATGGATCACAGACGAGTACACAGAAGCCAGCAAGAGAAGCACAATGAGCTGGTTGGGCCACTGTCAGATTGCTTTCCGGCTCCTCTAGGAGATCGTTGATTGCATAATAAAGTCAATTTGTTGTGTGCAACTTCCTTAGTGTAGTTTTAATTAAGTGGATTTTGTGTGTGTGTTCATTTACTTGCCAGATTAGTTTATTGGTACAAGCCCTTCTACTTTAAATTAAGTCGTACTATTTAAAAATGTTTCCCTTCCATTTGACACGTACAATACTTCAAATTCTCACAAGTACTTTTTATAACATCATATCTTTAAAAGAATACTTGCCTTCAGTATTTTAAGGACTTATGTATGAGGATGATTTCAGGGTTTTGCATGATGTGAAAAACCAGAATGTTAAACTAAGCGTGACAGAAAGTATTTTAAGCATTAATGTGCCTTCTGAAAATTTGGAGTTTTTGGTGGTTGTTTCCAGCTAAAGAAAAAGAAAAGCAAGAGAATTATATAAATGTTGTATTCTGCTGGAGTTATGAGACAGTAAAAACCTTTTACTGTAGCTGCATTGACATCATCTAAATTGATGTCAATAGTATTGACATTATTGACATCAATCATATGACATAATATGGTACAGTGAGTTACTTAACATGGTCATTGCCATGTTTGTTGTGACTCCTATACAATGACTGGGTAGGACTACGCAAGTGTGGCCCACCAAGGGGGTTAGACAGTTTGCTAGTAATGCAAATAAGGTGCATGGCACCCTTGTGGACGGTGGGACCATGCAAATAAAGTATATGGAACCCTAACAAGGGAATTGGTTAGTTTTGCCATCTGCTAGGCTTAAAAGGGAGCTGATCCCACCATGCCGTTTTTACAGTTGGTGCCAGGAGTGGGATTCATTGCAATGGCTCCAGACTCATGGAAGCATGGGACTTTGTAAGAGAAAGAATGAAGGGCATGTATGACTCTAGATGGTTACTTTGGTTGTTGTAGTCTGTAATGGCTGAGAGAAAAGTAAGAGATGTTATGCTGCAGCTGAGGGGAGAAAAGCTGCACCTGGAGTGGCTTGAGGCAAAAGCCAGGCCAAGTAAGCAAGATGATCGATAGGGGCCCAGGGTCTTTTGGTTCCACCCAGCAGAGGCCCAAGGCCATATGCATATGAATGGGAAGGTAATCAAAGTGTGGAGAAGATGAAACTGGAATGTTTTAAAAAGGGTTATGTGTTTATCTGAATGTACTATGGATATCGAATGTTTCTCCTATCTCGTGTTGTAAAACAGACCTAAATGTATCATAGAAATGAATATTGGGTATTACAGGTTACAAAGAGTGTGTAACTTTGCCTTCAGCCAATACTTGATTGGATATGCTAAAAGAGGAACTAGAATTTGCCTGAAAGAAGCACGAGCTGTTGGTTTGAATGCAGTAGCCACGTGTTTAGAGTTTTGGGGGCTCGGTACATATTAGTTGTATAATTCTTAGCTAAGATGTTCCAAAAAGTCCCTACCTTCTTCAACTATGTAGACTAGTATTGTACATTATAAAATCTACCCTTTTAGGGGCACAAATATCTAGTGTTAATCTGCCTTAAAAGGGAATGAGGGTGTACACCTATATACTGATGGTTCTCAGTCCTGGCTGCATTAGAAGTATCTGGGTGAGCTTTATTAAATAGATATCTACCATCTCAAGCCAGTTCAATTAAATTAGGAACCATGTGATGTTAATGTACAACCAGCATTGGGAGCCACTGGTGTCTACCACCTAGCACCCAAATTTAGAACTGTTAAGAGAACAAATTACTTTGCAGATGAGCAAACTCTCTAGTACACTTAAAACTTTATTTGCTTGATCTGGACAAATTCTACTGGCTTGGGTAAATTATACAGATTTTACGATGTACAATACTCGTCTACACAGTTGAAGAAGATAGGGACTTTTGGGGGAAAATCTTGGCTAAGAATAAAGCAACTAATGTGTATCTAGCAGTGATTCTATGCTTCTCACTATTTTCAGTGCTTTAAAGGTCTTGACGCATTTCATCCTTTTAACAACTCCATTGCTTATGTACTCTCGTTATCCACATTTTTCAGATGAGGAAATCAAGGCAGAGAGAGATTAAATAATTGGCTCCAGTTAGGTGCAGAGCTTTCCGTCTCAGCTCCTACGCTGTATTGCTTGTTCTCAGTGCGCTAATGCTTGCTTCATCTTCATGATTAACAGAGGCCATATAGCCCAGGGAACTGAAAAGCTTGGGCTTTTTCGCTGCTTGACTCTTTGCTCCACAGCAGGTCTTTATCCTTTGGGTTAAAAAAAAAAAAAGTGGACTTAATGATGGGCGGGAGAGCTGGTGGAAATCTCCGCTGTCTTTGGCAGCAGAGCAATGCTTATTTACCCACAAAGCTATTCCCCACCCCGCCCCTTAGGTGCTTTGTCTTAAGGGTCAATAAGAAAGAATAGAGGTAAAAAAGAAAAATATGAATGACTCATGGTCATTTCTGATTCCTGAACTTAATGAGAATTGGCCAATTTAGAGTGAGTGAGTGTGTGTGTGTGTTCACTGTAATGTTTCATCTGGATCTTTATCTAGTTTTTTGTGGGGGGGGGTTGGGGGACAAAAACATAACCAGTTTTGTCCAGTGTTTACTGTGATGATAACCAAATTATTTTTAATAGTAATTAGGAACAGGGTGGCTTATTGTATATAATTTATTTATTAGCAAAATTAAAAGTTTAGATGAACTTAAAAAAAAAGAAACTAGTTATGCAGGGGCACCAAGGGAAAGCAAGTGACAGCAGTGCTGCCGCAGTCATTACAGGAGACCCGGCACTTGTACCAGCTTTAAAGCGTGGATGTGATCTGCAAGGCCGTTTTAGTGTGCAGAAAAAAGCCGTAAATCACGATGCAGCTTCCAACTACATGGCTGCACTGATTTTTTTCTCCCCTTAAAACATGTTTTATGTAGAAAAATATTTTAAACAATTCATAAGGTTAGTTTCACAGCGCTATCAGATTGCCTGTTCATTTTCTCATGAACACATAAGTTTATTATAATTTAACCATTAAACTCTGTCATCCTGGATATGAAGTTTTAATTAAAAATGTGTTTTTGCCTTGATTGGGAGAGCTCCCGGTGCTCTGCAGAGAACGGGAGCCTGCGTGCTCGTAGAGTGCTCTCTGCTGGCTGCTTTGTGTTTCAGTGGTAGTAACAAAGCTGTCAACGCTTATGGCAGCCGCAGCCAAAGAAAGCAAACAACGTATTGCGTTGGGCAAGTCTGCTGCAAAAGACCTCTAAAAAGTTTTTAAAAGCATAGATGTCACTTTGATGACTAAGTGTTCTTGACCCAAGACATGGTCTTTTCATTTGTCTCGTATGCATGTGAAGGCTGGGCAGTGAAAAAGGAAGATGGAAGAATTGATGCAGTCTAGTTTTGGTGTTGAGGAAGAATATTGAATATACTGTGGACTGCCAGAAGAATGAACAAATCGGTATTGGGAGAAAGATAACCAGAGCGTTCCTTAGAAGTGGCGACGGTGAGCTTTGGGTCGCTTATTTTGGCCATGTCATCAGGAAAGACCAATTATGTTTGGTAAAGTAGAGGGTCAGCGAAAATGAGGGAGACCCTCAATGAGATGGATTGACACAGTAGCCACCACAATGAACTCAGACATACCAACGATCATGAGGATGGCACGGGTCTGGGCAGCGGCTCGTTCTGTTAGTCACGTTGCCGTGAGTATGAGCCGATTTGAAGGCAACCAACAAAACCAAACCTGTCGGAATCCCTCCATGGTGCTAACAGTTAACACCCTTGGCTGCTTATTACAGAAAAGCTGGAGGTTTAAGTCCACCTAGAGGTGCCTTGGAAGAAAGTCCTTGTGATCTGCTTCTGAAAAATCAGCTGTTGACAACCCTGTGGAGCACAGCTCTACTCTGACACGCGTGGGGCCATTGTGAGTCAGAGTCAACTTGATGGCAGCCAGCCTTCTAACCCATCACAGATGCACCGAAGTTTAGGAACACAAGGAGCTCGAAAGCCTGGCTCCCAGCCTGTGGCTCCCCACTGTTGTGTGGCCCAGAGTTTGAGTAACCCACCCGAGGTCTGTGTAGACAGTACCTTACGAAGAAACCGGTCCCACACCTGGGCCTGCGTCCCTCTGCTCCTCCAGCCGGCATGCCTGCAACGCCTCTGCTGATTGTGATCAATACTGGAGCGGTTGGTGAAACGGCGTACTAACAGATAATGCAAAATTTACGAAGCGGTTCGGTGTTTTCCCCAAGCAGGGAACTAGCCATGGAAAGAGGCAAGTTGAAAAGTTTTCTGCCACAATAAAGCTGAGATTAATTACCATGATCTGATTGATACCAAATACATTTAAAAAATTGTTTGAAATATACAGTAATCTGAGTCGAGAGGAGTTTATGATCTTATCTGTGACAGGCACCAACTGTAAAATTGGGGAGACACCTAAAGCATACAGATTTTGCTGGCGTGTGTGTATGTGTGTCAACTGTCATTGATAATATGCTTTTCCTCTTAAGGTTTTATACGAGTCCCTGGGTGTCGCAAACGGTTAAGTGTTGGGCTACTAAGCAAATGGTTGCAGTCGATACCCACCCAGAGGGGCACTGGAAGTAAGCCCTGGAAACCTGCTTCCAAAACGTCCCAGCCTTGAAAACCCAGCAGAGCGGTTGTACTCTGCCCACTTCCGGTTACCGTGAGTTGGAACTGATTCAGCGGAAACGTACCAACAACAGGGTTTTATAGGATACATTTGAATCAAAGATACCCTGTACCTTTTAAGTCAATATATGCACCTGGCAGGTGAGGCATTTGCCCATAGCCAAGCTTTGTGAAGAAGATTCTGTGTTTTGGAAGATGGTTTTCGAAATGCTCGTGGTACTCCAGAAGGCAAATGTTTTTGAGACTGAGGCCTGAAGTACGTTTTACAACACAGGCCGGAGGCCCTGTGCGGCGAGTGTGCACAGGAAGTGTGAGGCCTGACCTGTTCCCTCACAGGGGGAATGCGTGTGACGACCCCATGGGGCACAGTATTGAGCATCAGGTCTGTCATTAGCCTTGCTCTCAATTGAGATTAAGTGACCAGGCCTGTTCTTCAGCCCTTACTTATCATAACACTTCCGTGGGTGTTGTCTGTGTTTGCAGTTTACATGATCCATTGCGAAAGCCTTAAACTAGGTTTACTATTGAAACTTATAATAGGTAAGATAATTTGTTTTCTGTGTAAGGATGTCAAGTGAAATTTGTAAGGTTGAACGACAGGATGGTGGTGGAGGAAATTCTGCTTATTACTGTTGAAAAATGTAAAGCCATTGTTGTTTCTAGTGTTAGAGTTTACGTAACTCCACGCTTAATTGAAGGTGTTGGTACAATGAAAACATACGTATTTTTTTTGCATAATTTTTTATTTATATCTTTATCGGTTAGATAGCTAAATTAATGTACTTGTTATCTCTCTTTAATTTTATCGTAATTGAGGAAAGCTTGGAATCTGACAACTCCACAAGATGCAGGTCCAGGGGCACCTGTTTGGGATTTGAGTTGTGGGGCCCCACGGTAGTTGAGTAGCCTGGTGACGCCAGGTGGCCTGCAAACTCTCCCTTCTCTCCTCAGTCTTCTCAGTCTTCCCTCCTCTGTCTCCCCTCCTCAGTCTCCCCACCCCAGTCTCCCCTCCTCAGTCTCCTCTCCTCTTCCTCCCCCTCTGTCTCTTCTCATCAGTCTCCTCTCTTCTGTCAAGCCCAGTGCATTCTCCTTGGGTGCCAACAGCTGCGGTGGGGCTGGAGAGAAAGTGTCAGGTCCCTTCACCCATCCTCCTTCTGCCCAGGGATCAGGTGTTGGATTTAAGCATTCCTCCAGTGTTTGTCTCTGTTGTTTTTCTCCTTTTCACATGGTTTACTTTACACCCTATTCCTTACATAATAATTTCACTCTCTTCAGAGATAGGCTGGAGGCATAGGGAAGTAATAAGTTGGCTTGAAGATGTGAATTCTGTCATTTTTAGGATGCAATTTCCTCAGCTCTGAAATTGATTTCTTTTGGTTGCTATTGGTCTTTCTAAAGAGTGGTGTTGCTTAAAATTTATATATAATCATGACAGTTTGGCTTTAATATCATATTCTTTTAGGCAAGCTTTTTCAAGGGTACTTGGAAATATTTGGTATGGATTTAAAATAAACTAATCACCGGACTCAAGGTTGTTTCTTTTGCTTTTTCTGTTTAATGGAGGAAAAAGTATTTTCTTTTACTTCATAACATTGTGGCTTTTCTTTTATTGAGAATGGCAGTCCTCAAAGACAAACTGTGTTATTTAAATTATGGTGGATTTAGCCTTACTTAGTAATTTGGAAACTTTTTTATGACCTTAAAAGTGGACTACAGAGGCATCTGTCTTTTTAAAGTTTTTTTTAGGTGAGTTGAGAATTTTTGACACAGCATGAAATGGCCTATTTTCAAAGCTATATTTCATAAAAGTAAGGGAAAAAAAAAAAAGAGCGCCAGTAATTCACACTAGCTTCATATGCTTGGGAATACTCAACTTTGAGGGAGAAATTGCTTCTTCATCTGTTTTGTACCACCAGCTGAAATTCTGGTGCCAATACAGTTGTTTGTGTGTCCACCAAAAAATAGAGACAAGTTTTTGCAGGAATGTTAGGTGACAGTGGGGCAGGCCCATGCGGGACGGAACCAGAGGCTTTGTATCAAAACAAATACCCTCCAAACCACGTGGGATTTATCTGGGGAATTATGTGGCAGCATAGATTTTTAGGGAGATGGGCTCTAGTATTTATATATATTTCTCATATGAGGATATGCTATCTCTTATATTAATTAAATCACGTGCGTAATATTATTCAGCTGTGATGGGCAAGTTGAAAGTCTTGAAGTTAATGCATTTTTCAAATCTCAAATTGGCTCAGAATTTGAGGTAGGAAGAATGCTAAGTAGGGCAGGGATAGAGAATTCTGTTGGAAACACCTGATTGGTGTATGATACTCAGCAGGTCTAAAAAAAAGATAGGTGTTTTTCTCTTGCGTTCATATGAACGTTTTTATGGCCTCAGCTGTCAAACGAGTTTTATGTTTTCCTTGCCTAGTCTTGTTGACCGGCTATTTATTCCAGTCTTTTGATAAACAGGAAGAGCTGCTGCAGTAACCCAGGGAATGTTTTAAGCGGCTGGTAAACAAATTGAAGGGATAAACTTTTTATCCAGAAAGGGTTTTAACTTAAAAAGGTGGTGATGGTGGGGGTGGGGGTGGGGAATGAAATCCCTAAATAATCATATAATCTTTGAAATTTTAGAACTTAAAAAATTTTCAATTTGGCTCTTTTAAAATGCTTTTTTCCTCTTTATATCTGAAATTGTGTGTTGATGTTTGCTGCTTTGGTTGGGGACATAGTCCCTTGTTTCAGTAGTTGTTTCGAGCAGACATGACTCTTGGTGATGACATTAGGATCTAAGCATCCGTGATTTTCACAAAGGTCGAAAAGGGCTCTGTCCCGGTCTACCCCTAACAAGGACCCTGTGTCTGGCTGGCCTGGGGGAAAAGAGAATGGATACACTAAAAACACATGTGCCCGCGGTGCCAACACATCATGTACATTTTGACCTTCTCACCTTTGTCATGGAGTTCCTGAGTGGTGCGAACGCTCAGTGCACTTGGCTGCTACTCAGAAGGTTGGAGGTTTGAGCCCACCCAGAGATGCCGAGAGGCCTGGCGACCTCCCTCTGAAAAATCAGCCATTGAAAACCCTACGGGGTACAGTTCTACTCTGAGGCACTTGGGGGTTGCCATAAGTTGGAACTGACTCAATGGCAACTAGTTACTGGTTTACCTTTGTCGCGAGATTTCCCCCTGACTGAAATGAAATGATAATTCCTTCATGAAGTCTTGTTGTCTTCAGTGTTTTCTGGTAACTCCTGTACCATTTGGCTGGCATTTAAATTTTATTATTATGTATTGTTTTATTATTTATTTTATTATTTTGCGGTGAAGTTTCCACATACCTGTGACTTGCCTTTCAAAAATAAAAGTCTTGGAGATGTGGGCCTTATCAAGACTTGTTTCCCCTTTATCCTAAAACATTATTACTTTCAGAGTAAGTGAGTTAGGTTATTAACTGATGGGTACTATTTAACATGCCACCTTGTTATCTCCACTGGTAGTTAAAGTGGGTACTAAGTGTAGACATTTTACTAGTCTACACCGAGGCATTAAAACCAGCTCCCACTGAGGCGGTTCTGACTCACGGTGAGCAGAACTGTGCTCCATGGAGTTTTCACGGCTGGGACCTCTTGAAAGCAGGTCACAGGCCTTTCTCCTGGGGCAGCTCTGGGTGGGTTTGCACTGCCAACCTTTAGGTTGATAGCCAAGCCCTTAGCCGTTTGTGCTCCCCAGGAACTTTTTGCAGTCCTTACTACCTGTTACCACCGAGTTGATTCCGACTCATAGTGACCTTGTAGGACGGGGTAGAACTGCCCCATAGGGCTTCCAAGGAGCATCTGGTGGTTTCGAACTGCTGACGTTTTGGTTAGCAGCCAAGCTCTTAACCACTGTGCCACCAGGGTTCCTTATAGGCCTTAGGAGCCTCCTGTTGGATGTACTTCCATATGATTGATTATTCCTGCTGGCAGGAATCTTTTCCAAAATCTGGATTAGGCTCGTGACCTTCCCTCTGCATCGTGTTTTTGGCCGGCCGGTGCACAGTCGTGGTTCTAATGCCCTCAGCAGAGAGCCTGGGTTTGGAAGGCCCTTCCTGGTGGTTAGGACTAAAATATGTGACTGCAAGAAAACATGTTTATTATCACAAGGAATTTGTAGGAAAGGTTAAGTAGCTATAATTTTATAGTATGAGTTATTTTTCAAGATCAAATTATGGTGCTGGTGGGAATGGTTTTCTTATTTGTACTTAGTACAGTTGCCTGAAGTGGCTTAACTTCCATGATACAGCATCACAAACAGCTGAAGCAGTGTCTGAACCTCAGAGATAGTCCAGCTCCTTTGTTCTTTGTGCCCAAGGCCTTGGTGCCCACAAAGAAAAAGTGACTTGCACAGTGTCAGCTGCCTAACCCCATGGAGTCGCTTTATTGCCTTTTTGGTGGCTGCTTATAGACAGAGTGTGCTGCCACTCTATCTATGCCTTTGTCATCAAGCCCAGGTTTTCTGTTGCATTCACTGTTTGTCTTTAAAGCTTCACAGGTTAGTTTTACTCCTGTTCTGTCCCCTCCCCTGCCTGGTAAGTTGATAGTTACCAGGTTTATTATTGTTTGATGTAGTCATTTGCTCACTTTAATTACTAGTTGTATGATTATGTTTTGCTGAGTTCTCATAGAGCTCATCTGTTTTTTTGCTTCCATGCAGGATTTTTATCAGAAACCTTACACTGAAGTATCCTAGAAGATGTTAATAGTACAGAGGAGTTGTGTTTATATTTCCCGTGGTTTCTCATTTAGTGTGTAGGTTGTGCTATTTTCAAGTCTGTTTTTTTTTCCGTGAGATACTAACCCATTGCCATTGAGTCAATTCTGACTCATAGCGCCCCTATAGGACAGAGTAAAACTGCCCCATAGAGTTTCCAAGGAGCGCCTGGTGGATTTGAACTGCTGACCTTTTGGTTAGCAGCTGTAGCATTTAACCACTAGGCCACCAGGGTTTCCCCTGAGATACTATGTGCTGTAATTTCTTAAAAGGAATAAATTGAAGGCACAGGTAACTAAATTTCTAGTATCTCATGAGGGAAAACTGTATGGGGACAGAGAACTAACCATGTACTTAAGGAATTAGGAGATTATTCAGCATTACCATACCTAATCTCCTTTACATATGTTCCATAAGCTATCTTGGGGCCCTTATCCCTTTTGAAGAAAATTCTCTTATTTTCAAAATGGACACCACTGTTTGAAATTGACCAGGTGGGCCCAGATAAAGTCTTGAGTCATATTAGGGCTTTTCAATAAAAATCTGTATGTGAACAGATTTTGAAATAAGGAGATGAGTAAGAAAATACAAATTGATCTTTGGTGAGTATAACTAATGACATATGTCAGTGATCGTTTTGGGGGTGGGGGCTGTGTCTGAAAGAGAGTCCCCGCTGGTATGTATGCTAGACTAAAGGCTATAGGAGGGAGGGCAGGAGCTATTCACTGCTGTGGCCCCTGTGTCTTGTTCAGTGCCTGTCCTGTAGTGCTCCATAAATATTTGTTGAATGAACGAATGAATGCTGCCTGTAGACTCATTGGATCCCTGGTGGCACGTAGTTAAGAGCTTGGCTGCTAACCAAAAGGGCAGCAGTTCGAATTCACCAGCCTCCTTGGAAACCCTATAGGGCAGTTCTGCTGTGTCCTGTAGGGTCACTATGATTCGTAACTGACTCCATGGCAGTTGTTTTTTTTTTTTTTTAAATAGACTCATTAGAGTAATTAATTATAAAACATGCAGCTGTTCAAGAAATTGTTCTAAGGACTGTGGAGAGATTGGGTATGAGATAAAGTGAGATCAAAGACTGATACCATAAAGAGATAGATTTAAGCCAGGAATCGAAGTCTGGGTAAGATTTCCACAAGTGAAGAAATGGGGAAGGCTTTCCAGGATGGTCTAAACAAAGAATAAGTTTCATACGTTGGACCCATGGACAGAGTAGCTCACATCTTGCTGTATGAAAATGTGTGTGTGTGTATTCTCCCCCTTGTCTGTCTGTATCTCTTAATTAACGAAGAGCTTTCCCATAAACTGACACACGTTCCTTGCCTGCAAAGATGTCCACGGTAATAAGGCTCAGGAGCACCATCTGATCTTTGGCACGTCTTTTGAAGATAGCATCAGGGATCCCTCCTTTGTAGGAGTTTCCTGGGAGGAGAAGGAGCCCCACCTCTTGCATCAGCAATCCTGAGGAGATGTGGGGAACAGGC
Source organism: Loxodonta africana (assembly GCF_030014295.1). Taxonomy (NCBI): domain Eukaryota; kingdom Metazoa; phylum Chordata; class Mammalia; order Proboscidea; family Elephantidae; genus Loxodonta; species Loxodonta africana. The sequence continues at coordinate 188,517,082 of NC_087345.1, forward strand.
CCCTCCACCCTCCCAGGTGGCTGTGGTCCGAACCACACTGGAAGCACTGCCAGTCTGTGTCCACTGCCTTTGGGCTGCGTTGGTGTTGTGATGTTATGGTGCTGTGGAACTCCATCCTGGACCCCGGACTGTGCGGGGTGTGCTGGATTTGAGTGCAGGGGCCACAAGGTACAGCTGGGTAACCGTTTGCCCAGGGTTCCAAAGAGGAAATCAGAGGTAGGCAGAAATCCTTTGTCAAAATTCATTATTTCATTATAGTCTCCTCTTTTGTGTTAGCTCAGGAGTACTTTTGATTCATACATCTTTATCGTAGCAAGGTGTAAGGAATTCATCATGCGTTATTAACTAATTTGAGAGAATTTCTTTAAGAAAAATTGGGAGGTGCTTTGTGGTGAGGGGAAGCAGCTTTGGGGCCAAATTTTTGTTTGTTTTAGAATTCAGCGCTATTTAGAATTTATCATGTTTCAACGAGGTTTGCTTTTCAGGTCAGAAAATTCCTTTTGGTCTAAGTCAGCGTCTCTTGTTTGCTAGTTAAGAGTAAATATGCAGGGTTATGTTTTTCTTTTGTTAGGCTGGATGAGTAACTTGAAGAATCTCTTAGGTTGGTTATTTTAGGTGATTTATTTTGTAAATACTGGTGAAACAGCCAACATTTTAGTTAGCTGACCAAAGTCTCGCACAGTGTAATAGTTATTGTGCCGTGGACGTGTAGCCTGCAGAGTGGGTTGTACCAGGCTGGATTTTGAGTTTCGTGAGGTGTCAATGATCTTATTTTGTATTTATGGATTGTTTTTTTTAATACAGCTTTGAATCCAGTGCTGCTGGATGCATGACTGGAATTTAACGCTTCTTAAATCTGTATCTTTGATAGGTAACCTGAAGCTAGTAAAATTCTTTGGTGGATGATAAAATTCTCATTCTTTTTTCACAATTCTAAGTAAAAAAAAAAAAAAAAAAAGAGTGAGGGGAGGGCTTTATCTTGGTCAGTTGCCTCAGTTTCTCTCTTCCAAATGTGTCCCCCTGGCAAACCTGGCAGCCTTCTCCTGGAAGAGGCAGTGTGTCCTAAAGAACATAGCACAGATTTTGAAGTTGGGTTAATATCTGAGTTTGGACATTTTCTTTCTGTATGGGAGACCCGGGTTTGATTCCCATCCAGTGTAACTCGTGCATGGCCACCACCTGTCTGTCAGCGGAGGCTTATATGTTGTGATGCTGAACATATTTCAGCAGAGCTTCCAGAATAAGACAGGCAAGGAAGAAAGGCCTGGCAATCTACTCTAAAAAATCAGCCAGTGAAAAACCCTGTGGATCACAATTAATCGCGGGACTGGTTCAGGACTTGGGAGCATTTCATTCTGTCGTGCGTGGGATTGCCAAGAGTTGAGGCCAACTCATGACAGCTAACAGCAGCAGCTCTTCAACTTTAACTGCAGTCAAGTTTCCTGCTCCTTAGTCTCCTCACCTGCAAAATGGAGCTGAGAATGTTTACATGTTAGAACTGTTGTGGAGACAGAGTCGAGTGTGAATGTGAGTGGTTCTTAAGAAGTGCTCAGTAATTATTTCTCGGGCTGCTGACGAGAGCCTATTTTTGTGATACTAATGGCTGCAAAGCTTGCAAATAGAGATTTTGAGTTCCAGGGCAGAATATTCTGGAAGTCCACATTGTTTTTTAGGGACTTATCCTTGAATAGGGAGCCCCAGTGGCACAGTGGTTAAGAGCTTGGCTGTTAACAAAAAGGTTGGCAGTTTGAGTCCACCAGCCACTCCTTGGAAACCCTATCAGGCAGTTCCACTCTGTTCTATAGGGTCACTCTGAGTTCAGTCGACTTGACAGCATCAAGTTTGTAGAGGGACCCCTGCGTGGTGCAAGTGGTTAATCACTTGACTACTAGCCAGAAGGTTGGTGGTTCAAACCCATCAGAGGTGCCTGAAGACAGGCCTGGTGATCTGCTTCTGAAAGATCGCAACCTTGAAAACTCATTGGAGCAGTTCTACACTGCACGCATGGAGTCGCCATGAGCCAAAATGGATTCAGTGGTAACTGACAACAGCAACAGGCTTGGATATGCCATGGATCAGTCTCCTTCAGAAAAGCTTCTGTTCTCTTTATCCGGCCATCAGGTAAAAAAATAGTAAAACGAATAAGAAGATGGGTATTTTGTGTAAGAGCTGGAGAGGCTACCAAAGTGTAACTTTGAAGCCTATGGGGAACAGATTGAAAGTTTTTATCTCCTCATCTGTAAAACAGATGAAGTACTGGGAAAAATGAGTTGATGTATGGATCATTTATAAAGGACTGTTTGTTTACAGTGTGGAGTAGTGTAACTAGTATTAGATTTTAAGTCAGCAAAGAAGAAGGTTCAAGTTCAACCTTTATCTGCCAGCTGTCTAATCTTGCACAAATCATTAAAACATATTTAATGATGTAAGAATTAAAGCGATGATGTGTGTATGTGGTAAGGATACATTTTCATACGAATACCTATGTAAATATCGAGTGTTTTATATTATACCAGGTTAAGTAAATCAAGGACTTACATCCATGTATATTTCCTAATCTTGAAGTAGCCCTGGTGACACCATGGTTAACCACTTGGCTGTTAACCAAAAAGTCAATAGTTTGAACCCATCAGTGGCTCCATGGGAGAAAGATGTAGCAGTCTGCTTCTGTAAAGACTACAACCGTGGAAATCCTGTAGGACAGTTCTACTCTGTCCTGTAGAGTTGCCGTGGGTTGGAATGGACTCAACAGCAACGGGATTTTTTAATCTTGTTGGGGGGGGCGGGGGGGAGGTAACAGGGAGAGGGACTTCTGCTGTAGCAGAAACCCCATTCAGTTAACTGTCATCTTCACTACTGAACGTTGAATGGATTCTGACTCATGGCGACCCCATGTGTGTCAGAGTAAAACTGTGCTTCATAGAGTTTTCAGTGGCTGATTTTTAGGAAGTAGATCACGATGCCTTTCTTATGAGGCCCCTCTAGGTAGACTCGAACTGCCAACCTTTCGCACACATCACTGCACCACCCGGGGCCTCTGGTCATCAGGTAACTCTGATGGTACTGCCCCACTCCCCACGCCCTTGCACCATTCCTGCGCTTGCCAGGGCTCAAGGGGGAAGAACTTGGGTGGCCAAGGTAGACTTGATTTGCCCTCCTTTTCCTGGATTATAGGCAAGTTTATCCAGGTTTAAACTCACTCCTGCCTGGTGTTCCAGGCCAGCTATGCCGGGGACACACCGTTTGTGGTTGAGAATGGAGGTATTTATATTGGAATTTGGGTTCCTTTTTCATCACAAGGGAGAAGTATCTCCATGTCTTCTTTCCCCACATTCAAAATGGTGTCTGGAATGTAAGCCAGAATAACCACACAGCTTTTATTGAGCCAACCCTGTGAGTCAGAGGACAAAAGGGTAAGCAGGGGACATTTTTCCTGAACATAACAGAGCACAGATATGTCTGTGGCGTTTCCCTTGGCACTTAGGAAAGCACAACCCTTGTTTGTTGATTGTATTTTCTGGGAAACTCTTGTGCAAATTCTTTCCTTTACCAACAAGATTATTATTTTTTTTAGTGCCCTCTATTTGTACAATGCTATGCTTTGTTCTTTGTTCTGTGCTAAAAATAAGAAGCATAAGATGGTTCTTTGGGGACCTGATCTAGACAATGAGACACCATGAATGTATAAGGAAATATGCTGTCAAGTGACACATATGTGGCCTAGAAAAATGCTTTACATTTGGAGCACATTTCAAGAGGAGATGGTTTTGAATTAGGTTTGAAAAGGTTTGGGTATTTGTTGCTGAGGGGATGAAAGCACTCTGGATGTGTGAAATAGGATGAACAAAAACATAAGGTTTAGTTAATTTATTCAACACATATTTATTGAGCATCTATCTCAGGTACTATTTTGGTGTTTGGAATTTTTCACCAGAACACTTAAATATTCATGTATGCTAAGGCAGTGTCAGAGGAGCCCGGGTGGTACAGCGGCTAAGTGCTTGGCTGCTAACCAAAAGGCCTACAGTTCAAACCCATAGCTGCTCTGCAGGAGAAAGATGTAGCAGTCTGCTTCTTAAATGATTACAGCCTTGAAAACCGTATGGGGCAGTTCTCTGTTGCCGTGAGTCGGAATTGACAGTAATGGGAAAGGCAGCATCAAAGCCTGGGAGGATGGAAGGATTGGTGTTAGGAACCATGGGAAGCAAGGAAAAGCAAGTCTGGGAAGAGCTTTGAATTCCTTGGACAAGGATGTTAGATTTTGACACTAGCGAGTTGCTGATAATGACTCATCACAAGATGGTGACATGATGAAATGGGTATTTTGTGAAAATAAATATGGTAACAATGCAAGACAGACTTGAAAAGATAAGAGTCTAGAAGCAGGGAAAGAGTTAGAAGGCTGTTACTTATTGAGAGTAAAAAGTGGAGGGATGGAAAAGGAAAGAATTTATTCACCAGTTATTTAAGACAATAAAAATAAAAAATTCTGTGTTTGTGTTTATTATGGAAAATCAGCAAATATAGTCAAGCACTGACAATTGTGTATAACATCTCCCTGGTGATGCAATGGTTAAGTGCTTTGGCTGCTAACCAAAAGGTTGGTAGTTCAAATCCACCAGGCACTCCTTGGAAACTCTATGTGGCAGTTCTACTCTGTCCTACGGGGTCGCTATGAGTCGGAATTGACTCTGTGGCAACTGGTTTTGTTTTTGTTTTTTTTTACCTATATGTAGCACTCTTTTCAAACTTGAAGATGAGGTAATACCTTACACAATATTTTGTGAAGAACATTTTAAATTGCCATAAAGGAAGAAACAATGAAGTAAAAGAATTGAACAGAAGATTTCAAAGGGCAGCTCAAGAAGAAAAAATAAAGTGTTATAATGACATGTGCAAAGAGCTGGAGAGAGAAACCAAAAGGGAAAAACACACTCAGCGTTTCTAAAGCTGAAAGAACTGGGGGGAAAAAAAAATTCAAGCCTTGAGTTGCAATATTAAATGACAAAGGAAGCATCAAAAGAAGATGGAAGACATACACAGAGACACTATACCAAAAAGAATTGGTTGACGTTCAGCCATTTCAGGAGGTAGCATATGATAAGAAACTAATGGTACTGAAGGAAGAAGTCCAAGCTGCACTGAAGGCATTGGTGAAAAACAAGGCTCCAGGAATTGATGGAATATCTCTTGAGATGTTTCAACAAATGGATGGAGCGCTAGAAGTGCTAACTTGTCTATGCCAAGAAATTTGGAAGACAGCTACCTGGCCAACCTACTGAAAGAGATCCATATTTATGCCTATTCCCAAGAAAGGTGATCCAACTGAATGTGGAAATTGTCGAACAATATCATTAATATTGCATGCAAGTAAAATTTTGCTGAAGGTCATTCAAAAGTGACTGCAGCAGTATATCGACAGGGAACTGCCAGAAATTCCAACCGGATTCAGAAGAGAACGTGGAATGAGGGATATCATTGCTGATGTCAGATGGATCCTGGCTGAAAGCAGAGAATACCAGAAAGATGTTTACCTGTGTTTTATTGACTATGCAAACACATTCGACTGTGTGAATTATAAGAAATTATGGATAACATTGGAAAGAATGGGAACTCCAGAACACTTAATTGTGCTTATGAGGAACTTGTACACAGATCAAGAGGCAGTTGTTTGAACAGAAAAAGGGGATACTGGGTTGTTTAATGTCAGGAAAGGTGTGTTTCAGGGTTGTATTCTTTCACCATACCTATTCAATCTGTTTGCTGGGCAAATAATCTGAGAAGCTGGACTCTGTGAAGAAGAACGGGGCATCAGGATTGGAGGAAGACTCATTAACAACCTGTGTTGTGCAGATGACACAGCCTTATTTGCTGAAAGAGGACTTGAAGCTCTTGCTGATGAAGATCAAAGACCACAGCTTTTAGAATGGATTACGCCTCAACATAAAATAAAAATCCTCAAACTGGACCAATGAGGAACATCATGATAAATGGAGAAAAGATTGAACTTGTCAAGGATTTCATTTTACTTGGATCCACAATCAACAGCCATGGAAGCAACAGTCAAGAAATCAAACGATGCATTGCATTGGGCAAATCTGCTGCAAAGGACCTATTTAAAGTGTTGAAAAGCAAAGACGTCGCCTTGAAGATTCAGCTGCACCTGACCCAAGCCGTGGTGTTTTCAGTCACCTCATATGCATGCAAAAGCTGGGCAATGAATAAGACTAAAGAAGAATTGATGCCTTTGAATTGTGGTGTTGGCGAAGAATATCGAATATATCATGGACTGCCAGAAGAATGAACAAATCTGTCTTGGAAGAAGTACAACCAGAATGCTCTGTAGAAGCAAGGATGGGGAGACTACCTGTCACATACTTTGGACATGTTATCAGGAGGGTAAGTCCCTGGAGGCCATCATGCTTGGTCAGTAGAAAAAAAGACGACCCTCAGCGAGATGGATTGACACAGTGGCTACAACAGCGGGTTTAAGCATAACAAGGATTGTGAGGATGGTGCAGGACCGGGCAGTATTTTGTTCTGTTGTACGTGGGGTTGCTGTACAACAACATATAGTGTTTCATTGAATGGATGTACTCAACCAATTTTTTTATTGTTGTTGTAGTTATCTAGTGTTGTCGTAACAGAAATCCTTTAAGTGGATTGCTTTAACGAAGAGAAATTTATTTCTTCACAGTGAAGTAGGCTGAAAGTTCAAATTCAGGGTGTCAGCTACAGGGGAAGGCTTTCTCTTTCTTTGGACCCTCTCATCAATCTTCCCCCAGTCTAGGAGCTTCTCTGTGCAGGGACCCCAGGTCCAAAGGACGCACTTTGATCCTGGCACTGCTTTCTTTGTGGTATGAGGTCCCCCTGTCTCTCTGCAGGCTCCTTTCTTTTATATCTCAAGAGATTGCCTCAAGACACAATCCAATCTTGTAGGTTGAGTCCTGCCTCACTAACACCACTGCTGCCCATCCTCCCTCATTAACATCATAGAAGCAGGATTTACAACACATAGGAAAATCACACAGTATGGGGAATCATGGCCCAGCCCAACTGATACACACATTTCTGGGGGGACATAATTCAGTCCATAACAAATGTATTGCTGGTTTCCAATTCTGTTATTGTTAGCATCTGATTTAATACACATGTCCTGATGATGGGACTTTCTGCACAGTTTCAATTACTGGGTCCATGGATATGTACAATGTTAAGCATTTTAATGCGTGGTACCAAATTCCACCTCCCTGTGCCGTGCCTGCGATGTGTGTGGCAGTTGAGAACTCAGGATCAGTGTGTGAGAATGCTGGCTTCTCTATATGGACCCTGGGTCATTAAATTTGTTTAGAATTAATCTGCTTTCCCAATTTGTTATGAAAAAGTCAAACAGTAGGTGAGAGTTGTACAAAGTGCAGCTGTGTCAGTTGACCTCCGGTTGGGTTTCAGGGTGGGCGGGATGGAGGAGATGGGAGGCCTGCATGACAGATAACCCAGGGTAGATCTCTGCTCCCTCTCTGCTTTGGGCCCTGTTTCTGCTAGCAGCCTTGTCCCCTCTGACCTTCCATCTCCTGCCCCACACGTCTCCATGGTGCCAGCTTCTGCCATTAACCCTGGCCTTGAACTTTGGTGTCATCTCCTTTTATCCCTGCAGTCTAGAGATGTAGCAGCTTCCTGCTATTGCTAATCTGTGGGTCCTCCTTCCTCATCCTGGTAACAACTGTGTAACCAATTCCCTGTTTAAAGTCCCTCTGTTTAAAGTACTTGGGATGATTCAGATTTTCCCAGTTGTACTCTTGAGTGTTGGATATTCATTTGTGTGAGTGTTTGTGTAGCCTATATTAAAGGAAGTACAAGACATCATGACACTTTTTCTCTAAATACTTCACATGTCCCCTAATAAGAATATTCACAAAATGATTATCGCATCTAAGAAAATGAATAATTTTTTATATCATCTAATATTGAGTTCATACTAAAATTTTCCCAAATGTCCCCAAGGTATCTTTTTACAACACTTTTTTTTTTTTTAACCCAAATAATCTTTCCAGTCGAGGCTCACATCTTGAATTTGGTTATGCCAGTTTTTTTTTTCTTTAGTGACAGACTTTTAATCATATTATTTTGAAAAATTTCTAACCTACAGAATAATAAAGTAAACCACTGATATGCCTGACAACCTAGATTCACCAATTAACGTTTTGCCACATTTGCTTTCAGTCTGTAAGTACACATCAATGCACGTTAGTAATAATTCTGATTTCTTCCTTGTGTTGAACTGTTTGAGACTCATTACAGATATGATGACACATCCACCCCAAATCCTTAGCAGACATCCCCATAAAGCATGAATGTTGTTTTCTGTAACCGCAAGTACAGTGATCACATTTGGTAATTTACCTTTGATACAGCCCTATTACCTAATATGACATGTTTCTTCATTTGTCCCAATACAGTCCTTTTTCACAATTTTTTTCTCTCTGGATGCAGGATCCGTTTCAGGAGCTTGCGTTAATTACACTTAGCTGTCATATGACACTGGCATTTTTAAGTGATCAGTGGAGTTGTGTTATAAAAAGTCCCACATTCTGTGCTTGTCTGACTGTTTCCTCGTGGGTGCCATTTAATTTGGTTCCCTGTCCCCTGTATTACCTGTAAAGAGAGTGTTAGGTTTGTGGCTTGACTAGGTTAAATCAGAGGAAATGGTGCTGCCAGTAGCAAGGAAGCAGTCAGGACAGGAAGTTGGTTTTATGGGGAAGATGAAATATAAGCTTAATCAATTTGAAATAAAATAGGACTTGA